>NC_088178.1:24511356-25194272 GCF_028769735.1 Zonotrichia leucophrys gambelii
ATGTAAAACCAACATCCAAAAAGTCACCCATACATACAAATAAAATCACAATGATTCCATGTAAAACCTGTAACTAAAACATCACCTACAGCCCATCTAAGATCTTTTTTTTACATATTTGAAAATTGCTCATTCCACTTGACTCTAGTGGTAATTACCAGTGGAAGTCTAGAAGTTCAGCCAATAGAGAAAAAAAAAAAAAAGGAATAAATTTCAGAAATTTTACTAAATTATTCTGGCATCCTCTCATCTTTCAAACTCTGCAATGCTAAGATTGTTACAAAATCCAAAATAAAAATGAGAACATATTGTGAATGTATTTAAAGTAAATTAAAATTGTGGCTTTTTATTTTCTAGGATTATTTTCAAGACTTCACTGTATCACTTGATGCTATATGTGCAAAAATAGATAAGTTAACATTTTGAATATATTTAAGTTTTACTTACATAAATGCATTTAAAAAAAAGAGAATGAGTTAAAACTCATCCATTTACCTTGAACTTTAATGAGCAGAACAGATATAATTTGTGGCATTAAAGTTATTCAGGCTCAATAAAAGCTAAAACTTGTCCTTGCTGAACGGTGAAATGAGATTTGCACGGCCTGTGTACGCCTTGTTTCCCACAATCAAACTGTCACAGCACAAAAACATTCTCCCTGCATGGGGAGGTTTTGATACCCATTTCCCTGGTGAAAGTGTGAGAAAGATCTGAAAGAGTTATTGACAATTCATACAGTATCCCATATTCCATTAGGTAGTACAAGCAGAGAACATATCTTAACTCTGAAGGGAGATGAAGCAACAATGTTTTAAATTACTATTGACTCCACTAAATTTCCTGATAATGTCAGAAGACTGTAGTCTGGCAGGTTCATAAGAGACTCAAGATGATACAGGAATCCAATTATGCCAAGTCTATTTAGTTGTCCTGTTTGCTAAGCCAAAGGTTAACGAGAACTGCACTGAAAAAACCTCCTGTGGTATTACAAAGTATTTCTTATGCTGCATAACATGCAAATGAAAAAGTATTTTAATCAAGTCTTTCTTTAACTCCTTAATTGCAACGGGGTACCCTACAAGACAGCAAATTAAAAACTCATGATGGAAAAAGTGATCTTAAAAATTTGTCACTGAACTCAAGAGATCACCATTAATTACTCAAGTAATTATTACCGAATATTTCTAATTTGGGGGGAAAAGAAGTTCAGATCACAGGAGCATAGACAGTCATTGCTATCATTAAATCTTTATAAATAGTAAGCTACAGCCTCTAATTTTAGACAGAAATTAATTGTATTTTTGTTGGCAACACGCTCCAGTCTGTTTACACAGCTGACAAGTTCCAGCGCCACCAGACTCGAGCAGTGAGCTTTGAGGACTCGTCTGCTTCAGAGCAGATGACTCAACATTCACCAATTTCATTAAAGATGAAAAGGGGGAAAATTCACCTGCAACAATGTCACTTGTAAAAAAGACTTAAAGCAGATTCATGAGTTTTACATATGTGAGGTATCCTATTCAGAAGAAAAGGGAAAAATACATGAAAACCTAACAGCTGTGGGAAAACAGATTAGAAGTGTTGAGTTTCCAATTCTTTTTTGGGCTAATGTAAACTAATAAAATGTTAAAATGGATCCACATTTCAAAGCCTGTAATTACCACATGACACCATTTTGTTATTTCAGACCTTCTGTCTATCAGCTCAGATATGCCCTTGAATACATGGACTGAAATTTACCCACCTTTCTCAAACTTAAATACTGTTTCTGCAAACACCACCACAGATACCTTTTACAAGTACAGTAAAAATTCAGACAGCTTTTGCCTTTTGGGTTTTTTTTTAATTGGTATAAATCCTTTTCCCAGAGCAAAAAAAGGAGTAGTCATTTTCAAAGAGCAATTCTCCCATATCAAGAAGAGAGCAGAAATGGACAGGAAAGTAATGCATGGCAGATAATGGCAATAAGTAAGAAAGCAAACTCCAAATCCATTTTAACTTTGTAGAATAATCAGGTTCAATAAAAAACTTATTTTTCTATATTTTTCTCAGGTCACAAAATCTACATACAACATAACTACATAACTATTTCACCCTTTTAGGCATTTTTTTAGTAGATTGGTTGGGTTTTTTCCTAAAGAAAGGAAGAACTCACTATCTGGCACTGAGAACATACTAGAAGAAGAAAATTACCTGAGCAAAACTGAAAGACATGCTGTAAAATACACTGTAAGGATGACCATGCAAGGAAGCAAGACTAATATTTAATGGGATACTGCAGGTAAGCCCCAGAATTTCATGAATTTGTGGGCAATTCTGAGTCAGTGGATTCTGTCACTGGTGGTGACCCCTCACTGATTTCAGCAGCAACAACTCCTGCTCTGAAGCCAGGCAGTGCTTGAGCACGAACTGGGTGAGCTAATGTACTGTGAAAAACATCTAGATGTGCACTCAGAGCATACATAAAAATCAGGGCTTTCTGCCTGAAGTTCAATCACCCAATAGACTTCAACTTCCAAAATGCTGTGCAGCTTTGCTTCAGTCTAGAATGGCTGAAATGAAACAGGAAACATGCACTGAATCTGAGACACAGGAATCATTTCCCTGAGCTGCAGGCTCCCAAACCTTGAGCATTTTTCATCTTCCACGCCAACACTCTGAATGTGTGTGATGTTACAGTAATCATAAGAGACAGTAAATGCTACAGAGTGATTCCAATCAAAAATCCATGTAAAATCAGCCTTTTCTAAGAAGGAATGAGATGAGAAGCCAAGGAACTCACCGAGTCATCTGTGGCAGAAGAAGGCCAACCCTCCCACAGCTGGTGACGGACAGGGATACTGGTCAGGTCATACACATTCCTCTTCACCTGGAAAAAAAATAAAAATAAATCAGAACTTGCTGCAAAAAAGGCAGCCAAGGGCATTGTTTTCACCACAGCACCAAGCTTTTTATTTTTTCTGGTTATTGTAATTTCATTGTCTCATTTCTGGATAGATTTAATACATGGGCTATGCAGATAAAAATTTCAATGCCATCAGTTTAAAGCTTTCTGAATATAAATATTCTGCACAGGTCAGTGTTTTAAAATCATTAAGATATCTCTCAAGTTTTTCCTTAAACTGGTAAATTACATGTACACATGATAACCTTTATGCTAATATTAGTTTTGTTCAGGAGTTTTTGCAGGGAGACTGACCTGGGATCTATGCTTCAATAAAAAAAAAAAAAATTACAACTATATTTTAACTAAAAAAATTGAAACAAGAACACTGAGTCTTTAAGACACAGAATACTGAAGTATCTATTAGTAATTCAAGTGGACTTCATTTTAGTGCTTCCTCATAGTGTCCTTGATGTGTTTTTAAAGAAATGCTGCTTCATACTGACCCCACAACAACGCAAAATGTAACAATCCTGACCTGAGTGATCACAAGGACACAGTTCTTGCTGGTTTCATTTTGTTGCATTAAAAACCAGGATAAACTGTCCCTGTGAAATATTTCTTTTCCAGCTACACACCAGAAATAGTATTATTTTCACAATATAAAACTCTAAAGTGCACTGTTTTTAAATAACAAGTGAAACTTATTTACAGAAACATGAGATCAATAGGACTACATAATATTGTTTTCAAAAAGCCTTCAGAAGTAAAAATAAATAACTCGGAAGTCACATTCCTCAAATTCCCTTTTAATTCCAAAGCACAACAGAAAGGCATTATGAAAAAAACAGTATTTCCCTTCTTTCATTAACTCATCTGTAACTGCACTGAATTCAATAACATTCCTCTGCTATTCTAAGCTTGAAAGGCATGCTCGGGGTAAAGTGTTATGTTGGTATAAAGCACAATGCCAGACTGATGTGCTGGACAAAAGTGATCAAAGTTGAAGTAATTTTAGCCAAGGCACAAGTATTCTGCTGCATTATTCTGGCAGAATGACATCTGTTGAGCAACTCGTCGCAGAATAAACCAGTTGTTCTAGGCAGGCCTGGCTGGGTAGGGGACCATGTAAGACTGATTAGAGTAATGTTTGATTAAACAAACTGCTTGAGCTAAGATCATAACTGGATTTGGAATTCATGCCAAAGTAGTCCTCTTTCAAACAACAAGCCACAATCAATTATTTAAGATAAAATAAGCTTGCTTTTAAATAATGATTTGATTTTTGGTTTTTTTGATAATTAGAACACTGTTACGAAAGCAGGCTGTAAAATGTTTTAGAGATTAGAATATTTACCAATTGAATATTGAAAACCCTTTTTCCTCATTAACTGACCTAATTTATGAAAGCAGACTGTAAAATGTTTTAAGATAGAATATTTACCAACCGAGTATAGAAAACCCCTTTTCTTCATTAACTGACCTAATTTCAGTTTAAAGTGAAAAACTCCATGAGGAGGAAAAAGTTCTAAAGATTTCTATAAAGCAGAACTGTGAACTGCTCCTTCACTGGGCCAGTAAAAATCTACAGCCACACTCTTCACACAACTGAAAAAAGCCCAGTAAATGGACAAAGTCTGTGTTAAGGATTTTACTTATAAATTCACTTGGCATTGAGAGGAGGACCGAAATCTTTATTGTGTAAAGCAAACTCTAAATTGCAGTGCCATCCACTGAGCTACATTTATTGGCAAACTTTTTGGTCCTGCACTTTTGATCAGTTTGAAATACAAATTGGTGGCATTGTCTTTGTGCAGCCCAGAATGTCTTTTCATAATGTTCAGATGCCATGGTGACTGGCACATTACTATGGCAGCCACCCTTCAGATTATCATCTCCAGAATATAAGAGATCATTTAAAAACAAATTAAAGGCACATCTATTTGGTTTCACTACTCAGCTGTAAACAGTATCAATACAACCATTTGAACAAAAAAAAAAAAAAAAGAAAAAGAAAAAAGTAGTCCGTATATTTTAGATGCAGTCTTACTTGGAAAATTATGTATAATTTTTGCATAATGCCCTGCCTTGCAGTTACACATTGATGCTGGAAAAAACCATGTGAAGTTTTACCTTCAGCTCATTTTCACTAGTTTTAAAGGGAGTTAAAATATTAAACAACTTCTAACATTTTAAGAAAACCCATATCTCAAAGCAGCCAACACACTCAGAAAACTTCCCAGACAGAAGCAGAGTGCTACCTTCCTATCTTTCACTGGTTTCTTTAAACAGATGAACATGTTGCCCTGAAAGTAAGGTTAAACACAAAAAATACACTTTGTTTGCAGATATGAAGTTAATCCAACATTCAAAGTCCTGCCACATTCATAGTAGTAAGGATAAAATGAAGCAAAATGTACCACAGGGCAAAAAGTCTGTACCAGGTACTGTGATGACAACAACCTTCTGGTGATTGCACTCAGCAGGAATAAGTAGCTATTTTCTCATCTCTGAATTAGAAAAATCTAATACCTACTCTCAAAAAACAAAGACCTACACTTAATAAATGATTTTAAAAAATTAAATTTATGCCGAATCATTGAAGAGCTGTCATGCCTGAATCTGTATCTCTGAATCACAACAAATCACTACAAAGTTTAACAGTAGTTTCCCTCAGGCTGTTTTCAGCTTATGCAGGTACAAAGTTAAGTGAAATAATGTACATAATGAACTTTTGTTAGTCTTATTATTAAATATAATTTATGCAAAGCTGTAAATTGGCTGAGATGCTAAAGACTGTTCCAGGCACATAGGCAGCATGAAAGACAGTGCAAAAATGAGTGCATGAAAGGCAGACAAAAGGAGCAATAAAGTCAGAGGACTGTGAGGAATGTGGAATGTGAGTTGGGGGACGCAGGGAAATGAGATCAGATGCAGACAGTCCAAGGTTGCATGGGGCACTGATGGTACAGCAGAAATCTTGACTTTGACATTGTAACAGAGAAAAAGTCAAGACAAGTAACCAAAATTTTTAGGGGACAGCAATGATATGGATGAGGCAGTGCCAGGAAGAAGTCCAAAGTAAGCAGAAGCATTCTGGTGAAGAAAGATGGGAAGAAAGGAGGCAAATCTAGCTGAAGTGATAGGCTTAAAGATTATAAATTAAAGCCTTTAACATCTCTGCCAGGCAAAATTCCAACAGATAGAAAAGAGCACTGGGAGTCTGGCAGGAATAGATGGGAAGCAGGGGCAGAATCAACCCAGTTTCTAAGCATGGAGAAGTATCAAAGGTGATACTATGGTGAATTTGAAAAGATAATGATGTTATCAACAGCTATGAGCAAAAATTGGTTAGATAAATGAGTGATTTCAGTTAATTGTGGACTAACAAGAATTACTGAAAATATAGAGATGCAAAACTAGAGAGAAGGAATTTCTGAATCAGCACCTCTGCCACAACCTATTGCAATAGATTTGGTCCACAGTAACAGAAGACACAAGACACAAACTAGAGAAGTTAGGAGAGAAAATGACAAACCAAAACAAGTAATCCATAATTAAAATGTTCTCATAGCAGAGGAAAAGGATTTGCATTTTATCAGGAAAAGGATATCACAAGCCAAAGGAAAAACAAAATTTCTTAACTTAAAAAGTAATTTTTAGCCAGCTCCCCACAGGTGGGACATATTCAGATATACTAAAGCAGTGCACTGTGTGAGCCACCACCAACACCCAAACCAGAACTCTCAGGTTACTCTACCCAAGACTCATTTAAAGGAAAGGCTCTTAGTCTGCTCCACTCACAGTTTTGCTTGTGTTCTTATATTTCCAATACATAATACAATAAACTATACTACAACACAAAAAAAGCCAAAGGCTATTTAAATAATCAAATTTTAATTTTAGTTTTACTTTAGAAATAATAGTGCAATTCCAAAGACATCAAATTATAACCTGCATCTCCTTCTAGCAGCTGGCTGAAGTTTAAATTACAGAATGCTTCCAATTAATAAATTAAGATGTCAGGATTGGGCTATTTTTAAATAACAGCATCTGCTTCTTGCAGATTTTATACCACTGAAAGTCTCTAAGGAAGGCTCACTATGCTATTTACATTTACACATAGTCAATTCACTCTGTTATAATCTAAAGAAAAAAAAGTACACTTCCAATGTAAATATTTAAAATCTATACCGAATTCAAAAAAAACCTCACCTGCCCAAGCCTATCAGCCAAAAGTCAGCCATGATTCAGCACCTTTCTAAAATGCACAGGAACTCCATTGTGTGTTTTACTAAAATACATTTTCTAATTAATTTTTTATTCCAGATCTCTTCCTTTAAATCACTATTTTTGCTTTTAATATCTATGAAAATATTCAAGTCTGCATTTATTAAGTTTTCCCACTTATTAGGCTAAATCTTAGAAACCTTATTTCTTGTTTCATGCAGCAGAGAAATGCATTCTATTCTAACATAACTGATTTTAATTGAATGTCCAAATTACATTACTTGCTTATTCCCTTATGTCAAGTAAAACATAAACAAATGAAAGCACCAAAACATACATAGCTCATGAAAGTAGGGTTCTCCTCCCTCTCAGGACTGTTTCATTTTCAAATCAAAAGCAAATGCAATTTCAGGCCTTCCCAAAGGGCCCTAAGAGAACCTGAATGTCCATTGTAGATCAGGCACATACAAAGCAGAATTCAACATAAATGCTACTAATGCATCCAACTTTAAAGTGTATAGAACAGTGTTTGAACCCAAATAAATCCAGTTTAAACTATGTCAAAAATGGGCTGCATTCTACTGTAGCACTCAATAAATACTGGGTCACTAAAAAGGTCAGTGAAATTGTTCCAATTAACCCAGATCTGGAAAACAGTGTGCAATTTTTTGGTGACATTTTGCTGATAAGAGTTCAAGAAAAGAAGATTATATAATATTAATCAGGGAGCAAATGTATTTTCTGACGTTTCCAATTCCAATTTAGAAGAGAGTTTGAAGTGCATGGATTTTGCCTGTCATGGTTGAAAATGTGGAGTAAGACCTTCATGTACCTAGAGATTAAATGAATATTTTAATGTAAACACTACATTCAGTTTGAGAGATGAGACAAGGAGACACTGGTAACTACTTTGACAGCTCAAGGTAAGTAAATGCAAAGTTAATGTATTTCTTGGCTATTATTTTAAAATGGGAGAGGGAGGAAAACTTTCAGGAGAAAGAATCTGTAATCAGGCAGTAACCTCAACAAAGAGATGATTCAGCAAAGCAGTTTAGTAAAAACATCTCATTTGGGAAAACAAAGCACTAAATATGAGGCACTAGCACCACTTCCAGAAAGGGATGTGGATTCTCTGCTCCCCAGCCGAACACTTACAGCCTCACTCCCCCAGATTTACATCCCTCATAATGTGTCATCAAACTAAATCCAAAAAACCCCCATTAATTCTACTTCATTTATATCAATTCTTGATGACTACAGCTACTCCAAATAACTTCTGTGAGATACTACTGGCAGACTTTAAATGTCCTAAATTCAGAAAATAAACTGGTTTTTCCTTAGCTAGCTGGCTGTGCTCTGTCCTCTTGTCCTACAGCTGTGACAAACCTTCCATGACACCACCTCCTCACTTCACAGCCTCACTGAGCAACTGCATTTCTGAGCTGTAACACTCTTTCAGATAATTTTTGAAATTTTTGTCAACCAGGAGTTATCAGAAGTTCAACCAGTTTGGGAATGACCAGGTTATTTAAAAACTCATCAAGTGTAATAAGCTTCATTACACTTCATAAGTTTTTGCAAAGAAGTGTTTTGCAGTTTCCTTTCAGCAATAGAAATAATATTGTGAATCAATTATTTTCATAGATTTCACAATTATTCATACTTCATTATCTCCTATTTCATTAATTTGAGCCCATATTTTAAACCCCTTTTAAAGCAACCCTTCTTGAATGTAATTTGACCTTTTTTAATGGATCTGTGTCAAGTGAGTATCTCACCATTGCAATCCACAATAAAATGGCTCATTAGGCAATACTAGCATAATTTTGGTTAAAACCTGTAAATTTTGAAACAGAAAATAAAAGTAAGGCACAGCTAAACTTTACTGAATCTTCTGATGTGTGAACTTCTGATTGCTCCATGCAATACACATATATGTGTGTGTATCTATATATATACACACCTACAACATAATCTGATCACATGGGTGCCCCAAGCATGAGAGATTCCCTCAAATACTTAGCAAGATGCTTTTCCAACTTCAGCTTCCTGTCCAGACAATTTTGAGAATTAATCTGAGCTTTCTTCAGCTACCAGATGCTACTTTTTGCCACTGCTTTGCATCAGCCTTTTCATGAGCTGATTTTAAGGTGGCAAATGTTAAGTACATTCACAATGTTATATTATACACAATATTAAAATTCTATATACAGCTGTCTGGCTGTCTTAAAAATGTGGGTTTATTCTCAATGCCTCCGTTTTCTGACAGCATACATGCATGTTTTAATTCTGTAAAACAAAGAAACTCCTTTGCTGATGTCCACCTTTAAATCCCTAAAATCAGCCATCCTTCTAGGGCAGCATTATTGCTAAATGCAAGGTGCAATCTTCTGAACTTGATGCTGAAGTTCCAGGGTGCTGCTATATGGCCTGCACTGTGCAAAGGTTCAGCTCACATAATTATTATTATTCATTGCTTGTAGTGCCTAGGAGACCTAATTGTGATAATCCCCTCTGCACTTTAAACTGCATGACCCTTTGATTTTTTTAATAGATGGTTAAAAGAAGAAACAAATTCCTATAGAAGGAGAAGGGAAAACACATTCTTAAGAAATTGGGGCAAGAGACACGAGTATTTTTTAAAAATCATTTTAGCAGCACACAAGCATGAGTTTGAAATGGGGTATGAAAGAATTAAGAGTGTGAGTTAGCTGTGACATTAGAGATTGAAAGGAAGAAGTGATTAGGGTTAAAAGAGATCAAACAACAAAGACTTACTGCCAAAACAATTTTACAAATTTATTTGAAAACTCCTTAAACACTTCTACTAACAAAATAAAACTACTGATAATACCTGAAGTTTGTTTGCTTGTTTGATTGTTTGACATGCACTGACATAGAAAAGACACATTTTGAAGTCCTAGCTTGTTTTTTCAATCAGGAAATGGTCATTTGAGAAAACATCATTTATTAGCTTCCTAAATGACCCAACTTCTACCTGACCTCTATGCACATGATGAAAGACAACAGGCAACTCCTCAGGCATCCATTACCACATCACCATCAACAGGCAAAACATTCAGTTGCAATATGAAGGGTAAATACAGTTTGCAATATTTTTACCCCGAAGTCCCAATTCCAGTTGACTTTATGTCCTGAAATGTCCAGAGACTGCCAAACACCTTCCTGATCATGAAGTCATGTGCCAAGAGCATTAACTTTGATCCAAGCTATTCAAAATTGGTATGAAAACACAATTTCAACTATTAAATACACATTCTGTCCATCCTGACATCTCTACCAGAAGATACTGACTCCACTGGGTAATGGTGAAATATGAATTAAAGCTGGGAAGTAAGAAAAAATCTCCATGCCTGGTGGGGCTTTGTCCCACCCTGTCCATATCACTTGTGCATATTTTCAGTTACAGCACAGTGACTCTCGTGAATATAGTCAGACTCCCACTGAAAAGGGCATTAAAGATTTCTAGGGTCTGAATCATCACTGGAAATAAAAGAGAGAGTCAATGTGACTCTTGCAGTGGAAAGATCTGTTACCTTTTCACAGCTGTCATGTTCAGAACAAAAGAAATATTTAGGCAGATATATTTCTAGTCCAACATTCTCATCTTCATTTTAAAAGTACCCCAAGTGTAATAAGTCCATAAATTGGTCCTTGATCACTTCCCTACTTGGGAATATTTAGGGGTTTCAAAAGTAATCACTCAAACCAATGAATGGTAGAACAAATTGTCATTTCAGGAACTAGTAAGGAGAAGAATGGAAGTTACTGTTTAATCACAGTAAAGAGCACCATTTAGATACATGCAGGGGGAAAGAGGGAAAAAACCAAATGCCAACCAAAAAACTCCCACTTAGAAGTTTCTTCTCACTTTGCTTCAATGAGAGAAGGAATCCTATCACCTCCCCAAATCTCAGATTCTGACTCCAAGAAACACACTCCTGAACACATTTCACTGATTAACAGTACCTTCCACTCCTACCCAACTACATTTCAAAATAGAAACTGATTCAGTTTCAGTCTTAAAAAATGCATAAACCACATTTGCTTCAGAGCAATCCTTATTTTAAGTGATAAGCCTACCCATTTTGGTGTAAGAAAGAGAACATCACAAAATCAGTATTTTCTTATCTGTTTTTACTTGTTCTCTAGACAATCAATAAAATAAACCTTTGGGAGAGGCCATATTTTCTTGTTCCTAGAGACAACATAAAATCTATTCCAAATTTTTGTAAATGGTCAATAATTATAAAGTATTCATAAATTTACACATTATATGAAAAAGAGGTCAATCTATCAACTTTGAGAAGCAAAGTACCACAGTCATGCAGAGAGTTGGGAAGCACTTTCACATACGGAAATTTTCCAATACCTCCAGCTTCAGTGTTTTACTTCCCTCTTCCCTCCACTTTTACACTTAAAGGTCACAGCAAACCTGCTGCTCAGTAAGGAGAGATGGGCAGAGCCCTTTTATTCCTAGGGCCAGCACACAAGGTGCATCTAGAAAGGAAGATGAGCCACAGATATAAAATGTCTTGTGCATTACAGTAATTTCCCAAAGCAAAAATTCAGTGCAAGGTGCATTTTCTCTGAAGACTCTCTGGTATTACCACCATAAAAAGAAGATGGGTCGTCCAGAAACCCATCAGTAACTCAAGTGCTGACTTCCTTGGTTCACTTCAGTTGTTGGTATCAGGTATTTGACAGTGAAAGCTCTGTAGGAAGTCAGCTCCAAAGTAAACTGTGACATCTTCTCTCAGTCACTGTTACCATGAATTTAGTAAATTCTTTGGTGTGGTTGTATTTGAATAGGTATTCTATTCCTGTTATTCTGAATTCAAGTTAAACTATAAAACAATGTTCATTGAGCTGTCAGTCAAATTTCTACTAACTAAAACATTTCTGGGTACTTCCTCAATTTCATCATTGTGTCTACCAAATCAAAACTTCTTTAGGGGTTTTTATATTGACAATATTCAGAAGTAATTTGAAATTGATTTCTGCTTTAACAGTGGAAAAGAATTGCAGACAAACCTTCACAGTGGGTTTTAGGAATATTAACATACACACATCAATTACAAATACAGTTATTAATATTGCTACATTTAAGGTATATGCATGTAAGGTGCAGATTATAGTATTAACAAGCAGCTCTCCTATATACATGTACATTTTTAAAAAGAGAATTCAGTCTATTTAGCAATTCACTAACAAAGCTATTCCTTAGCTCATCCCTGCCATAACCTGCTCTATTCAGAAACATATGGGAAAAGACATTAAATAACCAGTGAAAACCATGGACTTCTGGTATTAGTGCTACACATTGCATACCCCTATTCATTATTCCACCTCCCTTGTTTAATCTATCATTAAGACTCAGTGACCCTACACTAAATTTAAAGCAGATCCTTCCTTCCTCCCATGCCTAAATTCACATACTTTTCTAGTTGGGGATGCCCTCAAGTATTAGCCACTCTACAGGGTTTCTCTAATCTCAGCTCTGAACTATGTTGTGCTATAGAAGCAAGAAATTGCTGGTTTACATCTTTAACTATGGAATCTTCCACCCAAAAAATCCCCTCCTTTACTTAATAAGATAGAGGAAAATCTTTCATGTAGAACATATTCAACATGTTTAAAAATTATATATTTTCCTCTATATGATGTACAATAAAAGTTATAAAGCATATTATTTTAAAGCACTGCTTCCCTGAACTTGTGTCCCAAATATAATTGCATTGGAAACAATTTTAAAGCTTTCAAAATTTATTGTTACATTGTAGAAAAGCTGGATCTTTATTTGTATCCAAAGTCAATATGAAACAGGCTTCTAATAAACATATTTTTTAAAAACAAAGCAAGAGAATGACCAAATACCAGATATTTGACTTGGTTCTGTTTTTTAGCATAGGAACTAAAAACATACAAAAATATTAAAACCTCTATCTCTCTAACTGACAGGTTTCAGGGTAACAGTAATGGCAGCACAGGTGAAAAGATACCATAAGATTTCTGAATGAGGGACAAGAATCTTTATTGTTGCCATCTATAGTATTTGCCAACTGTAGCCCTGCCTTCCTCTACCACAAAAAGGTGAACATTGATCTGCACCACTATTTTAAAAAATTAAAGGCACTAAGACTGTGAGTGAATCAGAGATGAAATTCCATTGAGTTGACAAAATGAGTCAGGCAAAGGTACAATGCAAATATAGATTTTTATATCTATCAAAAGAAGCCATACAAATTTGTTTTGGTGTCCTGAGTAATTCTACTTTTAGTGTATTTAAAAATATTTAACCACATTTCCTCAGAAAATAGAAATAAGTTGAAAAAAGCAGCTGCAGCCTGGACAAATAGCCCAATCTGCATTCTCTCTGGCTCTTCTTTCTTTCCTTTAAGTCTTTTCCCCAAACAAGTCAGTACTTGAACAATTACATATGAGTCATATGTACTTGTAGAATACAAAAAGTTGATGGGAAAAGCAAATTAGTAAGATTCAAATTGTCAGGTTATCAGATAACAGTAAAATATTAGGAGAGTTAAAATAAACACACTAAGCCAAGAGCAACACTAGAAAACCTGAAGTCTAAGTTCTACACAGGTGCAGACATGGGAAGATGAAGGGAAAGTGTTACTGGAGAGTGAAAATAAACAGTAACTGTGAAATCTATGGATCAATTCGAAGACAAAAATTATCTGGAAGCCTATCAAGTGAGGAACTTTACTTTACAAACAGCAAGACTTTCATAAAGAAAAGAAATGCTGCTAAGGCCCCAGTCCTGCAACCTCTGGTTCAGGCATTTTTCCTGAGCTGGACTGGCTTCCAGACCTGGACTGCCTAAATCAAAAATATAAGAAGCTGACAATATTGAAGTCTACGATATTGAAATCACATTTTCCTTTAGAATTCCAAAATATTAGAAGAAAACTACATTATCTTGTTTCTCTAAAAGGAGTGCACAGCTGAGTCTCTCTCAATACAATGAGTTTATTTGCTATATCTTCAACAGCAGCCACCTTCATGAATAGTCTGCTCTGAGTGACCCAGAAACACACAAAGCTATTCCAAAAAATGATGGAAGAGTCACTATTTCTTGAATAGATCACTAAATGAAATTTCATTAGTGTTTGACCAAAACACTACAGGAGTTACCTCTTCTGCAAATTTCAGTCACAAAGCTCACCATTCATTTGCTGCAGAACAACAGAAAACTTAATGTTCTTCTCAGAAAATGGGCTAATATAAAGTTATTCTGACCATTTTCGCTATTCTATTGTGCAAACTTGTCATCTCACTGAAATGGAAAGACTTGAATAAAGGTTAACTTAATTAATTAAACATATGTATTCTTTTCTCCACACTTTTCTGTCTTACCTTGACATGCAATTCTATATCTATTAAATAAGCAGTAAACACTTAAACGCTATTCCATTTAATGACAAAAAATGTAAAATTACAGATTTGTGAATCTCAGCAACTCATTTTCCCCAAAACATCTCCAATACTGCAAAGAATTAACATAGTCTTCATCAGAATTCCTTTATGTAAAATAAAACTAGAAACTATGTATTACAAAAGAAGATTCACAGACAACAAATATTAAGATCTGAAAAGATCTATTCAGCTCAAATTAACACATTCCCATAAATCAAAGCAAAATTCATCCTCACGTTCATTCCTGTTACAGAATTGTCACCTCAATAGCCAATAAAAAGAAAGAACTAATGAGGTATTTCAGTATCTCCCAAAGAAATATTTTCAGCTCTCTTTTTCTTTTAAGTGCTTGAAAGGAAAAGAGTAATGAATTGCTCCCACACAGTCTTTTTATTATTCTGTTATAGCAACAAGAGAGTTACACCAAGTCTTTATCTTTCACATAGCCCCAGATATCTTTTTGTCTCACTGCAACAATGACAAAGGAAGCAGGCCAGGAAGAACAGTTATTTATCAGCACCAGGGAGGTGCTGCTTGAAGCAGCAAATGTCCTTGTTTCTACTAATGGCTAACAGGGTGAGATGACAGATTTACTGGGTAACTAAGTAATATCTGAGAGCTCTGCACTAATATCCAGACAACAATCCAATATACCTTGGAAATAAGTTTCCACAACAGACAAGGATCTAGACTTCTACTAAAAAAAGCAGGTCATTCAGTTGTATCCTAAGGAGTTTCCAGGACTACTTCTCTCTTTTAGGATGAACATCCCCTGCTGGAGACAAGAAGCATCCTCTAGCCCTGAAATCATCCACATTCATCAATGGGACCATGGATTTGAGATGGGGAAGAAAAATCTGTTAAATTCCAGCAATAACAAGCTGGAAACTTGAAGAAATAACTGAGATTTCACTGGTCACTCACCTGCACAGAGACTATGCCCTGGACCTAAAGTGTTTCAAACAGGACAGTGAAATCATAATCACTTCTCTCATGATCTACATTAGAATAATTAGAAGAAAATTAATTGGAGGCACATCCAACAGATCAATCTGTATAACAGGCAGGCTAAAGAGACTTAAGGACTTGAATATATTTATTAGCACTTTTTTTTGTTGTATGTGGAAATAGATCAGCCTTCACTAACCACAACCTGGACAGTTTTGAAGATATCCTCCCAGGCTGCTGCTTAGAAATTCTCCGAATCAGTGGGACCCACGGCCCTTGAGCACTCACACAGATGCATAAGAAGGGAATTTGCCTTTCCTGACAGGCCGAGGAAAGAGAGAAGTCAGGAGTCTGATCACTTATTAAAGTGTGATCACCACCATGACACTGTGGTGTGTGAGGCTTAAACACACCAATATCAATTATCAATAGCAGCTGAAAAACATTTCATAAAGAGTTTGTGATCCTGCCAGTGAGCTGGCGCTTACCAACCATCAGAAAAGGGTCAGACAGCTATGGATGTATCCAGTCACATGGAAGGCAAGACTGATGACAATAAATTTGGTGAATTTATGTTGCAGACTTGTATTTTTAAGTAACATGTGCAAGAACAGCAGTCCTGACTCAATAAGAACCAAAAAAGTTGAGTTACAATGTACACAGACAGGAATCTGGCACAGAGTGACCTCCTCCAGCAGCAAAACCAGCTCAGCAACATTAAAACTCTCCACTTGAATACAAAAATAAAGGCTTTTGGACACTCTGCTTTAAAGGTAAGTATATTCATCTTGTATGGTTTTGGATATTTCAAATAGTTTCTGTAAAACACTCTTTCCTTGAAATAAGAGGCCATCACTAAAGCCCAATGGATGAAAAGTCCCAGAAAAGGTTTGCCTGCAGATGTGTCATGAAAACGAATTCCTGACAAGCAGGAGGAAAACATTTGGCAGGAATGGCAGAAAGCCAACAAGAAGCTAAAGAGCTGCTGGTCATGGTGTCACACTGACAGGCATTTTAAATTGTAATTCCAGAGCAGGAGAAATGGCTGGAATCTGTCACCAAAGCTATGGAGAAAATGGAGAGCTGAGACTGGAAGGGAATTAAGTCACCCCTTTCCAAAATTTTCAAAACTGTTTCAAAGTATGAGAGATCAGCTATTAAATGGAAGCTCAGCTATGGTGGCTTTGGCATAATCCAAGGACTCTACCATGATTTGCAAGGAAGCCGTGAAGCAGGAAGTCATTCAAAGACATCTGCAGTTAGTTCTGCCACACAACTCTGACCTTGCTGTAGACTCTGCAATTGTGGAAACAACCTATGCCTTAAGAAAAACCCTCAGTCACTCAGTGAAATTCAAAAGTTCAGTTTTGTAAGTGATGAAAAAAAAATCCTGTTTCTAGATTTTGGTATACAGGCAATGTCAGAAAAACGGGAAGCTTCTGGTTTTATCACCACCTCTTTGAGACTGACATTCCAGATCTGATCTGTGGAAATAGGTCATTAAAAGACTAGAATCTGGGATGGAGATTTTGAGGATATGCTAATGTCACATTATCTTTAAAATGTTCACAATTGCATGAGCGACATTAGCCTTGGGAAAGATGTAAAATTACCCTGTAAGAAAGCTGCAATGCCATCCAAATGAACAAGATGAGCAGTAGAAATTACAGCCTTACACTATTGTTTTCCTGCCTCTGATTCAGATCTTAAGGCATTTTTACCAAGCAGGGATAGAGGAGGATAGAAATGCACATTTCAGAATAAAAACTGTGTAGAAATACTTGCAAATTAAATGCCTCTTTTTACTTTCATCAGAGCTTTCCTTTCAAAAAAGAATCAATAAAGCTTCAGAAGAGTAAATCATGTGCAGTTTGTTCTTCCTGCATCAGCATCAGTGCCAATTAAATTCTGAACCTTAAATCTTTATTGTTTCCTATTAGCTGCTAACTAGAAGGAACACAGTGATTTTCTGAGATCCCAGGCTGAGACTTGCCACAGCAGCAGTTAGAAAAAAAAAAAATGATCTTGTTTTGACTTGTCTGCTGGGTAAACTTGACATTGAAGCTCCATGGTGGAAAATAAATACATAATACCAAGATGTTAATTTTACAGCAACACTTAACTCTTGTGACCACAATTAACACTCAGGGAGGGGAAAAAAAAAAGCCATTGACAGGTCTGCCTGGCTCCTGCTTCTGCAGTGCTTCCCAGGCTCCCTGTCAGCAGTGGCTCAGCCCCTGCACGAGCCAGGCTGGCACTGACCCCAGGGGCTGCCTTCAAAGCAGCACGAGGGGAGAAGAGGGGAGCAGGGTGGCACGGAGGGAAAAGCAGCTGTCAAATGACATTGACTCCCAGCTAGGATCCAAAACAGAAGCCTGAGAGCAAAGGGCTGCTGAGAACAGCTCATCCTCTCCTCCTCCCTCTCCCACCCTCAAGCTCTGGGAACACCTCTAGAGGAGGGCAGGACATGAGAACAACAGTTTTGAGAGGGCTACCTCCTATTTCTGAGGCAGGATTGGCCTTAGAATTATGATGCTTCATTTGTTATAAAATGACCAAAATGGTGCATTTTGGGAATAAAGCTACATTTGTTTTGCATCAACACTGCTCCAAATCCCTCACTCCACTCCCTGAGAGCACAGAACCACTCTTGCAACACTGAACTTCTCCAAAATACCATGAACCTCATGATACAGTACTCTTACATCTTTTCCAGAACAGTGACATTTACCACTACACTGGAAAAAGAACTAAAAGAAAACCCCAAGAATTCATAATTTTAACAGCATGGGTAGAGAAATTAACAGTGTGAGCATGTTTCTATTTATGATATGAATAGTAAACTTTCTAGTAATTTCTAATGTATCAAGGTATTACTTTCTAGCAATTCCTAATACTACACTTAAATAACCAAGCAGTCAAAGAAGAAAGTGAAAAACAGACTTTTTTTCATCCTATTCCAACTGCATTACAGTAAGCTGGCAATGATTTACAAATGGGAGAACAAAAGTATGCAAGGAATTAAGAAAGAGCTTTTAAAAAACCTGAGAAGCTTTTTTTTTTTTTTTTTTTGTCTGTGGAACCATCCAAAGTCAAAGGATGGATCTAAAGTCCTTTTGGTTGAAGAAGAAAGTCATCATGTGAAGATGACCTAAAGAAATCCCTGAGGGACATTAAAACCTTGAAGAACAAGCCAGCTTTTTTTACTTACTCACTAACATAATAAAGATAACAATTTGTTACATGAAATCAATAAAGACTGTGAAATCAAAATGGCAACCTCAAGAAAGGCCAACTAACTACTGACCAAACCTAACCAGATCCAAGGACATAAATGCCTATCAAACCTTAATAATTAAGTGATAAATCCCTTTAAATCAATATATTTGGAAGACTAATTCAAAATTACTTAAGAAACAGATAACACTCAGAATTAAAATACAGAGCACATAATGTGTAAACACTAAGCACAAAAGTTTATTAATTGTTATATACTTCTCATGTATTTGCACTACACTCATATTTCAAATGCAAATATTAATTTGGAGAGAAATACCTACTGTATATGCACACACTGAAACAGTTTGCTCAGCTATACTGCATCAATGGTTGTTTGACAAGTTATAGCATCACAAGCTGCTCATTTACATATTCAGCTACTCTCTCTGGTTTTTCCTTGAGAATAAATTAATAAAACAGATCCATACTAACAGCTTCTCCTCTGAACCACAAGGATACTCTTAGTTATGCAAATTCCATGTATAAAATTTATACCAACAAAATGACATCAAAAATGTAAAACTAATTCCTGTCTAATTCCTAAGAATGTGTAATATTTTTAACTATGACAATTAACACCTGCAATAAAAATTTAGTTGATAGAAAGAATTTCCATTACATAGTCACATAATAATTAGTGAAAATTCAGTCTCTGAAATATTAACGTGCACTGTACTGACACACAAGCACAGCTTTCAAGTATAATTCAACACACAAACATTCTGAAAAAAAAAGCATAAAAAGAACAATACTTTAAAAGTTTCTGATTTACAGTATTTTTATTCTGTATTGCATTGTAAGGACAAAATAGTACTTAGAAAAGTTAGGCCAGATACTGATATTTCATTTAAACAAGTAGAAATTAAGAAATTCGTAAAAGCTGTTCTCATTAAAACCTACAACATTCAATAAAACAGAGGATGAAAGGCAGAAATGAGAAAGCAGTACAAAAGAAAACATGTATGTGAGGAACCAAAAAAATTAAAGAAACAGAAGGAAAAAAAACTGAAAAAGAAGTTGGAAAAAAAAGAAGAGAAAAAGACACTGTTTACTAAACAAGCAAAAGGCCTATAGAGTTAAACGTTCAGTTGGGTGACCATCAGATTTTGTAAGTCATATCTGAGTGATCCTAGATCTGACCTAAAAACTGACACAAGGCAAAAGACACAAAATGAGAACTGAAATTGATTTTCAGTTCTCATCTGATACCAATGTCGTGAGACAACAGATGCTTATTTCAGACTATGCTAAAATTATCCTCTACTTCAAACAGTTTGCACTCAGGCTGCAGAACAAACATTTAATCTCCAAGCTTTATTGTTCCTCAGTTCAAACTGATCTTAAGAAAGAAAATTAACAAAACACAATGCTAATGTAGTTCTCTAAGGGGAAAACTGTTTCTTTTTGGGGTATTTAAAAAGCTTGTCTTACTGCTCATGGTGACTCTTTGCATGCCTACTCTGCAGTGAGTTGAAAACATCCATATACATTTTCCACTCAATCTTTCACTTATTTGTTCCTATTCAAGAAGAATTCCACCACCTCTGTCTACAAAATTGTTTTTTAAATACACTGTTTCTGCTACAATGGAGGCTGCCCAATGCTGCAGGATTTAAAAATATTGATTTGCACCAAGGGACTGATGTAGATCCAGCCCTTATAAAATGGAACTGCATTGGTGTTTCACTCCAAACACACTCTTAATCTTAAACCTCCCACCTGCCCAGCTTACTGCACACTTCACCTTGGAGGATGAAACAGTCTGAGCAGGCAAATCAATTAGTGTTAAGAGCAAAGTGAAAGAGAACATGCACAGTTCTGAGATTTCAATTAATAAGAAACATTCAATCCACAGGACCAGCTAGAAATGGACGCTGCAAAAATGCCAAAATAGAAAGATATCAGAGATCTTTCCCATAAACAGCTTTTCTCTGCAGACCTCTTACTGCACCGTCCTCTGTGCTAACGCAGCCACAGCTGTGAGCTGCAACTTGGTCTGTGGGAAGATTTAAGGAGGAGTTTCATCTCAGTCTAATGCTCTTAGCACACCAAAAAAAAGAAATTTTCAGCTCACCCCAAACCTCAAAGAATGATCTAGAGAATTTACATATTTTCCACTGGCCTCACAAGAGCCATCCCTGAAAAATTAATGTGGACCTGCCTGACTTGGCAGTTTACCTCCTGTGTCAGGGTGAGAAGTTTCACTGTATTGCTTTGTACTACCAAAAAAGTGTCCTCTTCCACTCTTCTCTTGTTGCTTTTTGTGAATATCAGAGCTCCTCCATTTTGTTTGCCTTAGTCCTGGCCCAGGCTGCCCTGTGGTCAGAGCTCTCAGCTGCAGTCTGGTCTTTTCTCTGCCAGCCCAAGGTCAATGCAAAGAATAAAGAAGAGCCAAGACCTTTTAAGCAGAGTGGGTGAAAGAGACTGTTAGTTATAGGTGAAATTGTCAACAGATAAAAGCCTCTGCAGATTAATCCAAGCACTTCTTACACTCCCCACTTTTGAATTATTCAGGAATAAGTCCTTCTTGCCTTAAAAGAGGAACTTTGTGAGTAAGTGCAAACAGAAGTTCATGCAAGACACAGAGGGGAGATGTTGAACTGAAATTCAGCTTACAGTCACAGAGAAATTAATAACAGGACACAAATACAGCTCACAATGTTTCTTAAATAAGAATCACTGTATTACAGTTGCTTAGTTCAGTACAAGGTAGCGTGTCATGAAAAATGAGTGAAATAAGACCAATATAAAACCTTTCTGTTTCTCCTAAAAGAAATTGCAGAGATATTTGGGGTGCCCTGATGTTGTTAACAAAATAACTAAATTAGGTCAGTCCTTGGGTTGTTGGTATTGGAGTAAGGTATGCACAGCTCTGCCATGTGATACCAGACAGACAGACTTACACTAGTACACATTTGTAAGATCCCTCTTTCTTATATAGAAATTGTAGAAAAATAGCAAAACATCCTTGTTCTTTTTACTCCTCTTTCCCTTTTTTAATTGGTTATTTGTTTCCAATATTGTGAAGATCCTCAGCTAGTTTGTACTTCCAAATTAAATCACAATTTCCAAGAGACCCTATTGGGCATTAGGCACACCAGATAACAACTACTGGATAGAATCACCTTCTTGGGGATGAAGGAGTGTGAGAGTTAAAGTCTTGTACACCAAATCTCTGTTGTTTACACCTCCCTCTTCACTTTTCTGCACTTCCCATTAATCAGAGTTTGACCAAAAAAAATTCTGCCTTCTAACCAAACCTAAGCCTTTTTCTTTTTAACCTGATGTAGTAAGAAGTGATTCATGAACACATTCCTGGTTATTCACAAAGTTCTAGTTCCCTAAATATAATAACAACAAATAACATAATAAAGTAACAACAAAAAGCCTTGGGTCATTGCTCAACTCCCTTTCCAGGCAGCACCCACCCCAAAATTCTTTTCCTCATCTTTTCACAGGGCCTGCTCTGGATGGTGTTTTCTTGACACTGCTGGTTGTCCTTTACTACCTATTTCTTTTGTTTTTAAATAATTTTAACAGTCAAACAATACTTTATAACAGTAGCAACAGGAATCTCAGTGTGATTTTTTTTGGGGCAGTCACACACGTGTGATTTTGGGGTGAGAAACCAGCTGGTTTGGGTCACTCATGGTCTGAGGAGAAGCACATCAGGCAGAAACCACTGAAGCCAATGGTTTCATGCACACAAAAATGGCAACACTGGACATACATGTTGGGCCATGTGGGGGTTTTTGTTTGGTTGATTGTTTTCCCAGGGTGGACATCAAAACATTGTCTACTTGAGCTCAAAAGAAGCAGAAAAATTATCAATTTTTTTTTTTTTAATACAAGCTCTGTTGATCTGGAGAAACAGAGGAGGGCACTGAACACAGAGCTTCTCCTTCTTCCTGTGTAGAGGAGCAAGTTCTGCAGAACTGGGAATTAGTCTTTGGCCAGAAGATTGATGATCTGATCAAAAATGTGCAAATTTCATAGGGGAAGACACTTATGGTGTGCTCATGTCCTGTGAACATTGTCCTCAGAGTGTCCAAAATCAACTCTGCTGATCTGACATGCAGGTAACCCCAAACTTCACTCAAGCTGACAGATCTTGTGGCAGCTGCTCCTCTTCTGGCAGATCTGGTTTTCCTTTCCATTCTCTTTAAGCCCAGTTTGCCCTTATGGCTTTGTCTGGCTGTGTTTTAATTAGTTTGCCTCCACCATATCCAGAGGAGGTTGAGCTTGAGGAACATCTGTACCCTATTTTTATTTATTTCTATGTGACCCCAACAGTGGATGCAGTCTCAAATAATTTCTTGTGTCATGTCTACTGTGATGCTCCTCTAGTTGGAAACTGGGCAGTTTGATTTGTCTGTACATTAAATATGGATATTTACACTACAAGTTTGTATCATTTCTGCTGTCCACCATCATCCCCATGTAACTTCCACCATCACTGCTTTCAAAACAAGGTAAGAGTAAGTTCACTTTGGTCTGCTAATCTAGGCAGGGAAAAATAAAAGTAGATTTGAGACTTGGTACAAACCCAAAAATTGTGATCAAACTATATAGTTAATAAATTGTTTGTCTAAATCTTTCATGTGTGATGAAAGATTATTATCATAATTCATTAGCAAATTACAGACTTTGTAATGCAGGCAGTCACAAATTTGGCTTTGTATCAATCAGTTGAGACCAGCTGGGTAGAAATTAACACAACTCTGGGATACATAAAATGAAGTGCTCTTTCATTTTCAATTCACTGGAAACTTTGAAGGAAAGAAATGGAAGCCCTTTCAAAAATGTCAATTTTCCCTGCTTTTTGTAAATAATTCCATTGCACTGTAGAGATACAGAGATACAAATAAACATATATGGGATGTATGTAACTGAACACCACAGAAACTGCTCAATCAAAATAAATTTATATTAAAAACAGTGCACTTTAAAAAATCCTTTCATTATTTCTGAGACAGTCATACACATTAGTGATCACCAGAATTATTAAACAAACACAAAAGCTAATAGCCAAGCTACTCATAAGATACAATACTGTCAAAATTCCTGCTCTGAGCTCTCCCAGTCTGCCAAATGACCTTGTACAAAAATGCTTGTTTTGATTATGTCTCCTTTGCCTAAGCTACAAGGCTGTGTATAGTGACAGCTGCATTTGGGAGCAACTTAAAACAAATTTTATCTTAGTGCCACCTAATCCAGAGACTGGTACAAGCAGCATGGAAAAGTCAGTGTCAAAATTAAACAATGAAGGCTTTTCTAGGAACAGATGCTTTTTCCCTGCAGCTGTAAAAACCTTAAAACAATCCTATGCCCCACTGTCTGGTCACGCAACTACCACAAAGCAAGGCATAAATTTTGCCACTTATTGCAAATATTTGCTGAGAGCTGCTATAACCCTTTTTAAAAACAGTAACAGGGATTTCTTGCGGGTGATTATGAGGCCATTTTATCCTTTAAATGAGTGCAAGGCTCTCCAATTTATGCCCACGATTCCTGGTACAAAATCAAAAAGATAACTTTTCAAATTCACATTTTACACAGATATAGGAACAGAACTGAAAAACCCTAAGGAACAGGTTTACTACAGAGATGGTGCCCGTGTCACTCAGATGTTATGGATGAGAAAAACATTATTAATTCACAGTTGGAACAGCAACTGAGTGCTTTCTTTGCATAGTAATTACAAAGCAATGTAGTGCAGCACCATCATTACACTGCAATCAAGATACTTTTGACCATTTTGGTGTTGTAAGTCCACAACCACTACTTTAAATATCCTTATCCCCACAACTATCCAAAAAATTACCTCCTTCTATTCAGTGAATGCAGAGATAAACTTCAAGCTGAAATAGCAGCTCTTAGGAAACAACTTCTGTAACTTAATGAATATAAGTAAATCCTCAGTTCCCAATTAAGTGAGCAATTTACAATGTCAAGCATGTAGTTACGCTCCATATGAACTGATGGGGATTTTAGATTAGCTTCTGTTGTGTATTTAAAAGTGATAGCACCAACATGATTTACATAAGTAAAATATTTTCAAATATTTTCTCACCAAGCAAGCACTCTAAAATTGTGAAGTGTTTCCTTTCTTACTCAAGTTAAAAAAAAAAATCAACTTTTCCCGAACAACAGTTCATTAGCACCTCACTATTTATAAGTATAATTGGGTTGTTTGATGAGAAAACATGAGAGAACACTGTGCCTACTATAATTTGCACAAATACAAATTTCATTGTTTGAAAACAAATCAGCAATTCAACGAATGTGTTTTTTTTAATATAAGTGTATATCATGCAATAATAGAAGTGATCATATTATAGTTAACACAGGATAGAAAGGTTAAACCGCGTTCTAAACCACTTTAATTTACAAGCTGTAAATTAATTTTTTTTAATTGCAAAAAAACATGCTAACTTGAATTTTTCATTTGTTATTCAACTAAATATAATTCACACAGATAACAGCACTGAGCTATTTAGCTACAGAGTGCTGCTTTCCCACTCTAAATAGCACAGGAGCTGGGGACAGAGCTGTTTAATATGTTCATAAAGCTGCTTAGGTTTTCTTGTCATTTCATGCTAACACCTTTTTAATAGCTAGCATTATGATAGAAGCCTTGCACAAAAATTCACCAACCCGAAAGTAAAACACAGCAAATATTCAAAATCAGAATAGCAAGCAAAGGTTTTAATTGCAGTTTTTTAAAAATTCAAGGTTTTAAATTAGGTCTTGATCCCCAAAATCCTTAGCATCCTTAAATTACATGAGCAAAGCCTTTCAATTCAACATGATTACTTCTAAAATAAGGACAACTCACATGACTGAGCATTTACAGAGCCAAACCCATAACCAAAATTATAACAATGACTCCTCATTATTTCCAAATTCAAATAAATTGATCCTTATCCTTTGAGAGTTTCTCTCCAACCCACCTTACACTTATGGATGGAGGGGAATAGAGATAGAGAAGGAAAGAAAAGAAGAAGAGATATAAACACACACACACTAAGCTGAGTGCTGACAAACTGAACGTTAACAGATGTGTGACTTCTAATTAGTTATAATAATCTGTGCTATTGGAACCTGCCTCGCCTTCCCTTGCAAATCAAACAGCCTCCTTTGGAGTTTAAAACTCTCTGGGTGCTTCTAAATTTATGCAAGGAAAAAAACCTTGCTTTCAGCAAATTTTAGATAAACTACAGTGATAACTTTATGAAAGGAAAATATTAAATTATAATTATCCTAAACAGACACAGTCTTGTGAAACTAACCCTACATTCATATGAAAATACAAAGCATTGACTATAATGAATTTGATTCATCCTTGGACACAAAGCTTTACCACAGTAAACTCAGTCAACTGTTGCTCTTGCTTTTATATTCATAGTACTTAAATAGCGCACTTTAAAACAAAAAAAACTCCAATTGGCTTTTCATACATCCACCCTCCCCAAAAATAACGCACTTGAAAAACCCAAATGATATGAAAAGGCTTCAAGGCCTCTTTTCTCCTTTTCACAGCACTTTTTTTTTATTTCTGTTTGCAGTAATCTGCCTTTCACTTTCTCATTGCTACAGAACAAACGAGGAGGCTCAGCACTTTGAAAAGGGGGCTCAATGTGTAATGGGTCCACTAGAATTAATTTAGTTGCACCAAATCCATTGAGCAGTGAGGTTTTTTTCTCTTCTCAAATCATTTTGAGTCGGATGCAGCCCCCAGCCTTTGTAATTCTAGTAAAGCACTTAAAGTGCACAGTAGGTGTTCATCAGGACCATCTGGTCAAAAGCAAAACAAGCTGCTGATTTTGCCTTTGAATAGAATGAAGCAAGTGTGAATTAGTCTCTTCAATTAGCACTATTACAACCTGTCAAGTGCATATTGTAAAACAGGATTATTACAGTATTGGTCACCAGTGCAATTATTTACTCTCTGCCTTTTCTTGCATATAAAAATGTCCATGTTTACTAGTTTTTAATAACTGAAGATCGTTTCTTTAATGATATGCACGTCCAAACCCACCAAAATCAAATTACAGGTTATGAAACATATTCTGTCAGGAATATATTAGGTTTCATAATTAAGTGAGAAGTAGTGCCCTTTCTTTATCTCTTATTGCTGTTTCTGTTGCAGAAAAAGAAAAGTAGTTTTCTATATTTTTTCAATGGGCTATCTTCTAAACAGATCTCTTCAGTCAGGCATTAAGACATTTTAAGTGCCTAATAAAGTTATCACCGTTGAACAGGTACCTAAAAGGTATTTCCTCTTTATTTCCCAAGGAACTTCATCTAATTCCCAACACATGACCACTTACAGAAAGTTTATCAGGATTTCTTTCAGGTTCTAAATTACATTTTACCTTCGGAATGTGCTGGTTTTCTATAATACAAAGGCAAAAAACAAATCGAGAAGTTGATTTAGCTTTTTAAAAATTTTTCTCTCCTCACTGAAAAAGTCAAAGCCTGGCTTGCTAGCACATCCTCATTTACCACTGCAGAACACTGAGGCAATCACAGTCACATTTAAATTATGTATAGTGCTGTCACAACTTGCTATAAATTGGGTATAATTTTAAGATGACAGATTTCTTTAAAAAACAAACTAAATGTTCACATTTCACAACAACATCCAGGTCTTGAGTACAATGAGTATAGCAATGTATTTTAATAGCTTCTCTGATACTAGGAGTATTTCAACAATAGAACGTTTGTGCAACTCCTATTAAATCCAAAAAGTGCTAGGTACTGATTTTTACTACAACAGTAGATTTCAACAATTTTAAAGCAAGCACAAAATGTCAAAACACAAAACAACTGTTTCTGAAATTATTAATATATTTACCGTATTTGGGTATGTCTATTTCTGGTAAATGTGTTTTATTGTAATTATTTTGCTACAGCAATAAAAAGAGTAACTTTATTTATCCATGCATTTCATGTCTCCATGCCAGTGTCTGACATTCACTTTGAATGATCTCACTCAGCAACAACTGTCTTGAAAATATTTTGTTCAGACACAAAAAACAGATCTGGAAAAGGTACAAGACGTTCAGCCAGATTATTTTTCTGCCTGCTGCAGGTAATTTCTCAGCTTACCTATATTTATATATTACATTTATTTAGGCCTTTTAAATGAAGCTTCTGCCTGCATGTTTATAATGGTGATTTTGCATCTTGCTTAACATTCATCCACTCGCGAAGAAAGTTTAAAGAAATTCCTCACAAAGGATTTGATTAGGGTCTGTCAACAGAGAATTTACAGTTTATCTCAGCCCAGGCAGTTGTGTGCACAAATAGTTCCTCCTCCTGCCTGGAGGGCTATTGGATACATTGCTCTCCATATTCCACCTTAGCCAGTGAGTCTGTGGGGAGCAGAGAACAAATATATTACCTAGCACAGGTGACAGGGATGCTGAGCAGGCAGCCCTGCTTAAGTTATTGGCTAAAGGAAGGGAATAAAAATCAGAGGCAGTTATGCAGAGGCAGCCAGTATTTAAAAACCCATCTTCTCTGCATTGTTTGCACAGATTTTATGTTCTACCAAGAATTCTAGTGCCCAGCACTTGCTTTACATAGTATTCTCAACTAGAATTTCCAGCAGTTACAAAATAAGATCACCAATCTGTGAGGGGACTGAGCACTCTGCATATTTAACTCATCCACCCTTTAGCAGCCACAGCTTGTGTACACTGGATATTTTTGCAATCCTGCACGCAGGAATCACAAAAAGGCTTCAAAATCTGTATCGTAAGAGTCAAATAGACAAATGTAAAGTCCTTGTTTTTAATGGAGCAATCCAGTTTGTTAAAAATATTTGATTTTTTTCTGTGTCACTGATTAAAACAAAAAGTGCAGAGCACATTATTGTGACAAGAACTCAAGCCCATTAAGTTTTTCAGAAATTAGTTCGTCTGCTCCAGGATCAGAGCACAAACTTGCTTTTAACACACTTTTAAATATTCCCTTTCTGAAGAAGGCTTTCCTTCATTTCTGTAAAATAATAAAACTCCAACTTGCAAAAATGAAAAATAGTGGAAATGTTCATTTCTATATGAGAACAAGTTGGTAAGTATAGACAGAAAAGAAATTATCTTTAATGTGGCAATGCCTTGTAATAATTTAGCACAGAGCTTCTCAAACCTGAAGTTAAAAAATCTCTCCAATTTCAAACAGCCTTTATAAATTATTGTAGCAGAATGAAGAATGAGTCTTCAGACAGAAAACTCCATTTAGTCTTGTATTAGGAGTTCAATTTGTCAAATTGTCTTTATACAACTATGTAATACACTGGAAATGTATTCATTAACAGCCTCCTAACTGGCATAAAACCTACCAATTTCCAATTTAAAATGCAGATCATGGAAAAAAGTAACCATGATATTTCCCAGAACAGTATCTGCCCAGAATTAATTTAATATTACAATTTTACGAGAACAAACTGATGTCAGAAACCTGTGACACAGATTAACTTGCAATTTAGACCATCATGTTATTATTAACTTTCCAAGGTAACTACTCCCGTGCCTAACTCAAAAAAAAAATTAAATTGAATATACAGAATTTTTGAGAAGTTCCATTTATTTTTTTTATTTCATTTCCAAAGATTCTGTATAAGTTCATGATCACAAAACAATTTAACTTATATTTTGAAGATGAGAAAACAGATCTTAATAAGTAAAGAGTTAGCTATTTTGATAAAGAATGTTAAAAAATAAAACAAAGGCATTTTCAAGGATCTTCCAAAATCCAACTATTAAAGTAACATGCAATCAATTTTGGAAGCAGACTTGAGCACTACGGCATCAGGCTTCTCTCAGACAATTTTTTGTCACATGGTTTCCCCTTTAACACAATTTCTTTGAGAAAACAATTCACCCAAATATCATTTACTATTAAACATGCATCCTAAACAATAAAAAACCAGAGAACTGCAGAGATAGTAGTTTAGGAAAGCACAGTTGTGAGCTCACTGGGTTTTGCATTTAATGCACTGCAAAACATTTCTGCCTTCTGAAAGGGTGGTGGGGTTGAGTTTTTGGTGTGAGTCTGGGGGGTATTTGAGACCCTTGGGTAAAAAAAAATCTATTCCTTAAAATCCACAGTACTAATAACAACAACAGACTGCACCAGCAGCCCTTGAGAGACAGTTGCACCCAACTGTGGCAAGAAGTAGAACATTTCTAGAATCTTAAATATTTCTTTTAATAATTGATGTAGTCATTTTGAATCTTTCTGCATAGGATATGGCGTGTGAGTAGATTGCATTAACACTGCTTAAACATTTCAACTTGTCAGTATGGCCAAGTCGATTTCTGAAATATTTGCTGTATTTTCCCATCGAAACAGTAATAAAGGTAGAATAAATATATGCCACTGCTTTATAATCACTGAACATTAATGAATATTTTATGTCTTTTTAAATCTCCCTGTTTAATTTAAAAGGGTGAAATTAAGTCTCCTCCCTGCAATATGCCAATTATCTGTAAATCAAACAATAACTTGGCCATTATAGTCCTTTTTGTTAATATACCAGAAGCTAATTTGAAAACACTGAGCAGCATTTTTAGGTAATAATTGAATAGTCCTTCCTGCCCTCTTGTGGTTGGCAACTGCATCACTGAGCTTCTCCACCGTTACAAAAATACACCAGGAGGAAAGTAAACTATTAATTTGTTAAAGTGTGAACAAGAGAGTGAAGAGGAAAAAAAATCTAACAGTCCCTGGAGAGGACAGAGACAAAGGATATGAGGAATGATACCACCGATTCCTCCAAACCACAAGGACTGCCTAGATTTGTTACAATGATTACTCTATGCTAAAAGAAAAAAAAAATTAAATTAAGAAGCCATTAGGGAGTTAACATTCAAAACAGTGCTTGTTTTCTATAATTAGACAAATGTTCAGCAAGCCTTTTACCTCAGTGAAATCCCCAGGGATTTCCAGGAGCCTTTGCACAGACAGACACGTTCACCTGTTCAGCATCAGCTGCACAAGGGCCAGGGAGCTCCTTTCATTTTAGCCCCTTCACAATTTTATACACTCTATTGGGTGTGACACTCAATACAAGAAAGGCAAAGAAAGGTTTTCTGTTCATGTTGAAATGGTGATAGGCTTTTTATTTTGGTTGTTTCAGAGAAAAATAATAATTAACTTTTAAATTATGTTTATTTCATATGGCAACATGATGACCATAACCTGCCATTACCAACAACCAAGAAAACTTGAGTGCATGTAAAGGCAGCTTGGATCCCCCTGGCACTGCTTTCTGGTTCCTTTAAGCCAGGTAAGACCCACCAGCAAAGTAAATAATGCAGCATTGATAACAGACCAAACAGACAATATATATGTATGTGTTTTCTTTTAGAATCTCACCATTTTAAAATTAAAACCACATATTTGGATGACTTATTTCCATTAATGTTCAAATTCTTTATAGAGAGTCAAAGCTCAGCCCTTCAAAAGTCAAACTGATTCAAGTATGTGTATTTGTATCACCACAAAAAGCAAAACAGAACTTTCTATAGAATATCTAATCATAAGAAATAGAAAACAGGCTTTCAAATGAGGGAAAGATCAGAATCTTAAGAATAGCAGGATTCACAATGAAAACAGTGATCATTTTTCATTGCTGTATGAGATATCATTCCCATAGTTAATATTACAGAACTTAAATTAATTCTGTCTACCATGTCAGCATGCAACAAGAAAAACTTCAATAAAATCTGTTCAACCCTAAAAGACTGAGAGAAGTGTCAGACCAATAACAGCAAACATACATTTAATTTGAAAAGCAAACATTTAATCTTAATATTTTGTAATGTGAATTCTGAAGATTCACATTTCTAGGTTGTTTGTCAAGTTTCCAGAAAGCAGTGGGTTATATGGAAAATAACATCCACAACATCTGGCATTAGATACACCATGCAGCACTAGACAACAACCTTTGGGCTTGGAAAGGAGTTTTAAAAATATGCAAGGGACTGCTTATTGTGAATTCAGAGAGTCCAGAGTCACATCAGAGATATTTGTTCCTTTAGGACTTAATTCTGCTGAAGTTCTCTCCAATATCACCCCTTGCTGGCCGTTCCACAGAACGGCAGCAACGTCCATTGCACACAAAACCATTTGGCTGCCAGGCCAGTAAGAATTACAGCACCCCAACAGCAACCAGCACAGGGGCTGAGGGGCCCACAAAATGGAGATGGAGCTGGTTAAAGGAAAGGAAGACAGAGAGAGCTTCAAGGGGTTTCAAGTAAAATAAAATTTGAATAACTCAATAAACTGTTTGTGTATACACAGCTGTTTGTGTATTTTGCTACTACAATACAAAAAGAAACATCCTTTCTGTATAATTTAATAGAACACCTTTTTATAACTGAATTCTTTAATCAAATCTTGATGATCCAGTTGATGAAAATAAAAAAGACTAATAAAACACAGGAATATCCATCAGGACTATGCAAACCCCCTTTAAGAGAGCTGGCATTAGCTATAATGAGCTACATTTATTCTTCAGCTGTGAAGCAGCACTCACCTCCTGAATGGTACTGCTTCCTGAGAAGTTGAGGTTGTACTCCCGCTGGACTTCTCGATGGGTGACAATCAGCATGAAGTTTTGATTTAATGACTCCTGCAGGGCCCTGAAATGGTTGAAAGAAAAACAGGAAAATCAGGGATAAGCATGTTATAGCTTGTTTTACAGTTAGATGCAGAAACCCCAGGGTACCCTAAACTCTGCATGGACAAGTCCAGGCACAACATTATCATCTCTCTTTTCACTCTTAAATGCAAGGAAGCATGCTGAGAATGACCAAAGGCCATTCCTGAACTCCTTCCTTAATAAGGTGACTGCAGCCTTTAAAGCTCATCTAATGTTAAATATTTTCAAAATGGAGAGAGTCCCATTATCTTCACAAACATCGGGTGTATTTAGCACTCCTAATGCCATTAATAATGGGCTTGTCAGCATATTGATGGCCTGACCAAATATCAAGCTATGATGCACATTAAGAACTGATGGCAAATAGAACAAGGCAAAGCATGCTCTTGCTTCTCAAGGGTTACCTGAAGCAGAAACCAAATGGAAATTCTTCTGCTTAGATTCATTTAAAGCACATAAACCCAGCTAATTAGAACTGGAAAAGTAACCGCAGCAAAATTTCTCATGTAGGTATAGCACATTTAGAAAATTTAGTTCTGCTCACATTGTTTTAAATGTACATTCACAGAGGGTTTTAATAAAAATAAAAACATAATTAAAAATTAAATTTTAAAAAAATCTTAAGATACGGTTTAAACAGGGCAACTATATCTTCATGTTGTTACAAACTTGGGGTTTTTTTCTGATTTTCCTAGTAGTAAAACATCTGGATATTAAGAAGGCATCCTGATTGCTTAATTAGATACAAAATTATGAAGCTATATATCTACTTTTCAAAGCAGAAGGCAGGACTTCTGTTACAAACACAGCAATTATGGCTGTGTGCAATCTTATACATGCTGCAAAACTGCAGCAACACTGCACCACACCTTGGGGTTCTAAACAATATTCATGCAGACTTGACTCGTTCAGTGGCATATGAAATTTAATTGTGCCCATTCAATTATTTTTTTCTTATCACATACACTTAAAAGAATGACAGACTGTGGTTTTTTCCTTCACTATTCTATGACACTTCAACAAGCCATTCCTCTTAGCAGTAAAGGACAAATCCTGAATGCAGACCAGCACAGCTGTATCTCATGATACAAGAAGACAAGAAAGACTCCTCCATCATTTGAGACCTGATTTGTTAGTTTTAGCTCCTGCTGGAATTACTGATCTGCTGGTTTGCTGCTCAGATGGAAGGAACTCATACAATACTCACTGGATGCTTTAGCAAGAGATAAACAATCTGCTTGAACATCTCAGGGATATTTAGCTTACAAAAATATCTTCACTGGGAAACCTAATTTGGCTCCAGTCACATCTCAATAATCACATACTACAAAACAAAATCATGAAGTGCTATTTCTTGTCATTTATGGTTTTCCAATATGGAAAATAAATACAACTCATTGCCAGTGCTAAGTATGATCATGTCCATGAGAGACACTACAAATATAACTGGAGTCATCAAAACATGTAGTTTTCTGTACTTTCACAAGATTTTCAACAAAAGGCCTAACAATTCTTTAAATACCTAACAGTCCCTCAAAAGAGGGGAAAAAAATAAAAGGAGGAGTCCTGAAAAGTTGTATGCCTATTTTCAAAGATAATTCTAATTTGATTGTTATTAAGTTTTGCATCCCCATAACCATATTTTCTATTGGCAAATGTTCAGTAGCAACTAAAATATCCTGCTGTGCTTTTTCAGACTCTGATTTTTTATTTGTTTTCAGCGAATACTGGAGGCAAATGACATATTTAATTGCTCTGAAAACATTAATTACTGCATATGTGAATGGCTCTGGATTCCATACAGACTCACACAAGGTTCTGTTATAGCTAATTTTGACTCTATCTCAAAATCTGTAGATGCTAACCGATAATATGACTCATGTTTTCATTCTGTAATTGATGTAAACATAGAATAAACAGGCCAGTCTGATCAAACCCTCAGTCTCTCCAGTTATGCATGATCCCCACACTTCAGTACAACTCAAATTACAGCTTGCTAAGAAAAATCACCCACTCATAGGAAAAGTTTTCCACTTGTGAGAGCAGGAAGTATTTTGGAAAGGAAAAAATAATCTTCAAACAAATTTAAATGAAGCGCCTAAAAATTAAAAGCTTTAATTTTTCAACTAACAATTTTGACACCTCTACTTTTGGGATTTCTAAGCAACACAAGCTGAATGTTGTTAACAAGCAAATTCTCAGCACATGTTCATTGACAAACAGAGTGAAAAAAGAGGCTGAAAATTAAGCTGGCTAAAAAAAAAAAGAAAATAAAAAAAAATGAGGAGAAACTAGGTTTGAAAGTGTTAGCAAATGCAGTGCTTGGTTAATTGTTCACTTTTTCTTCAGAAAAATAACAAACTGAGGAATATTACTTCTGCTTACACAGAAATGCACTGGTCAACTGCTCCAGTTCTTGGAGCTCCTACATCAAAATCCCACATGGCCTGACAGCTGTAAAGCTTGGACAGTGACCACTAGAAAAAGGGAGGAGGAATTGATGGCACAATTGATGGCACAATTGATGGCACACCTGATGCCAGCACTGCCCACCCTCTGTGTGGGATGGGGTTGATGTGAACACACAGCCAGAGATCTCTGTCCCTCCCACAATCATTTCCTCCAGCAAAGGGGGATGCAGATTACCCCAAATTACTTGGGCCAAAATACATCTTGCCCAAAAATTGTATTTCAGCCTTTAAGGCAATGATGAATTTTACAAGGTGAAAGTATTTAAAGGAAACTTCTCATTGGCAGTAAGATGAAGCTTATTTCTATTTCTCTTTAGGTCCACATAAGCATATTGAGAAGACAATACAAGACACATCACTAAAACTTTTGCCTCATTATCTGCAGCTGTTGGATTTTCCTACAAATGTTACAGTTCACTACAATTTTCCAAATAAAATAGCTATATTAAAAGGGCAAAAAAAAAATCAGGGTCAAACTGTAGGTCCCATTAAAGACAAGACAGATTTTTTTCCTTCTTTTTCTTTGTTGCCACCAGTGCTAAGAGAATACAATTAATGTGAGGATTAATTAGAGGGAAAAGAAAACTAAATTCTGGAAAGGGGACTAAAGTAGGCCACTGTTACTAGAACATTTTTCCCTATTGCAAACCCCAGCTTTGAAAAGCATTTGCTGATAGGTGATATACACCATTACAATCATTTTACCTCAGCTGAATGATTCTGCACTCACTGTGCAGCACAAGAGGCAAAGGAATCTGCATTTTTGGGCACCAATCCTCCAACTGAGGTACCCTGCCTACACCCAAAAAAGAAGTTCAAGAATAGACAAAAGAAAACAGATCAAAGTCATTGCTCTGACCAGGTCTAGCAAGAGACTTGGATATAAAAAACAGATTGGTCCTATCTGCTGTTAAGTGATGGCATTAATGCTCTGATTTTTTACATGATACTTTAGTTTTCAGCAGCATTTTTCTTTGAAATTTTAGTAATTTTTAGAACTTGATACCATAAGCAAATCCTTCATCAATTATATGTAAATGCTCCTTTTCATTCCAGTTTTTATGAAATACACTCAGTATTTCCCACTATGCAATATCTTTCTCAGTCACACAGAGATTTCCCCCAAAACCTCTGATTTTTATATAAACAGGTATGACACAAGGTAATTAACATTTCCATTTTAAACTTACAGATTTATATAAGCTCATGTCAACAGAAGTCCAAATTTACTGTAATTACAGATTATTTACATTAAAACAAAATAAGAAATCAGTATGTAAATGTAATGTTTGTTGTAGCTAATGCAGCAGGAGGTGGTAGATTAGGTTCAAACAGCAATCAGTTAGCAAATCTGGCTAACATGTAAATGAGCAGAAGCCCTTTTGTTTACATTCTATTGCATTTTAAACTTCAGGATTTTTAAACTGTCTCATGAACAGATGGGAAAATAAAACATTAATCTTACCATTCTTATGGAAGCTTTCAAAGTAACTAAAGCAAGGCACTGCTCCTGTCCAGCTAAACAGACAGGACTAATAATTGGAGTTGCAGGTTACATCGTTCTTAATTAACACTCTGCTACAGTTGATAACGTACAGCAAGACACCACATCAGCACCACTGCTCTGCAATCATCCAAAGCAGAGGCATTCAGCAATATATGGACCTATTGCTTGAAAAAAGGCATCTGTGGGTTTTTTCTTTTCCACACAGATGATTACACTTGTTAAACAAGTTACAATCACTTAGCAAAATTGCATTATTCCTTATAATATCCATGGTATGCACCTGGGGTTTTTAAGCTTTTCAACTTTCCAGTGATTCATCAAGTATAATAAAGTATCTTTGATTTTCAGCTATATAACAAAAAAAGTATAATATACATTATATCCATTATAATGACAACAGCAACAAAAAATGATAAAAAATATCTCCCAGAACACACAGAATAGAAAGGAAAGATGATCTGGATGCTCCAGTTCCATGGCCAGACTCCCAAGCTCACACTTTTCACGCTTCCCTCTTGTATCCTCCTAAAGCCATTTCCCCAACAGAGAATTGTCAGCCTTCAGGAAGCATCCAAGGCAACAAAGGGAAGGAATTGCTGAGGAAGGGATTAATCTAATCTGACAAAGCTGGTGCAAGGGATCTACCCCATGGATGCTGAATGATGGACTTTCTTTGGCATCTTTCCTTTCAGGATTGCTTTCCAAGGGAAACCATGTTCTTCTCCACCCACCTGGTAACTTCTGCTCCTACCTGGTAACTTTTGGACAATGTCACTGGTTTTAAGGAGGTCTCAGAGTGTTAGAAAGGTCTCAAATACCAGGTGTAAATCAACAGCCAGGAGGAGGAAGGGGACCCAAATTACCACCCAGCTCAATAAAAGGCTGCATTAAAAGTGCAGTATTTTATACTCATCCAGGTGACCCCTGGCCAGTGATCTCAGAACTACCCACAGGACATGACTTCTCCTTTCCTTTGATAGTACCTGACTGTGAGCTGGAGAACAGATGCAGGGCAGGCCGATACTCTGTGCAAGGGGAAAAATATTACACAAATGCTGCAAAATACACAACTGGAGGCAGCATCAGAGGTAGGTGAGATGATGGGAAGCATGGAAGGAAAGGCTGATTTACTGCAGCTGCTGGGATGAGGCAGGAATTCACCAGAAATCAGATTTCATTATGTCCACAGCTCACAGAACACATGGTTATTGTTCTGGATATCGTGCATGGATAAGTATGGCTTTGCCAGCTGAAATTGTGGTAGCAGGGTGGAATAATACAGGTGGTATTCGACATTTAAATTTAATCTTTCCACCTCAATTTACTAGCATGCAGTAGTAATTCACTGGGTTTCTATTACCTATAAAAGCTTTAGGTAGGCCACTGATGAACAAAGATACCTCAGGAGATTTTTGTTTGTTTAAAAGGCAGGATCACTTTGCCATTACATTTAGATGCTGGTTTTCAGTCAGTTCTGGGTTAAGCCCATTCAGTCTGTCACAATAAACTTCAATGCCTTCATGTTGGAATAGGATGTTTCAGACACTGTTCTGCCCCACTATAAAGAACAGACAAAAACTGGATCTTACAGAGCTGAGGCCAGACTGTTCCTTTTAAGAAGGGCATATAGATAAAATATCACATACTGGAATCTCAGGCTTTTCAAATATCACTTTCTGGAGGTATTCAAATCCCAACTATTTATCTCTAGTTCAAAACAGAAGGCATTTGAAGAAAACAACAGATGAACTCCCAGAGCAAGAGGCAAAGTTCCTCAACATCCATTAATAATAGATGTGAGCATGACGCTTTTAAAAATTGTGGGTAACAAACTAATCTGAATAATAACTGACCTAACAGTAGGCAGTAAACAGTGTAACTGGGTTTGGTACATTGCTTCAATTAGATGTGTTTTGATCTGCATTGATGCTTTAATTGGAGGCAAGCCTCCCCTTTCATCTAGAATTTATGACTTCAGGAAGATGATCTAGCCTTCAAATTATCCGTGTTTAAATAGCCACTAATTAGGCACCATTTGCTGTCCCAAAGCTACCAACTTTTATCTTAAAAATATCCAGAACTAATCTCCACTATGAAACAAATATAAACTATAAAAGGTAACAACTACTTTGATTTTACTGTCAAGTGAAGTTCTTTAAAACCATTAATCCAATAAAAAAGGCTAAGAACTGTTTTTAAACAGTTTGTTGTTATATACTTTACTGCAGTTGCAATAAACAACTCTCTTCAGACTCCAGTTTTCTCTCCAGAATTAAAACATTCAAACTACAATATACAGCAATACCTGGCTAGAAAATGGTGAAATTGGAAATGAAAAAATTAGCAGCTGTAGCGTCTTTTAACTGTTCTTCAAATAGCTGCTAAGGTACAATGGCTTACTGTCCTCACACACAAATACAGTTTGCACATACAGTTCATGTACACCACCTTCTGTTTCAGTGCCATTCTTTCCTCTCTTAATGCTCCTTTTCTTATAATTATTATTTTTACAATTCATATCAGCATTCTTAATTCTTCCACAGACTACATGTTAATGTGCAAAAAGTACCTTTTAGTAATATACAAAGTACTTTCAGTCCTTAGGAAGGCAGCTACAAATTTCTATTGACTCTCCAAGAATTCCTCTCACCAGCAGAATATTCTCCTATCACCTACAAGGGCAGAAAGCCAAATTTCTCTCCGGACCAGCTGAAATCCGTGCATTTTGCCCCATTCCAAAGGCATCCCTGAGCTCACCGCTCCAGAGCATCTCCCTTGGCAGGCTCAATTCCCGCGCACCCTCTAGCGGCTACCGAGGAAAATTCCCATTTTTCCTGGGAAACAACAAACAGGGCCGCCTTCCGGAAAGGGAAGCACACGGAAGAAAATTGCTAATTACTTTAAAATAGTATTTTCCATATAACATCATTTCATTTCCAAACCTTTGCAATATTCCCTGACAGCAGAAAGAGACGTGGGGGTGCTGCTGGCCAGGGGCTGAACACGAGCCAGGTGTGCCCAGGTGGCCAGGAGGGCCAGGGGCACCTGGATTTTGGTTTAGCAGGAGGGCCAGTGGCACCTGGATTTTATTTTAGCAGGAGAGCCAGTGGCACCTGGATTTCAGTAGGAGGGCCAGGGGCACCTAGACTTCAGCAAGAGGACCAATGGCACCTGGATTTTATTTTAGCAGGAGGGCCAGTGGCACCTGGATTTCAGCAGGAAGGTCAATGGCACCTGGATTTCAGCAGGAAGGCCAGTGGCACCTGGATTTCAGCAGGAGGGACAGTGGCACCTGGGTTTTATTTCAGCAGGAGCAGTGCAGGACCAGGACCAGCACTGTCCCCTGTGCTGCTGAGGCCACACCTCGGGGGCTGTGCCCAGCTCTGGGCCCCTCAGCTCTGGAAGGACACGGAGGGGCTGGAGCAGGGCCAGAGATGGGAATGGAGCTGGGGAGGAAAGTCCTGAGGTGACTGAGGGAGCCCAGGCTGTTCCTGGAGAAACCCTTCAGCTCAGGGGGGACATTCTCACTCTCCAAACTGCTCAAAAAAATGAGTCCATCTCCACTGCCATGTCCCACGTGGAAAGATGGGAGGAAATGGCCTTAAAATGCACCACAGCAAGTTCAGATTAGGTATTAGAAAAATATCTTTCCCTGAAAGAGTAGTTAAGCACAGGATAAAGTTGCCCAGGGATGTGGTGGAGTCAGGAAGTGTCCAAGAGATATCTGGATGTGGCACCTGGGATATGTTTCAGAGGTGACTATTGTGGGTTGAACTAGATAATCTTGAAGGTCTCTTCCAGCTTTGATGATTCTGTGATTCTGTGACATATGAACACTCACTGCTTACTTCTTGAGTGTTCAAATCAGTAATAAAATAAATCCTTCTCAATTCCCAATATCCATCTCAATTCAAGGAAATAAATTCTAATTAATTATTAATGAATAATTAATTTATATTAATTTATATCAATTAATTATTCATCTCACCTACATATCTTTTAAAAGTACAAAATAAAATAATGTAACAAACATTTAATAAAGAAAATTGTCAACAGATGGGAATGATTTATACAGATTGAGATACATTAAATGGACCAACAGAAAGCAGCAACTTATGCAAGGCCAGCACTCATTTCCACAGGGATTTCTGTTAAATGAAAGTCATCTCATCTGTAAAATTCAGATGTAAAATTCTGTATTACCTAAGAGGTTCATGTACCCCACCAAAGTTTTAAAAACCCCAACAAGCTTCTTTTCATCCCAACAGTCACTAGTGCAGTGAAACCTCTTAGTATTTTCTGACTTCAGATTCCTACAAATATACACATGGCTTTATAAAAAAACACAAAAAAACCCCACAAAACAACAAAAACAAAAAACCAAACCCATACAAATAGAATTTATGGCCAAAAGACTTACCCAGAATGACTTGAAGAAGGAGGAGGCAGGTCAGGTGTTAGAACATAAAGACTATTATTTTTTGGCAAGTGTAGACTTTTTAAAACAGTCTGAGGGGAGAAAAATCATTATAAATATAAAACATTCACCAATTCTGACTTGGTTTTTTTTTAATCATAGGTATGTATTTACAGTATCAGCAAATATTTTGTTTTAAGATACAATTCTTGTTACTTCAAAACATCGTTTTTGTAGGAAGGCAACATTCTATACAAACCAAACACAAACTGATTTGTCCTGATTTTATTTTGCAATGTTTTAGATTAAGAGTTCTTTGTGTGCCACCCAAGGCATCTGACACTGTTTGAAACTAACAATTCTTGCATTGTAATCCCCACCCACAGATGCTCAGTTTGAAACTGAGTTCAGTTAACTGAAAACACAGTTGAAAACTTACACTATCATCTACATCTCCAGTCTTCCACCCTTTTAACAGCATTTTAGATGCAGGAATCTGAAGTTCATTTTCTAGAATATGTTTGATATCTCCTAGAGAGAAAAACAAAGGAAATATATAAAATATACACATTTACTGCTTTATTTCAAACAGCAGTGAGTTGTACTTAAAAAAACAAGAGCAAGGAAAAAATTTACTAAGAGAAGGATTTTCTTGTAACATACTCTTCAAACAGTAAAGGACAAATGAAGCTTAAAAAAAATAATCAGAAAGCATGAATAATTGGAGAATCACACAAAGATTCAATGATTTGGACATATATATTGGTAATTCTATATTCCATATTTATTAGACACACAGCTGTGTGCTATCTGGAGCACCAGACTTAAAGAGGGTGCATATTTCTGATACCAAATTTCATTAGCATTAGTCCAGACCTAAGGAACTGGAATGTTCATACAACTGACTGCTCTGACAGCTTTTCCAATGTTTTGTACATTTTGATGCTCTTCTGCCCCTGTAGTTATTACAGTCACAGAGTAACTCAGGCTGGAAGGTGTCTCTGGAGCTCATGTGACCCAAACCTAATTCAGAGGTCTAATTAAACCAGTTTAGTCAATGACTTGTCCAACTGGCTCTTGAACATGTCAGGATGGAAGTCTGACAACTTTTCTGGCCAACCAGTTTCAGTACTTCACCACCCTCACAATAAAAAAAATCCTTTTATTCAAAGTGAATTTTTGATGTGTCTCTTGCCTCCCATTCTCATGCACCTCCAAGACAAGCCTGGCCCCATCTTTCCATGCAGGCAGCTGCAGACAGAGGTCAGCTCTGTGCCCTTCCCTTTGCTCCCCAGGCTGGGCAAATCCCCTTCTCTGAGCCTCTCCTCCTGCTAGCCCAGACTTCCTGCAGGATGTCATCATCTTTCTTCTAGTGAGCACCTCAAAACCCCACACAGTGCTCCACATGCAGTCTGGCAAGTGCTGGATAGAGGGAAATTATGATTTCCTGGGATCCACCTGCCACACTCCTGCCAACAAAGCCTGGGACGTGGCAGGTTTTCTTCACTGCAAAAGCTCAATGCAGAAGCACCCAAGATCCCTTTTATTAAATTGTTTTCTAGCCCATCAGCCTTCAACCAGGTATCAGGTGGGGATAACATGGAGTTAACCTATGCCAGATACAGGACTTCAACTTTATTTTCTTGGAACTTCAGGAGGCTCCTTTTCTCCAGGCTGCCCAGGACCCACTAAACAGCAGCCTTGCCTTCCAGAATATCAGCACCTTCTCTGAGCAGATTAAGATTTATTTTGATCAGTTTTTTATCCAGTTTTTATCTGAACACTATGACTGTAAAAATACAACAGCAGAGTACATCAAAGGCCTTACTAAAGCCACAGTGACATTCTCTCCCCTTGTCAACTGAGCCAGTCATCAAATTGTAAAAGGCAAATAATGCTGACTGATGAGGTATAATTTGCCTTTAGTAAATCCATGCTGGGTGTTCCAAATCCCCTTCTTTTCTCTCCCATGCTCAAATAGTGCTTCCAGAAAGATTTACTTCATAAACTTCCCACAGACCAAGCTCAGCAATCACCACTGAACACAGGTTCACATTTGCCTTAGCCTTTCTTCCTAACTCCAAACCTGCACATCTCTGTGCTCCAGCTGGGCAGCCCATCACTACTTTCCAGCTCTGGCTACTTTGGTTTTGAATTTAGCTCAGCCAGAAATGCTTTCTTCTTCTGTGCTGGCCTTCTGCCATGCTTGCTCCTCTTGCATGTTGGAAGGAACTGCTCCTGTGCTTTGAAGAGGTTGTCCTTGAAGATCAACCAGCTCTCTTGGGCTCCTGTGCCCTCCTGGGCAAGTTCTCATGGGTGAGCAGATCCCCAGAAATGCCAAAAATGTTCTTTCCTCAAGTTCACAGCTGAAGTTCTAGAATTTGCCTTGCTCACTTCTCCCAGGACTTTAAACAAGGCTGCCCTCCATCTTTATATCCCAAAATACAGAAGTTTACACAAACTATCTTCTGCCCTACAGCTTTCAGGTAAAAATCAACTATTAAGAAGTCAATAAGAAAAGAAAAATCATAGCAGTACAGCTGAAAAAATCCGATCTGATGAGATTTTGATGTCCAATATCCATGGGTGTAACTCAGCACAAAGGAAAACAGAGAACACCCATCGATAATTCAAAGCGATCACCGCTAGGTGGCGCCACCCAACACCAAATCCATTGCTGAAAGGACAAATGAGGATCAAAAGTTTCCAAATTTCCAAATTTCACCCCAGACAAAAGGCTGCAGCACGGAAAATTGCTTTCATCAACTATTCCTTCACGTAGCTCCTTATTTGGATCTGTATAAGCTCTTCACTAAAAACAAAAAAGTGAAAATACTTTTCTTCCTTGGCAGAAGTACATTAATTCCCAATTTGGGGAATGTAAAAGTTAACATGCTCTGAAACACTAGCATACTTCTAAAATACTGCTTCAAAATGCATCATTTTTAGGGAAAGACAATAAAACTGACAGAATTAATCTTAATTTGAATGAAAGAGTCAAATAAAAACTGAACTAAAAAGAATGCAATGATGTTCCTCACACCAGGAAGAATTCCTCTAATCTTGTCACTAATCCTGTGCAGAAAGAGATGCCATACAGATTCAAAGAGGAAATGCCAAGATCATCCCCTTATTAATAGCTTGCATCTACACTAATCCTATCCCAAATTACATTTTCATGCCTCAACTTAATCATTAATCTCCATTTTGTTTCTGAAGCAAGTTCATAAGAAAACTAGATTTCAAAATAAATATTTGATAGACCACTAACCTTTACCATGGATTAGTGAAATTTTGCTTTTTTTAAAGCTGCAAAGAGATTTGAAAATGGTTAGTAGCTGTGGAGGCTGCATTTTTGGGAGGATCTGGTTTTTTTTTTCTTTTTGAGAGATTTTGTTCTGGGACTTGGATTTTTGGGGTTGAATCTTTTGTCTTTTTAATAGTTTAACGACAGCAGCTTTCGTTTCATTTTTACAAATCCTTACCAACTGTAGAGCTGTCTTCAAGTACTACATCCACATTTCTGTCTCTGTACTCAACCCTGAAGTCCAGCATTCGAGGTTGTCTTTCCACTATTTGTCTAGATGGCACTACATGGCGAAATGCTGAGGAGGAGGAAGGAGCTGAGGAAGCTGCAGCAGAGTGACTGCTGGGGCCATAGGCTGGTCCATGCAGGGTCTCCACACCGTACTCACTGAAAGACAGGCAAATAAAATGATGTCAACAGAACAGCTTGGCATGTCTAGCCAGAAGTTAGGGAAGCAAAATGACAGTATTATTCACTTACTACAGTCCAGCACAAACCTCCTGAATTATTGCTGTTGGATCTGAGAAAAATGTTTATTAAAAATAAATTCTGTGTTAGCAATTTTAACCTTTCAGGGCTCAGGAGCACTATAGGAGATCAGCATTGGTGCCAAACAAACATTTTAAATCCACTGTGTAATTAATACCAGAATTATCTTGAGGAGAGGGATTGTTTCCTGTTCCAGGAGTGTTGTGGCCATATAAAAATTGGCACCATGGCAACGACCAGCTTTCTACATCATTGGGCTAGTACCCAGTGGAAATGAGAATAAGAAATACAGCTCAAAATTCTGCACCCAGATAGGTATTTTCTCACACCAAACTAGTGAGAAACAAGTCAGATATGAAAATATGAAAATAGATACACATTTAAGGTAAATAAATTAAGATAATGAGGCATGTGTTTAAAAAGAAAACACCTAGAAGTACAACAGCAATGCAATGCTGAATTCTAGCTTGCCTTGAAGTTCAAAATCCTGCAAGGCTCCTGGAGGTTCATATAAGGATGTCTCCATACCTGACTCAAAGATACCCACAGCATTACAGGTCAGAATAAACTGGAATATCCTCACTACCCAGAAGCACTTCATCTTCCCCAGTGAGCCTCTCCACATAACTGGGATTGGAAACAAGTGTAACAAAACATGACATTTCAGGAATATCACTCCAGGCAAAAAAAAAAAAACCAAAAAACCCCAAAAAAACCCTATGATGTACAGAAATCAAATTTGGAAGGCAAGAAACTTCATCAGGTAAGCAGTTACAGAATCTCATGGTGGATTTCAGAAATGCTGCAAAAAACTTGTCTCATTTCTATTCTTTATCTGAACTTATTTGAAAAATTCCTTCTGTTCTCTAGATACCAGGAGGTTCTCAGTGGAAATGCTTCATAGAGCAAGTCAAATCTGTCATCTAGAGGAGGTCTGAACTTTAGAAAGTGCAAATGTGGATGGCATGCATGTCACAGAAGTGCAACAGTACTCAGCTATTGCAAATCCCATCATTGTGCCTTTCACATTTGAAACAGAAAAACATGTTATGCTTGTAAAACAAGGGGCTCCTTCACTTCTCACATCAGCATGCTCAGAAGGATGAATGCCCAGCTACAAAGACCCACACTCTCAGACCTATGGCTCAAAAGTCAAAGGCCCACGTCAGAGCTCTAAGGAGCACAGGAAACAGTCTAATTTTCAGGATTTAAAAAAGTATAAATACCAAGTGATATGTTATTTTCTTCAACCTGGTGGACAAATATGAATTAAGTACAATTAAGTAACAATTCTGTTAGTAGACCCAAGGAGCAATGAATATCCCAGTTCTCAGGACTGGATTACAAAACAAGCAGCTGAATTATACAACAAAGTGTACTTTTTTCTCTTCAATAAATTAACTTGTTTCAAGTCCAGTTGCATTAATTCTATTTGATTCCATCACAAAAGGCATCCTACATATCTGACTAGCAATCTCCAATAGAACATAAAAAGCCCCACATCAGTAAAATAAGCCTTATCTGAAAACCACTGGAAAGCAGGTTTCTAAATCTTCTGAGCCTCCCTTTAAACCACTTCCACTGGAAGAATACAAAACAAGACAAAAACAAAGTAACAAAAATACCCATTTGAAACACATTTGGCTATCTAATAATTTCTAAAAATTAATAAATTACTGTGAAAGAAAATGTAGGTGGGCACTGGACCACCTTGTGATTGAAGACAGGCATTAACTACTCTAACTATTCCCCAGCTTCTTTTACCCAAACAAACATTCTGGGATTTTGGATAGAAATGCCTTGAGGTCACAATTTATATGCAGAAAGAGTTCTCCCCAACCAAGACTTGATCTCACATGGACTAAACAGGCCTTACAGTAAATATATATTTAGTAACTTTACTGGGAAAATACTTTTATCCTCAATCAAAACCTGACTCTGTTGAATTAGGAAGTATTGACAGGGAAGTCAAACATCACTTTACCTATATTATGTATCTTATTTCATCATTGAAAATTTTTAAATAGTACATTAAGTATTTTTTCTGAACAAATTTTTAAACACTGTTTTACTGTCTCTCTCAGGTAGCTTAATTCCTGATCTGCTGTTTTCAATTGCCTCATCAGCACTTAAAAGATCAAATTTCAGTGAGTTCAAGATATCCAAGCATCAGAATGCAAGCCAAAATTTAATTCAGGAGCTGAAAGAAAATCAGTAAAACTACTTTTAGACAGGAGCAACCTTACTTTATCTATCACAGTTTCTGCTGCCTGTAATTCAATTTAAAAAGAAAAACAAAAAAAAAACCACAAGTACAAATGGTTTTGGTCAGAAATAGGGAAGCATGGAATATCAATACCTTTATAAATGCATAAGGAAAAAGAAATACTTAGCCAGAAGCATACCAACACACAGTCTTTGTAAAGAGACAGCCCTGCAGAGAATGACCCAACCACCAGTGAAAATAAAATAAAAGTTAACTATTTTGAACAGATGTTTGAGCTAGTCCTCTATCAGTATGGGAAAAACTGAATGTTAAATCAGCTTTGCCAGGAATAGAATTTGTGGCTCCAGAAACAGCTTTAAAAGGAGAATTATGTCATCTTCTTAGGATTCAGGAAGGAAAAAAAAAAAGTAACTGTTACCCAGCATCATTCTCTGCATGTACTACTCCAGTCCTCTGTGCTTACCTTTGTAGAATGCCATTTTCTTGTGGTATAACACCATTTATAGCTGCCTGAAAAGAGAAAACAAATGTTGAGTCAAGCATGCAGAACAAAAATACATCAGAACTTTTATAATATGTTTTGAAAAGTGATTAGCTTGCTTCAAAACATGCCCTAAAACACTCTCTATTTAGTGAACATTCTTGGTCAACAATATTATCATTATGGGATCTACATAAAATAAAAACCATACCCATGCAAACCATAATACAGAAATACATAAAATAAAAACCAGACCCAAGTGAACCAAACCCACTTTTAATATCCATCCTCATATATCAGATACACCTGACCTGCTGGCCAGAACAGCAGGTGAATGAGTGTCTGGTCCCCAGGGAAGAAAGGAAAAATGATGTTTAGCAGTTCCCTGGTACTCCAGGAGGACAAAGTCACCCCCTGTGATTGAACTACTGACAGTCATCATCCATCAACACCATTTGTACAAACTGACATTAAAAAAATGTAGCTTAAGTAAGTGCTTAATAAACACAAAAATAGATGCAATCAAGATTTAAATGCTATGGTTTCTTTTTCTCTGAATAGATAAACACGACTTTTTAAAAATTTCCATTAATAGTTAAGGCTACATGAAGTCAGAATGTTTTATTGCTGAACTCAGCTAAGTTACTGTGATACTGCAATAAGATTTATCCTGCATTTAGAAACAATATTACATTAATAATTATTTAAAAAGCAGAGAAGGAAAAGGTCAGAGGTACCCATAAGCTACAGCAGCAACCCATGAGGCTGTATCAAATTACAGCAAAAACAAAGTTCCCTACCAGATCAGGTTTTAAATCAGTTTATCCACTGTGCATGGTAATAATCAGTGGTTTCTTTCTAACAACGTGTCTCATTTATCATCCTTGTGGTTTTTGCAGTCATACACAGCTCTTGATGGTGTTCATCTAATAAACCTCCAGGAAAGAGTAGGAGGTTTTGGTTTATTTGGGTTTTTCTGGATTGGCTTCTCCCTCCCATACTCTTCAGCAATATACATTTAATTCATGTCAGTCAACAGATAAAGTTGGCTGAGAGACAAAATTATCCTTTATTTTGCATCTGTAAGATACAGAGAGCAAACACAGGTTTTGTACCACAGAACCTACACTAATAATGATCTGCTGGTGCAACAAAATTCTCTTTACTTGAAAAAGAAGCTGCTTCAACTGTGAAGAAATACAGCAATGTGGAATTTTCACACTTCTGTCAAAACTCTGTCTCAGAGGATTAAATCAGCTCAAACTTCTTCTGAGCCTAGTTAGAGGGGTTAAATACAATAGAGGCTTCAAGCTATTTTCTTTTAAACTGAATAACTCACTTGTTCATATATGCCCAGTTTTGTAAACTTGATGACATTTAAGGGGCACAGGAGTAAGAAAAAACAGCAGAAGCATTATGTGCTTTTTTGATGGAAAGACCTCTATTAACCACACTGTAAAACTGAAGAGTCCAGACACTGTTTGTTAAGCAAGATGGAAGACTAAAATAATGTAGACAGCAAATGGTAGCAGTGCACATGTACATACTGCATAAATATTAAATATCCATGTTCTAACAAGACAGCTATAAGTAGACCCTGCAAAGAAAAAAAGAAAAAGGAACAACCATCTGCTTTAGAATTTCATTGGGAGAAGGTTGTGACTATAAAAAAAAAAAAAAATTAAAACAAGAACACGTTACTAAGGCAAGATCTGCTCCAGGCTGTTCCTCCCCAGTGTCAGCCCCCTTTGAGAGAGGCTCACATCTCTATGGTTATGCAAACATTTCAAGATATTCCATTTTTTTGTCTCTCCAAACAGGGATCTTTGATCACCAAAACCACCCTGTGTGGCTAATTTACAGTAATTAAAAATGTGTGCTACTCTCGAAACAATTTTAAAAACCAGTGCATTAAATCTATTTATGGGTTATTGATATAAAGAAGCCATGTCTGGATCAGAAAGCTCTTTCAGCTCCCGATAACCTGCTGCTAGAGTGATGCCAGGGGAGCAGCACTCTGTGCTCTCACACTGCATATCCACGAGTGCCCCTGCTGGATCCAGGGTACCACAGCTTGCTAATGCTATCACTATTTAAACAGTGAAGTTCACTTAAATTTAAATTTACAGGGCTTCAGAAGATTTTTCCCAAAGCCAAGAATCCTAGGTGCATCTCAGTGCTATCCATACACTAATTATGCCATAACACTGTCCCATCCTGAAACAGAATAATTCCTGTTTTGATGACGGCCTTCAAACAACTACCAGGCCCACAATTTATTTCAAAAAATTATAAACTGAATGTAGCTCTTCTTGATTTATACCTTTTGTTTAAGGATATCAATCATATAGCCAGGAATTGGAACAGCTTATTTAAAAATTCATTAAGTACTGCATAACCTGACCTAATTGGACCTGCTTTGGGCCAGAGAGACATCCAGAAACAACTTCCAGTCTCAAGCACATGTGACTCCACCATCCAACAGTACAGATTATCTTGATAAACATACTGCGAACCCTGGGATTTTTTTAAATGAAAAGGATGTCAAGAATGTGACATAACACTGGACTGACAAGTTCCCATTAAAAGGTTCAAAGTAACAATATTTTTGGTGGGTTTTTTTCAGCAGCATGCTTCCAGGTTACAGTATTGAAATATATTCAATCCAATGTTTTTGTTTCTCAGAAAGATAGGGAAAAATAAAGCAACAGGGTTAATGAAATGTTACCAAATGTATTAAAAGTTTGGGCAACATAAAAAAATCCATGGTATTCTGAAATTATTTAGGTACCTGAAGAACACTGCGAAACAGAATGAAATTCAGAAAACTTTTCCTCCGAGGAATATTAACTTAACCAGATTAGTCAGTTCTGATTAATTGTGACTACCTTTAATCAGTACAAAACAGTATTAGAAAGAAAACCAAGAATCATAATTCCTTAATTACCTATTGAAACAACATCAATGACTTCCTTCAAAATACACAATTTTCAGTGCTAACCACTGAAAAACAATGAAGCACATCTTAGAGTGACTGTCATCCCAGGGTCCTATGAATAATGTGGGTTTATAAATAGCACAAATATCCATCTCACAAGTTGTAAATACTCAGTGATTTCCACAAAGTTTGAAGATGGACTGGATTTACCAATCATATTATTTAAAAGCAGAAGTCTACATACACTGATTGAATATTCAAATGAGGCAAGGGGTTCCTTCCTCATGACAAACTATAGATGGGAGGTAGTTTTTAAATTTCTAGAATTCAGAAGGGATATTTAGATGAATTAAGAGTTAAAGGCAGTTCCAGGCAAAAGAGCAGTTAAAGGCTTTTGCAATGGGTGAGGAGGGAGCTTTTCCTCAGTGGCCACCTCGTGTTCCTCCCCTCTCCTTCCCAACCTCCACAGCACACCATGGTTTTGGCTGGCAGATACAGACCCCTGAAAATCTCTCCTTTGGAAGCTCCATCCCATTATTTAAAAGCAGAAGTCATCCCAGTAAAGAACAAAAGGTTTCACAAAGCACAAAACAAGATCAACTCTCCAAACAGGGCACCATAAAACACATCCATAAGCAGAAGGAGAAAGCAAGTTGGAGCAGCTGGAAGAACAATCCTTTCAGAGGAGGAGATGTAAATAACCTGCACACCTGAGAGATGCACGAGTTTCACTGGGATAAATAACCAAACCAGCTCAGCAAACCAGCAGAAGCTGCTCCCAGAGAATTCCAAAAGCCTTATTTAGGTTTGACTGCCCTCAGCAAGTGAGACCACTTGGGCCCACTTAGCAAAGCCCTCGCAGAGCTTTACATTTGTTTAGGTAAAAACTGAGGAGGTTTACATTAAACAAACACAGTACACAAATGAGACCTCCAGACAGGGTAATAGGAACTGTCACAGTAAATGATCCAAACCCCAAAGGTGTCCAAACAAATGGCATCAAGTGCTCCAGGAAGCCACAGGGAATTATAATGGAGTAACTTGCTCATGGGGCATTTTCTTCCAACCCCCCAATTTTCTGACACAGTCAGATTTACAGTGTTAGCAAATTTGCCATGTATTTAACTTAAGGCAATAACCTCATAAACCACACATTCAATTATTTCTGTGAAACTCAGTGAAAGCTTTTTTGATGAGAGGATTCACTTATTATGACTTCCAAAAATCTGTAGTCTCCTCCAGATGCTACAGACTGATTTTATTTTCAGTTTAACACGTCTGACAAGCTAAAAAACCAAAGTTCTGTATTTTGTCTCTTTACTACTCATTTTGCCTCTCCTTCCTATTATACACTTAGTATCTTCTCAATATAAAAATGATTTCTCTGACATCACAAATGCAGAAAGTTTACCCCATGCTGTTTTCTACATTAACAGAAGCAAAGACAGAAAGAGGTGTTAGCCACTTGTAGGACAGAATTTAAAATTATAACCAAAAAATCAGGCAATTTGTTGTTTCATACTCAGAACAAAGAAAAACTTGTTCTAATCTTTGACTCTTTCAGCATTTAATCTAAGATTTATTTTTCTGATTGTTTAAGTGAATATAATACCAAAACTTACATCCAAAACCTCACTACAGAGGGTGAGATGACACACAAGACAAACATACTGTGGTTTAGAGTTCTGCAGAATAAAAAAAAACTCTAGTTGTTATATTTTGGAAATGTTAGCCTGTATTCATCTGTGCTTAAGGATCACTCAAGATTTGCTGAATTCAAAGAACTGTAACAAAATACACTAAAAAATCGTCATTAAGAATTCATAATAATTTTTTTGTCTTTTATATTTTATTATATATTTCCACAGCAAAAACCAGGTCATTAATAACACTCTGTTTACAATTGTCAGTCCATTGCAAATCATTCTACTCCTAATTTGGGCTAAATGTGATATTCTCCTTGATATGCAATACTCCTACTCTAATTTTCTGCTTTATCATGATAAACTTCTTATCCTAAAGATTTAAAATCCATTTTTTATTTAATATTCAAACAAAATAAATGGACAATAGAACTCCAAATGCTTTCTACAATGGAGAGAAGGGCTTTTTTTAAAAAGAAAGGAAACAAACCCCAAAACTGAACAAATATTATCCAGAAATAGGAAAAACAAACAACTAAATGATAAAGGAAAACATTAGTGAGACAAAGCATCCATGAAAGGACTGAAAAAGCAAAAGTGAATTTCAAACTACTTTCAAACCATAATCTAAGTCACAAAGGAACATATTTTCACATGCAACAGTAAAGCCAAACAGGAAAGTGCAAAGATTTACTAGCTCCTTTTGAGCACAGAAGTATTTCTTAAAATGAAACTCACAGGGCTCTGCTGTATGCAAATATTCCAGTAAATGTTTTGAAATCATGCTCCTCTAATAATTTATTTTCTTTTTTTCAAATACTGATTTGGGCTAATTTTCAACAGAACTGGTAATAATGGGTACTGGCAGGTACAGACACATCAAAACATTTGCTCTGACTCTCATTCTGTGATTTTGGGAAACTGGATAAAAAGTAAGACCACTCACAGACTTCTCTTGCAATCAGTTCACAACAATAAAAAAGTAGAAAATTCCAGAATAAACAGCAGAAGTTTTAGTAACTGGTGCTGACAAAATCATCCTGTAAGTATTAGTCAAATCCTGCCATCAGTGTGGATGAATACAACCAAGGTTTCCTGAAAGCAGCTGTATTAATTAAGACATGCAGATTGGACCCTGAGATTCCCAAGCAGGGCAATGTGCTTTCTGAACAGCTCTGTGCAACTACCAAATCTCTCACCTGTTCCAAGCAAGTCTGAGATGTGTGTTCTAAACAAGAAATTCCATGAAACCTTCTGCAGAAAGACCAATCATTTTAACCAGAAAAAGGCTTTTCACAAACAAGATCACCTTACTACACATTTACTTTGAAACCATTACTTTCAGAGGTTACAAAAATTAACTGCTGTGGGTTTAAGTAATAAAAATTATTATTCTGTTTAGGTTTTTTTAATTAATTGAGTAATATTTAAATAACAAAATTACTAATTGTGCCTCAGTAGTAGGAGAAGCAATCTCTACCTGTGTTATTTTTGGCAGGCTTTTCAAGGCAAAGGAATGAGTCAGCTTTTTCCTGTAGCTTATGTTATACTTGCTGGCATCTCCCCAGCTTTGCAAGTCTCAAAAGTATTTCCAAGTGCTAGACGTGAAGTTACACCCACAAAGTTTATACAGAATGACAACATTTGTCCCCATCGTGGTTAAAATTTAACCAAAAACCGTAATTGAACTACAATGAAATGTCTTCTATGCATTCTGCTTTATTTCAGCTTGCTTTCTTTACAACAAATATACTTCATGAAAAGCTGCAAAACAATAGGATTGCTAATAAAGCAAAAAATTAACATTTCATCAAAAAATGCCACATGAATACATTCATACAGATGATTCACTTCATCAGCAAGAGAGCACGCGCTGAAATTGTTTACAATTAGCACTCTAGATGTGGTTTCCCATTTCTCCCTACATCTTTGGTGGCTTCAGCAGATTTTTTTCCTGTCACTCCTACAACATGCCTAAATGCACTAGGAAACCTTTCAACAGTTAGATATACTTCTAAAATTCTGAGGGAAGAAAAACCCACTACATTTTGAAGAGTTCCTTAATTCTATGTTGTCACTGCCTAATTCCCCAAACAAAGTGCAACGGAAATAAAAAATTCATAACTGAATGTGTTTTCCTGGCACAGTGAAAGTAAAGAACCTGTACAGATTTCTAAGAGGCTTAAGGATCAGCAGGTACCTGAGCTGCCTCCAGCTCAGCAGGAATAAAGGAAAGCAATCTACTCTCAACAACCCACTCAAAACTCATCAACACAGAAAGGGAAAGTAGCCCATGAGGTGTCTCTGCTTTGACACACATACAAGTACCTTGGTCTTAGTCATCAATGTCACAACTCTGACATTAATGCTGCTTCACCTTCTAGAAGAAAGGATTGCTTATGCTTAATACCAAAACATAGTTTATTACTCCTTAAAACATTAATAGATAGAAAGTAGGAGAGTCAGATAAATCAAAGGCTATGCCTTGATATGAATACTGAAAAATAATATTTTTACCCCTCTCCTAGTAACTTTATGTAAATTTGAATGGCAATGCTAAAATGCAAAGTTTAGGAATAAGCTACCTCATGGCAATATATTTTTTGTTCCATCTTATTTTTAAAAAGTGGGCTTTGTTTTAGTCATTCACTGTAACATACTAGCTCTTAGAAAGTACTACCAGGGAAGAAATTTCAGGACACAAGAACTCAGGACACAAAAAGTCATAGAAGTACTGTCAAAAGCCTGTGGCCCCCTTCCCTGAAAAGCCATAATAACATGAAATATCAACAGTGTTCCAATGACCCCAGCTGTAATCAGCCAACTGCCTAATCACTTATTCATAATAAAAAAAATAGTTATGCAAGATTCAGCTTAAAAGTTTGGAAAGCAGAAAATCCTAAAGTAAGTAAGTAACCTGCAAGTTGTCACAGCATTTCTCCAACAGCCTGTGCTGTTCTGCTGAGGGGCAGCAACCCAGGACAGGCTAAGGAAGAGTTTATTGAAATAAAACTAGAAACTGTGCAGATATCCAACAGTATTGTAAGTAAATCCATTTTTAAGACACTCTGCTTTTAAACTCTGATGGCTCTAGATGGCTCCTAGCTTTTGTGATAAAAATTTTCTCAAGTAACGTTCATTTCCAAAATAGCCACAGCACTGGCACAGATGCTGTTCTTAAATAATTTACTTCGTTTTTCTCCTACTCACACAGTCCCAACATGACTCAATGACAGACTAAACACTTGTCAAACACATGTTTATAAGATGTGAGCAATTTTTAGTTCAACTAAATAGGTCACAGTCACAGGGTAATAAACTACAGATAACTCATACCAGCAAATTCACTATTAGTATATTCTAGAAATTTGTTCTGAAATTTGAATGTCTCAGGAGAAATGAATGCTAAGCAATCTTGGCAGAAACTACCAATAAGAGGCAGCAGCTCTAAAAAAAGTATTTGTAAAAGCTAATGTAGGTAGGTGATGCATCCACAGAGCTCCAACATTACCATGGGGCACTACTGGAATCTCAGGTGCTGCTTTTTGTTTATTCTCAGAACACAAAAGTCTCTGTTAAAAGAAACAAGTCTTTTACCATGAACAGAAATCTAAATGTCTTAGTCCCATTGCTTGTATGACCACTGTACAAGAAAAACTTCAGGTTATTTCTTAAGTAACTAAAATATATGTAACTAAATTTACTAGAAAGGAAACAAATTACAACTTACATTCAATTACCTAAAATTTTCCCCTATACATAAGTAAAATTTCATATACATCATCACAGCAACAAAATACAGCCATAAAACACATAAACACAACCCTTTTTTACCCTCACATGAATAAAGCAGATTTTTGGGGGTTGTTTTGAGGGTTTTGTTTTTTTTTTCAAATAGATGAATGTGCATACAACTGTGGAAAGCCATACCATGATAACAACTGCCTACAGACCCGCACATTTCATATAATCTTCCATGAAAAAATACATTAAAAGGAAATGTGTTTTATCAAAGATTAGGGTATTTGAAAGAAAGTGAAAACAATTCACTTAATACTGTTTTTAAGAATCAACAAGTCTTCTGTGCCACCATCCAGCTGCATAAAATTCACAGCATCCATCTGAGCTTACTCAAAGACACACAAATGCCACTTTGAAAGCTGCAAAAAGCTGGAAATACAGAGAATGAAAAATACAACAATTTTTGCAAGCAGAAGAGAAAATAGATTAAAGATTTCCAAAGGGCATTTCTATAGTCCTTTGCAAAAGACAATAGAGCTTGTGTCCTACTAGGAGAGATTAATGCTGCAGTTGAACACATTAAAAAAGCTGCAACTCCTGAATCTCCTGGGGAACAGGCACCACGCCCATGGGATGCCTGCACCAGTGGGATGCCCATCCACCAACACTCCTTGGGATTATCCAACCCAAGGCTTCCCTCTTCCTTCCCTCTGCTGGCAGCAGGGTTGGGAATGCTGGACAGGCTCCTCACTGCAGTACCAGTGAGAATAAACCTGCTGAGCTGACAAGAACATGTTCCACAGGTCACCCAGATCCACAAGAAAACACCTGTCTAAAACAAAACTTTAAATGCTCCTTAAAAAAAAAAAAAAATATATATATATATATATATATATACAAACCTCTGTCTCCAGTAGGCAGATGTGACTGTTCATCGGACCACAGGAAGAATGTTATTAATACACAAACAAGCCCATGTTCCTAACAGTGAAAATCCCTCAGATTTAGTCCTAATGAGAGGAATATAGCCTGAACTTCTCACTGAGTGCTGTCAAATCTGTGCCATATTCAGTATGCAATTCTAAAGTAAAGAAAACAGCAGGCCAGCAATACAAAATAAAAAGGCCAGTGTGATGAAGACCATCACCACAAAGTGCAGTCCTGGTTCTCAGCCACTGAAACACAGCCTTGCAATGCAACAGGAGAGCTGCTGAACACTGCCCCACATTTAAGGAAAAGAAAGGGCTGTGTGCCAAACTCAGATTAATCACCTCGTTTCTGGAGGCAGATTAATTCAAATCAATCAAAATAACATACAGGGAGAGACCACATCAAAGCTGTAGCAGGGCAAACCAGAGCAAGAGGGACAAAAGACAATTTAAGTGTATCAGTTTTACCAGCTCCTACTGAAATTTGCCACACCTTATAACAAAACGATTGTTACTGGTTAGATCATTGGAAGATACAAATAACAGATTGCTGAGAACTGTCAAGAGCCCATTCTTTGTCATTCCCACCTAAATGGGCACTTCCAAGAAAAATAAAAAATTGCCAAGTCCTACCTGATTTTTCTCAATTCAATTTTTTTGTCTGTTCAGTTACTTTGTTCCAAAACACATTACATAGATGTAAATACACATATTCAAACTTGGTACTTAAGAGTAAAAAAAAAAACATCCTGTCTGAGAAATATTCTTTTCCAAGAAGTTTACAAGCAAGATGCAAAAAAACCTCCATCTGTCTAAGTTATTCATTTAAAACTAAAAGTTCTAGTTGAGAGCTGAAGCTTTATAAAAACAGACGTTCAAAATATACAATTTCTCCTTCCAAGACAGAGAATCACTTCTTGTCAGGAGATTCTTGGAACCTGAGTATGACAGGAACTGCAAGTCATCCCATCTCCAGGTACACTAAATTGCTGGTTTTACTGAAGTTACACTGTGCTTTGTTCCTCTACCAGAATATAGAATAATCAAGCCAAGTACAGCAGGAAGGCACAAAGGTAATTTTGAAAGTAAAAAATGGGAGGGGGTTATATATGTACAATCATTATACACACATTTACAAGGAAACTGAATATTGGAAAATAAACGCCCCTCTCCCCCCATTATTTTGATGAAATTTATTTTCTTCTTAAAGCAATACTAAAAAGTACCTACATTACAATGTCTCTTGGAAAAGACATGAAATAAAAACAATTTTAAACCAGGGAGCAGGAGTGAAAACAGAAATGGCCATCCTGGAAAAAGCAGAATTAAGTGTGGTGAATTCTGCTTTTCATTCAAAAACCTGTTCTGATTACCAGTACAGAATATGTAGTCATGCTGCATATGAAGGACTTGAATTTTTCATTAAACCTGTGAAAGGCAGAGCAGACCACTTCACTGACTTTCATGCACAGGTTCAAGCACTGGATCTCAAGAGAGCAAAAAGCTCTGTGTAATAACCTCTCATATATAAAGGCCCACACTGCATAAGGTCAAGTCACTAATGGGTGATTTTTCTTTAAATATGAACCATCATCAGAAACATTTCAACAGACACAGAGGTGGGATTTTTCACACTTTTATTTTATTGTTTATACACAAAGTTTAAGATGTCTTTATCTGTCATTCTTACCTTCACATGCCAAAAGAGAAGGTCAGAGTCTAAATGGGCAAGCTATGAAACCACCAGACTTTACATCGGACAGAAATTCCTAACTTCTGCTTCCTCAGATGGCAAAAATTACAGTAAATTAACAGAGCTGAAAGAAATGACACTCAGGAAATAACACACCAGCAACCCTGGGAGGCTTAAGAGCTGCATCCATTTATAGCAGAATGCCTGAAGAGATCATTATATTATCTATGTTGATCTTCTGTATCTCACAGAACATCTGAAACGTTTTGTCGCCCAGCCTATAATAAGCCCTGTAATTAGGCTACAGTGTTCTAACACAGAAAAACCCCAAGCTGCTCTATATGCAGCAGACCACCACAAAGGCCAAGTCATATGCAGCAGAGGGGAACTAATTATTGGCAAAATTAGGCTTCGTGATCCCACCAAGCAGTTTTTACACTGTTGCTGCATATGAATTCCTCTGCAGCGCTCTTGTGACCAATTTTATTTTGAGCACTTGAACAAAGCCAAGCAACCAAACATTTATGAAAGACAGCTTCCCATACTGCTTCAAGCAGCTACTGCAAAACATATACAACTGCTTTGAGCACTATAAAACATATACAACTCTGAGACATTTAAATCCAGTTTATTTAGTACCCAACTCAAGATAAATTAGAGGCAGTTTATAGTGTCTTAGAGTATCCCATAGAGAGGATTAGGGATGAAGACTTCTAACTGGGGTAAGTAATATTTTAAAGTTCAAAAATAGGAAGCTGGTGTTTCAGTCCTAAACTGAAAAGAAAAAGGAATTCTTTTCAATTCTTAACAAAAACCACAAGTGACTATTAGAAAAACTAAACCCGGAAAGGAGAGCCTTACACTTAACCCAGGTTTAGCTTTGTTTAAAGGTAAAACTAAATGTCCAAAAGATACAGAACATAGTAACAGTAATAGGAAAGATACTGGTGACATTTTAACCCCTAATACTAAATTCTAGCAAGACCAGGGGAAAAAATACAGGGACAAAGTCAGCAGCAGGAATACTTCTTCAGTGCAAACAAAGCAATCCTCAGAAAAGCTTACACAAACACACAGTACTTGCAGCACAATGTAAGGAACTTGTTTTGTGAACCCAATAACCTCTGCTGTCTGTGTGCATTCTGATGTACTTCTCTGTCAGCCCATGTCAGTGCCTACTTCTCTGTTTCTGTTTGGGATCCTTCTGCTTTCCAGCTCACCAGGGCTCCTTCTTTTGGTTGTTTTGGCTGAAGTCCCAGAGAAATAACAACGCCCTTGAGCTGAGTGTCAGAGAGTTCAAGAAGCAACAGGTGCCCAAGGGAATCTTCAACCTGGCTCTTTAGCACAGCCTCTGATAATGCACGACTTTTTTTCCCCAAGCAGGAACATGGAATTGAGATACAGACAGGCTGAGTGAAAAGCAAGAGTAAACAATCTCTTTGAGACAAGAACTTCCTTGTGTTTTTGGTTTTTCCCCCTTTTGCTGCAGGAGTGCCCCTGAACTTTGGTTGATGACATCCAAATGGGATTTGCTTAGCTTTCTACTTATTAGCCTGGGTGCCTCACAGAAGATTTCCTCATCAAGTACTGACTTTGGATTTTACTTCCAACATCATAGAAGTAAAGGAATCGACATTTAAAAGCCTCTGAATCAGATGCAGAAAACGAAGTGAAATTAGAGAAAACAGAAACTGTATTCTTCCCATTTACCTAACACTGGGGGCCAAAGGATGGCAGAAGAGCCCTTACCAAAATCATCACTACTTCACTACTGTCCTCATGAACTGTGAACCAAGTTCTTCAAGTTTGGTTTTCCTTAGAAATCAAAAAAAAGTTTTGCTCTGAGTTGAACGACATATTTAGTGCCAAACTAAAGGATTTCTTTAGGTTTTCATCTCAGCTAAAAAAACCCCAAGACCTTTTGGTTGAATTAAAACAAACCCTCCCCAATTCCTGAATCTGTATCTGACTACTGAATTTAAGGTATTACAAAAACCCAACCAAAAAAAAAAAAAAAAAGAAAAAAAGAAAGAAAAAACACCACCACATGTGGATCAAAAATGCTACATTTCTCTTAAATCATGAGACTCTCCTCAAGTTCTTCTGAAGTGCTAAAAACCCTTGCCTAACAGAGATAGCTGATTCCCTCACACCCCAGGAACTCCTTTTCTTCACTCTTCTCTTCCTTCATTCTTTTGTTTCTACCTCCTTGTTAGATTAGCAGGATTTGACTTTCACTCCCACTCCCTTTTTTATTCAAGGGCTGCTTTGAATAAGAATGAGCCAATGTCCTGTTAATGACAGACCCTTAGGGCATCTCCTTCACTTACAGTCTCCTCAACATTATTTTTTTTTCTACAACTCACCATTTCCTTTTCATAGACATACCTCTCATTCATCTTCTGCCCAGTTTCAAAAATTATGTATCTTCCTCAAGTACCTCTTGCATTCCTAATTTTCTATCCTTTCTTACTTTCCCTATGCCTTTTTTAAACCTGCACATTTGGGTCATTACCTCTTTCCTCTCTGTATTCTACTTCTAGATCATCTAGTAATCACTAATAAAATTAAGTATTTAAAGATGTTCTCATAGCTTTAAAAACTTCATTCTGCTTTCTGCTCATTCTGGAGTCTCAGAAGAGACTTATTTGTTCTGACCATTTTTCATGGCACTTCTCTCATTTAACCCAACCTGTTGCCATTTATTGTAATGCACACAATTTGCAAATCCCCCAAAACCACAACCAACAGATCTAATGGATTGTATTGGGAACTTCACAACCTGAACAGAAAGCACAAGGCCACTCCTCACCTTCCAGTAAACACTTGAATTTTCAAAGAGCTCATGCCATGTCACTACAAACTACTATGACAAAAGATGTTTTAACTCCAACCCCCAACACACATCTGGGTTTTTCTGGTTGAAGCCACTGATGACAGACACCCCCTTCTGCTCACTGGTGTCTCACTCTTGCTCATACCTTGACATGTTGCAAAATAAAGATTGCATTCATTTTAACATGTAGTTTCAAGTGTTGGGAGTTTGTACTGGTTTTTTACAATAAGTTACAGTTGAAACTATATCCATAGCCAATTTTGGAAATCTAATTTTTTTCATAATAAATTTCTGATATTTTGGACTGGTCCAAAGGTCACTCATTTGGAAAAGAGAAAGAAAAAAAAAAGAGGAAATCAAATGTTCCACAGTTTAACAGAAGATCATTCACTTTTTAATTAAGTTTGCTGTAGTTTACACTTCTAAACCTTAAGAAATTGGATTAATAGTTTCTTTATTTACTAATCCTATGAAGAGTCTTAAAACACCTAAGACTATTTTGCTTGGTTTTATTGGTTTCCTCCTACTTGTCTGCACATTGAACCTTGCGGCAAAATAGATGAGAGGTTTTTTCAGGATGAGTGTTTGCTGGATGTTTTGTTTGTACTTAATGGTCTCTGGATAGCACCAAATCTAAATAAAGTTATGGCTTTAATCATCTGACTCAATCCTGCACAACCACCAACAGAAGAGCAACAATCCTAATTTTAAATTAAAAGCACATGAAAATTTGAAAAAGTTGTTTTATCTTCCCATTCTTCCACAGGAACCTAAATCCTCAAAACCCATGTGTGTACACACAGGTCTTCTAAAAACACTACCCTTCATAACATTTCTTACACAATGAAGCCAAGAGGAAACGAAACACAATATGAAACATGGCTTTAGAGGACAAGAAAGAAATGAAAAAATCCTGAAGACAATCACAGCAGAGCAGGGTTTGTTCAACTCAGGATCACATTTACTTGGAGATGAGGCTGTAAGAGACCAGAAACAGTCTGCACATAACAGCCTGTTTGTCCCAGCCATGAGACACCCCCAAATTTGAAATAAAGCTACCAGCTGTCTTAGCAAGATGCCATGTCACTGTTATGTGGGGTTGATCTATGAAGTCATTTTCTTAGAATACTTACCACTAAATCCCAGTTATTTTGTTCAAGCAACGTTATAGCTTCATCAATATTTTCAATACCAGTACATGCCTAAAAATAAAAAGAAGCAGTAAAGAGAATTAAAAGCATTGATCAAAATCAGGGTATTAATACTTATAATTCAATTCATTTCAGCAGGATGACAGGAAAAGTAAAGATTTTCCCTTTCTGTTACAAAAGGGTGATCCAGAAATCAGACTCCAAGTTTTAAACATCAAACATTTAGATATAATTCCCTGTTCCAACAGAGGACTCTTCTGTAACCTTGAGCAAGCCACCTAGGGAAGCAAGACCAAGTAGTTATTTGTAAAATTAGGACAACAGTGCTGTCCCATACAGGTGTTTTACCTTCAAAACTATGAAGCACTCATACTAACTTTAAAAGGGAGCACAAAAAACCTTGAAGTTCTATCCCTGTACTCTGGCTTTACCTAGTTCAAGAAATCTAACACAATAGCATTTTTAAGGTTAACCCTCATAAAACCATATTTTGAACTGATCTTAATTGCAAATACAAGAGCACCTCTACTCAGCAAAAGCTGGGATGCAGCAACCTGCTGCCTTTTTTGATACCCAAACCTTTTCAACTATTCAACTTCAGCAGGCAGAGCACTGCTGTTCATTCTGCCACATATTTGCCACCATTCACATTGAAGCATATGAGATATATTTCACCAAAAGAGAAAAAAGGAAACAGCTACGTCTCTTCCTGGAATTTATCTTTCATCCTAACTGTATTCAAACACACAAGAGGAGTTCAGACTTTTACAAGATCTGAAACACAATTGTGTTCCTTCTGCTCTACCACACAGTTTTATAAAACTGGGGTATATAAAACTGCATCCAAAAAATAAAAAAACAAACTTTTTAACAGTAATAACACAGAGCTAGATAGCAGCAGCAAACAATCAGTTTTCCTGATTCCCTCTATGTTGCAAGAGAAGGAGGCTAAGCAGACACTTTTTTCCTACCAAGACATAAAGAGCCATCAGGTCATATATTTCCCATGTTCTTTTTTTCCAATTTACAAGCATGAAAACATAAAAAGAAGAAATCATGAAGAAATTCAAGGCCAATTCTCTCTTCCTAAATTCAACCCTGAAAAATTCCACACTTACAAAGCACTACATGCAGTATGTCAACAGAAAATGGACCAGTCTGAAGGACCACAAGATGAAATTATGGAGAATTTTGCCTGCAGAGGGGAGGCAGAAGTTCTACTGCTGCCCAGTGCTCTCATCATCACATTGATCCTCTCTGCAACAAAACAAAATTTCTTCCACTTCAGAGCATGCTGTGTTAATGCTGAATTTCACCCACTTCACATTGGGAGTGCTAAAAAAATAGCACTTTTCTCCTCAGAAGCATCATTTTGCCTTCTTTTCCATTATTTCTTGCAGTTATTTCTGAAGTTAAAAATGGAACAAAACTTCAACACAATCCTCAGCAATTGCTTGTACATTTATATACAATTAAGCCAGGTAGGTTTGCAGAGTACAGGGCCTGAGCTTGTCATTTCTGAAATCACAAGGATGGTTCACACTCCCATCAACCTGCCACTGGAACTGATGCCAACAGATCTGCTGCAAAAAATCCTGCTTTGAGAAAAAGCTCTGCAGAAGTCTGAGATTCTGTTTACATCCCAGTGAAATACACTTAAACTGGTCATTACAGAAATAGTTACTATTTCTCATTTGTCAGCCCTGCAAAATCTGCATGACCTTTTGAAGAACTACCTTGTGTTCCAACCTACAATAAGAACTTGACCAACAATGTGTTGTTTTCACCCTGGGCTGTGCAGAAGCTGAGATGGCACCTACAATACAGGATTTAACACTGGTTTTAGTTGTCCCCTCTTTTTAGCATTCCTGCAGCTCTGCTGACTTGCCACTGTCCTCTCTTAGCCCATACTAACTGCAAATCAATCCAGCTCACTTTGGCATACTCTCATTTTGAGATAAACTGAACAAAATTGGCTTATCCTTCTGCCAGAGCACACAGTGAAAGGAGTTAGCCCATCCCAGTGAGGGCAGAGTAATTAAACAGCTAATTCACCTGGTGTGTGCATCCTTCCTGAATCATCTTTCTGGTGACTTACAATGTAAAACAGAAGCCTGCTCTTGGTCACTCAGCCAGGCAGAGTCACTGGGTAACAAGAACAGACAGGTGTAAACACCAGCTGAAAATAAAGATCATCAGAATTCTTAATAGCCAAGACAAGCATTTTTGATTAAAATCTTTGCACCATTTTTACAGTCCATTCTAATATTTGATTTTGAGGAGTTCTTAAACAAAGATTTCACTTTCCAGATGGATCATTTTTGCTAGCTGTCAATGAAACAGAAAACAAACATTTCAGAATTGCACCAGGAAAGAATGAGTGCTACTTATCAATGTAACCATAAAAGAGACACTGCCAGATCTTCAACACTCTGTTAATGTCAAAGTTGCAGAAAATTAAGATTATCTAGATCTATTATCTAGAATCTTACTATACTGCACTATTTCAACATTCAAACACTACAACTACAACATACAAATCCTTGTATCAAGTCAAAAGCCATCAGTGAGACCCAAAACCCCCAGCAACCAAAAACCAAAGCTGCTTCCTTGTACCTGCATCATGTCATGCAAGCTAAACTAAAGAAAATCATTTGTTTTGCATGCCTTTGATTTTCCCTAAGAAATTAAGCACACAAGACAGGCAGTCCCTCAATGGCAAGCCTGACGTGACGTCAAAGGCTCTGTGGTGACAGATCAGTCCCAGAACAACCTGGCTGCTCCTGCCTTTGTTTCCTTTAGGGAAAGCACACAGGAAACCAGCAGGTTCTGTGAGCAACAGAATTAACAAAGTCTGGTTCCTCATGGGTTTGCCTCTCATCCCTAATTGCAAGGGCTGATTTCAGCTTTTCCTGTGGCCGGAATATTTAAAAGAGCTTCTTCTAATGGACTACTTCCCTTATTACCTGGCTGTATTTTCATTATATTTGGAATAGTTTCATTAGTACAAGTCCAAGGGACACCTGGCACCTTAGGGCTCTATGCCTCACTTATCTAGAAAGGCACACTAAAATTCACAGGGTTTAATTATTTACAATACTTAAAGATGTTTTCCTCATGTTTATTCCTTTTATTCTACCCAAGCAAGAAACAAACAAACAAAAAAATTAATGGGAAAAAGAAAGTTAAATTTGTTCAGAAACAGAGGTGAAAAAACCCTTAAAAATATAGCACAGCAGATGAGCTCTGCAGATGCAAAAATGCATCTCTGAGCAAGTAAAGAGAGGGGCTGAGGAGACTGTTTTTATTATTCACAGATTTTTATTCAGCTTTATTTTCATGAGAGACCTGCTTAACAGAAGGCATTAAATATTTTAAAAGAAAATTCCTACGTGAACACTACTAAATCTTGTTCCAGTGAACAACCAGCACATCCTCTAAGTCATCAAAAGATGAAAGGAACAAACCACCACAGAAAAGGTAAAACCTTGAAGGCTCACTGATTTGTAAACCTTTACACATCAGAAAGAAACCAAAGAATTTTTTTGGAGGACAAAGGAGAAGAAAAGGTAGAACAAGTTCCTCCTCCTCCCTGCATTTCCTGTAGATCTAGGATATCATTTTCAGCCTTCACAGCAGCTCCAGAGACTCTGCAGTCACTTCTGAGCTTTTCCAGACCACACAAGAGGAAAATGAATGTGAAGATGAGAAAACTTTTGTTGTGTGCTGAATACATAATCAGATTCTGGAGATAAAGTTACTGAATGGTAAAACAACTTTTTTAGCATCCTGCTTTTCCAGGGCAGGTAAGTGATTCCACCAGGCAGATTGAAATTTTCACATCATAAAATTTCAGAGTGTTCTCCAAATTTTTTTTCCAGGTAGCTTCATATCCCCAGAGCAATGGAGACCTTACCCTTGGAATGTTTCACAGGTAAACATTAGGGTGCTATCCTTGCACAGTAACATTAACCTTAATAAAAGAAGCAAAGTAGTTAGTGAGGAAACAATTCAATAGGAACAAGTTGTGAGGGCAGACAGACTCCAAGGCATTTGAGACAGAGCTAGGAGCTGCTTCCAGAAGCTGTAATGCAGGATGACAGACTGGCTCTTCTAAATGCCTTGCAGGGTGGTCTGACCCCAGCAGCTGTAACAGCTGGATGTGGGGTTTGAGACCCCAACAGCCCAGGCTCCAGCCCACCTCCACAGCCCAGGGAGCAGCTGCCCTCCCCATCTGGCAGCAGCTGCCCCCCAGCACCTGCTGCAGGATGCAGGATCCATGGCAGAGCTGCAAGGGCCAACTGCTGCTGCCAGCACAGAGCTGGGCTGCTCCTGCAGGGCTGCTCCTGCAGCAGGGCTGGAGAGCAGCAGGGCTGGAGAGCAGCAGGGCTGTTCCTGCAGCAGGGCTGTTCCTGCAGCAGGGCTGCTCCTGCAGGGCTGGAGAGCAGCAGGGCTGTTCCTGCAGCAGCAGCTGCTGACACTCACACACAGCCTCACATGCTGCCCCCCTGCACAGGAGCTGGCAGCACATGGCATTGGGCAGCAAGGCAGGATGTCTCTCCCCTGGGGCATCATTCCCCTCCTGGCCAAGGCAAAATGCAGCAGGCAAAGTATCCATAAGGCCACAGCAATAGCTGGATATGGAGGACTAAGTCCCAAGGCTCCTTTTGAATAATTCCATACTTCCTTTGGATACCAACAGTAGCAGTATTTTCTCCAAAAAAGGACCATCTAACTCAAACTAGGCCTAGAACATTTTGTACAACAGGTCCAGGCCCATTAAAACCAGGGCTGTAATTGACAGACAGCTGTGAATTGCCCTGGGTACCACTCACTCCTGTAACAGATGAAAAATAAAATCATCTGTAGCTCAGTCCATTATTTCAATGTTTAGCCAAATGCTACAATGCCCAAAGAAACAACTGCATGAAGGTACCAAAAGATTCAACAGCACTGCCTAGGAAGAAAAGGCAATCCTTTCACCCTCTGGGATCTCCTACAAAAGCTCAGGAAGTCAGCATTAACACACCTGCAAGTGCACAGACAACACCCTAGGAAGTACTTACTTTTGAAAGCACCAAATAAATTTTTAGCACTAGATCAAGCAGGGCAACTAGAGTTAACTCTATTCCATAAAGATATATGAGGGTTTCAAGAGACATAAGAAATGCTGCCAAAGAACATAAACTGTCAAAAATCAATTCACTATCCCTTGGGTAACTTACTCTTCAAAAATTGAGAGAGACTAAGAGCATGGAAAACTCTTTGAGTCCCGGCCACGAACTTGCTCAGAAGGACAGCTGAATTACCCAGATCAGCAGCTTAAAAACAACAAACCACTCAGAGCTGCTCTGAGTAGCATTTGAGCTATAGCAAAGGATATTACCTATCTCCTTGCATATTTCCTGTGTAAAAGAACCAAGATTTACCTTACTGCTTTATTCACCTCTTCAATTACAACCAGACAGTTCACAGACACACTTCATCTCCCTGCCAGGTTTTGCTTATCTCCAAAGACAGGGAGTCTACAGCCTCTCTGGGCACTTTGTTCCAGTGCTTTACCACCTTCACTGAGAATTGTTTTTCCTTATATTTAATTATAATTTCCCCAGCTGTAACCCATATCCACTGCCTCTCACCCTCAGTCTCCAACTGCAAGAGAAATTTGATTCTGTATTGTCTGTTATCACCCACTGTACAACTGAGACAGGAACTAGATCCTCCTGCAGCCTCCTCTCCCAGGCTACACAAAGCCAGCTCCCTGAACATCACCTTTCACACAAAAATGCTCCAGCCTCCTCCCTCCCTAGGTAACCCTTCACTGGACTTGCTCTGCTCTGTCTGTGCAGTGACTGACAGTGAACCCAGCACTCCTGGCAGCAGTGCTCTCACCTGAACAACGAGAAAGAATGGCTTCCCTCAGGCTCCTGGAACACAGCAGCCCACTAAGTGGCTGCTACTGCTTCTAGAAAAATCCTTGAGTTCCCTTTCCAAGCATTCCTAACAAAAATCAGGTTTCTGCATGCAAGATTTTTAAACAATCCAATCCTGAGTTTCCTCTGTCTAGAGTCAAGCATAGGACTTGGCTTCTTTTTCCCATCCATTATGAGCTCAGTAATCAAGGATAATTACCAAGTCTATAAAGAACCAAGGCTAGCTCCAGATCATATCAGCTAGAAATCCACTCAAACCCAGAAAGATTTAGGACACTAATTCACCCCTGACATGTTAATAAGTCAGAAAATTTTCTTGAAATTCACACATACAGTGTTGCAACGGTGATTACTTCAAAGCTACTGAAAGAAAGTGTAACACTTCTTCCCCCAAAACAGGTAAAGTTAAGCCAATATGCCTAGCCAAGCAAGTAAAGGTTTTAGTACCATAATATCAAATTTAAGAGGCCTGTGGGACTCCCTTCTGGGCTATCAAGAGATGCAGCAAACTCAGACACTCAGAACTTGGATTTTTTGGTACCTCAGTTCTTCTCATCCCAGAGTCCCACCAGTACCAGGATCACCTCCACAGACTTCAGCAGCTCCACCCCTCTGTGGCATCCCTGCTCATTCTAACCCTGCAACAACCCTAGCAGTGTATCGAGACTGTTCTTAATATGAGTCACCCGTGGTTATTAAATTAACTTTTACTTCTGTTTCAGACAAACACTTAAAAAACAACATCCAGGCATATCGACCAAGACACAGACTGAAAGGTCACCTACTGCAAGCATCTAACTGAAGAGATAAGAATGCTTCTCTAGTTTTTTTCATACTCAGAAGACCATCTGGTAAAAATTAAGCAGATTCACCAGCTGTTCATTTAGCAAAAACAAGCTAATTTACTTACCAGCATCAGAAATCAAGAAAGGGTTTTAGGCAAATATGCCAGAATAAAGTTTGCCCAACGCATTTCAACTCCCACGCCCAACTATTTACAAATTTCATCATTCTCCTATTTGAGCATCCCCTTAAGCAAAGCAAGGTGGGGAGGGAAGAGGGGAGAAGGAAAAATAATATTTATGAAGGTCACAAAAGACATTTCAACCTGTAGCTACCAAGCAGACAGGAGTGAACTTTGCCCACACTCTGAGATGACTGCAAGCCTTCCAAACAAAGCAAGCTGGGGACAAAGTCTAAACTGGTAGCATGAAGCTCTAACCACTTCTCAGCAGAACTAACTAACCCAGCACCACACTAACCACGTTCAAATGGATTCCAGCAGACTGTCAACTCTCCCAAGACTCTGGAGCAAATTCTGATTCCAGAATACCACGAAGGCAGATCCCTAGGAAGCCCATGAGCTGAGCCAAGACATGAGCTCAAGCCTCCCAAGCCCCGTGCTAACACTCCAGTGTTTAAGCCACACACGTTACATACAAAGAGCAGTGGTCAAACTGAATTAAAACACAAACCAAAAGTCAGTACCCATTAATTAGTACCCTACGCTACCAAACCCATTTGTCATTCCTGAGGACTGAAGACAGCCTTTACCCAACAACTACACACATGTTTTAGTTAGGATTATCCCAGAGTTTCTGTGTTTGTTTAATACTTTTATTAAGTATGTCAGTGAAAGCAAAACCCCAAGGTTTCCTGAATCATTTTGCCCTTACAGTATCACATAAGAAAAACTGATAGAAAAAAGAAAATAATTGCATGGGTCAAACAAATGCTTGCTGCACATATGCACTCATCTCCTTTCTCCTCATTATCTCAAAAGCAGCAGAATTTTTAAAACAACTCAACAATAAATAAAAGCCACTTTCTAGATAAGCACACAAAGGAAGAGTACTGATCCATACAAAATAATATTTTAGTCAGCATTTCACAAACACTCTTTATAATTTTTTGTGAAGAACAGGACAGCAAGGAACAAACATATTCTTCAAAACCTGGAAAAGGCACCGGCATGGTTTAACTCCAGCCAGCAGCCAAGCCCATGGAACTGCTCACCCACTGCCCCAGTAGTGGGACGAGGTAGAGAATCTGAAGGGTAAAAGCTGGAAAATTCACAGTTTGAGATAAAGACAGCTTAATAGGGAAAGCAAAAGCCATCCACACAAGCAAAGCAACACAAAGAAATAATTCCCTGCTTCCCATGGGCAGGTAGGTGTTCAGCCACCTCCAGGACAATGGGGTGCCACCATGTGTAGTGGTTACTTGGGAAGACAAACATCAACACTCTGAAGATCCTCTCTTCCTCTTTCTTCCCCCACTTCACACACCAAGCATGATGTCATATGGTCTGGAAAATCCCTTTGGTCAGTTTGGGTCCCCTGTCCCAGCTGCGTCTCCTCCCAACTTCCTGTGCACCCCCAAGCCCTTCCCAGTGTAGCAGAACAAGAAGCAGAAAAAGCCTTGGCTCTGAGCAAACTCTGCTCAGCAATAACAAAAACATCTCCTTATTATCAACTCTGTGTTCAGCACAAACCCAAAGCAGAGCCCCATAACACCCACTGGGAAGAAAATTAACTCTACCCCAGCCAAAACCAACAGGCATCCAGAGCAGGGAAACAGCAGCACATTCAAACTCCAAGCACAGGTCCTACCAATAGCACAGGCCAACAAGGGCTGAAAAGAAAAAAAAAAAAAACAAGAAACAGCTTTCTAAAGACATTAATATTATATAAGCTTTTAAAAGCATCAGGCAAGAAAGCCTGACAGGAAGTCAGTGGGACCAAAGGAAGAAAACAGTAAAGAAATATTAAAAGAAGGTAAGGGCATATCAGAAAAGCTACATGAATTGTGTGCACCGATACCCACTACTGAGGAACCTTGAGACCATCCTGTAACACAGCTGATCTGTACAGATCTCTCATCCTAAAATGTCAGCAGAGACACACAGAGCAAACCACTAGATTTGTGAGAGTCCCCAAAACTCTAAAGGAACTTATATTTAAGTTTTTCACCTCAGACTTCTCTTTAAATCAGTTTGATTAAAGGTGAAATCAACACCACATTCCCACAGTCTTGTGGCGCAAAGCAGAAGGGGTTAATATTTCTACAGTTCAAATTTTACTTCTGTACTAATAAGAAACAGCAGAAATTCCAATAAACTACATAGAAATGGCTTAGCATGTTCATGTAAACAAGACACTTAGGAAAAGTGAACACAGCTTCTATAGAGCAAACTCACACATCACAAAACTACTCAAATGTCTCTCAAGAACTCAGCCAGCTGAAGAACACTAGACTAACTCAAGCTGGCACAGTGTATTTCCAAAGTTTTACAACAAACTCATCAAGCTTTACAGCAACATCATCAAGCTTTCAAAATGCTGACTTCCAGAAACTAGGATGAGGTAAATCCATTCACATCCTGTTTCTTTCAGCTCTTTCCTAAGGACCAGCCACTGCTGTAGAAAAGACATTAGGTCAGCTGGGTCTTCGATCTGAGCTGATATGGCACCTTTGGTATTTGCCCACACAAACAACCTGACCTTTAGAAAATAAAAAAAAAATTATAGAAGTGACTCAGTTTCAGTGTTCTTGTCTTTACAAATCGTTTTCTGCAATAGTTAAAAATGAAACTTATATAAAATAACCCAAGGGCTAACGTATTCTGTTCTAGTTTCAAAATGTCTCTTAAGAACTTCAGCTTTAATGAATTATCTATTGAAAGCATTAACTACTGCTGTGGAACAAAGACCTGCTCAACCAGTCAGACATAGAGGACCAGCAGATGACTATTTCAATAGACCAAACAACATGTCATGCATACATGAGGGCTTTGATTTCCTCTTTGAGCAGTTTCTTTTTACAATTGCACATTAACTAGTCAATTTTAAAAAATGGGCTTAATTAGTAGGTATCAATCCAGTCAGTAAGCATGTCATTTCCTTTCATCCAAATAATGAGGGACGAGTAAAATGTTAGGTACTTCCCCAGGCCTTTTATTCTAGTTCCTACAGTAGTTAAAGGAAAGGACTCATCTAATGGCTGCCCCACATATGCACAAATTTATTCAGTGACTAGAAAAATATGAGATCCTGTCAAAGATATGCCAGGTAGTTCCTTGAAAAAGCTACCTTGTACTTCTATTATGGAAGTGTGTGAAAACTAGGCTTGCAATGGTAACTGAATCATAAGAACTGCCCAAATACACAGGAAAACTCTTCCCTTTCAGGCTTTCCAGCTCCAACACAATATTCCCAAGATGGGAGACTCTCAAGGCCCCTTAAGACATGCAGGAAATGGCTCAAATGCTCCTCCTCTCCCACAGCTCCTTCCACACAGAAATATGAACTCAGTGAGTGTAAACTTTACTGTAATTGATCCTTGCTTACCAAGATATATTAGCGATGTGGTATTTTCAATATGACAAATAATTTTCACAGTATCTTTCAATGAAAGCCCATTCCTGGCCTTTGGAAGTACATATAATTAATAATTTCAATATTATAATTAGTACTGGTTGTCATGGCATTTGAAAAAGGATCCTACAGCTACCACCTCTCAATCTGTTTCAGTGACCTACTAACCCAAATACCTATATGAATGGGCTGATGGAAATGGTGACATGATTACTATGATGTCAAGAGTCTTTTCAAGGTAATTGAATGAAAAAAACAGAATAAACCTCTTTCTAAAGACAAATTGGTGCTCCAGTGGTAAAGTATTCAGGTTCCTACAGCAGGAGCATAATGCACACAAATCAGTCAAAGTAGCCTCTTTCTTTTCTATAAATGTCAGTTAGTATTTCTAATTAACTATCTGCCCTTACATCAGAGAAATTAACTGGTTTTTCCGTGAAGAGCTATCATTGAGAATATCCAAGTTATGTTTCTAAAAGGACACCACTCTTACTCCAGCTTCTCATTTCTGGCTCTGGAACTCACTTCACCTTCAGTTTAAAGGCCAGTAAATCAAATTAGCCTTGTTCTGATGAACCTGAACTTTGGGATGACAACTCAGCCTAAACATATCTAAAGAAATGAAACGCCAAAACCCACAAGGAATAAATTAATAGAAGTGATGGCAGAAGTGACTGGTAGCAGACAGTGAAAATGGCAATAACCAAGAAGAACACACTAAGCATGCAGTAAGTTTTTATCATGTCTCTTGCCCCTTAAGGCCATTTAGTTTTTTAAAATTTGGAAAAGGAAAAAAGAAGCACATACCTTGGTTTCACAATGAACATAGATGAAAGAGGGAAGAAGAAAACTACTAGAAATCCATTGTCTCAATGAAAGCAAGGATTTTTGAGTTCTGTCATTTCACTCCGAAATCCTCCCACCCTGACCAAACCTTGACCACTATTTGGTCAATGAAAAACGTGAATTCTTTGAAAAATTTCCTCCTGAACCTCCAGAGTGCCTGATATTCTTTTAATACATGGACACACAGGAGCTGGCAACCCCACAACACTGCAACCCTTAGGCCCACTCCACATTTGGGATGTTGTGAGGACAAGCACACAGCATGGATAAAGAGGTCCTATAAGTGGACATAACTTATAAGGACAGAAAGATATTCTTACTAATTTTAGTTCCAATCCTAAGTGAAGCTGTAAAAACAAAAGCAAAAGTGTAAGAAAGCTAGTGGGTGGGCAAAAACATCAATATCTGACACTTCTGCCAATACTCAAAGATAAACTTTGGGAATGAAGACCAATCTATGTCAATTAAATGAAGCTCTGTGTAACTAAATTTTACAACTTAAAAAGAAAAAAAAAAATCTCTTTTCTTTATAGTGAAAAGCAGACCCCAAACTACAAGAAATCAGGAGTGTATTTGTATACCATGTGAGCAGCTGGGTATCCCACTGAAGATGGAAGCACTTTGCACTTAAACACAACAAACAGAACAGTTGTTAAAAAATTGGTACAAATTATATGCCTTTATTTCCCCCAGTATGTGAAGTATGTCACAGCATCACTTACCAATTCACATGCAGCTACCTTTCTGAAGAATTTATGCCACTAAAACAAGCTGTTGTGCCTTTTCCTATGGAGTTTTTCCTTTATGCCAATGACACTTTGTGGAGAAGTTCTGAATTGCATTTAGTCAAAAAAGCTAAAACTTGTTTGTGCACTGAACTCCACATCAGCTACTTCCACTGAAAACAATCAGGCTACTCATGTACAAAGCAAAGCTTCTGCATAATCTTTCCTAAGTGTGGGCCTAAGAAGGAAAAGTTAGGCAGGTTGCTTATACAGCCCACATGCATGAATACGGATTTTGTGCTCCCTGGGTAGCACACAGTAGCCTCATTAAAAAGGAGAGGAAAAGAAAATAATTATAAACCACACAGAACAGGCTTAAATTGTTTTGAGACATTAGGCAAAAATATTTTGGTAGATCACTCACTGTGCCTTACTCTATACTTAAAATATTTCATAAAATACCATGGGTTTACATGTGTGTGTATATATATATATATATATATATATATATACATAAAATATATAAATTTAAATATATATATATGCAAAATACTTTTTACAAATAAGTAATTCTCTTTAGTACCTCCAAATGCACAAGTAACCTACAATCAGAGCTAAAGAGAAAAAAACAAATGCAATACAAATTCTTGCTCTAGCTGAAACCCAAGGCAAAACCCCTAATAACTCTGGAAGATACTAAATAAATCCATGAAAGCTTCACAAAAGCATCAGTAGAATTATGATTTCATTTCTTTTTTTTTTTTTTAATGTGGAGAGAAAACCCTTTCAAGTTTCAGAAGTTTAAAGACCACTACTATATCCCCCTTAAACACAACTTGGGAAAAGTGAGGGTGAAATGGTGATGGAAGTTTCCCTCCCAATTTAATTCACCAAAGATTAGCTGAACTAAACTACAAAGAATTGCTTTTGAAATTTTCACTGTGTGCACCATTCTTCAATAAGACACCTCACATAAACACAGAAGATGGCAGCAGAACTCTGAGAGAAATATTTATTAATTAAAAGGTACAGAAAATATAGGAGGGAAAATCATGCAGAATTACTTTGCACATAAGTATATGTGCAAAGTATACATGTATACATGTTTTATTCTCCATTTTAAATTCTTAGTGAATGAGTTGCAAATTCCACCAAGTATTTAAAAGACCCAAAAACCTTTACTGTTTTGTAACAGCCTAGAGATTCAAGGCCTAATAATGACTGACACTGTCCTTTCTAATCTGAATCTTTAACAGAATGACAATTAACAGATCAGTACTTCAAAATCAGGTAGACACTTGATATAATCTTACAAAGAAATACAATGAAACAGGAAAACAAAGCTGTCTCCTGAAATACAAGAGGAAAATGTTTGGGTTCTTTTTAAGCAAGGATTGGTGTATGATAAAATATTTCCTGTGTCCTAGGTTCAGACACATTATGTCACCCACCCTTGATCTAAAACTGGCTTCTGTGACTCCACCACCCACCTGCAAGTTTGCAATGATACTTACTTGTCTTCATGGTACCAAACACTGCAGTTGCTCTTACACTTTTATTAATGGTTTCAAAATCCAACAATACTGCAAAATAGCAAAAAACACCTGCAAAGTGTAAATCTGTATTGAAAATTCTGTTAAACAAATAATCTTAAATTCACCAGTCACTAATCTCATCTTCTGGGATTCCTGACTGTAAGTTCAGGTAATAATGTGGGATCCCATAAGAATCTGTTCCCACAGGTATGAATGCAGAATTGGGGTCCCAGTTTCCTTTCACACAGTGTGCTGGTCCTGGAAAAACTCCTTTGTGAAATCCCAGCCCTAAAATTGGGATGTCATCCCTTACAGACACAGAAGTACCCCCAAGTACAACAAAGTAGTGTCGATATAGTAACATTTGGTAAGCATTTTAATGAACACAGGTGTAAGATATGGGGTACAGGAGGGGATGACAGTTCCCTGTTGCCAGCTGGGAACTCCATGAGTTACATCAGTGAGATACCTGGTACCTTTTGCAACAGAGGAATTACTTAATTACATAATACACAGGAATTACTGTGCACACAACAGTCATCCTACCTGTAGCTCCAAGGAAACACACACACACAGTGAATTGGTGGGATTACGTTTTTTTTTTCTTTTCAACTAAATGAAATAGTTTCACTGCTAACAGTCTTTTGAGAAGCTGAACATACAGATGGCAGTTTTACACATCAATCCAAGGATATCCAGGTGCCAACCCATGTAAGAACAATCACTGCAAATGGATAGAGCTTAAAAAAACCCAGATGGATTAAAAAGAAACATTAAAAAAGTATATTCAAATATTATTTGATTCCCTTCCCAGATGTGTTTGGCTTTCCCCATTATTTCAAATGCAGGTATCCTCCACTTTTTTTACTTGGTCTTAGGAAAACAATATAAAACAAGCAATATCAAGAAGCAATATACGCTCCTAAACACATCGCTTCCACTTACAGAAAGACTTTATTCTGGGGATAAGATATAGAAGTCTGAAGTTAAATTACAACCCTTTTGTAGAGAGAAGGAAAGGAAACAAACAACTTGGAAGAGGATATTCCTCCCTTCCACACAAACACGCTGCTGTTTGGAATGGGGTGGGAAGAGTTTTACCGTCATCACAACAGTCATAGGCTGAGGCAACCATTGAGTTTAGTGTTGATGCTGGAATGGAAACACCTCTGTTCAGCACTAATCTGTAGCACCAGCAAGTGATTCACTACAAACACTGTGACAAATCATGTGGACTGGTGAGTTTTGTATCCTCCCTGGCATTTGCCTCTTCCAAGTGTGCTGCCTCACAGCTGTCCCAGGGCCTGGGTGGATGCAGAGGGTAGGAACGAGCAAAGTGGATGAAAAAGCTTTATTTTATTAATTAAAAACTGAAACTCTCTAAGTTAAAGGAGACATTTTGTTCACGCACCTTGAGAGAAGAGGGCACACGCTCCCCGTTTCTGACAAACAAAAAAAGAAGGAAAGCGAGAGCGGAGGCTTCAGAGGGTGGGCTTCACACCCACCAGCCCGGACCTCCCCACAAAGAACAAGCAGCACAGCAACGAGAAGAAAGAGAAAAGCAGCGAGAGGCCACGGCTGTGTGGCGGCGGCTTGAAATTTACCTGGAAATCAGCCAATATCATTTCTCGGTCCATGTTGGACGCCATTGCAGCCAGCTGCGTCCCGGCTCTGCTCGGACCCGCGCACCTGGAGCCGCTGCCGCGGGGAGGACGGGGCAGGGTGGGAGCTCAGGAGCTCATGGAGGCGCCGCGCTGCGCTCGAGCTCCCGCGGCGCCCCCGGGCTGCCCCTGCCGGGGCCGGGCAGGGGAGGAGGCAGGAGAGCGGCGGGCCGGGCGCGGGGCCGGGAGCGGGCAGCGCTGCCTCAGCCGCTGGCCCGGGAAGGAGGAGGAGGAGGAGGAGGAGAAGGAGGAGGAGGAGGAGGAGGCAGCGCCGCTCCCCGCCTGCCTCCACAGCGCCTGTGTCGCACATTTTGCCTGTCATTGAGGTCGCAAAGAGGCGCTTTGCGGCCGCCACGTGACTGCCCGCCTGTCAAGCGCTCCCGGAGCCGGGGGCGGGACCGAGCCGGGACCGGGACCGGGACTGGGACCCGGCGGCACCGGAGCGCAGCGGGGAGCCCCGGCCCGGCCTGAGCTGCCGCAGCGGGGCCGACACAGCCTCACGTCCCGTGCCGGGGCTTGGCGGCTCCCGGGCCCGGCCGCGGCGCGAGGTGTCCGGGCTGGGCTCCGCCGGCGGCTGCGGCCTAACGGCTCTGAGGGGAGCGGCTGCAGCCGTGCCCGGGCGGCGCGGGGAAACGCGGGCCGCTGCAGCTGCCGGGCGGAGCGCGGCCCTGCCTCTCCGTGCGGGAGCGGGGCATCCGCCCATCCATCCATCCGTCCATTCATCCATCCATCCATCCATCCATCCATCCATCCATCCATCCATCCATCCATCCATCCATCCATCCATCCATCCATTCGTCCTTGCCCCTCTCCCTCCATCCGCGCCCCGTGAGCGCGCTGGTCTCGCTGGATGCAGCGGTTCGCGTCCCCTCGGCTGCCCCGGGCCCCCGGCAGGGCCCGCACCGCCCGGCGCTCGGGGGAGCGGCGACACTGCCCCCGGGTTCCGACCTGGCTCAAGAGAAGGAAATGCATTTTCCGCAGGTTTTTGTGAGCCAGCACACCGTGATCAGCACAGCGGCCCTCGCTCAGGCTTAGCACTCCAGCAGCACTGTAAGATGCAATTATATTATATATCGCAAATAAACCTGCTTTGAGTAATGCAAATCTAACTGATGCTTTATAAGTCTGCCTCCTACAACCTGATGTTCATGTAGCCCCTTAGCACCGACACAAAACACACATTTGGACGCCAATTTTCTAATTATATTTTGCTCTGCTTCTTCAAGCGTCCTGTGCGTGTTGTAGCTGAGGTCACGGACGCACCCAGCAGCTTTCCGTCAGCTAACAAGGCTACATTAGGACACCTTTGAATCAAGAAATTGTGCCGGGTGTAGGAAGCAGCGTTCTTTGTTGTTTCTCCGGTCCATCCGCGGGGTCGCAGGGGGTTCCGCGGACTCGCCCGGGGCGAGCTGCGGGGGAAGCCGGCGCCACCGCGGACAAGCGCTGCGTGCGGAGCGGGGAGCTCGGCTGTGCCTTCGGGAGGCTCCGAGATGCCCAGAGAAGCCCCGGGGATGCTTTAGAGCCTGCTGCGGACCCGAGATGCCCAGAGAAGCCCCGGGGATGCTTTAGAGCCTGCTGCGGCCGCTGCTGCCTGGGCTGGGCTGTCTGACAGCGGCGGCGGCGCTCCGGGCGGGCAGAGGCCGCACGGAAACGCCACTTAGGATGCGAAGCCACAGTGTCAGAGAAGCTGGGTTTTTACTTTTTACCGTGTTCCTGCTCTAGTTTGTGTTGGCAGGGCTCGCCAAAAGGGTTTTATTGCCCGCTGACGTGAGCTTAACAATGCGAGCTCCCCACCAGCGACCGGAGGGATGATAAATTAACTGCCCTCACACCTGCACCTTTTTTTTTTTTACCCCCCAGTTTGATGTTACAGACAGTTCTGTACTAAGTAGAAGGTATGGTGCAATGCCAGGGACAGCCTATGCTAAATTACAAACAAATCCACCCACACATTACTAGAGAGTAACTATAATAAAGGCTGAAAAGCGAGTTTTAGCAACTGGATTAAAGCCAATTCATTCCTGGCACAAATTGAAGCTATAGGTATGTTGTCAAGATTAGTTCCACGGCGTTCATGTCTATTACAGTCATATTTTAAATAATGATATCTATATTAGATCAAAACAGGAAGGATCTGATCCAGAACATGAAGAAAAGGTGAAAAGCTGCACGTGCCCCACATCTCAGGAAGTTCACATTCAAGTCACAGCTTAAGTTTCTCTTTGCCTTCTCACAGCCTCTCTGAGCCATTCGAGGTGGGTTTTATCCTCCAACGAGTGAGAGACAAATTAGGGAGCAGATTATTTTACTCCTTATAATGCCCGGTGATAATATCTCCCTCCAGAAATTGTTTGTTGCTGGTTTCCCTGTTTTTTTTCTGTTGATTCTGGAGCCGATCGGGACAAATCTCTCTGGTTTAGGTGGAGTATCTTTATCACTCGTGAGAGGAAATGATCAGGATTAACGAACTGCTGTCTGCAAAGACTTTTGACAGACCTGCACGGCAGAGGAAGTTTGGTGGCATTTTCTGGCCAGGCAGCTTTACTTGCAGGAGGCCTGCAGCACTACAGCTACACTTTACTTAATTATTTTGCTATGTGGTGTGATTAACAGAAGATGGAAGCTTTATTCTGAACCATAAACCAAAAAAAAATTAGTGTGAGACTGTTGTAATATTTGCAGGTCTAATTTTGCACTAAGTTAGCAACAGGTAACACCACCAAAGCCTGGGGATTTTAGGCAGTAATTAGTCACAAAATAAGTAATTTATAAGCCATCTGACTAAATAGTCCAAGTTTTACATATAAATTCCCTCTTTATGAAGAAAAGCGACTGTATTTGAATAAACAGATGCTACTTGCATACATATATTTCTAGAGCTAACTTTGAGGGAAGTTATAATTTATATTTTCGCTTTTAAAAAACGGGGGAAAAGGAGGGGGAAAAAGCACTACTGCTTCTGGACGAGAATTACCACAATGAGGCCCTTAAAATACACGTGTTTTTTCTCCCCTTTAGTGGGAATAGGAGTGGAGGGTCAGTTGGTAAACTGAACAAAGCTGTTTTCCCTGCTTCTTGTGTAGGCAGCTCACACTTGTCACCTTTGTAACACTCGCAAACAAGCGTGGATGGGGGAATCAGTACAGGAAAATACAACTGCAAAGCAAAACGCAACCGAAGCTGAGAGGAAAGCCAGATAGAGAAGTCTGGTTTCGTTCAGCTGCAGATCCACGGCTGTAGAACCGGCTGTGTGTGACGGCGGCCGCCCCGACTCAGGCCCCGGCCCGGCTGCCGGCCGCAGGTTCCCCCGCAGGGCAGCGCTGCAGGAGCTGTACCCACCGCAGGTTCCCTCCCGAACGCACCTCCCCGAGCTGTCTCGCCTGTTTACATTCAAAAATCACTTTCCCGTGGCGTCCACGCAGAAAACAGACGTGCAGATTGCCCCTGCGAGCGATGGGTTACGTGTGCTTATCAGGGAGCCATGACATCGCTGCTTACCTCTCGGAGGGTTCGCTTGGCACAACGCAGTCCTCCGAGGCTCCCTGAAACCTAAAGCAATCCAGCCATTAAAGCACTTAAAGACACTAAACACTGTTAGGCAGAGTGGCGGTGACATCCCCGTCCTGTACCATCCTCACTTCTTCGCCCTGGGAAGGGAAAGCGAAGTCCTCGCGTCTTCTTGGTGCCCGGGCGCGGCTCCCCTTCAAAATGGCACTTTCGAATCAATCAAGGACACCAGAAACGCGGGAAGCAAGGAGCGCTCTCGTGGACGGTCGCCTTCCACCGCTAAGACAACTTGACATTGACCCTTCATCCTTGACCTTGTCCTCAGGACGGGAGAGGAGCCCGCGCCGCTGCCGGGGCGGCCCGAGCGCGGAGCCGCTGCCCGCGGGGCGCCCGGCCAGGGCCAAGGGGCCGGCACCGGCACCGGAGCCGGCTCCGCTCCCCCCGCGGGCAGGTGGGGACCGCCGGGGAGCGGCTCCGGGCAGCGCCGCGGCCCTCCCGCCTGCCCAGCGCCCCCGATCCCGCTCCTCCCGCCGGGGTGCGGCGGCTCCCGCTGCTACAGCCTCCTTTTCCTTTCATTTTCCCTCCCTAAGCCTCAGCAGCGCTGCTGCTAAAAGCAGCCGGGCTGCGCTGGCCGTGGCGGAGCCGTGCCCGGGCTGCGCGGCGAGGGGACGGCACCGGGCGCCGCGGAGCTGCGGCGGCGGCCGGAGCGCGGCGGGGCCGGGCGAGGGGCGGGCGAGAGTCGCTGCAGGCCTTCCTGCCCGAACTCCGCCGCGCCTCCTTAAATCTCTGCCGTTAAAATGTGGGCGGGTGTTTCAACTCAAAAAGCGCTCAAATTTTTTTTCTTTTCAAAAAAAGCTGATGAGGTTAAAAAAAAAAAAAAAAAAAAAAAAAGAAGAAGGGGAAAAAAAAAAAAGGAGAGAGAAACCGGCTTCGTGTCCTTAGGAAACAGAAGTAGCGATTGTTTGCGCTTAAAAAAGGGGGAGCGCAAAGCCGCGGGCGGAGGCGGCGGCCGCGGACCGGCAAGTGCAGCTTTATTTCGCGAAGTTGGAAGAGGAGGCGAGCGGGGCTGTCAGTGCGGCTGCGAGCGCGGCCGGGCCGGGGCAGCGGCGGCACCAGCGCAGCCCCTGCCCCCGCCAGGAGCTCTGCCCGCGCCCCGCGGCCGCGGCGGGAGCAGCGCCTGTCCCGGGGAGCGCCCGGCGGAGCGCGGACAGCGGCGGCGGGACCCCGGCGGAGAGACCCCGGCCGAGGGACGACGGCGGAGACGGCTCCGCGCCGCGGCTCCTCCACGCCCTGAGCGCGGGCGGCGGTTCGCGGCAGCCCCCCCGCGCCGCCCGCCGCCCTCCTGGATGCTCCGGAGCCGCCGCCGCCGGGGGCGGCCGCCGGCCGGGATCGCGCCCGCCCGCTGCGCGGAGGCTGCGCGGGGCCGCGGGAGTGAAGCTGCTGCTGCTGCTGCTGCTGCGGGGAGCGAGAGCACCGAGGCAGCGAGCTGGGAGCCCGGACAGCCGCCGCCGCCGCGCCCGGCCCTCCGCGGGCGCGGCTCGTCCTTCCCTTCGCTGCTGGGCCCGGACTAAGCCGACCGAGAGGGATGAAGGGGGGGATCCCGAGCGGGAGTTGGATGCACACTGCTACAGGAGACCTTTCCTCCGAGCTGCTGCTGCTGCTGCTGCTGCTAAGTTTCAGAAACCGGCTGTGAACAGGGTGGGTTGTCTTCTTCTTCCAAGATCTCAGGTCTGAGTGAGTCTCCGGTGTACGTGTATATATGTTACCTATAACATATACAATATCTTGCCTAGCTGTTAATCTATTCCCCCCCTCCCCCCGCGAAAGTGGCCGAAGTCTTTAATAAGAGTTACTCTATATGTGGAAGCAAAGAAATCTTGCTTCAAGTGGAGCTGCAGTTTTGCTGAATAATCACGTGTGAGTTAGGGGCGGGCTCTTGGCAAGGAGGTTTTTTACGAGTATTTACTACAAGGTCTTACTCCAGAAGATTAACCATCCCAATCCTTCTGTCAGTCTCCGATGCCATGCCTGGTTAAAAAAAAAAAAAAAATCTCATCTTTTTTCCGATCGTCAGTCACCCTAAAGAATGGCCGAGCCTTCTGGGAACGAGCTGGCGTCCGCGGCTGCCAAGGGGGACCTAGTGCAACTTACTAATTTGTTGCAAAAGAATGTAAACGTCAATGCACAAAATGGATTTGGGAGGACAGCGCTGCAGGTTGGTATCCAGAGAGGGAGAAAATATTTCATCACTGGTACCTACGTGACCCGGGTTTCCAAAAAAGACAACGTTTTAAGCAGGCTGGTGGATGAAATTCGAGTGGTTTTTCAAACTCGTTGGATGCCATATTTTATAAGTTTAGTGGCTCCAACTCCCTAAAATGACGTACTTGAAATAAAACTGGTCAAAACCATTCTTTCAATCGGGGATCACCCTCAATGTCAAACGGGCTACGAGTTTGCTAATATTTGCTAACTTCGTGGGGAAGAGGCAAGGAGTGAGAGAGCTGAGATGGAAAGAAATCAGCTTAGGTGAGCAGGATTTCATAGCAGGTCTGTAAACACAAATGTTCTGTTCTCTGAAGCTTAGGATTTTTATCTTTTTTTTCTTCCTTCTTTTTTTTTTTTTTTTCTTTTCTTTTTTTTTTTTTTTTTCCTGCAATGTGCTTTTAAAGCGTGGCTCGTCTGGGTGCTGGGGTCTGCTGTGGATGGTACTTTTCCTTTATGCTCTGTTTGTGGGAATGACCTTTCTCATTGGGAATCATGCTGCTCAGAAGTGAGGACCTCCGATGTACATTAAGAGCTAGCCCTGCGAGCCAGGGTTCCAGCTGAATCACTTGCTTTTTCATTCATATCCAAAACTTTAATATTTGCTTTTTTCAGATCGGCTAGCAGGGCACTGCTTCCATGTATTTCCTTTCTGATCGTATAGGGTGCTGTGTCCTAATTTTTAACTGTATAGTTGTGCAGGCAGGAGTTGGAACTCGTCCAACTGCTAAGTATTGTAGCTGATGAAAGATTTTGCTTTTAATATTATCAGATAATGATGGCAAAAAGTCTAGAATACATTCCAAATAGTGAAAGATGTGATTTATAAATCCAGAGGGAAAATAAGTGTGGCTATTTTTACTTAAGTTATAAGTAATACAATGTGGAAGTGGAGCTATAGGTCTTTTTCATTTCACACATTAGTAAAATTGTTTTTTAACCCCTCTTCCCCCTTCCCCCAAAACCATGGTAATAATTTCTGAAAGTGGATTTTTAGACAGCATAGAACCTGTGAGTGTACTCGAGATATTTACAGCTTTTTGGCTTAACATCAAAATGTTAAAGCTGGAAAATAAGCACCTCTTGCTGATAATGCAGAAATGACCCTTTTTTGATAATTTCGCTGAAGCTGGAGATCTGTGAGCTCCTCGCTGTCCTGTTAACACCTAAATAGGGCATCCCATGGCAGTGCAGGCACTTGCAGCAAGTTTTAAGAGTGTGAAAGGGTTTAAATTAAAAACTTAGACAAGCTAAATTCTTTAAGAAAGCAGGAAACATTTAGCTAGTTGATTTATCCTCGGGACAAGGGGGCTGAAAACCGATTTGTCCTACAGGAATGCTGGATATTTTTTCCTAAAAGCAGCTAACTGTCCATATCCTGAATTAAGGTATATTTTACACAAGTACATAGCATCCAGCCGCATCTGTGCCCTAACAATACTTCTTAGGGATTATAGCAACCGAGCTAGTGAACCACCACAAAAACCAAAACAGGAGAATCTGCCGACTTATTTTCAATATGTATCATCCTAAAATGTGCTGTGGGTGCCTGGCCATGCTCGAAAGACTTCTCTCTCAGTGCACTCTGCAAGAGTGAGATAATCTCTCTGTAATCTCTCTCTCAATTACAACGGAGAGAATGCTCCTTTATTAATGTCAATGAATTTATATTTTTCCTCTGCATTTATGTTTAATTAAACAACTACTCGGCTTGTCTTGCTCTGTCCTTTTTATTTCTGGTGAAGTGTACCTATGCAGGCCTCAAATACATCTCCTGCCCTTATGCTCTTTGTCAGATTTATTAAATTAATGCTTTTTACTTCTTCTCCTCCCTCCCCCCTAACATTATTTTGTAAAACATAGGAGGCATTTGCTGTTCAGCTGTAGCCCACGGCCAAAAAGCACCACCTTTTTTTGGATTTTCTCCCCCTCGCATCTTTAACTGAAGCCTTCAGTCCCCTGGCCTGAACACTGAAAACTCCCACTTAACCCAAATATATGTTTTGAATTCACAAATAATACAGCCTGGGCTCTCCAAAAGAGATCAGAATGTCCGGTTTTTACTAAACAAAGAGAGATCACAATGATCTTGTTTTCTTTTGCATCGCTTCCATCTCTGTCAGAAGTGAAAGAACTGGCTGGAAGTCGGGAGCTGGAAGCCTTGGGGCACAGAGAGATCTCTTTCCCTGAATCCCAGCCTGTCTTATCTGCACTTCTGCTCCTGTCTGTGGTTATAATGTGCTGAGCTGCTTTACACTTCAAATGCTGTACATAAATGTATTTATTATATCTTGTTTTTCTTAAAAAACTTGATATGTATTTTTCGTCAGGAGAGATTTTCAGCAAACCTCTGTAGAAATTGTACCTTAAGCTAAATCTAATGCACTGTAATGCTTGTTTATGCTGTTTTTTTTTTAATTAATCAAGATTTTCAAATCAATGTGTGAATCTCTCTCTGAGGAAATAGAAAAGAGTTGGGGTTTTTTCGTATTTTGTACTTACAATAAGATTAGTTACAAGGACAGGAAAATACTGCCTATAGGCTAGAGATTACACAATATACATTACAGTGTTCATTTTTGGAAAGTGTGCAAACAAAAAATCAGGAATTACAAGGAAATCGGTGCAAGCAGTTAAGTTACAAATAAGAGAGATTTGTGTTCTAATTATTATAGTTTTATGGTGCAATTGAGAAAATTTGAAAGAAGCTCTTTTTTTTTTTTTTTTTCCCTGAGAGAAACAGTCAGAAAATCCAATTATTGTTGTTGTTGTATATTTTTTTCAAGGGATGTTTTAACGACAGAACATAGCCACAGTTTACTTATAGAAAAGTTGTGAAAGTATAATATAATATATTGATTTTAGAAGACAATTTCTGTAACTTTGAAACATTCCTTTTGACTTTTCCTTTTTGGGTGACCTAATGAAAATAGAAATACTGAGGAGAAGAATTTCTTTTAACATTTATGTTTCTCAACAGATAGAGCTATGGTATAGTCCAAATATTTGTTTTATGATAATGCACAGACAATGTAAACACCTGAAAGCTTGTAAAAACACATTCTACATTTGCTGTTGCTTAGGTAAAATATCTGTTCCTCAGGGACCCTATATTTTCTGTTTAACAAGATTAAACAGTAATGCAGAGGTGTCTCAATACTTAGGCAAATAAAATCGAACTATACTTAATTTTTATATGTTCAGAAACTGAGATGATCCTCGTTAGGGAAAAAAAAAAAAAAAGAAGCTGTTATATGCCATTCTGTGCTATTTCAGGCATTAACCTCTCCGAGGCAGAAAGCTATGACCACCGAAATGATAACATCTCTCACAATTTCACCGAGTTCACTAACAAATACATGAAAAACGAGACGTTCTGGTGTGTCATTAGCTCTGTAGCGAGCCTCCTCTGTCTGCTTTAAATGAGAATTGGGCTCTGACAAAATCCAGGGCTGAGAAGGAGGACGGGAGGCAGTGCTGGAGCAAACCCCCACCCGCGGTATCCAATTCTCCTCTCTCTTTCCCAGGTGATGAAACTCGGCAACCCCGAAATCGCCCGGCGGCTGCTCAGCAACGGGGCGAACCCCAACCTGAGAGACAGTACCGGCTTCGCTGTCATCCACGACGTGGCCAGGGAGGGCTTTCTGGACACTTTGCAGACTCTGCTGGAGTTCGAAGCCGACGTTAACATCGAGGACAACGAGGGCAACCTGCCGCTGCACCTGGCGGCGCAGGAGGGCCACGTGCGGGTGGTGCAGCTGCTGCTGGCGCGCTCCGAGTGCAAGGTGGGCCACCAGAACAAGCGCGGCAACACCGCCTACGACCTGGCCAAGCTGTACCGCCGGGCGGCCGTGGTGGAACTGCTGGAGGCCAGCAGCAGCGCCGAGCCCCCCAGCATGGACTGAGCCCCGCCGCGACGGCGGCTCCTTTGGACCTGAGGGTGTGCAGACTGCTTGGGGTGTTTCCCTCCTTTTTAACAACGTTTGTTGTCACGTTTTTATTTTCTTTTTTTTTTTTTTTCCTTCTGAACAGCTGGTAGTGTAAGTCTCGAGAAATTCCAGAGGTGGGTTTTTAGACAATGGAAATGTTTTGAATCCATGCTCCCAGCAGTTTCCTATACCTTTCACTTTCACACATACTCATCCGTGTGTATGTTGGTTGCTCATATCTAGTTTTCCAGTATCAACTTTTACAGTTTATTTTAGGTCATTCGTATCAAGTCATTAATACAAGAGCTACTATTCATTCACTTGCTTAATATTGCTGGACTTTTAAGAAAAGGAAATAGTTTACTGTGATTTCTCCCACCTCTCAAGGCACCCCTCCCTTCTCCTCACTCCCCCCTTCCCTTTCGGTCAGGCTCAGGAGTCTGAGGTCCTGTTTTAGCTAAAAACATCCTTTTAACAAGGGGTCACCTGCAGCCCCTGCACAGGCAGAGCTGGAAGTCAAAGGCTGCGTGGCCTGAGGACAGTGGATGGCGCTTAGATGCTTTAGGCAGTAACTGCATTTTGTCACTAACAAGAGCTTGTAGAACTAGGTCACTTACTTTCTAAATTTACATGACACTTTTCCTCTTTGTGTATTTAAACTTTCACCAATCTGGTTTTGAATTTAGTTACCAGAAACAGTATAAGCGGTGTTTCTTCGAGTGCCAGAGGTTTTAAACAGCTCAGTTTAGTAGTTCGTGTTTACTGTGCACTGCAGAGGACGTTTTTTTTTCTAGTTTCAAAACAAGCAGCAGAGACCCATTGTCAAAGAGGACACGAAAGCTGCGATGCAACACTTCTGGTCGCTTCATCTGCTGATTGCAGTTTAGATGTTCTCTAAGTAACATTTGCTTTCCACCAATATTCTGGTTTGTCTGGAAATAAACTATTTTAATGACAGCATCTCACAAAACAAGAACATTTGAATAAGGTGACATTTAGGAAGCAGCACTTTTGGTATTTGTAAAGTTAAGTTATTGCTTGCACCTAAAACACAATTTAACCATTGGAAATTTCCTATTGCAAAAGAGAGTTGAGAGTATTCACCAGACTGAAACTCATTTGCCTCTCCAGCCCCAACAGGAGCCAACGATGCTCAGCACCGTGTCGGGAAGAGTCTATTATGAAACTTTTAACATTTGTACAGGATCTACTTATTGGGCAGATGGGCAGTTTAAAGTGCTTAATTTTGAATAATCTACATTTCAGTCGTGCAAAATAGAAAGTTTTAAATCAATGCAAAATGAATACTACTTTAAATAGCACTTAAAAGAGGAGAGGGAATACTTTAATTTAGTTTTTAACTTTTTATTTTTTAATTAGCCCCACAAAATCAGTTACTACGTTTTCAAGTAAAAAAAAAATTGCTGAAACTGTCTGTCACATTTACTATAAGCTCTGTCACACTGCTGTGTTCTGATTAAAAACCTCTGTGAAATATGAAATATTGTGCCATGATCATTAATCGGAGCAGCACAGCACATAAGAAGCATTTTTGGGGAAATAACCCCAAAATTCCCGGTAGAAAGAGCACTAAACCACTTGAAATATTAAACCGAGCAACATAATCCACAGGTCCCCGAGGTGAAGTGACCCAAATCGCTCTGTGTTGCTCTCCATCTTCCTTTCCTCGTGTCCTGGAAGATGCTCCAAGCTTTTCCCTCTCCGTTCCTCTCACAAAGAGGAAATCCGTGCTACACCAGAAAGTAATATCCAGCTTTCTCACGATTGGGTTTTTGTGCTTTTTTTCACCCGTGCTACTACAAAACATAATTCCAAACCCGTTTGGAGCTTTATCAGCATTTCATTTACGCTAAGGTGAAGTTTAAGCAGTGGCTTAATAAGAACAACTTCTCTTCCGAGAAAAATGCCCCGCCTAGTCAGAAATAGCGGCTTTTATTGCGTGCCAGGAGTTCAGGGTTAAAGCCAGGACGAATTACCCCCGGCCATGCCCAAAGCCCCGGCGGCTGAGTCACAGCTGATAGTCTGGTTTCAAGGTGTGTTTTATCTGATTTCACTGCTGCGCTCTCTCTGCGAGCCCCTCAGCAAGACGATCAATTGAAATTCCTCGTTAGATACTTGGAAAGCAAAAATTGCTCTCTATTATCCCAGGAAGTTAATAGTTACTGCAAAGAACCTCTAGGAAACCAAAGAAAGCAGTCAGCCGGTGGGTTACACCTTACAGAGTTTGTCAGTGACAAAAGGTGCCTGGTTGCTGGGGAATGGCTTTCCTCCAGAAGTCTTTATATTTACTGAGCGAGGAGAAAATAATATAATGCAAGGCTCATTAATAGAGAATCTTGACACCTAAAAAGGATTGTAATATCGCATGTGGTTTCAGAAATTGCTTTGGCGCTTTCCCCCCAGTATTTTAGCAACATCAAAAAGTGCAGTTTCAAAAACTCACATATTCCTGAAAATGTCGACAAACATATTTACCCTGAGATGCAAAACTGCAGCGTGTGAGATTGAATTGAAGATTTTTGAGAGCTTTTATTGAGACATAAACCAACTGCCAAGTAAGTCTCCAGGCAGGAGCAGAGATCGCCCTGCAGCAGCCCAGGAATCGGCAGCAAAGAGTGCAGCATCGAGATGAGAGGTATAAATAGAAACAAATACAGCAAGCACAGAAAAATGTGAAGAAATAGAGCATAAAATGTAGCTGTACCAGGATTCAGAGTGACCAGGCTGTGTGAGGACACAACTGTGGGGCAACAGCCCTCTCCCCTATTTCAGTTACACGGATGAGCAAAGCTGTTCCACTTGACCTTTGTTTCTAAATTATCCTCGGAACAACGGCGGGGGCTGCTGAGCTCCTTTTGGAAAGGGGCAGATCCTAAAGGGATCCTACAGGGAACGAAGAGGGTTTCATCTGTGCCAGCAGCACCGTGAGAGGGTGAAATACCCGGTCTGTGGGTGCTGGGAGAGAGGGGCAGAGGTGCGGGGCTAACCCTGGCACTGCCCTGCCCTCAGCCGGAGAAAGTGAATGAGAAGGTATTTGAAGGTGAATTTTCCTCAGTCTCCAGTGCAATAAGCCACAGCACATTTAAGTACAGGAAAATACTTTCTTTCCAGCTTTTAGTGTGAGGAGAGGAATGGAATCAATGGTTTATTGCATGGTAGGATAAGATATTAGCTCCCTAGGAAATGCCATTGCATTGTTGACATGAAGAAAGAGTTAACACAGGAGAAAACTACCACTTTTCATCTTCCAAAAGAAAGAAAAGGTTTTCTTCCACAAATATACCTGGGAATTCACTGGGCAGCCAGAAGCAGCCAGACATTATTATCTCCTGACTAAAGTGCTGAAATTCCCTCGAAAAAGCGAGGGGAGGAAAGCTTTTACATTTATCCGTGGGGACTGCTATCCTGTGCATGGAGGAAGGGGGGGGGGGGGGGTGAGGAATAAAAAAAAAAAAAATTTAAAAAAGGGAGAAAGAAGGAGAGAGAGAAAGGAAGATTTCTCACCGGCTCTGAGCACAGCCTGCCCCACCACAGAGGCACTCAAAATGTCGGTGCTGCGGGAGGGCTCGGCGGGTCCCCGGGGAGGAGGGAGGGTCGCGCCGGCCGCGGTGCGGGCAGGTCGGGCGGGCCCCGGGGAGCGCCGGGGCGCGGGGCGGGGGGGCCGCGCCCGGCTCCGAAACCGTTACTTTGGCTCCTGCGGCTCCGCTCCCCTTGCTCTTCCTGTCCAAATAATTTTAAATTTACGCGCCTTAAATAACAGTCTGATTTTATTTATTTAGTTTCCTCCGCGGGCTCCGCCGCCGCTTCGCTGCGCCCCGGTCCCCGCCGCCAGGCCCGGGGCTGCCGCCGGCCGGGCAGCGCAGCGAGGCGGCCCCGGGGCTCGGGCACCCCGGCCGCCCCCGCCGCCTCTCTCCCGCCGCCGCCGCAACTTCCACTGCGCCCCTTTTTTTTTTTTTTTTTTCTATCTTCTCCTTCTTCCTTTCTTTTTTTTTTTTTTTTTTTTTTTCCCTCTTTTCTCTTCTCCCCTCCCTTTCCTCCCTCTCCCCGCAGCCGGGACTGGAGTCTCCTCAGCGAAACTCCGGTGCTTTCGCGGCCGCGGTGAGTACAGAGAAGGGACCGCGTCTCGCCTCGCCGGGGGATGTTTCTAACGCATCTCTGCGGCCGCTGCCGGGCTCCCGCTGCCGCGCCGGGCTCTCCTCCCCCAGCCCCGCGCCCGGGGATGCAGAAGCATCTTCTCCCACCGCAGCTCACGTAGAAGGCAAAACCAAGCAGGTTTGTCTCCAGGTTTCCTTAAAAAAACGGGTAGCAAGGTGTATCTCCCAGCCGGAGCTTTTCATGCATGACCTTGTGTCTGATTTTAAAATCAGACAGGGGAGAGAGGGGGGAAGGAAAAATCCACGCTTCTTGGCTTCTGTGTCACAGAGGCGAGAAAATTATCTTCGGATGTAAAGTACATGGCACATTTCTGAGAGCCACATGTGCCAAGCCTGGCTCTGGAGCCCTGATCTGCAGAGCCCCACTCGGAAAAAAATAATAATTCACTTCTGCCATGGCTCTGAGTGGTAAAATGGCTTCTGCGTTTTGAAGAAGCACTAAGTACAAATCACCAGGGACATTTTACAGTGCCAAAGGTTCCTGCTTGTCATTTTGTACTTTTCCCCCGTTTGAATTACCTCTCAGCACAGTATCAGTTATAATTGTGCGAAGTTCAGTTTAAGGATCTACGAGAAAGAGAACTCTCCTGTGCTGGATACTTCAGAATAACCTTGACCTTTGATTAGTGCTTATCCTACAAGATAAGTCATGCAGGGAAAGCATGGAATTGGGCAAGGCACCTGCAAAAGCACAAATGAAATGGCTCTATTTTTAAACTAGTGTTAAAATGGCTTCTGAATCTGACCAAACAAGGGGCACTCAGGGGCTAAAAGACAAAATCTGGAGCTCGGTGGCAAATTTCAGTTTGACACAGAGAGGACCCCGAGCCAATTTCCTCATCCCCTGATACATTTTGTGCCGTGGGTGCAACCAGACTCAAACTGCCAGAAAGGGTAAATTCCCTCTGAAAGAAAATGAATCAGCCAAAAGTATAATCAGCTTTTCAGGGAAGTACAAGACCACTGAACCATGTTTCCAGTTACATTTCTTTGTTCCTCTGTAACTGTTTTCTGGTATTTGCAGCAGTAATTATAAGGGCCACTAGCATTTATCAATCTTTTAAATTAAAGAAGCCTAATTCGGGGTAGGAAGCTTGAAACATTTTCTTCACAGTGCAGCCACTAAAAGGTTAAAGCCGATTCACAGCTCCTCTGAAAGTTTTCCTTCAGCAGATAGTGCCTATCAAGATGGTCTTTCTTTCTCCTGTTACACCCTGAGAGGAGGAAACGGGGCAGCATTTCTACTGCCATACAGCCCTCTTCACTCCTCAATATTAAGATTATTACCAGCACAATGATATTTTAAGGAACACTTTTACATACACGGAGCTAATGAACATTTAAAGGAAAAGATACACAGCACAAACCACAATAAAATGCAATGCCTTGTAGGAACACTGTGTATTCAAAAGCTTTTCAGGGTTTGACCTTAATGAAACACAAGAGCAGTCCTGGGTACAGATCACATTTATATGCAGAGTATATTGCAGGCCCGAATGAGGGCTTCTGCTAAAGTTAATTGTAATTTTCTGGTGAGGGAGGATCCATGTTCAGGCCTGAAGTTATTAACATCTATTCTGATGGAAATAGGGACATTGGGACACACTTTGTCAAATCAAAAAACAGTACTTTCTGCTTCAGATCTGTTACCCTAGAGGTGATGTACCACCATTTGAAAATCTGTATTTCCAAATCGGGAATGCCAGGATGGGACTGAATTGATCAGTCAGGAACTTTTGCTTGCATCTAGTAATGCTGGAGAACAGGCAGAGATGTTCAGTCCACACTAGCTGGAATATACACAGGCCTGGAAACCAAGCTTTTAATTGTAAATGCTTCTTACAGAATGGACTTTTGAAATTTTTCTGAAAGGAGAAGTACACTCTGCTAGAAAAAGCAGCTTTTTTCTCTGTACATAACATAGTCCTTGAGGGTGTGACTGTAGGTACACAAACAAAGCTGTATTTAATCTCCCTAAGAGAATTTTATAGAGAACATCTGTTAAAGAGAGAAGTGTATTTGTTTCAGGAGAGCTGTAACATTTAGAAATATCACCTCCTTGCACCAACATATATAGTGTGTTGTCTGTGTATTTTTCAGATGTAATTTGTTTTAGCTCCTGTAAAATAAGGGCTGCAGAGCTGTGCTACACTTTGATACAGTCACAGTATTCACAATCCAGCACTGTATGCAAGTATTACAGAGAACAACAATTTCCTTCCTGTACGAGCATTTTAATTTATGGAAACATACTGTTTTGTGTAAAGAAGGTAGTAGATAATTAACAGTATTCATTTAATCTAATTATAGGCCTCTGAGGCAAAAAGCTGACACTTTTCATTGTGGTATATTCAGGGAAGTTAATTGAAACAACATTGCAGCCACAAGGCATAACATGCCCATCGTATATTTGATTCTAATTCTTTTCTCAAAAATGGGATCAATCTGATGCTCACTAGAGATAAGAGTTGCTGTTACTCACTCGAGTAAGGAAAGTCTGGGGAACCTCATTATGCAATGCTGCATGCACTGCAATATCTCTGCAATTCCAGAGCTAACCACAGACAACTTAATTTGCCAAATTGCGAGAGGATTTTGTAATGTACACAAGTATCTACTACAAATTAAGAAAAGATTGAACACGTTTTCAGCCAGGACGTAGGTCAGAAACTGAACAGAGATCTGCCTCAAGAAGCAAGAGGTCAATGTACCAACTTTTAGCTCTGTTTAATCTTTAGGAGGAACCAAGCAGTAACAGCAAGCTTCTCCCTAGGAGTTGTTATTAGAAGTGTAGTTTGTGGATTTAAGCTATCAGTATGATAAACAGATAAATAGACAGCAAATCAACACCTGCAGGTCCCAAGTATATATTAAAAAAAAGTCAAACCATGTGCAGAGTAATTTTTCCTATCACCTGATGTACACCAACAACTCAATCTTCTGACAGCAGTGCTGCTTTCATTCTCAAAAGGAAAGTAAAGCTCAGTTCTGCAAAGTTTGCCTTCAGCTTGCAGAAAATGTGACAAACCAAACACTCTCTATGTGGGGAAGCATTTGCCATTTACATTTAAAAAACTGGAATTTAACATAAATGGCAAATGCTTGCAAGCTAAATCACCATGGTAGGGGCAAATTTCAATGTTTCCCCCTGTTTTGCCCCTGGAGGAGTAGAACTGGTGTCTCTGCAGCTCCAGCAGAGAGAACATTTGAAAGGGGGGCAGGACACCTCCCACTCCCTCCTGGCTGCTGCTCAGTGACCTCCAGCTCTGCTTTGCCCTGGGCAGCACCCAGCCCTTCCCCACTCTGCTCCTGCATCTCCAGGCCGTGCTGGGAGGCAAAATTGCCAAGGCAGGGCTGCTGACCCCTGTGATGAATTACACACAATGTAATGGGGATGGTGCAAGCCCTCTTAGAGGACAAACACCCACAGTGAAAGGCCATCAGGCTGAATGCAGGGCCTTGCTCTGCTCTGCCAGTGAGACACACTGCTGGCAGCCCTACCTATCATTTCAAAATTACTTGCAGCATTTTCAAATGGATTTTGCAGAAATACTTTTTACTGTGATTTAAAAAAAAAGCTGTATATTGCACTTTAGGCACTTGAATGTTTGTTAACAAAATCAGAGAGAGGAAGCCTGAAAAATAAACAGATAATGACACGCGGTCACCTTAACTCCAGGGCTCTGGCTCACGAGATCCAGAACACGCGATAAAGATCTCTAACAAGAAAAGAAAATGTGGCTATAGATGTTAGTCATACCTGATTCCTGTTCCTATACCATTACAGATAAATCACAATTTGCATTTATGTCTGACTCAGAAGATCAGCCTAGTCTCAGAGTTCAGTCTGTACTCACACCCCTTCTTTCCCTTGATGCTCTTCCTTCTGCCTGGCTCCTGCCTTCTCTTTCTCCTCTGTGCTGTTTTAAGGTAACTCCCAGCTCTTTCTCTTCCACACTGTTTATCCATCTCCCCATTCCCTGGCTCCTGCCTTCTTACACACTTCACACTCTATTTTCATCTCCTACCTTCCCTTGCTTCAGCTGCACATCCAACCTCTTATTTTTTCTTAATTATTTCCTCTGGCATCTTATCTTTATCTCCATGATGCCTATTAATCTCCTTACCCAATACATCATACCTTTTCCCATGGCATAGCAGAATCTCTTTATGTAAATATGTATAATCTTTTTTTCCCCTAATCATGCAGAACTGCTTCCACAACTGATTTCTGTCCATGAGGTCCTAGGAGAATTACCACTGGTCAGCAGTAGTTGTCTCCTTGGACTCTACTGTCCTCATCTCCTCCTTCCTCTCAGTCTCTGCTCCCTGGTTGCAGCCTCCTCGCAGACTCTTCCACCTTTGTGACCCATCCTCCATTTCTGAGCAGGAGAAAGGGAGGTGGTGCAGGCAGGAGAGGCACCCAGCTGTCCCAGGAAGGGAGCAGCACTCGTGGGGCACTGCCTTGGGCACAGACTGTGCCCCACTGCTCCCCAAAAGCCCCCGAACGCGGAGTGCGCTCCACCAGCTCGGGTGGCCTTTGGAAAACTCACCAAAATGACAAAAGTCAATGGTTCTTAACCAATCACATGCAAACTGAGATTTTTCTCCTTTTTTTGAGCCTTTTAACATTTTTACATTTGGATGCACATCTGTGAAACCACAGCAGCAGTGCTGCCAAATTCCAAGTTGCTGCTTAGAAGGTGCATGGATGAAAGTAGAGCAGTGACGGTATTCCATCTCAAATTCCTTCTGTAATGGGGATACCAACACTTCTGAATGAAGCAACCAGATTATTATTTTTTAATATGGGCAAAATATTTTTTTAACCTTGTTCTTGAAAATTACTACAGTGGTTTAGCTGGCAACTGCCAAAAATTAAACCTGAGCCAGATGCTTGGCTTGGAAAATACCAGCCCAAACAGTGACAAGCAACTGAAAACAAGATGCAATTATGAGGCACTGGACAAGGTTAAGCAAAGCAGTGGAAGACTTTTAAGTGACCTGCAATGAGTTTCTTAATAAAAACTTTATTGAAGTAAATAGAATTAAGTCAGATTTCATCTTTTTGGGTGAAGATATTTCCTCTGAAAATAAAAATGAAAATAAAGGAAAATAATTCCAGAGTGTTCTGATGTGAAGAGGGAGAGGGGAGTGTGCACAATTGAGATTGGGAGCAGTATAATTGAGGACTGGACCATTCTCTTTGGCAACAAAACCAACTTGAAATATCTACAAAAGTGCAGAAATAAATGATCCAAAAGTATTCTGTGCAGATGAAATTTGACAGAGACAGCAGAGTGAAGAGGGAACAGAATTGCTTCTGGTGGGATAATGTCAAAGCAACAGAAAGGGATGTCCAAATATTTTGTTATCTTTGGGGTTCCTAAATACCCTCATCAGTGCAGTTTACCATCACTACATCTCCCACACTGACTTTGCCCTCTCTGAAAACTGAGGCAGCTCAGGAGCTGCTCCCTAGATTGAAAGCTGCAATTCAGGGCATGGGAATCGTGAATTGTCATCCCATTCCTTTGCTAGGGATGAAAGTAAGAGAGTCACAGAAGGCCTTTCCAGTGTACAATGAACTGCCTGTTAATTTGCAAGTACAAACAGTTTCTGTCTATAAAATTAATACTTTTAAATACTTCTAGTAGATTTAGTGGGTTCTCTGTCACTTGGCTGTACCATTGCCTAAAAGATATGTTCTTGCTTGAAAATAAATTAATTCAGGAGGTCCTGGTGGCCTTTGTTTTGCAGGAAGTCAGAGGAGGTGAAAATGTTGGTCCCTGTGGCCATCTCATCTCTATCAGTCTGTTTGTCTAGGACTTTAACAGCAAAACTACATTACTGCTGTAAACTTTCTCTGCAGTAAAAATGGCCTGAAATATCTTGCACAGACTGTGTTTGAAAATTTTTCATTGCATTTAAGCAAAATGCTTAATTTTAATGGTCATGATTATCCAAATTACGGTCAAAATGATGACCTGTGATAACACTGGAGGTCAGTATAAAATGAAAACAACTCTAATTAAAAAAAAATCCGTTTTCATAAAGAGAAAGTTGAAAATTTTTGTTAGGTGCTGTTGTTTGGCATACAAATTCTTTTGCCTTTTTTAAATATACATGTGTTTGTTATGTTTAGATTTCTTTTGGGTTTAATACTAGGCCTGCTGTGGCAGTGTTCAGTTCTGGGACCACTGCAACACTCACACAATGTACCTTACTCTCCAAGGTATCTTATGCTCAGCATAGTCTTCCTTCTGATATAGTTTCCTTTTTTATTAAAAAAAAAAACAACCAAAAAACCCAGGAAAAATTGAGTTTTAAGGATAGCAGAAAACTTGGCCTGACAACATGATCTAATGATCCACAAAGCAGCTTTCAAAGAGCAAAAGTAGCAGGAAGTTCTTTCATACCGGGTATTAAAAATAGACTGCACCAAGGCCCGGAATGCACACGGCAGTTATGTAATGATTTTTCAGTGACATGCATTAGGAAATATTCTCAGTACATGTTTTTCCTTCCTAGCACCCAGTTTACTTCTCTGAAGTTTGGAAATTCTTCATATGGATCCTTCTAAGAAGTCTAAAATTATAATGTTCATTTGAATAACCTATCAATTAGCCAGCCACATAATGACAACATCTAATGGTACAATTGAAGTATTTGAATTTAATATACCATTTTCATAATGGTACAATATGAAACACATGATGGAATCCAATTTTTTCCCCCCCACAAGCTAGGCTTAATTTATTCCTGGCAATGTAATGATTTTGCACTGGAGACACTAAAAGAGAGAAATCATTTTGGGTACATATCATAAATATTGAGAACACCAGCTCCCTTGGAGCACAGAGAAGTTCCCAAACATTTCAAAAAGGTTTATATGTTTTTGGGCACTTTCTATAAATGGAAAGATGGAGGGGAGACAGAACAGCTCTATCTAGTTTCTACCATGCTGAGGAAACTAAATAGTAAATTATTTTGAAGAAGGCCTTCCTCAGACTTCTCCTTAGAGATTTCCCCCAGGTCTAGGCTCTGGATCTTTGCTATATAATTTGAGAAGGTAACAAAGGAGTTGGAAAACAGCTGAAATCTAACTTTTGGGCTTTCACAGTTGTATTGTTTTCTTGAATTTCTCAGTGTTCAGACCAATCTGCAACATCCTCTGCCTATAGCAAGAGAATCACACAAGCAAGGCAGCATTACTTTCTTGTTTGCCAATAACCCTTTCTGCCTTTTCTGTTAAAAACCACAACCCTCCCACGGCCTCTAGCCTTCCATGGCCACCATGAACTTAATCACTAACATTTTTAGTTTCAATTTACACTTCAAACCCAGCGATATTCCCTGATGGGAAAGCTCACACATCCCTCCCACCTGTGTCACACACAGTGTCAGTATTTCCTGGATTGCCATGTATCAGGATGTACCCAGAAGCACAATTACAGACATTTTTCATCACCCACTTATGTCAGTGATGGACAGTCACAGGAAGCATTATGGCAAGTGAAATTTTGTCCAATTTTGCCTCCTATTCGTAAGTTTTTCCCAGTTAATGTCGTGGAGATTAAATACCAGGAGATCCTAAATGGTCATTTATGACCATGGTAAAACAGTGAGAGTCTTTTTTTTAAGATGAATAGAACTCCAAGTGTTGGGTCTGGCTTTCCTGAGATGTCTTTAAAATATTTTCAGAGCTAAAAATGCTTTTTGTGAAGCAATTGAAGCTCCATGCTGTTCTTTTTGAGAACAGAGAAAAACCTGATCAAAGTACAATCAGATAAAACATCTGATTTATTTTCTCTCTTTACTGTTCTGGGGAATGACAGAATTAAAATATCCATGTTTGACATGTGAACAAACTGTACCACATCCAAAATACTTCATTTGGGAAAGACATAAAAACACCCCGAGAACAAGTCAGCATCTTGCAGGGGACCTGTTTGTTTGATAAAATATTAAGAAACATCTTAATTGGCAGTCTGAAATAAAATAAAAAGGGGCATATTGAATTGACATCAAAAATTCATTTTAGAAGAAGAGGTAGGAAGTGAGCACCAGAGCTGAGATGACAAACACGATTTTATAAGATCAAAGTGTCTTTAAGGCCATAAAATGAAAGAAAACCTGGTTATTAACACATTCATTTGCTTCTAAATGCTGTTATACAAATATATTTCTGGGAATCCAGTGCCTAAAAAGTAATTTGTGAATAAGTCAGTACTTATTTTTCTGCACTGATACATAGGCAAAGCTCGAGCTGTTTATGAGGGGAGGAACAGGGTTTCATGCATAGTATTCAGCAGTGCTCCCACTTACAGGAAGACTCATCATCCAGCCTGATTAGTTTACAGGAACTGAAGCAAACAACAGTCTGTGTTTTCTTACATATTTTATGACTATTTTCATATAAGCAAAAATCAGACTTTGCCCTTGTTATGGAAATTTTAGAGCCAATAGAGAATTACAGCCTCTTGTTTAATCCAACCCTTCTGCAAGCTTGGCTTCACTCAGTCACTTGTGAATATTTCTGAGTTGTATTTGATATATTAACTTATTTTTCTATGAGATTTGTTGCCACTTAATGTGATATTCAAGGTCAACACTGCAAATGTATTTGTAAATGAAAGTTTCTGGTTTGGCTGAATTTAAAACCTCAAGTGTTTTCTGTCTCTAAACAAACATGGGAGGCCTCATTTGCATATTCAGAGAAAAAAAATATTTTTCCCCCCACAAATTTGTGTTACTTTGCTTGCAATTTTCCTTTTTTCCCCAAACTTTATCCTCTCAATTAAAGTTGCTGATGTATCTAAATTAACAAGTTTTATTATAATCATAAATAGGGCAAATTTGAGCTCACCTCTGAAACCCAAAGCAAAGCTCTGCCACAGCACATTTTCATCTGCTTTCCAGAAAGGCAGGGATTATCCTGCAGCACTGAAGCTCTGCTTTCATGGTGGGAAGGAATTCTGGATTTTACACTGTTTGCTGGCTGTGCACAACAGAAGAATAGACAATACCATCTGAGCTTGGGACAATTAACAGGATGTCTTTAGAATATTTTTATTACGTTAATCTTTTCTTTTGCTTGAGCCAGCATTCCCCTCGAGAGGAAGAGAAATGATGCTGAGACAACTTACTATTGCAAATTAATTGTATGGTCCATTTCCCAAGCATTTAATTTGGCCACAGCAACCTGTTTAACTCAAATGAGTTGTCAAAAAGTGACACAAAAGAGAGGCCAAGTTCTTTAGAGGTGGCCAGTAATTTTAAAGGATGAAGGGAAATGGCTGTCATTATTGCTTTGGTCCAAGTAAAGCCTCTTCTAAACAGGGTGAGGGAAAATCAAGTGATTTGGCCTCACCAAGATTCATGCTACTTGAGACTTTTCAGAAATGTTGAACTCTGGACTGGAACAGAAAATAGCAAAACTATTGGAAACATAAAGGAAAAAAGTGTAGCATTTCTTACTTCTCACAAGAGACAAGTCTGACAATTGGGATACAAGTTTGGGACAGGAATTGGGATAGATGCACCTGCTCCAATCTGAGCCACTCACATGCAAGGCAGGTCTCTGTACCTGCATGAGAGGAGAGGTTGATACATGAGATCTCTTCTGCTTCAAAGTCAGCAAGAACTGGTCTGATATTGTGTTTTCATTCTCAGCTCTGGTATTGTAGAAGTATTTCCATGTGTGCAGCCCCTGCCTGAGTCCACCCTTGGTATGTGGACCTCTGTGATTTAGCCATCCTGGATTCCTTAACCCATTGCTTCCAGTTTTCCCAGCCTCCTGCCTGGGTGCCTCTCTCACAGCTGTATGGATTTCAGCTTTTCAAAGTACAGTTTGATTCATTCTCCCAACACAGGAACTTATCTTCAGCATAAATATTTTTGGAACCACAAAGGTATAATTTTATAGTTAAATAATCACATTTTCCTGGGAAAGCTTCGAGGCAGTGGGTAATGCAGATTAGGATTTGGCACTTTGTCAGACTCTCAAAGAATCTCTGTTTCACTGGCAATATTTATTGTTCAGGAAGCAACACTTAAAACTTTCTTTGCCATAGAAGAAGGTGATCTATCACGTCAGACGAATTCCACCAGCCTGGTCACTCTCTAGAATGATGTATCCCTCTTCCATGAAGCAGATATAACCAAATACTTCTGATAAGGAATTACTCTTTGAGAGCAGGACATAGATGCTTCAGTTATAGGGAGTAGAAGACTAATAGACATGAATAAAAATTTGGAATGGATGGAATACTTATAATGCTGCATTTTGAAGATAACCAGTTCCCTTTTTGTTTGCGTGTCCTAGAGATGACTTCTTTTCAGATAATTACTTTTCATAAATTTAGATTCCAGAGAAGTATGATTCACAGAAGTGCAGGGATTCCTTTTACTAAGCTGACCTTGAAGAACAGATCTGTTTCATTCTGTGCTCAGTCTCTTCTTTCCTGCCTCCTCTTATCACTTTGGAGCAGCCAGACCCATCAGTGATGTTCCCTCTGCAGGCTCCGTGCTCCTGCAGATGGTGGCCAGGAGCAAAGATCTTTGCAGGGTTTGGGCACAAACTCCTTCTAAATGTTACTCAAAACCCCTAATCTCATTCTTGGTACCAGATATCCATTCATTTATTAAGAAAAAAACACAGCAGACAACTAATGCTGCACTTTTTCTGTTATTCAAACCTGCTGCTAACAATGAGGAAGATGATGTCATTCCCTGGATGTGACAAAGGACTAATATTATATGCAGTAAAAACAATGAGTCAACAGTTTCTATTCCCTTGAGGTCAAACCATTCAGCAGTTTTGAAAGCAGACTGTTCTTTTTTGTGCACAGAGCTCGTTGTCTATTAACACAAAATGTGTAAAATCAAGATATAATTTGAAAAAAAAATTTGTCCTTTCAGGGGGAATTTTTCAAACCAAAAGGCAAATTGAAATATCTTACAACATAAACCAACAGATATTTTTTTCTCCCACATACACCAATCGTAATATTGCAAAAGTCTTTTCTTTTTTAGGTCAAAGATACATTATCCATGTTAAGTAATTATTTGTATGATTCTGAGAGGCACTTTGCAGCTCCCAGTAACAGGAGTATGAACTGTGAGTATTAATGCATAACTAAGTAAAATGAAATTTTCTTGAGATATTTTGTAATGGTCTGAAGATAAGAAAGACCTTTAACATAAAAATGTGTTTTGATAGACAACTGAAAGTAAGGAATCTAACAATGAATATTTCCCAGATTTTCTGGAATAGATGAGGAATTCACCAAATCCTGGCCACCTCTAACCACAGCTGCACCTAGCTCAGGCTGGTGCAAGAAATGTTGTGTTCATACAGATCCTTCCTTCAGCAACTCTCAAACCTTTGTGGAGGATTATTATCCTGCTCATACAGACTGTGAAACTGCAGCACAGAAAAGTGACAGCTCAAGGTCATTTAAAAGTCAGGAGAGTTTGGAAGAGAATTCAGATTTCTCAATCTCTGCCCAGCACTCTGCCCACTGGGCTCCAATGCCTGATAAAACTCCTCTTCCCAACTGGACAGAATTTAACAATTTTGAGGAGTTTCAATTCATAATGTTGTTGATTTTAATAATTTTATTTGGTGGGAAAACGGACTTGCCTAATTATATGAGGTTCAAGTGCCAGGGAATCCTAGGCCAGCTGCAGTCTCCATTCCTGGGATCCTTGCAGACCAAATCTGGAGACAGGAGAGCAAACTGGATTACATCTAGATGGGCTTTTATGCAGGAAGAAATACCATTTTGCCTGCATTGACACTATCTGACCATGTTTTAGATTAAAATGAGCCTTAGAGTGGAATAAATAATATTCATCATTCTGACAATTAATTGAAATGAAATCTTAGACTCTGAATCCCAAGGAATTTCCTCTGGCATGCTGTCAAAGTGCTGGATAAAGTCTTTTGAGCTTATGCTGACCACTTTAGCATGTCACCTAAAATAACTGCAAATGGCTTCAGGCATAGCCTGTCCAGTAGATCCCAGGCCCAAGTGATTACTTACCCAAAATGTGGAGGAGTACATCTGGCAGCCCAGCTGGTCAGTGTCCTGACAGATTTATTGGAGAAGTAAATGCAGGAGGCATGGCTCAGTCTGATCTCCAAACTCTCTGTCTTCTGATGCTTAAGGAACTCTTACCTTTTCAAGTATTTATTAGAATATTTAAACCAAATATTTTAGAGCTAAAGACATCTCAGTTGTTTTGGGTGTTCTGTTACAGTACTCAAGTGAGACCAGAAAGCTTGTTAGAGCACTTCAATAGAAACACAGACATTTCCACCAACAATTGCTCTTATAAACTCCACAAAAATCAGACAGATTTCAGAAAAGGCAAAATAAAGAGATTAAAGCAACTTACAGAGTTTCCTCTGGATGCATCAAGCTAATTGCAAATCCTGTGGCCTGGTATTTTCATTTCCATAGTCACGATTAAAGGCACAGTGATTTTGATGTCATGTAAAGAGGGATTAAATAAATTTCCCATATGAAATTAGAGTCTCCTTTTCAAGTTGTGTGATATTTTTGCAGGCAACATGTCTTACTGCCTAATGAAAGCCAAAACCTGAATGTGCTACAGGAAGAGTCACATGTGCTGCAGCCATGGAGATGTGCTGTTTGACTCCAATGACACACAAAAATATAAATATATTTAAGTTATTATTGTCTATTTAATAGACTTATGAACTACAAATAAAAATAGAGACTCATATCCTAGTGTGTTCGAAGAAAGGATCTTCACCTTATCTTTGTTTTTACAGGTCTCATCCCAGCAATCAGCTGTGAAAACTTGCATAAGTACTCTCAGTGTGGTTAAAGCTGCTCCTTTGTTAAACAGTTAAACAAGTTCAAACTAGAGACAGAGATTCCTATTCAGGAAAACAGTGAAGAACTTAATTAAAATTAAACATATCTTAGCATTACTTTGTGAATCAAATCTTAAGCAGGTGACACTTCCAAAAAAGACTGTAACAAGGCTACCCCAATGCAAAGGCATATTAATATCAGGAGGCATCAGTAGGATTATAATTTCAAAATTTTGTAGGTGTGACATCTGGAAAAACTACTTCTGTTCAAAGTTAGCTTGACTGTCTGCACAAAAATTTCAGACCAGTAGCATTTAAAATTTGTAAAGGAAAATATATTCTTAATGTTAAGTAATAAAGACAGAATACAATAAAAAGTTTTTTCATGAAACTGTGAAACAAATCATTAGGTTTTGGATTAGTTTATGGAGGTGCTTGTCACATCTTATTAGATGTTTTTACTAGATCTGTTTTATTATTAGATCTGTTGGTAGGTCAGACCTTTATTATATGTTGCAGTGCCTGTTTAGAACCTCACCCATAACTGCAACAAATCAATGTATCCAATATAGCATCAGTGCAGCATTGTATTATTGATCTGCAACACTATCACAAATATGAGTATAGATTTAGCTATGGTCCATGGGTCAATATTTTTGATGTATTAATTTGTTTCACAGTTCTACTGTTACTTTTCTCATCTATTAAGGCAGGCAAGAATGTTTCATAATATTAAAAAAAAATCCATTGAGCTGGAAGGCCTTTCTAGAGAAAATCTCTGTCTTATTTTCTCTCCCCTGGTAATTTTCTATTATTGGAAGAACAAGAAGGAAACTTAATACCAATTTTAATTTATTTTCCCTGGCAAAACAAAGTAAGAAATAGGAACAGCATGAACAATAAGTTACCTGTGTTCTGTCAGTTTGTGCTGTCTGTGGAGAATAGGTTGGCACACAAAATTTGAAATGGTTATAGCATTCCTCTTCTGAACAAATCCATATCCCCCTCCAGGAGGGAACTTGGGTGAGCCCTGGCTGGGTCAGTATTTTCCCTGGGTGCACAGAAAGTCTGAAGCCTACACTTTCCAAGAGAAATGGGGAGAGAGGCTCTGAGAGGGGCCTCGACACACACTGTCTGCAGCTGCAGAGCCGGGGGTCAACCCACATCCCACATCCTGGGAGCAGCAGCAGGAACAGATTCCTCATTCCACACCAAGGTTGGAGGCAATGTGTTCCTGAACAAGGCTGGTTTGGGCATGCAGCATGGAGAACAGACCGGTTCCTGAATCCTAAAGTTAGACAAGTATGCATAGAGCAGCTTCAGCTGAGTGGGTATGGTGGGTTGGCTTTCTTATTGAGCTGAGGAAATAGAGCAAGATTTTGCCTAGGATTATTTATTTTCTTGCAGAATACATAATCTGCCCTATCAGTTAGATGGAATTATTACCCACTCGTAGCAACCTTTACAGCTAGAATGGTATTACTCATTCTCCTTAACAGAAACCTAGCAATGTGGTTTTGGTGGCACACTGAAAACTTATTTTGATCTTCGTTGGGTTTCAGATGGCAATGCATTGTCTCCTTCCTGATCTTGGACTACAGTCCATACTGAAAAAAATAAAATAAAATAAAGAGATTAAAAGTTTAATTGGATTTATTTGTAAATACTGGTTGTGGCCCTCCCATAATGAGTCAGCTTTTTCCCTACAAGTCATGCTAAATTAGCAAATTATCTATTTTCCCTTGCAAACGCTGCATTATATACAAGAATAAAATATTGCCTTTTGAACAGAACTGGATGTTATCACTTCAAATGTGCTTATATGTACTTCCTGCGCTGAGCTCCAGCCCAGCAATAACAATACCACAATGACCAGAATGTATAATCTATAATGTGGCCCTGTGTAAATCAAGCCCCCACTGAGCAGTCACACACATCCTGCAGGATACCACTGCCATCCTCGATTGCTTCCGCCGAGCCCTGCATCTGCAGCAGGATTTCTGAGCCAGCCTCAGCTGGCTCCTAACTCACAACAATGCAAGGCACCTCCTCCCAGGAAGGTTCAGACATAAACCTGAAGCAGGTTTTGGTCATGATTGCTTCAATGGGTGTCCTGCAGGATACCACTGCCATCCTCGATTGCTTCTGCTGAGCCTTGCATGGGCAGCAGGATTTCTGAGCCAGGAAACTCACAACACTGCAAGGCACTTCCTCCCAGGAAGGTTCAGACATAAACCTGAAGCAGGTTTTGGTCATGATTGCATTCCAATGGGAAACCAGAAAATCAGGCTTAGGGGAAAAACAGTTTTGATCTTTTGAAAATACTTATGGGATTTTCAATAAAAGCAGAAAATTGTTGCAAATACTGCAAGGGAGAGTGTTCAGGATTTCAACTCAGTTGTAAATTGCTAAAATAATGCATACCTGGGGTTTCCACACTGTGGAGATTTAGATGTATGATCTTAGATCTGTCATTCACTCCCTTCAGAATAGAGCATCATTTTTTCTCTGTGCAAAATATCTGAAAAGTAAGCATTTTGGAAAGAATTTTGCAAAGTCAAAGAAAAAGCAAAGTCCAAACCAAACCAGAAATATGTCAATTTAATTGCAAGGCACATTGCAGCCATACACTCAGAACAATCTTTCAGGAATACTCTGACAATGTCAGTGTCATGATTCAGTTAGTTCAAGCTAACTCAACAGACTGACTCAGAAATTAAATCTACTTGACCTGCTCATGACTTTATATTTTTAGTTAGTTCTCAGGTTAGATTCTGACTTTTTCTAACAGATGATGAAACCAATACAAAGTTTCAAAGTACTGTAAACCACTTTTACATATAATTTATAGATATGATCCTTAAAAACAAAATAGGTGGCCATTGTGTTATTTGACAACTTTTATAACTGTACTCAATAAGCTTCTACACCTCATTCTGCTTTGTAACTGGGGGACAAACCATCTTTCCTGGATATACATAATTTCCACTGAGTCCCTTACTAGCCAGAAAAATTTTAATATGTTTTAAAATAATAATGTAGCAATTTAGAGGAAATATTATGCAAACCCTATTATTTTTTTCTTTCTGATACAGGCCTAGCAAAGAGAGATTCTAGGTGGAGGCAGGTCAATGCTTGTCTGAATGGTATTTTAAGGTATCCCTTTTTCTTGCTGCTTTGGGTACAAAAATATGTAAAGAATAAATGATTCAAACTTCATTTATCCACTGCAGAAGCTGACAGGGAGTATTTCTGTTGCTAGCACAAACACCTGGATTACAGAGGCCACTGAGGGGAGCAGGGCAGAGGTGCAAGAAGCACCATGTGGCCAAGGGTAGCTGAAGAACTGACCCACACCTTCTGAGGGCATGGCCAAATCCTGCTGCACTTCTGGGACATCAAAATCAGTGCAGTCATCCAGATCCCTACAAACAACTTTTCCCTGGAAGTTTTATTGTCTTTTCTGTACTGGACACATGACATTTTACATTCTCTGTTACTGCCTTCTACCTTCTCTAGTCTGATCTTTTTTAAAAAGATGCTCAGAAACTTGAGCATCTGTGCAGGTCCCTCTGTGAGCATTTCATACCCTTTGGAATTAATAATCAGCTGTAGATTAACATAGGACAGGGAGCCTGGATATCCCTGACTCTAGAAAAACTCAGGAAATTCGGGTCTGATGTGCCATAGCCTGTCCAGGGTAAGTAGAAGCTGTCTTGGGTGAAGCTGTGGATGAACTATTCTGCTTGTCAGGATTCAGGCTGATTCCTGCTGAAGTGACCAGATAAAAACGTGAGACACATGCCAGTGTTGGCACAGGTAACCCTGCTAGGAAATACACAGCTCTTTATCAGCCTGACTGCTAAACCCTGAGCTGCCTCCTCATTTCTGTGCAGGATTTGGGACAGTCTCAGGTGTGTGGATGCTGCTCTTGCTCAGCAGACAGACCCACCTTAGTTCTCACAAAAAAAGAGCTGCAAACCTGTGATATTTGGCTTATGAAATGATTATTAATTCTTTCACGATGCAGATACTTCAGTCAGTTACAAAAAGCAGACAGAATTATCATGTTACTTGCCTTATTTGTTGCAAAGTTCTTAGCTGTGGCACCACCTTGTGGACATTGCTATGTGGAGTGAGAACTCTACTGGTGGCAACAAAAGCAAGCGAACCAGGCATTTTGGAAAAACAGCTGTGGTCACACATGCTTTGCTAAAGGACAGTAAAATAACTGCATTTTAAAAACTATTCCTCAAAATCCACCAATGAAATAAAATAAAAAATAAATGTCATCATTAAGGTGCTCAGTTGTCTTTGCAGCTTTTACCAACTCTTCTGCCTGCCAGCCAAGAGGAGAGGCAGCCTCCAGAATTTTGTTCCTGCCCAGTTGACTAAGTAGCAGCATCCACAGCCCAGTTCTGTTCTTGCTGTACATGCAGACATGACTTTTACACCTATCCCAAGCAACAAGACTTGCAAAGTCAAAATCATAATACTGAATGCTTGGAGAAAACCTTGGGTCCCACTCCATAAATGTAAACTCAACAGTGAGATTGGTGTCCAAGCTAAGCCAAAAGAAAAACAATCTCTGACAAAGATAAACTGGGGGATCTTTTAAATGCTTGCTGGAACACAAGCCAAACAAAAATAAATTTAAATTCTGCTCTCTTGGCCATTAGATTCTCAGAACCATTTGCAGCTGAGGTAACAGGGGGTTCCTGTTATAAACTCTCTTATCAGCTATGGCAAAGCAGGAAAGCACAGGGGAGCCAGGATTTCTAACACAGATCTCCAAGCTGAGTGCAGCACACGTTCTCTCTGGGTGTGTCTGTCTGAGTAAACTTGGGCAGCATGAAATAAAACACTGCATTGCACTTTCTATTTCTCTCTCTTCAATAACATACAACCTGGTGCTTGCAGTGGCATAAAGGAGGAGGAGATGAAGACTTGGAGCAATCTCAGACTTGCTAAAATGAAATACTGAGCACAGCAGCCAGGGAAGCCAACTCATGTCCAGTGGAGCTCATCCCTCACTCTAGAACAGACACTACTTTTGTTGCAGCTGGTGTCCTTCCTCTGCAAACAGCAGCATTGTACCTGTTTTATGAAAGAACAGAGAGTAAAATGTCATCTTTTTTTTCCTCTTTATTATAAAATGAAAATATCTTCTAAAATATGACAATGACAGCACTACTTTTACAATTCAGATATTTGAAAAACGTTTTTTTAGAAATGAATTTTTATTTTCTCTCTTCTTCATCTCAAAAAGATGAAAGAGTTTATGCTGGTAATTTTTTTTTCCTTTGGCATATTCATACAGTAAGCATTAAAGTTATTTTATTTTTTGTGCTTGGAAATTCCTCAGTATAAGTGCAGTGTTTTGAAAAAAATATAGGGCTTGCAAACTCATGTTGATTATTTTCAGAGATCAACTATTGTTTTCAATTCAACTTAAATATTTGTTTTGGCTACCCCTTACTCACACTGAGTGCAGAGATTCTCTTTCTCCTTAGGCACCATTACTGTAATTTTGTTCCCTGTTGCAATTAGTTGCATAATGCATCCTCATTAATGGCTCTGGATGTATCTGCATGGAAGTTTTCATCCACAAAATTGCAGAAGCAGTTACTGTAAACATGGGGTGAATGACACAGAAAAGACTGAACCAAGTTTATTCTTATACAGAACTCAGTTTTTAAAAAGATCTTCTTTCTTTTTTTTTGTTTTTGAGCATGTGAAAATATCGCATTTGTGTCCATCACATTCAGCTTATTTGCTTTCAGAAAAGAAGCCAAGAAACTGTGAGGCAAAAATAACCTTAAATCTCCAAAATGCTACTTTTTCTACAGACTTGGAACTCCCTTGAATATTTTACTTATCTCTTTCCTAAAAGCCAACAAAATAGCATGGCACTAGATTAAAATAATTTTCTTTGCATTTCTGCTAGAACTGATTTCTTGCTGAATTAGCATATCAACTCCAAAACCAATTTCCACATCATCAGTGACCTTATGCCACTTTATGTATTACAGCAGCAAGAGAGAAATGGTTTCAGAGAGCTGTAACAGTTTAAAATTATTCAATATAAATCCACTTATTGAACTGGTACATGCAGGAGACAAAGCCCTGAAATTATGTTGCTAACCTGTATGGCCTAAAGTCAGATTTCTGCATTTTTAAAGGCTTCAGAAACCGACACAGAGCTGTCGTGGGTATTATCAGAAAATGGGATGGAACAGGCAGGAATCTGTTCAGGCTGGAAAATCCTGGGGGAGAGAGAATGAATGAGGAAGCAGCAGCACCCCCAGGATGAGATCATGGGGGACACAACCCTCTGTGGGAACAAAGGGACAAGTGGAGAAAGGGACCCAAACCTACACATGAACATTTCAGGGGGTCCTTTAATAACAGGAGAATTTTCCAGGTGAAATTCAGTAAGTCTGCAAAAAAGGATGGATAAACTCAGACTCTTCAAGCCCAAATGCAGAGCCAGCTTGGTCTGCACAAAAACTAAGTGCACAGCTCCCTAGCAATCAAAAGACAAGGTAATATTATTATGTTATTTAATACTTTTTACAGGGAATGAAGGTTGCATAAGCCTCTACGCTTATTAGACATTAGATTTAATTTCCTGTATTACTGAGAAATGGGTGACTTGGAGCTCAGCCAGCTTGGATAGATATAATAGGTTACACATTTATAAAAGGAAACCAGTACAAGTAGGAACTGCTGCTAGAGGTGTCAATTTAAAGTAATATTCTACCCCCATCCCACACAGGACAGAGGAGACTGAATCAGAGATGTGCTGTAAAAGCATTAAATCAGGGCAGAGTGGGGCAGAGACAGCAACCAATGACAAAGAACATTTGACCTTCATGTGTTATTTTCTTCTGAAGTCTTAATTTTGTGGCTCCACAATGGGCTCATCCCTAGCAAAATCTGATGTCCTGTAATAAAAACCACAGGTGTTATTTATACATTTATGCCTTGGTCTCTCAGACCCAATGTAACTCCATATACTGGTAATAAAGAAACAGGTTATTTACTTATTGTTTCACTTGTTGAAGGGCAAAACCAAAATGAAGTAAAATGCTTTATGATCTATTTATTTCCTAATTACTTGTGCAATGTTGCTCAATTTCTTGTTTTCCAGTGTGCTTTCCTTTTTCCTTAACAGGCAATATAAAAGACAAAGAATTTTCAAAAGAAGGAGGACCTGGGAATTCTCAATACTGCAAGTTAGCTCCTTGGCATTTTCATAAAGAAAAACCACAGGTGAATCTTCCTACCACTATTCAGATGATTAAAAAAATTATCTTTGCCTTTCAACATAAATCTTGTTTCAACATAAATATTTTTAAACTATGAAAGTCCTTTTTGAATTTCATCTTCTTTCTTATTCTGAAGATACTGTAAGAACAGTTACAAAATAAGTGCCATAGAATATGCAATGTAATTATATATTTTGATTTTACCTTGCTCAAATTAGGATATTTTCAACTCCTTGAGACATGGTATGTACATGGTATGTACATACCAGGAATATATTCAGTTTGATATATTACTGAAGTAATATATCAAAATAAATTGTAATTTGTTAATATCAGTACTAGAAAGGAAAGAAAGTGTGGAACAAACAAGCAAATAAATTCTGCACTGTAAACACCAAGTATTAATTTCTGGAGTAAAATATATGTTAAGATTGTACAGAGCAAGATTAAATGAAAATAAACATGTTCAGATAGGGAGAGGTTGTTAGCATCTGCAGTCCAGCTGAAGTGAGAGAACATTATGGGTATTCAGTGTCATTAAGACCCAAGTAATTTCTATTTTGTATTTTCAAGTGAAATATCACTCTGATGAGACATTCAGAGTACTTAGCAGCTCCCATTATGCCTTTTCTGGGCCTCAGCCATCTGGATGAATTTCTGGGGTCACAGCCTTTGCTCTCCTTAGGATTCCTCCACAGTTGAGTTGCAGCTAAAACACTGACAAGGCACAAGCAAACTGCCTCAAACATTCCCAAATATTCTGGAAGCATCTCCAGGGATCACTCAGCCCAAGCCCAGCCCCAAGCTGGCTCACCCAGGGCAGGGTGCTCGGGACCTTGCTCAGCTGAGTTTGGAATTTCTTCAATGATGTCAACTTCAAACCTCCCTGGGAGCACAGGATGTTCCTCTTGCCCACCCTCATGGCCCTTTCTGCCCTTCTCCATCATGTCCAAGTCCTTCCTGCTGTGGGGAGCCCAGAACTGGGCACAGCACTCCCACTGAGGCCTCACCAGGGCTGGGCACAGGGGAATGATCACCTCCTTTGACTTCCTAGCAATGCTCTTCCTCATGCAGCCCAGGGTGCTGCTGGGCCTCTCTGCCAATATAGATGTTTACAGATGTAACAGAATTTTAAGGACATGATGAGTTATGTATTTCCAGGGTCTGCTCTTTATCAAGGAAATACAAACTATATTATTTTGCTAATACATGTTTTATGTCAGTATCAGGGATTGTATTTATGTTCTCATTACATGATTTCCTAAATAACTGGCCCATTAAAACCATTGTTTGGGATGATTACACAGTGCTTTGTAAAAACATCTGTGCACAGATTTCTAAAGGTAACTCTGAAAAACTCCAAATGCAGACCAGGGTATGTTCACAGGAATGAAGGAATCTTGGAAACTGCAATTCTAGAAGACAGGAATTCTCAATTTCATTCTGTTGTTAGTGTTAAGATCTAAAGATAGCAGATTAATTAGTATTCTATTTAACTCACAGATAACCTTTTGTAGCAGTAACATCCAGCTTATAAACTTCCACAGTTTCCAAAAGCACTCCACACTGTTTCAGAAGCCAAAAATCCAGTTCTCCCTAATGTATTCCTGAGAACCTTCCACTTCCTCTGCAGCTGCCACAGTGTAACTGTGGACAATACACTTATGTATTGACAACACACAAATTTTCTGTGGAAAAAGGTCCATAGACTTTCCAGTGGGTCCTCAGGCAGCCTAAAGCAATGAGATGGTCTATCAGATTTGTTTGTCTTGGCAAGGAAGACAGCAACCTTGTTCTTGAAAAATCTACATTTAGTTCCCCATCTATAAACAATTTTCATCAGTTCTTCCATCTGCAGTATAAGTCTTTGTTTGGCAAACAATTTGCAATGTTTCTTGTTATACATGTCAAATTGTTTCTGTTCTGCATGAGCTATAATGACTTAAAGGACCAAAGTTCCATGTGGTGGAAGGAGTTTGTTCCCTCTGAATCCAGGGGTACCTTTACTGCCCTGGCTGGTCCATGATTTCTTTGCATTTCTTACAATCTGTGGCTGCAGAAAACAGGAATAAAATTCCTTCTCATTAGTGACATAGCAGTGCATGAGCCAACACACAGTCTAGCTAATGTCCTTTTACCTTCTGGAATAGTTTAAAGCAGGATGCAAAATATTCTTGCAAAAATATACAAAGTCCTTTCCATCCACTTTCCTGTAAAGCTATGCCAAAAGCCCTGGGAAAGCCTTTTGAGTCCAGCCTACATGCTCAAAAGAAATCTGGGAGACTGGCAAAAACCCACAATATAATTAGGACAATGCTGGGACCCAGATTAACATTATGGAAAGCAAACACCTTTCATACCACTCCCAGCTCTCACATTACCATGCTTGAGGGAGATTAAAATTCAGATTCTTGTGAGCAGAATAGCTCTTCCCAAAACAACACCAGATTGGCCCAGGTGGCCACAACCTGCACAATTTTTCATGGACTGACTTTCAAACTGCCTCATGGCAACCTCAGTCTCAGAGATGTTGAATATCTTTCTCAGCTTTTTCCAATGCAGACCAGATGTTCTATTGTGATAATTCTCTCATGGGCCTTTTCCATTTTGACTCTCCATCAGCTAGGGATCCAAAGAGACATTACTTGAAAAACAGGAACCATAAAAGAGCCAGGAACTTATAAATTAAAACATAAACATTAATTTGTTTTCCAAAATACAGATGTCTTTTGTCAGTTCAAGCCTTGATCTCTCCACCAGTTAAAGGCAGCAGTTGTTCTGTGGAGGCATGCACTGGAAATTAGCCAACGGGCATTAACTTTTGGTTCTGATTGAACTGAGGAAAATTTGAAACAGAAACACAGAATTAAAAGTTGTGATAGCAATTATTGCCTGATAACATTTTTAAAATGCTCATGACAATACCAGAAGAAGTGTCCTGCCATAAGGAACTGTAAATTACAGAACCTTTTTGGATGAGGCTCAGGAGAGATTTGGGGTGTCCTTGGTGACAGCAGGGGTCTGTCCTTCTCCTCTCCTGGCTGACACAGCACAGGGACCAGGATCCATCCCTGGGGAAGAGAATCCTGTGGTGGGGACAGTGGGGTCACAGCAATCACAGCTCTGGACAAAGGACTGGGCTGGAAGAGGAAGGGACACAAGACAGTGACAGCTTTAAAGGAACAATTTTATACATCACAAACACAAGTGCTCAAGGTTCAACTGCAGGGATTTGGCTTTGTATTGGCATAACACATCAAGCCTTGTTTTCAAATGGCCCCACTTGATATATCAGTACCATTACATCTCTTAACATTTTCATCTCAACAAAATTTTGAGCATATTTAAAATAGCAGAAAGGCTACAGGCAACCAAAGAAAACATCTATAAAAATGTGCATAATAAAGAGATAAGGACAAAAAATTACTTTCTTTTTTTAACATGACCGACATGTGAACTAATTTTTTATCTTTAAAAAGTAGCAATTCACAAGTCACACCTCTTCATTCCCTTTGAAATCAATTTTATACACCTACACAATTCTCCTGACAGTGGATTACTGCAGGTTTACACTCAAACCTTTGAGTTTCCAGTTCTGCTGTATTCTCTTGAAAAAAATCTATGAGAGATAAATACTACTCTGCAACTTTTAGCAAGGAACCCTCTGCAACTGAACATTTTATTGTACCTAAGCAGGGAAGGTACAACAAATTGCTCTTGATGTAATCAGTTCTCTTCCTTCTCATATGGGCATAAACAAACACCTGTAATTTATAACACAATCCAATCCAAGAAGTATCACTGAATGATACCTTTTTCTTCTACTTCTTCAGAGACTTTGCTTTTTCCAATAATTACCTTTTCTAGAGCCTTCTGCTCAGAATAAAGCAATAGTCTGTCCTTTACACCAAGACTTGTCTTTCCTCTGTACTACAATGCACTCACCTGGTGGAGCAGGGATTGAGCAGCCCTTATTCCCTCCCTCAACACTGCTGGAATAAATCCTTGCTTTCCAACACCCTTTCATGACAAGCTCTGTATCTTCATTTTCTTTCCCTAGGCTGCAGCTCCTCTAGATTTCCCACCACACTAATATCTGTCTGTACTCCTTTTCTGAACTGTTCTTGCTTTATTATTTAAGTGCAGGGAATTCTAAGTAGCTGCTCCCACTTCATCTGCTCTTCCCTTGAGGGGTCAACCAGCATCTGCTGTTCTCTGTCTGCCCTGGAAGAAACAACTTCCACAGAAAGGAGCTGCAGAGATCCTTTCATGGCTTCACTTCACACTGAGAAAGATTTTTATTTTGATTGCACATGCTGGTTCCAGCAGAATTTGCTCTCAGGTAAAAACTGTAGTTCTGTATATTGCTAAAGTTTTAATATTCTCTTCCTTAAGGAGAAGACTGAGGTAAAAATTTGGAATATACATCTTTCTCAAAGGTTTTGCACTGGCTCAGACAATTCATCAAACGTGCCTTTCTTAAAAAATGTAGAATCCTGTTCCAAAAGAATATGAGAAGCAAAAGGAGTCAGATATTTCTGTGATTTTTTTAGTAATACACTGATAATGTGCATTTATAGTTGTATCTGTTAGCTTATTAAGGAAGGTGATTTTTTTCAGATCTATATATGTTACAAATGAGCCATTTATGAAATTCCCAGACTACAGAATGATTCAAATCTAATTATTTCCATATGAAAGAAACAGTTATTTTAAACTTAACTGTGAAATGGCAGATGTACACTCATTTCTAAGGATAATTTTAAATAGAAAAATGTATTGTAACTGGTATGTCCTAAAAATGAAGATTCATCCAGACTACTATTGATAATGACTAAGAAATTATTTCCTGGCTTTGCAATGACCAAATTCTGAACTTCTGTCTCTGTCAATCCCCTTGCTCAGTCAGACACCCACATGTAGGAACAGCAATCCCTGTCCTGCTGCCATCAAAGGGGCTGCAGTGACACCCTGTTGCCATGCCAGAATCTTCTTTACTCTTGGCATCCCTTCCAAATAAACCACTCCAACAGAACTTTCCCTGGATGCATCCCCTGAAGTGGCCACAGTTTCAGTGGGAGGCAGTTCTGCCAACCTTTCCCTAGATGTCGCCACAATTTCTGGCTCCTTCATTACAGCCTTAATTACTACACGGAAAACTATCACGAAGGTTCCCACTTTCTGCATATAGAAGAAACAGAAAATTATTCTAGAGCAACCCAATTTCTTCAGAGCAACAAAAAGACATTGTAATTATATGTATTATTCTATTTAATAGAATATATCTAATATATCCTACCAAGGTCACACTGAAACCTGAAATTAGCTTTTATCACAGGCTTGTTTTCCCACTCTTTACTTCCTACTAAGTGTGTTGACTCACTGAGTCTGGAGCTGCTGACCTCATCCACTACTTTGTGCTGAAACAAACAATCTCCTTAAGGATATTTCCAAAGTTTCCAGATTCAGTTTTCATGCATACTTTGTTATTCTTTCTCTCTTAACAATTTTTTTTCAAAGGATGTCCCTCTGCCCTTATATGATTTTGCCACTTAAAGACTCATTTGTACTGTCCAAGTACTACAGGGCACTATTTGGGGAATTCAAGGCAGGGTTCAGGTTTGTGTTTTAGCTGATTTGGACTTAAAACAGGGTTCTGAGGGCACCATCCTTAGTTCCACCCCAGTGTTGATACCTCTCTGCAATTCACAATTTCTTCCTATGGAAATAGTCTTTGGAAAGCACATGCTGATTTCTACACATGAATGAAGTTTCCATATTTTCTAGAAACATGAAGACTCTCCAATTTGTTGCAAAAACTACCAAAATATCTCCATATTTTCTAAGTATTTCAAATTTCAGCTGTGCTGAAGTAGTCATTGATTGGTTGTCCACAAGATGGGGCTTCTACAACAGAGATCTTTATATCCCAAATTTAAGATCCTGATGTAAAACCTATGAATGGCACCACAGTTGACAGGAACACACTTTGAAATTTTGGCACAGGAATGGTCCTCACTGCATTCTTCATTTCTCACGTCAAAAACAACATTTCCTCAGGAAATCAAAACAGCAGCAAGTGATTTTATCTTGTCCTTAACCCTTGCACAGTGCTGGTGTACAGCTTGTAAGCCAGAGGCAAAATGCACCACTGCAATCACCCTGAGTCTTGCAGAGATTCTGTGCAGTCTAAAGGAGAGTTTGTGGAACAGCACACAGACCAAAACACCCAATGGTGTGCCTGTGGCTTTTGAGACATTTTCTAAGTCAATACGCAGCCTCCAGAATTTCTGAAGCAGCCTGCAAGTCCACTGCTAAGATGATAAAGCCTCCAAATAAGTTAAAGTAGCTCCACAGAGTGTGCAATTTTTGTAAACCTAACTGAAAGAGGGAACAGTTTGCTGTCACAAAAACTAACTGTAGGCACGCATTTCACAATACATGAAAAGAAAAATAATTTATTCTTAGGCATAAAAATTTCTAAACATTATAAAAAAATAAAAAAAAGAATGGACTTACAGTACCTTTAGCTGTCTTGTTTCACTGTGGTGTTTGTTTAAACAGTATGTTCTGCTAAAAAAATGCCTTTTTCCTCTTTTGTCATGTAAATAAACAAGCAAGGTTTTCACGTCTTATAGGAATCTCCACACACCCAAAATCAGAACAGACTACGGAATTGTACAATTACCTTCTGGTATTCCTTCTCATACTGTCAGATGTTTAATTTATGATAACTTCTGTTTTCTGCATGATATAGTTGTTTTCTAGAATTTTTTTTCAGGAAGCACAGTAGTGTTTGAGCATGCAAAAGCAAATACTGGTACAAATTTCCAGCCTGTCTCTCCAAGAGGAGGCTGTACAAACACAGACTAATCAAAAAGCAAAACTAAATGTTAAGAAGCAACATTTCTGGCCAGAGGATACAGTGAATTTCCCAAGGGCAGTCATTCACAACCACCTGATACTTTTAGTACAAAATCTTCAATGGTTCCTTCTCACATTCCTTTTCTTCAGTCTCCAGCACCTTGTCTGCTGCAATCCAGCTAAGCTGTCACAGAGCAGAGCTTCAGAAGGAAATGCAGAATTGTACCCTTCAGAATAATCACCTGGAGAAGCACAAAATAAGAAAATCTGAGTAGGCAGGAATTACATGGAGAAGGACAGGGAGTGACAGGAGCTACAAACTGCAGGCAATGATGTGTTGGGAAAAGGAAGGACACTAAATTTCATCAATTTGTAAACACTAAATAATATTCCTTTATTAAACACTGAGGTTTTAACTGGATCACTCTGTGCAGCTTGGGGTGCCATGCTCACTGGAAAAGTGGACCAAAGGAGGAGGCTGCAGGACAGTGAAACATCTCAGAGAATAACAAATCATGATCCATAAGGAAAAACTGAAACAAAGCACTGCAAGAGTTTCCAGATATCTAAAATTGCTTTAACAATACAAACAGAATACATAATAAAGAGTTTGGCCTACAGCAATCTTAGGAAATTCTGTGAAGCAGCAAGGGATTAGAACACAGTACCTGTAGCCATCACTCAGTATCCAGAAAGAGTTTAAACTGTTTTCTGTCAAGGAATGACAAAGACATAGGTGATCTTGGACTTGGGCAGAGTTGTCAACCAGAGTTGACAGGTCACACTCCCTAGGTTCCCATGAATCTGTTCAAGTGTCATTTTATCACTCTGATATTGCAGAAGACCTACAGTTACCTACAGGAAGAAAATAGAGATTTTAGGCTACAGGAAGAATGGTGAAAATGAAAAAAACAGGAAGAGTATGGAGAAGGTGAACAAGAGATGTTTTAAATTTTGCACCAGAATGCATATTTAAATAGAACAATTAATTCCTCAAGTCTGTTTCAAAGAATTACAAGCACTTAGGATACTACCTTACTATTGCAGAGAACTGGAGGAAAAAGAAGTCTGACAAACTGGCTTCTGGTTAACTGTGGATAGAGTTCACTCCTTGCAAATTCAGGAAATGCTCAAATACAGCAAAAGGGGAAGCTCCAATTCAAATTTAAAATTGAAATTTAAAACATTGATTTCTGGGTATTGACTAACCAGTCACTTTCAGCACTTGTTGAAAGCCAGCTCAACACTTGTGTCCCAAAGCCAGTCAGGAGGACAAGCTGAATGTCACACTCTGCTCAAGCACACCAGTTTTCCTGCAGGAATTGGGATTTCTTAGTGCTCTGCTTTTGGGAACGTCCCCACCCATGCTACTTACCCAATTTTTTACCTACTGACATCTTTTCTCCTGGCATTTTCTGAGGATATAAGGAAGAGTGAGAATCAAAATAACACAGCAGTAAAGCATCTGCTGTAAATCACCTGAGAGAAACAAAACATCAAAAACCAGCCAGGAACCTTTTGGGGTTATCTCCATCTAATCTACTGCAACTAAAACCATTCCTGAGACATGTGACCTAATCTGCCTTTCAAAGCCTTCAGCAAATGAGATTCCCAGATAATCATTTTCACTGCCAAACAACATTTTCAGTTTGAAATAATTTCCTGAGATCTACTTTAAATTTCCAAGTCCATCACCTCTTGCCCTAGACCCACTGAACATAAAGAAAAACTGATTCCTTCTGTCTGCAGATAAAAAATTTATATATTTGAAAGATCATTACCATTTTCCCCAACACCTTCCTTTTCTTCAGACTAAACAACCCCAATTCTTTCAATCTTCCCCCTTAGATCATGTTTTATAGGTCTCTGATCATATTTGAAGTTGAGACTATGGCAACATGTGGTACAGGGAGAAAAAGAAAAAATTGATTCCTGCACAAAATTCCCCAGGAAGCTGAGTGACAGAGGGTTTGTTTGAAGAGGGTACTTTTGTATGATGACTGTCTGCTTTGTTGCTTGGGTGTTTTAGTCCCAAAATACATGGTTTTTCTGTTCTTTGTGGCTCACAGTGCAGGTGCCCCAGTGCACAGAACAGGCAGGCATTCCACTCCTCACTGAAAAAAACATTCTGGACCTGGGGAAAACTGTTATTATGGAAGGCAAGTTATTCTTGCCAGTCATGGAATACTTCTCCTTACCAAGATGGTATCTTTGGGATAAATTGATATAAGTGGCATATTTGTGATACCAGGATAATTTAGCAGAAGTTTAAGTCATTTTTAGAAACATGAGTAAAATCCTGCATCACAAAGTACATTTCAGGGAAATATATTAGTTCCATAATTGCTTTCTAGTGCTGCATTCACTCTGTCTCAGAAAGCAATATGCAATTGTAACATACACTGAGAAACGTCTACAGTTCAGCTAAAATCAACCAAACTAAAAATAATCATGTGCATTTTAGAAGATGCCATGTCCTTTATAACCAGATAAATTAATTCCACCATCCTCAAAATCAGATTCACGTACATAATGGAAGAATGTAATTTACTTCCATTCTCCAGAGGTATACAAAGCCTTTTTTTTTTTTTTTTTTCCTTCCAGAAAAAGGTTTTAAAATTGCATTGTGTTCTATTCACCAACATTACCCAAGCAAACAGAGTTATCTCTGAACCTCTGGGTACCATGGCATGGAAAGATTGCACTCAGAAGTCAACTGGGCTTCTGTGTATGAATTGGGAAAACAATCCTATCCAGAAGAAAGATAAGACCTAATGAGAGATGATAAGTGCTGGGAAAATAAGCTTGATGGAAGAAAAGGAAGTGAAAAAACTTTTCCATGCTGAGGACAGAAAAGGTCTTTCAGAAACTTTTGTTAAGCATGACATATTAAACATATCCAAAATGTCGGCCAACAATAACATGAACATGGGTCACGTAAAATGGTGTTATCAAAGGGTCTTTCATCTAAAAATTAGGCAATTTATGACGTTAATTTTGTAGAGGAACTCCTAACAAGAAGGACTTTTTATGTCCTCAGTGAATTTTAGATTTTTAACTCAAAAGGAAATGGATTTTTTAGTAAAACAGTTCATCACCTCTAGCTACCTCATATGAGCCTTAAGAATACATCAATGTGCCACTTGCTTCCTCTCATATCAAAAGCCTGTAAAATAAAACATAAACTTTGTCTGCATAGTTTAAAACTCTTTTTCTTGAATTTCCATTACGTTTTGAAAGAGAGATTTCACTCAGAGCATGCTAGCTGCCAGAAGGTGGTGAGGACAGACCCATTGTTGTATTGAGGTGTACCAGAACATGAATTCTGTACACTGGCAAACTTCAGAACATAAACATTTCCACTCTGACAACAGATTACAGCCAACTGTTTAAATGTCTAGAGGTGAGAAAAGGTTTCATTGACTTGTGTTGGCAGTTCTGTACTGATATTAGTCTGACACAAATTTTTGTATTTGCATGATCTTTTCCATCTGTAGTATTTGTGCAGCCCTAAACCACCACATGAATTTTTCTTCCTCTATAAGATCATTTTAAGGCTGTAGAAAACCCATTCTGACTGTTACTTGTTCCCCAAACTAAGCAGAGGAAGTAAAAATCAGAGAGAACTGAAGTAAGCAGCTGAACTGCCCTATGGTTGTGCTAAAACAAAGAAACCATACTCATAAATCCCATCCTCTGAGGACCCATCTCTCTGCTTCCTTGTTCCCAACCTGCAAAAAGTGTGGTAGCAAAAGCAGCAGGATCACAGCTACACTTCAGCATATGCAGGGATGTTAAAAGACATCTGTGAACACTAACTTTTTTCCATTTTCCATCTCCTGGACCTTTGTACAACTTTAGAGCCAGTGGTGCAAAGCCACTATTAATGACCTGACATAACAGGAGTGAAAGGCTGGGAACAGCAGGGCCTTCAACCATTTCTACTTTAAAGAACCCAGGCATGACTGGTAGCAGCTCTTCCCCTTCAGAGCTCTCACAGGTGCAGTCTGTCTTGTTGCAAGGCCAAACATGAACCTCTGCTTCCTCTTTGGTCTCTGGGAGTCCACAATGAAAAGCAGCTCTCTTCTGGCACCTGACAAGTCTGCATTTTTTTAAAACATGCCCAGATTTGGAGCATCCTGTCCCTACTAAGGGGAAAGTTGTACTTGGGATTAGCAGCTATTGCTTCTGGAGATCGGCCTCAAGGTAAATAAATGCAACGTCTCTACCATGAGATGCAGAGGAAATCCCACCTATGTCCCTACTGCATGTCAGGATGAGACCAGTTTGCACTCTGGTTTCCAAAGAAAACTATTTTGGCACGTCAGCCAGCAGGGAAGCACCACAGGTTTCCATAGGACCTCCTCACTGTGGAGGATCAAACTGTGATCCCAGCCTCACACAGAGCACAGTGTGGTTTTCACTGAACTACATCAATGACACGGGCCTGAGCCTCACAGAGAAAACAAAACAGGAGAGAACAGCTCACTCAGTCTTTTAGCTGCCCATAATCTCCTTCCCAGTGGTGCCACTGCACAACTGACAATACCAGTGACAACGCTGGAGTTTCATCACCAGGTTCTCTCAGCAGACAGATCTGACATTGCCTTAACCTTGAAATCACGGCTGGGTGAGGCAGTGGTTCACTGGAACAATTGTTCCCCTCCAACAATTGCCTGCCTAATTCTATTAAACCAAGCCAACAGACTCATAGGATAAACACCCAAATGAGCAAGCCATGTACAACAGTAATTATTTACAATGCACCATTGCAAAGCCTCTCTATCTTGAGCAACACTCACAATCCTGCCCCATTTTCAGTTTCAGTTTCCTTGAAAAGCCTGAAACCGTGTTAGAACACCATAAATGGCAGCAATCATAGGCTTTTCACCAGGGTTGTTTAACTTAGCCATTGATAAGCAGCAAAACAAACCTCCCTAAACAGTAATAAAATGAAACCTACAAGAATGAGCTCATAAGAATAATCAGCAAAAACTCTGATCCCAGACTGAGGTCCACCAGCAAAAGTTGTGGAGACAAATATGTCACTGTGAACAACAGGTCTGGAGATACTGTGACCCAAGAGGTGCAAAGCAGGCCCGAGCTGTATCAGCAGAGAACTCGCTGATAAGCAGCAGCCACGCTGTACTGCTTTACAGACTGGACTTTGCAGCTGCTCTCATCTGCACCACATTTGCTTCACCTTAAAAAATACTTCACTTTAAAAATTGGATTTACAAGTATTTTCCATGGTGTGAATCTGAAGGCCAAGGACTCATTTTGAGGAACCAAAGGACCATCGTATATTCCACTCTGTGTGGGGCAGTGCTGGCACACTAAGACAGTGACACACGGGCATTCACTGTCCTCAAATTTGCATTTATCAGTACTTAGCTATACTTATATCCAAGTAAGGATATATTATTATGAAGGGGGAAAAAAAGGAGCTAAATATATGGCTTATTAGAGTACCTGCTCATTGCATAAAAACCTTTAGAAATGCAAAAGCCAAGTGCCTGCTGCTGGTTTTGCCCCACTGTGGTGTTCACTGCCCTGTGCCTACACTGACCGTGCCCCTCGGGTCACGCCAGCGACCAGCATGGGGAGCCCCTTCCCTGCCTGGGGAGCCCCTTCCCTGCCTGGGGAGCCGCCCGCGGGGGAGCCCCTGGGAAGGCCCCTGGCCCCGCACAGGCCCCTCAGCCGGGCTGGCCCGGGCGCTGCGGGGTCGCCGCTGCCATCCCGCCCCATCCCGCCCCGCCGGGCCCGAGCGGCCGCCGGCTCCGCCATGCCCGGAACACAAACAAACACCGCGCTCGGGGGCGGAGCGAAGCGGCTCCCACCATTTTGGGGCCGGGGGAGCCCGGCAGGCGGCTGGGTCCCCCAGCCCGTCCCGTCCCGCCTCGTTCCGTCGGGGGCGGGCAGGGCTGTCCCCGCGGCGGGGCCGGGGGGCGCGGAGCCCGGCGAGGCCCCGCGGCTGCTCCCCGGGCCCGGCGGGGAGGGGTGAGAGGAGGAGCCAGGGCGGCCCGTGCGACAAAGCCCAGTGCGCAGGGAGCTGGTGACCGGGAAGCAGAACCGCGCCGGGCAGCCGCGGGGCGGGCGGACCCACCGGAGCCCGCTGCCCCACGGGGGGTGGGAGGCCCGTCCTGCCGCCCCCCCGGCTCGGGGGTCGGGGCGGCTGCGGAGCGGAGCGGGAGGCGGCCGGGCTGCAGCTGCTAAGCCGCTTAGGGCCGGGGCTGGCATGAGCCTCCCCGGCGGGGCGGCTGCGGGCTGCGCGCTGCGGCGGGGAGGCTGAGGGCGCGGATCCGGAGCGGGAGGAGGCGGAGGGGGGGCCGCGCTCCCCCCGGGAAGATGGGGAACTGCCTCAAGTCCCCCACCTCGGATGACATCTCGCTGCTTCACGAGTCCCAGTCGGACAGAGCTAGCTACGGAGACGGGGCTGAGCCGGATCAGGAGCCGCCGCCGCCATATCAGGTAGGGGAGGGGGCGGCAGCGGGGCCGGGGGCAGCGGGGCCGCGCCGCGGCTGCCGGGGGTCGCGGGGCCGCTCGCTGGGGACCGGCCCGCACCGCCCCGGGGGCCGCCGCCTCCCCGCCGCCGCCGCTCCGGCGCTGGGCGGCCCGAACCTCTCCCTTTCCGCCCGCACGTAGCGCGGGGGAAGCCGCTTTGTCTCGGCCGGTGCCGGCGCTCCGGGCGGGCGGGAGGCGCGGTGCCGCCGGCGGGGCGGGGGGCGGAGGGCAGGGGCCGCCCGGCCGGTGCCGCGTCCTTTGTTGCCGCCGGCGGTGACATCACCGTCTGGCGCGGGGACGCTCCGGGACGGGGACCGCGGGCCCTGCCCGGGCTCTGCCCGGGCCCGCTCGCTCCGCTCCCGTATTTTTAGCAGCATCTGATCCCCGCTCAGTAACTCCCCCGGCGCAGGGGATCCTGTTTCCCTCCGTCCTGTGGGGCACCGGCGGGGAAGTGTTTCCCATTGTTCATTGGGTTTTTTGGGATTTTTTTTTCCCTGTCTCTGAGAGAATCTGTTAATTTACATCTTGATGACGAATCAAGGGGGAAAGAAGGAAAAGGCCCGGTATTTGCTTTGGTGGCTTTGCTGACAGCGGAGGATAGCGCCGATGTGGAGGGGGGATGGAGACGGTGTGAAAACCTGAGCTTGGCCGCCTCTGGAAGGGATGGACACGGAAAGGGAACCTGAACTTGGGGTTGCACTTGTCTGCCCCCGAAGATATCCACCCCCACCCACAGAAATGTGTACTGACCTAAGCAAGCGGTCTGCAGCACTCAAAAATGAAAAGGAAAACCATCCAGCGGTAGAGCTGCACATTCTATTCAAGTTTTGAAAGTATTTTCCTGTCTGGGATAATAGCATATATACCAGAGGCATCTGTAGAAACGGCAGTAGACACACATTCTGGGGGGTGACTTGAGAGCTGGATGTTTTCTAGGATGGGAGTCATTCCCTAATTGCAGACCCTGATGTATAATTAACAAAATTGCAGGAAGTACTTGACCGGACAGGCGTGTAATCTACAAATGCTTTAGCGAGTTCAAGAATTCCACCCTGGTAGGAGCCCCGTGAGTGCTGAAGAGAAGCCCTGCACGTAGCAGCCCTTGCTGGTGCCCTGAAGCTGCACTGATGTTTCTTGGCAGCGTGTGCCTGATTGTTTTGTTTGGGTGCAAAAGCTGAATGCCAGAATAAATTCCGTGATGTGAGGAATTTTTGTGTTCTGATTTCTGAACTATGTCTGCTGAAGTCCAGTAAACAGAAAGTGCCTGGTGGCAGATCAAGCTTTTTAAAGATTGTGTTGTCCTAATTTAAGCCTGAACCTCATGAGGTTTAGAAATTCATTGTATTTTTGTCAAATCAGCATAAAAAGTTTGACTGTTTGTGCAATTATTGCATTTATATCTGTGATTTTAAGAGGACTTATGGAGGTTTTTGTTGTCTTGTTCTTCCCTTTGAAAGCAACCTGTTAGCTCTTGTAAGAGTCACCAGTCAGGTTTATGCCCTATGCAGGCCTTCTGGTGTGGATGCTGGCATAGATAAGGACTCTTCCTCTGTGGTCAGAGGTTTTCAAAATTTTTTTTCTCGATGAAAAAAAACTTGTCTGTGAGTGTGGATGGTTGACTGAGAACCCGACAGACAGTGAAATAAATGAACCCACAGGTGTCTGTTATGGAGTAAGTGTATTCATAGCAAACCTTCCCTGTGCAGCATCAGGTGATGTGCCCACAGGCGCTTGGCTGTGTCAGACATCACTGTCTGTCCTGAAAACTCCTCCACTGATCCTGGCAGCTCCTAAAGCTTCACCTTAGGGTAGCCTTTAGTGTCTCATAGTCAAAATCAAAGCTGCTCTTTCCACAGGTTTTGAACCGCAATGGATTGTGACTTTAAAAAAAAAAGGCATTAGCTACAATATTATGCAGCATTTTGTGCACTTAGGTGGTTGAAGGGATTTATAATTTTAAATTAGTTAATGTTTACAAGCTACACAAAACTCTAAGTATGAACAATTGCTGATGCTCCAGTATTACTTTTGTGCTAGAAGTAAGTCACCCATTTTAACTTTCAAGTGGCTGCTCAGAGTCAGAGTTACAAATGGGAAAGTTGTGCCCCTGTTCCCGGTAATTACTTCTTTCAGTGTCTTAACCAGAGTTAGTGTATAATGTGTAGACATTAGGAATGAAAGCAAGGAAGGGGATAAAACAAGTTTGAAAACTTGTGGCAACTAGCCTTGAGAAACTGGAAGGTGAACGCTTTTGAAGCCGACTGCTGAAATTTCAGCTGCATATTTTAGAAGAGAGTTAAATCTGATGTGTCTGTTGCTCTTTGGTTTGCAGCAACAACAGTGTGTCAACTTCCTGAACAGCTCTTGCAAGGTATGCAAACAAAGGGAAGGAGGTTTGCTGGGGGAAGATAGACTTCTGTTTATTGCAGAAGATGACTTCTGTGTTATTTTGACATTTAAAGTACTTTTTTGTGTTCTGACATGATTGTGCCAGGGGTGTTCATGTGGGACTCTTGTTATGCCTTAATGTTTATTTACCTATTGAGTTCCAACTGCAAAATGTACCCCCAGTAAAAACTGTAGTAGAGCATGTCAAATTCCTTTGATCAGTGAGTGCTGTTAAACTGGCTGTGTAAAATTCCTACTTCCTACTTTCAAAAGGTTGAGGATTGGATTGACAGTATGGACACACAAAATAATGGGGAATAACTTCCATTGAGAGGCTCTGTAAATACTTGTCTCTTGGTTCCTGTGGCAGTAGCTGCTACCAGCTGCTGCAGAAAGGCCTCAGAGAGTAAGCATCTTTTTAAACAGGTGTCTGAATTAATAAAAAAGTGGCCCGTTAAAGCATCAGATATTTTCCAGTGCATTGAGCTTAACCACTAACACGAGAAAAAATGAAAACACACCAGAAAAAAAGAGTGTGTTTTCATAGCAGGGAGGAAGGAAGTGATTTCAAGAGTGGACCAACATTTTCATAGACAGACGCTAATTTTGAATGCCTCCATTTTAGAACCCAGAAATTACAACTGCTTCCCTGAGTGTTAAGAACATGTAGCTCCATTTTTAACCAGGGAATCTGTGATTAGGAAGGAGTTAGCTTTGGTTTTGGTTTTTTTTCTCAAGTGCTCAAAACTGAGTATGCTTTCAACTTTGTTTTCCTTTTTGGTGTATGACTTCTTCACCATCTGTTGGCAATATGCCTTCTGCTGTTTTTGCATACAAGTTCACTGGGTTTTTTTCAGTTTCTCTTATGCTAGTAGTTCTCCTCAAAGACTTTTTTTTGCAGAACAGATGTGTCCCTTTTCTTAAGTCTCATATTTCTGTTGTTAAATAGTTCCCTAATAGCTGTAGGAAATAATTTGCCATTTTATTAAATTTTGGAATTTTTACCTGGTAAAGTACAAAATGCTTTGCATCTTTTCTCCCTAAGTTTCTAAGGAGTATTACTGTGGACAAAATACACTGCAGTCTTCTAAAAAAGGTGTTTGCTAAATTACTTAGCTAAAAGCATGACAAATAAGCACAAGATCTTGGTGTTGATAGTAACCTCATACAAGCTCATTTGATATGCTGATGTGGCAGATGGACTGATAAAATATTTTACCTGCAGAGCTCCAGAGCACCCTCTGGTACTTTGTACCACCACCATGTGTTGTCTTACAGGCCAAGATAAAATCTTTCAGTAGATCTAGTGGATTTTTTTTTTTTTATTTGGAGGGATTAATTTAAAACCTTTTGGCCTGGATACTCATTTGATTTGGCTGTAGGCACAAAATGAGACGAGAGATCACAAACAGGAGCTTAACCCAATGCTGTGCTCCCATAATCCTCCAAAAGCTGTTGGGGACAGCAGGTTTTGAAAGTGTAATTTAGGATGTCTCATGGCTTCTCCTGAGGCTGAGGTTGCTGCAAGAGCCTCCTTGGGCCTGCTCAAGAGAGGAACCAGGCCTTTGTACTCTCTCCTCATGACTGAAGCAATATGTTACATTGGTGTTCTGATGCTGTCTTTTCAAAGGCATGGTAATTAATACAATTAAAAATTGCTAGCCAGATGAATTCTGATCTAGGAGCTGCACCTATTTATAGAAAGAGCTGAACAAAAAATTCCCTTGGGCCCTGATGGAAATGATTTCTCATCTGTGACTGCTGGTATTGTACAAGAAAGGAGACTGGTGGTGTAACAGGTTATAATCTACCATGGAGTGGCTGTGCAAATCTGGAACTCTTGATCTATGCTGGAACAGCATAAAAGGGGCAAAGATGCAATGGGAAAATGTTGCATACAGAAAGCTCTCACTGAAAAAAAGCAAACCAGCTAGTAGGGTTGCTTTCATACCAGAGAAAGCAGCATATTTAAAAGTTGCCCATGCATGTCTTGCCCTTTTTTCTGCTTGTCCTCCACATCTTGGTGATGATGTGTACGAATTACAGTTGCACTTGTGGATGTGAGCTGAAATATCACTCCAGTCCACAATTCCTGAGTCTGCTGGAAACTTCAAAGGACTTCAAACTCTTTGTTTTTGTTGCTGGTTGGTCCCTTCTGGCAGCAGTGCCCGAGGTGAAATCCAGCTGCAATGAGGAGGGAAAGTGATGGAGGAGCTGAAGTTGAGAGTTTGCTGTGTGGATAAGTGGTAGAGTAGCCAGTGATGTTTGGTGCTTCTCCTCAAGGATGAGATTGAATTACATAAGGTCTCTCAAGCAATGTCAGAAATGAAATGTTTTAATAGTTTTCTGGAATAACATTTTATCTGTGAAAGACCGAGCATTAAGTGATAAAGTCACTCCTGATAAATAGTTATGATGTAATTTAGACCTGCATTCAGAAAAGCTGTAAGTGTTACATGTTTTATGCAGCAGTTCTGGTAAATTATTTGTATGTGCAATGCAATAAACCTTTTTTAATATCAGTATGGGGCTATACAGTTCATTTTCCATACAGTGATGAAATATATGTATTATGAATGTCATTATAGTAGCATTCAAGATTTGGTTAGTGAACAATATGCCATGACACTTCTTACTCTAACACAGCTGAAGAATTTTAGCAAGTTGTCTTGAGAATTGTATTGCTGATAATCAGTTCTATGTGATAAGTTTCTTGAGGGTGCTAAGTCTAAACTTCCTTTCTAGACAACAGTTAGAAAAAGCCTGCACCTGTATTTCCTGCCTCAGTCTATATTTGTTTCAGCATAGCCTGCCACACTGGCTGATGGGGACCCAATTTTTCATATTTCATATTTTCATATTTCATTTTGCTGGTGAAAAAACCTGGTGGGGCAGAGGGAGAAGAGAGGAAGGAAAACAGACCTGAAAGTAAAGGGTACCAGATGGTATGATGGTATCACAGAGTTAGGTAACTTCAGTCTAGAAAATACCCATTCATAAACAGTTTAAATTAATATTTTAATTAATATTGGTTGAATATTGTAATGCTTTATCTGCTTAAAATAGATTTTAAACTACAGTTGGTTAAAAATGTGTTAGGCATGGCTGGAGGAAGTGGGAAGAGTATGCTGATGTTTGAGTTCTCTGTGTTACCATCTTTCTTATTAAATTAGAGCTGGTTTCTGGATTCACTGTTGTTGAGTTGGCAGTTGGTAAGGATCTGTTCCTAACCACTCTGTCCAGAAAATCTTCCAAGGGGCATTATGAAAAGAAGATAATATATACATAATCACATTTAACAGAGTATTGCTTTCTGCTTCACGTGGATTTCTGCAAGAAGTGTCTTAAGTTGGCTCAAGGTGATCATCCTGTGTCCTTGTTCATCACTTAAACAAAGGAAGGAAGCTCAGCTTAATGAGCACTTCTGCAGACCCTGTTAATGGCTGTAGTCAAACTGGTTGCAGAATGTAAGGCAAAGAAACTAAAAATAAAACCTCTTGCTTGTGGCAGACTTGTGTCTTCCAGTCCTTGTGCTTGTCCTTGTTTCTGCCTCCCCATACGCACAGAGGAGCGTTATTTGTATTTTGGAGAAGTAATGGTCTGTGGAGGAGACTAAAGCAAATCAGCCATGACTCTTCTATGAGCTAATGAAGCACTTCCTCAGAGACCAAAGAATTACAAAATAAGCAGATTTTTAGGGATGTCATGGTTGAGTAAGAATGAAACCTTTTTGGGGGAAAAAGCTGAAGAGTTACTATTCTCTTGACTCTGAAAGGCAAAGCAAGCTTCAGTCTCGGCTTAGACCACAAGAAGAACTGGCCCTGACGTTATGAAGGTCTCAGAAGCAAAGATGTGTCTTGCTCCCCCCTGAAGGTAGGATGTGTTTTTGTAGAAGATGCTGTCGTGTTCTGCCTGCCTCTTGGGGGACAGCCATAGCAGTGACCTGTCCCAGCAGAGCTAGAGTTGTGTAACTTCTTGCTGGGTAAAACTGCACTTCAACCAAAAACCTCCCAGCCCCAAGACTAAGCAAAACAAAATCCACCAAAAACCCCACTCTAGCAGCCCTAGGGTAAGCCATCATCATCCTGATTTAATCTCTTCTGTTCTGTTTGTAACTTCAGCAGACCACTTAACTGCTCTGTGCTTTAGTTTCTTCACTGTAAAATGAGGAGTGAAGGAGTAATAAAGTTTATCTTTAGTGCAGGCATGCTTAGTAATTTAATTCAAGTTCGTAAAGTGTTCAGTGGTAATTTGATTTTAATAAAATAATGTTCCTCTATTACAAAAGGAACCTCTGCGGAAATTTATGACAAACCTGATGCTGGAGAGAGAGAGCTTTATCAGAAGATCTGTTTAAGGCAGTAGATAAGTCTCCTAAAATCTGTTTTGGAATCTGATAGTTCAGCATTTATTTGGCAGCCTGCATTCCAGATGCTTGATTAGTAGGATGAAGAGTTTGTGGAGATGGTAATAAGAAATCTTGCCTAATCAGGGTGATGAATCTTTGCTGTGCTGGAAGATCATGCATTCTTTTGGACAAGCCAACCCAAACATGCGCTACCACCCTCCCTAACATCTCGGACCACCATGCCTTGGGAAGCTCTTCCTGTCTGTTTCCCGTATGTACCTTGGGTTCAGTGCTGTGATCAGCTGTTGCTGGCTGTACATCTGCAGTCAGTTTCTGACCCACGGAAAATAAACCACTTTTATGTTTTGAAGAGATAATGATCTGGGGAATGGACTAAAGCAAATCAGCCGTGACTTTCCTCTGAACTAATGAAACAATCTCCAAGAGATGAAACAGTTAGAGAGAGCCATTATTTTATTTACCAGCCCCTCCATAGGAATCTGCCTACCGCTCTGTTTGTTTCTCATCAGTGAGGGAGAAGGTCAGAATGCTGGTGGCATAAAAGCTGCTGGGCCAGGATCCACACACGGTGACATGGACAAAGAGCAGATGCGTGCGGCGACGGGAGCAGGAGATAAAAGCGCCATCCCTTAACCGCGCTTGCGTCAGCCAAATCACAACCTGCTGGGTTACTGGGCTGGGCGTTTCTGCTGAGCCACCACAGCGCTCACACGTGCTCTGTGCACCTTTGCACACCTCTGTCAAAGGCCAGGCTGATTTTTGAGCCTTCTCCTCCTCCCTCTGTTTTTAGCCATTGGTTTAGTTCGGGGATGATGCAGAGCTGAGGTGCCCAGGGGAGGACTGAAACTGTTGGAAGGCTGAGAGAAACTGTGACTCAGGAAATTCAGTTCCTCCCTTAGTCCCAGCATGCAGTGATGAATGTGCAGACTATTATCCTTGCAATACTGAAACCTGTTTCCCTTGGTTGTATTTTTGGACACTGGAGTGGCCTCTGTGTCCTCTCATCTGTTCTTTACTCAGAGGGAGCAATCTGTATTTCTAGAGGCAAGGTTCAGGAGCAGTCCTTGCATGTAGACCTGCACTCCAAGGCCAAAAGCTCATGCAGGGACATCTTCATCCTCACTTAAAAACAAGTCTCAGCTGGCTGACAGGGCTGAGTTTCCCAGAGTTTGGGACTGTAGCTAGCCCACATGCCAGTGGAGTTTGGACTGCTAAGAGAGGTCCTAGAAGCATCAAGGAAACATCTGGTTTATGACTAATAAAATTTAATGAAGCTGCTTGACTATCCAGTTGTAAGCAAAAAATGAGTCAGTCTGTGCTGGTTTGGACAAAAGCAGGGAATTGACCATCTTGCAACCATGATTAAAACCATTGCATCTACCACATGCCGCCAGTTTCTAATCTGTGTCATGGCAAAACTGCATTAGAAGAGAAAATCAGACTAGAATATATCCCACAAATATATTATAACATAACTACTGTCCAAGTATAAATAGCTCTGTGGAGACTGTAAAGTGTCCCTGTAGTCCTCACCACTTTCACTCTGTGTGGCTCTCTGGATGATTTGTGTACCAGCTCTAGCCAGAAGGAAATGGAGCAATATTTCTCTGTATTTATTCCCATAAGATGGATCTTGGTAGTGGGGATACAAATCTCTTATGACTCAGTGTGTGAACATTGCAGAGTTGGATGAGGTTGGGTGCTCTTGCCCTTTCTGTTTCAGAGCTGTGGGAGGCTTATCTAAGAGATCAGAGTGCATCAGATTCCATTATTTTGGTATCTATGGGACAATATAATGCATGAATACTCTGGGCCAATGCCTGTGTCTGACTTTTATTCATCACTGTAATTAAAGCCAGGTCCAGAGCTTGTTCTGTGCACTGAACGTTAATCACAGTCTTTTACTAACACAGTTGTCGAAATCTTTAATTCAGACATCGTGTAATTTTGCAATATAGAGTAAGACTAGTATTTATTTTGCCTGAATGCATTAATTTTATTTAAAGTTCAGAAAGAGAAGAGATTGCTCTCAGGTTTTGAACAAATGAGTGCAAGCATTGCTTGACTGCAGACATAGCAAACTGCTAAACTGGTTTGGTCTGCACTGTTGCTTAACAAAAAGCAGTGAACTGCTGTATTCAGTGGAAAATACATAAAAGGCTCAGCAAACTAATGCTCTAAATTCAGATTTAGTTAAGACACTAAAATTAATATTTTAACATCTGTAGACTTTATTTTATGCTCTGTAGTAGTACTTGCTTAATTGCCATTGCCAGTTTCTGATGTTTTGGGATTTCCCTTGGTTGTTTTCTGTTTAAATATTATGATTTGGATTGCAGTTGCATCCATTTATCTTCAGTTTAGCTTATGAAATATGACTAAGACATTGCTTTAGTTTCTGCTTCACAGAGTTCTTTAATGTTGCATCTATATATGTGGAGACCTTGAGGCAGTGGTGGATTGTCCCATGGAGAATGGTGTCCTTGAAAGTATATAACTCTTCTTGGAAGGGAAGAGAATCAGTTTTAAAATTCAAGCAAATACTGAAGGTTAAATTAACTGTTAATTTTTTTCTTGGTTAGTGCTTTTTCACCTCTCAGTTGCTGGCTCTCCAAGTGTCTGGGCTATTTTGATTGTGCTCACAAGAGCTAATGAAATCCCCTCTGTAGTCACTAAACTGAAATACAGGCCCACACCTCTACTTGACACTTTTTAGGGATCTGCTGATTGGAAGCAGGCGAGGGGCCCTGCACAGGTGGTGCTGCACTGAGGTCTGTTCTGAGCTCAGGGAACTCTTCCTGCCCTGCTCACCCCTTCAGGTAATGGCACCTTCCTGGCTGAGCTGGCCAGGTCCCCAGGGGCTGGGCTGAGTTCATGGTGGCCCTCGGCCCAAACCCGAGTGAGATCCTTGGTTATTCTCCCACCTGCCCTCAGCTGGAAGTGGGAATGTGGTATCTAATCCATCAGAGTGGATTCATACCAAAGCTAGCCTGGGTTATGTGTAAACATTCCAGCCTCCTGTAGGAATCACAGATGAGGTGCAGGCAGGGATTTTACATTATGTCTGAATATAGACAAACTCCCTGAAATTTCTGAGACCTGAAGTTGTGTTTGCTTTACTGTGTGGCTAAACTGCTGAAAGTAAGTTTACTAAAGAATGCCTATTCTGTCTGTAAATATAGTAAGTTTCTCAGTTTAAAGTGGATGGAGTCAGGTATTCAAACAGACAGTGTTTCATGGCGAGTTTTGTTTTTAAAAGTCCTTTAGGAAACAAAAATAATACTATCCACACAAGATTTCATGCTCCAAGTAATCTTTTATTTCTTTTATAAACTGTATTCTTGTTCAGTGAGTAACCTGGTTTTTTCTGCCTCCCAGAAGAAGCAAGATGACCTAGATCTAGAGGTTCCTGGGGAAAAGTTCACTTCACCCTATATATAGCGGCTCCTGAAGTGTCTTTATGTAGCTGTCATTTACTCTGAGCTGATGAACTGAAAGACAAAAGAGTTGAAGTTTTAGGCTGAGGTAGGAAAGGAGGGTGTTTTATCCCTGCTTTTTGGGGGGAGTCTGTCTTATGCACATATCACTGAATCACTGATTGGATTACAGCCCGGTGAAGGCAGGACTGCCCAACTTCCAGCTGCAACACTGGATTTCATGTCTCTGTGTCTCCTGAATGTGCTGCAGCTGAAAAATGACCAACTACCTCAGTTAAAGGAGTGAACTGGATCCTGCCTCTGTGCCAGGAGGAGTTTCTGCCCAGGACTCAGAGCGTGATATCCTGGGGTCACGGTGTTCTTTGCTCCGGTCAGATCACGCAGATGGAGACTCCTGCAAGCAGCACTGCTGGCACAGTGGTGTTTTTATTGGAAAGCAAAAACTGGGAAAATGGTAGTAACAACTACATAACAGATGCTACCAAACAGGCTGTTGGTGTTGAGGGATCAGGCAAGTGTTTCCACCTCAGGGTGGTGAGTCAATGGTGAAGTGTACTGCAGGCTGAGGGAAATCTGCCCGTCCTGTTGTCAGCAGAAGGCTTTTTTTGGTACGAGAGAGTTTACCTGAGTGCATCAGCAACTTGAGCAGTTTGGACTTCTGCAGCCTTTCTGGGGAGAGAAGGGTACTTTCCAAATCCCTACAGAAAGTGCCCCTGCCTAAGGACACCACCCATTCCTCTCCTGGGGCCTTCCCACACCAGGGCCAGCGCTGGTGGAACCCACTGGTGCTCCTGTGGTGGGCCGTGTGCACCTCTGGCATGTGGAGAAAGCAGCATCTGTGTTTGTTTAACTTGATGGCAGGATCCTGCTCCAGCACTTAAAAATAATGACTTCAGCAGGCCCAGCTCAGGAATGAGCACAGCCAAAGCCTGAGGAGGGGCTCAGAGGCTGTCTCAGTGTTCAGCAGACCATTGGCTGAAACCGGGCAAAAATGAAGTGTGCCTTGTGCTCAGTGGTGTGTGTGTAGATGTTTCTGGGACAAGGAGGTCTGATCTAATCATCCACTGCTGCCAAAAAGGGATTGTTTAGCTTTTCCCTCCTGTTTTACACATGGAGCCATGTTCTCTGCAGTCACTCCAACATGGCTCTGCTGCTTGGTGGGTCAGCTCACACCATTCAGGTGTCTGAAATGGGTTTTCTTCTTCTTCTGGTCAGATCAGTGAAATGAACTGACTTACTGGTGGACGTTTGATTTATCCCCACTCTTTGCCACCTATAGATTGCATTTTACTTAGTAACATCTGTGGAAAGATCTAGAAGTGTCAGGTATTAGATGTGTGCTATTGCTACCAAGTATTAGAGAAGTTTTGGCTTTTCCATATTGAAATTAAGGCTGTACTGGAACTCAGCTGTGTACCAGAGCATGCACAGGATAAATATCTGATACTGGTTTGGGCAGTGAGTGCATTTGGGAATGGTCTGTGCATGAAATGCAGTAAAGTTGACATTTTTAACTTCAGCAGGGTGGTGATTGCAGTTGAAGGGATTTTACTGCTTCAGGACAAATGTCTGATGTGGACAAAGCCTTAATTCTTTATTTCTTAAATGTGATCTTTCTGCTCAAAAAAACCTCCAAAATTATTAAAAAATAAAAGAAAGAACCTAAGTTTGTTCACCACAACCACCTTTAAAGATTCTTGAGTGCTTTTCTTTGCTATTTTTCTTGTTAAAGAAGTTTCATGAGTGTTACGTAAGAGTTAATGAGTAGACTTGGTCAGTGCAGGAGTGTCTGAAGGCTTGGGCAGCCTGTTCATATTGTGCAGCAGCCTGTGCTGTCCCTTGGGACACAGCTGACCACAGTAACATCATTGATCTGCATCGTGGCTCTGCTCTGCCTCACTCCTCACACAAACCTTCCAGTTACGATTCCATGGATGCTTTCCAAAGTCTGAGTGTAGCTTGGCAAGCTTTGTCACTGCTGTTAGGCGTTTGATTACCTTTGTGCATATGTATGTGAGGACTGCCAGTGTCTGTGGCTTTTAATAAAACAGCCTCATGTAGTCGAAAATGTTTAGAATTAAGGAATTATATAATTGTGCAAGAGCAGGAGCTGGGCTGGCTGCCTCAGTTTGACCGTCCTGTTTATATGTTGTGTCTCCTTGTTCTAGTTTGGCATCACTCAGAGGAGGCCACTGGCTTCCTGTTGAAGCCAGTCTGACTTAAGGCAAATAAAGGGACAAAACCCTGTTTCAGAAAATAAATTTGAGAAACAAATCTTGCTGATTTCTTCATGCATCCACTCATGCAGCATTACCAGTTCTCCTTGCTGTGCTCTTATGTGGCTCAATTCCCCTTGCTCGGACCTTTCTGTCCATCTTTCTGAATTCAGAACCAGGAACACTGTACACAAGCAGTAAATACCATCTTTACAGTTTTTTTGCATCTCATTAACTGTGTTGGGTCAGGCTTAGTTTTTGGCTTGGAGACCTACCGAAAAAACCCACAAAGCCACAGGAGATGGGGCTGCTGGGGCAGAGAGGACACCCTTCCTTGTCAGTCATATTCCACATTGCCAGGGCTGTGGGGCACTGCAAAGCTGCAGAAATTGTTTTCTGAACGAGACCACTGAGGTTCCTTGGATTATTTCACAGAGTATGCTGGCTAGGTTTCAGTTTGAATACAGTTATACATTTCAGTTATGCATTCAGGACAGAATATAACTGTATAAATTAGAGCAGTAGCTAGTGCCCTTTCTGCCTTAGAAAGACTTAAGTAATACAGCAAACTAAAGTAAGACAAATACTATTTTAAATCCTAATTGCAGAGTGGTTACCAGCAGTAAAGTGCCTGTAGATTGACACAGGCTGCAGTAATGCCAGGTACACTTGTTCACTGACGGCCTTACATTTTGCTTGCCATGGGCCAAATCCTCACTTAGTGGTGCAGCTGCCTGGTGCTACTCAAGCAACACAAGTGGAACTTCCAGCTAGCATATGTTCAGCAGAAAAAAACTTTATAAATGTCTTTTGTTCAGCCCTGCCTTCATTCCTGCTGCTGCCTGTAGATTGTGCTGCAGGAGAAAGGGTTTGGCCAGGAACATTTGTGTTCCACCAGTGGACTGTCAAAACCCTCCCTGAGATCAGACCAGAATTCCTAATGGAAAATTATTTTGCCCAAAAATTTATTTTCTCACATGTAAAGCTTTTGTTTTGTTAGTATCTCAAACTTCCAAGTGGGCATGACAGTGTTTGCTGACTTGGCTTCAACAAAATGAGGCTTGGATTTAATGAGCATTATCTTTTGTATTTTTATTTAAATTAACTTTGGGTTAAACATGACAGACATTATTGCTAGTTTTTACACTGCATCAGAGACTATATTAATTTGGATAACAACTATTTTCAGTACAGTCTTGAAAATTGCATATTAACAAGTCTGTAAATTGGACTGGTTTCTGGTGCCTTGACAAGAGGATATATGGATAATTTTGCATACACTCAGTGAAGTTACTTTCTGTAGACTATGGATGATTTTGAAAGACACTGGTCAAGCTTTGTCCTGTTACCCCTACAGGGAACCTCTTTTGATCAACTCAAGAACCTTATTTCACAATTCTAGATTATTAATGTAAACTTGCACCTGTTATTCTTCTACCAGATAGATCTTTAGTTGTTTCTCTGATGTTTAGACTCCTGATTTATTTAGAGATCCTATATCCCTTTCAGCCTTTGTTTTTCTGGGCTAACGCTTCTATTTTTATTTTGTTTATTAGCAGATATGATATTCAAACAACTTGGTTTTCCTGAAAAACAAAATGTCTCATTTATAGTCAGTGAAACCAAGCAAAAACAACAGTGAAAAAAAGAAAATATTAAAATAGGGCATGTGTTAAGTGATGGAGGGAGCTTTGACTGACCACTCAGCATCTTACAGTGAATTTGTCATGAGGACTCATGGTAGAAGTGAGAGACAGTACTGAACTCCAGATCTGCAGAAAGTGCAGCTCCAAGGGCTGAGCACCTTTGCATGTGCTGCTGGATGTTCCCCTCTCTCACTGGGGTAAACCATTCCATAACATGAACACCACACCAGGAGTGCAGCTCTACATGGAATAATACAAAAAAAAAATAGAACAATACCTGTAAGTTATTTCAAGGCTAATTTCAGTATAAAACATGAGCAGAGCAAAGAAATTTTTTTTAACCTGATTTCTAGTCTGAAATTATTCTGCAGGGTACTTGCTTATGGTGTTCAGCAGACTTCATTTGGTGAACACTGGACTCCTTTTTGCCAAAGTTCATGGAGAAGGCCATGCCAATCATTTTCTGCCCCAAGGAAGAACACAGAGCTGCCCTTCTCCCAGAAGGATCAGTTTATTTCTGTTTCTACTGTGCGATTAAAAACAAGTGACAGAACAAAAAAATGTTTGCTGCAGTAATTTCTGCTCATGTCTTTACTGCTCTGGAGATTGACCCATAAGAAAGGTGGTGTCCCATTTAAAGACAGGAATTCAGGTTCATACTGTGACTTTGCCTGTTTGGTTCAGCAAATCTCCTGGTGTTCCCAGGGAATTACTTAATTCCCTCACTTCACTTAACTGCAGCTGACCATGAAGAGACAAAGTGAGTGTAGTGCTGTAGCCTTGCAGGAGTGGCACTGAAGGCCATCTGCTTCCCAAGCTGCACCCTCTGCCTCTTGGAGAGATCTCCATTCAGGGATCAAAGGGTGAGCTAGAAAGGCTAGAAAGTTAAATAAAATGTTTCATAGTCATTGAGTCATGATATTTCTGCTTATGAAGTTTGAGCAGTAAGCTGCTTTTTCTCTTGGGGCTTATCTAGGTATTACAGTTACCTCTGTAGTTACACCCTAGTAACTCCCAAGGTAACAACACTGGATGTCCAGACTAAATGTTGTAAATTAAATGTAAAGAACTCACAGGTTTTCTTGGTAGCTGTTTTGCTGGGGCTGTGTGTATTTTTCTTTTTTTACCTCCCAAAAAAGCTCAGTGTTACTCCATTCTGGCATTTTGTCATGACTGCAGTTTGTCTGTGTGAGTATAAACTGACAAAACTTATTTTAGTGAGCGTGTAGGTTGCAGCAGGACATGGTTGTTCCACCCTAAACATTAATGCAGGAGCATGCAGTGAGTACGAGTGTTTCTTTATATTTTCATAAAGCCTGAGAGTATTGGTAGCATGATATTAAGTGACATTGGGCTTTCATTTCTGGCTCAGGGGGACAACAAAAGTAGCATGAACCTCGCCCAGAGTGGTGGAGCAATGCTTCAGCACAGGACCTGAGCTGTATCTTTGTATCTGTGTGTAAATGTTCTTGGTAAATTAGAGCTTTTAAATTTGCACAGACAAATTTTGTATTTCTCAGCTCCAGCTGTAAAAGTGCCTCCTGTGTATCACTGTGTTTAGTGTGCAGGGTTTCTGATGTTCCTCACACAACGTGAACGATGGGTTGTTGCGTATGGATGAGCCGGGGCTGGAAATCTCCAGCCTTTGCAGCTGCCCTCGTGTGGGTGTGTCGGGGTGAAATGGGGCTTTGTCTTCCTACCAGTCAGTCCATATTCGGAAAAATGACCTCTCTGTTCTCATGTCCCTCCTCTCAAACAGTTTTCTGTTCTTCTGAGATTTTGTGGCAGCTGAGCCATAATTCAGGCAAGTACTTAAGTAGGTGCTCAAGTGCCATGTCCCTGGTAGTATTTGGAATCCTTACTAAGTGTGCTACTGGGGCTGTAGCAGGGACATTGGTAGATTTTATTGACCTATGCAGACAGCAGGATGAATCCATTGTGGAAACTCCCAAGTTTTCCTTCAGAAAGGCAGTTGCATGTAAACAAAGCCCTGTCCTCCATGACAGTATGTGTAAGCAGGGGAATGGTCTGACAAAACAGAGGTTTTTCTTCATCCCATTGCAGCTGAACAAGATGAAATGGGAGCTGCAGAGGCTGGGTTGGGCTCTGTGCTCCTCTTCTCCCCCCTCACCTTTGCAAAACCTTGGAGCTGCTTCAGTTCCTCCTTCAAACCACCTACTCTGAAAGCACCTGTGCTGAAACGGACATGGGTATTTTTGGTGTGAAACCAGCCCAGGCAAGATCCCAAGATGAGGGTAAAAATCCCCACTATGCCATAGATTGAAAAGGCTGATTAGCCAGGTGTTTGCATGTACAGTTAGTGGTGGAGGTTGTACCTTGTTTATCTGTGAAGCTGAACGTTTACAGTTTGTCCTGCTTGCACCAGCAACTGGCTGTTTCATACATAGCAGTGAAATGAATCCATGTTGTCTGGTGACACATTAAAGGGATGACCAGGTGGCCCTTGAACTGTCTCTGTGCAATTAAAACTTCAGAATAGTAGGAAAAATGTGTTCTGGAAATATTTCACTTGTATAACCAACTCCTGAGAGAGCTATTTATGATTTCTCTACCTGTTCTTGGCACAGGCTTTTTTTCTGTTAGGAGAGGTTTGACAGTTGCATGAGATCACACTTGGATTTGTGCCCTGCGAGCTGAAAACGCAGAGTCATTGCTTGCGAGGACAAGACTTAGCTGGAAAAAATAGAAACACTGCCCTTGTGTTCACTGCTAATACTGCATGGAGAAGTGGAGCTCTGTCAGGCTTTAGTGTGCCTTGATTTTCATGCAGTCATTATTTGCTTATACATAGAGAACTGCTTTAAAACAAAACCCAACAAACCAAGAGATTTAGAAATATTCATTTAATGCCTGAGACGTTCCTTTAAGATTAATAAATGACTGGATGGGATGAGCTGATGGGCTGACTCGGTGCCTCTGGCTATTTACAGCTGCTGCTTATTAACTCAGAGATGAAATAATTACTGTCATTATCAAATGATGCTAAACAAATAGATCACATTTTTTGTGTGTGCTCATTCTCCCTGAAGTGGGAGATGGCAGCGAGTGGGTGCCTGGGGGAAGTGTCAATGTCCAGACTATGGAGTGCCCTGAGCTGTGCCTCTTGTGCACAGCCCAGCAGTTCGGGGTGCTGCTGGCACCAATACAAACCCCAGTTCCAGCCTCAAGATGTGGCTGAAATCACAGAAAACCCCAGCCATTTTCCCAGGATCTGGTGGAAGAGAGGAGCTCTTGGCTGGATGGATGGTAGGGACTACTTCCCTAAGCCCCCTCGCTGCTGGCAGCACACAGAGACTCAGGCTGTGCTTGAGGTGCCCCAGTGCATGGCAGGTGTATGTGAGGCTTTCCTGCAGGCTGATGCAGAAACTGCTTTAAAAAACCCCAAAAAAGCTGTGGTAATGCTATGCAAAATGCAGCGTTGATGTATCCTTTAACAGGCCTCAGGAAGCCTCCTGGCTGCCTGTGCACAGTCCCCTGCTGCACTGGGGCTTCTCACACACCTTGATCTCAGGGGTATCCACTGGAAATTCAGATGCCAATTAGAAAATAAACAGGCCTGTGGAGCTGAGTGTACCATCAAACTGCCAAGGTGTGGCAGCTTTCTGCTTGAGCAAGCATTTGTAATTGAGGGTGGCTTTGTTAAAAAGGCAATTAAAATATTTCAAATTGAGTACAAAGTTATGATGCAGTGCAGTATAGCACAGATTCCTGGGTTTTGGAGCAAACCCTGCTGTCATGGGCTGTCTCACAGCAGGTGCCCCACACCAGCAGTCTCTCTGATGCAGCTTTCCCTGCTCTGTGGTTACACAGACCCAGCTCATCACCAGCCCCATCTGCTTTTTGAAGCTCTTCTGCAATAGTGTGTGGACTACTGCCCCTTTTCTCCCCCAAGTTGTTTATCCTTAGTAGAGCAATCTGTTTTCTCTCCTTTCCTTATGCTGTGGAAGAGCTTTTTACTGCAGGAGATTCCCACTCTCCTGAGTCCCTGTTTGCTGTGAGGCCTGATGGAAAATTCTTCTGTCAGGTGTGGCAGAGCTTTGCAGTGTGTGGGAATCCTGCACTGCAGAGTCCCTGTTTGCTGCCTGTCCTGATGGAAAAATGTTCCTCAGGTTTCTGCTTGGCTTCCCTTGCTGGGGGAGCCATTGCTGTCCCACCTTGCCAGGCTCTGGCACAGCTTGGCCTCATCAGCTGGGCCCCAGCAAGGGGAAGGTCCCTGTCAAGGTTTGCAGCAGCCCTCTCCTGTGTTGCCTCTTCTGTGTATTTTGGTGAGGTAACAGACTATAAAAAGAACAGCTGTGTCCTCTCTCAGACCTCTCTTTGGTGCTTGCTTCCAGCTGGGTGGCTACAAAAAGGCATTTTGTGTCATGGGCTAGGACAGTGCATGAATGAGGGGCAGATGGTCTGAGGGAGCTGCTGCTGTGCCTGTTTGCTTGTGTTACCTGTGGTACCTCTTAGCTCAAGCTGAACTGACACCTCACAGGGACCTCACATAAGGGTGATGTTCTCAGTCTGGCTGGGACTGTTGTGTCTGTTCAAGTCCTGTTTTAGGAACCTGATGCAGGAGGACCTAACCTCCTCAATAGGATTCTTTTGGATGTGTGTGGAAAGGAGCTTTAGGCAAGGCTGCTAAACTGCATTCTGGAGAGTCCTCTTTGCCCAAGGAGGGTGCTTGTCATGTGTTGAACAGTAACGCTCAGCCTGGAGATGAGATAATTTGTCACTTGATTTCTCTGATCCTTTGATATCCTACTCAATCTTTTTCTAAAATCCTTTCCTAGTTCTGCATAATATTTCTCTGCTATGTGCTGTGATGTTCTCATTAGTTCAGACTAGCACCCTTAAGTACACATATATACATGTCTGTTTACACACTGAAGTGCAGCCTGTATTTATGCCTCTCCTCATGGATTGACTGCTCGTGCCTTCAGCTTATGTGCATTTTCATGTTTACTCTCTGGCTTGGCCCCTTGTCCCCAGTCTGTCCTCCTGGCTAATTAGAACCAATTTCCATAACTTTGCTATCTTGTTCCTGAAGTCCTCAGAAGGGCTGTTTTGTTCTTAGAATTGCCATCAAGCTGACCTAATTCTTCCCAGAAGATGTATTTTAACACTGCCATTTTTTAAGTGTTTGGAGTCAGGTTTTCACAATTGGCTTGAGTCCCAACAGGGGCACTCCTTCCATTTTCCTCTTGTGTGCCTGTTCCCAGCTTTCCCAGCAGCTGCAGAGATCTCACTGGCAGTGGCAGTGGCTTGTTTGCTTTCTGTCAGGGGAAGTCAGAGCAGTGTCCTTGGAGCCATGGCAAGGGACGTGGCAGATCCCACAGTCCTGAGGCAGTGCTGTTCTAGAGCAGCTGCACTCAGCTGTGCCCTAATCCCCAAATTCCCTGAAGTGGCACCCTGAGCAGGGGCTGCGTGTGCTTACCCAGCTGCCCCGAGTCTGTGGCTTCAGGAGCAGTTCAGGGCACAGTGAGCACTGCTGTTCACTCTTGGTGCCTTACACTCCCACCTGAAGTCCCTTCTATCCCTGCACTCCTCCCTGGGAGTGCCTGTGCAGTGATCCATACCCAGGACGTGCACACACTTGTCAGTGATGCAATGCTGGGGAGCTTTGGGCCAGGCCGTGTCGACAGGAGCAGGAGTGAGCTTTGTGTGCCCGGGGTGAGTCACAGCCTGGGGGTGGCTTGGGGTGTCCAGGACAGATCCCACGTGTCCCACATCAGGGAGCAGGGCAGGCTGTGGGCAATGCCCGTGTGCTGCTGCACCCAGGGCCTGGCTCAGCCAGTCCCAGGATGATCAATACTGCCATTTTTTAGCTGTTACCCCTTCGATTTATACTGTAAACAAGTTGCACTGACTGATATTTACCCTTTGCAGAAAGCAAACATCTCTAAAGGAAGTGTGAATGATTCCCCGATGTCTGTGTGGACTGCTCGTGTTCTGTCAGCTTTTCCATCATAGCTGCCCCCATCTCTTGTGCTTGAATGCAGCCTCCAAAAATACTTGTTAACTCCATTCCTTTGTTTGGGGTGTTCTTTTTCATTTTTGCTCCCTGCTACCCAGCAGTTCCACAGCAGGAAGGGGGTGGCACACGGTAGGTTCACTTCACTTTTCAGCAGAGGAGACAGTCTGAGGTATTTGTTTTCAGCCTTTTCCACCTCAGAGCTGTTTTCTTTCCCAAAAAACTTCAGACTTTTATTTTCTGCTAAGTCTACCTCTCAGTTTTCCAGCAGCCATCTCACTTGAACCACAAGTGCTGTGTTTAGTGCAGCCCTGTAATAACTGTCTGCTCTTGTCAGGCCTGAGGAGGGGTTTCTGCAAAGAACCACTTTGCATACATGGCAGAGAACATGTACCAGTAACACAGATGTGGGGTTGCTTATGGGGCAGGATGATCCACATTCACGTGCTGGTTTTCCACCACCAGCTGCAGAATTGATTGCTGGTCCTTCCTGCTGGATTTTCTCCTTGCCCAGCTGCTTTGCTTTGTAGTCCCTGGGGTTTGCCAGTCTCAGGAGGCTGCATTTTGTGCCTGAGTGTCCTTAATTTAATGTTTAGGTGCAACTGTTCTTTCCTGGCTTTTCTCATTGCAGCAGCTTGACAGAAAAGCGTGAATTTTTATAAATTGTTTATGAATCTTCTCCTTCTCAATAGAAAAAGAAGCCTATTAAAATAAACACACAGGGAGCTGTAACAAGAGGGCTTTGTTATCTCTCAGAAGTTGTGGCCTGATGCTGTAAGTTGAGCTGTCAGTGAGGTTGTCTGGAGGGAAAGAATCAATTCTCTGGTGAGCAATTTACTGGTCTGGGACATGTTGTTGTATAAGTTACTGACTTTTGTGAAAAAATTCACACTCTGATGTTTGATGGGATCTCTGGAGAAAGGAACAAGGACACCTAAAACTGACACAAAGCTGGTGAACAAGAAATCAGCAAGTGGAATCATCAGTACCCAGTGTTGACGCCCTTGAGTCAGAGAAACCTGCTCTGCAGCCTGGAAATGTAAAAACTGGCTGTGTCAGGAGATTGTGCTTCCAGGGAGTAATTACTGCTTTTTAATTACTGCTTTTCCCCTACAACTCTTTCTTGCTAGTCTTTTGTATTTAGGTTTGCCTTGATGGTTAATCAAATTTCAGAGCAGGTGACTCTGCAGAGCTGCAGGTGATTTCCATCTGCCAGGTGAGGCTGGGTTTGCTCTGGCCAGGCTGCACGGGCACTGCCAACTGTTTGTCTTGGCAGTAGTTGATAGCCTTTTTGGGTTTGTGTGACAGCACAGGCATGAAACTTGAAAGTCCTTTTCTCACAGCCCTTGTCACTGTCTAGGAAAGCAGCAGGCAGGATACATCTACTTTGTACCTCCTCTCTCTGCCCTATTTTTGGTAGCAAAGCTGAGCTCAAGGGACAGGTGATATTTTAAGAGTCAGCAGTCAGGAGTCACTTTCTTTCATGGCTGCTACTCTTTTCCAACTCTTCAGATACATTTATTTCTCAGTCATTTCAGTGGAATAATTGTGAAGAATGCCCAAGACAGTTTTACAGTTTGGTTATAGTGTGAATGAGGCTGTGCCATCTCTGCAGAACCACCGTAGTTTTCACCAAAAAACACCTGAGAGTGATCCATGATTCAGAATGGATGTTGCTTCTCAACTGGAGTCAGCAGCTGGAGAAACACAGCACAGATCCTGCAGGTTCCTCTCCTGTCTGCAGAGGGGTTGCTCAGTCTGTTATATTAATTACCAACCATATTTGCAGTGCCCAATTCCTACAATGCCACAATTCTTAATAATCTTTCCTTAGGAGCACCATGGTGGAAAGTGTGTGTGCACACGTGTCTGATCTGTCTGTCCCAAATGTCCCCTCCAAAAGGGAGAGGGGACACGAGGGGATTTTTCTTTCAGAAGAACTTTTCAGTGTTAAGTTTCAGTCATTCATACTGAGTGACTACTTTTAAGCAGAAATACAAAAAAAATGGGGTAACAATTTCATTACATGGTGTTTTATAGCAACTGCTATTCACCTTTATAAATTAACTGCTGTCTTCTGTATGGCAGAAAAAGGCTTTTATACTTGGCAGGCTGCTCATAATATTCTAAGGATTATTAAAGTAAGCTGTAGTTGTCGTATAATACACATTATAATGGCACATGGTTTTACATTAATGTGTCTTGGGGGAGGATATGATTTCAGAATGTGTATTCACATATGGATGGAGTTTGAGTTTTTTCACCCTGATCAGAATGACATGCACAGAAAAGGTCCCTGGACCATCATCCCAGCAAGTTCTTTGTGAGTAATAAAGTGGTGAGAAGAGAAAATTTCATCAAATTCAGCAGGAATTTTTGAAACAGACCTCGAAGAGCACAATTTTTTTTTCTCACCTCCTGACTTTACATTTATAAACTGAGGTTGTCCATATTTAGGTGAGTTATTTGGGCTCCCTGCTCTCCTTGGAGGTGAGAAAGCTGGGGAGCAGCCAGGCCGAGCTGTGCAGGGGTGCTGAGTGCTGCACTGGGGCTGCTGTGTGTGAAGCAGGGCAGCTGCCTTCACACACCCTGTTCCAGGCAGGACATTTGCAAGTCGAAGGGATTTCAGACCAGAGCTGTGGGAACAGCTGGGGAAATGCAAATGGAACTGTTATATTTGCATTCATTAATTAGGCAGCGACCGCAAGCAGCGTAAGCGCTACAGCTGCTGGTTTAAAAAGTGTGAAAAAGATGGAGGATAACATAGCTAGGGAGGTGTTTGTCTCCTCTGTTGGGCTGAATTAACAGATACACCGTTGATCTGGTGATAAAATGCAAATTAATATCCCAGGATGAGACACCAGAGAGCACTGGATTAGGTGAGGAAGGAAATGTAGAGATGGAGACATGGCAAAGCAATCAGTAGAGGAAAGCAGAGGCTGTGCACAGATCTCAGGGACAGCAGTGAGGCTTTAACCTTGAACTATTCGGTGTTAGGAATTATCCCTCTCACCTTTGACCATCCTGAAAGGATAATTTGGGCATGCTGGTGCAATTATAAAAACAACAAACAAAACAAAAGCCCTGATACTGCTGATATGTGGCGTAGAGGGATCTTAAAATAATCTTTATCCAGGGATTAAGAGTTTCTGATCTACCACTGACCTGTTTTCAGAGTATTACAAATTCATGGTACTTGTAGAAACAAGACAAAAAGGCTGTAAAACAAGAGAAAAGCAGATTTACAACAGCATAAGTTACTAAAGTGAGTTGCATTGATGAGGAAGCTTCAAACTAAAAACCATGATTGGTGAAACCTCCTTTTTCTAGTCAAGAATCCAAAGTGTGCTTGGAAATCTTTTTGTAGAAAGTTTCTGGACCTTTTAGGCCATGTGTGAAAATGCTTTTTTTTCATTAGGAGTGAGAAATGCAGACCTCCAGATGCCCTCTGATTTTTTTTCCCCCAAAGGAGGAGGAGCTGGGGTGAGGTGGAGATACAAACACTGCTGTAGTCCTTGAGTTCTGAATTAATGCTGCTGTTTTTAAGGGCTGAATAAACATTGGGAGTGAATGAGTTCTGTGCACAGAAAGCCAGGGAAACTTGTGCTGATACCACTGACTTTGTGAACAAAGAGAAAGTTGTGTATCTCCAGGATTATGGGCATCTGAGGTGTTTCATCATTACTAAATTCTTATGGGGAAAAATAATTGACTAAAGCAAATTAAGTGCCAGAAAGTGATTTTTATTTCATTGCCTGGCAGTAATATATGGATTTGATTATTTGTTTTGGCCTTTTCTAGGGGTTTTTGCACGAAGTAATAAAGTTAGCATGAAATTTCATCTTAGTTTGAAATGCCTTACGTCTTTATCAAATGATAAATAACACAGACTTGGACTACAAGTTCAGTATTTTGTAATTTTGTCTGCAAAAACATTTTTCATGGTCAATAAGAGAAATGTGAGACACCAGAGCAATAAATTCATGCTTGTCTTTGGAGTAAAATAATAATTACTTGGGTAATACAATCGTTTTTATATACACCCATGTCAGGGGACCCCTGGCTACAAATGTGAGCTGAGTGAAGTCTGGAGGAGCAGGACCCTGGTCAGTGAAAGCAGCTTTTACAAACTGTGAAGGATTTGCAGAGGGGTGATAAACCCACACAGGACCAGCAGCTTGGAGTTATTGTTGGGTGTTTGAAGTCCCAAAATCGCAGCAGAGATTGGGATGGGGAGAAGTGCAGGGCTGCAGCTGCCACACGGTGAGCTGGGCCAGCTGGGCCTGTGCCCGAGGGGCTGCCAGGGGCAGGAGCCCAGCTCTGCTCAGGGCAGGGTCTGCTGGGGGAGCTGGGGATGTCACTTTGCTCTCAGAGAAACCCGGGCTCTCAGACTCTCATGAATAAGCAGTTCCAGATAGTTTTAGAATCGTACAGGTATGAAAAGAAACAGCTTTTCTTTTTAGCTGTTGGAGGGGCAAGGGCTGGTTTGAAAGGGTCTCTGTTGTTGTACCCTATAATGTGACACTGCAACGTGTGTGGCTGTGCTCTTCATTTCCCTGGTACATCGATGTGCAGGGCTCAGTTTGGGCAGGCCCGTAGCAGCACTCGGGAGGGGACATCAAAGTGCCACCAGGCAGGGTATCGAGTGGTCTCTGTGGGTTATTTACAGTAATTTGTTCTGCATTTTTCACAATAGCCACACCAACCCCAGCTCTCTGCAGTCACCAGTGTGAGGACACCGTGGTGAAAGACAGCACCATTTTCACCCAGTTACTCCTTTGACAAGAGGTTCTTGTCTAGAATGTGAAATTGTAGAAGCCCCCAGCTGGCGACTATAAATTCCTGCCTTAATGGGCTGTGTCAGACACGTCGGGGTGGCTGTGCCGGGAGGGAACCTGAGACTGGATGCCAAAGGGAGGAGTTTCCATCCAGCCCAGAGTCGGGAGGGCATTTGTGTGCTTGGGGAGGGCATTTGTGTGCTTGGGGAGGGCATTTGTGTGCTTGGCAGCCAAGGGTGCCCCAGCCCCTGTGCAGGGAAGGTGACACCCAGGGGAGAGGGGCTCTGCAATAATGCACAAGTGGCTTCCCCAGCTGCAGGGTCCCTCAGTGGTCAGTCGCAAGTGCCTGTAGAATATCAGAACCAGGGAATGAGGTTTTGTTCTTGTCTGGCCTATCATAGCAGGTTTAAAAGTTGTGATTTCCTGTCCAAAACTTAACCAAAGCAGTTGTTGACTGGGCAGTGTGTGACTGTTGCTCACTTCAGAGTTGTCCAAATGTGACTGTTCTAACTCACAGCAGATTCTTACTTAAACTGTAGTTTCTTTTTGTTGTATCATTTTTGCTGAGATCATTGGTTTGCTGTTCCTCTGCTACAGACACTCACCATCAGTTTTCATTGGTGATTTCAGACATTTTGAGGATTTCTTGGATCTTTTTTCCTCCTGTTTTTGCCTTTCGTTGAATTTCTGCATTATCACTTGCAGCCATGGCTTCAGCCATGGGAGCTGTATTAAGTACAGCTCCCTCCCCTCCTCCTGCCCACGTTGGGAGCAGCCTATGCTGTGCCTGTGGTTTGTTGTACTGCTCCTCCTCTTTTCCTAGATGGGAAGGAGGGTACATCCCTCTCCATGCTGATTGTTCTCTACATCTGTGTAACAAGTGAAGGAGGTAGCAGTAATGTCCTGCTATTGCTTTATAACCTGTTCAAAGTACAGCAAAGCCCTGGGAAAAAAAAGTTACTGATAGTTTGTGGTGTTAAGTTCTTGAAACATAAAACCAGGACCAGGCTGTGCTTCGAGCTGAAGTGTTCAGAGCAGAGGGTCTGCAGCACTTGTCAGGGAAAATGCTTTATTTTGGTGGCACCAAAGGTTGCACTCACTTTCTGAATACTGTTATATCTGACAGGCCAGCCTTAGGTTCAGCTGGTGCTTTTCTCTGTCCAAATGATGATTAGAGAATACTTTAGGTAATTTAAAACACTAAAAGGCAGCTAATCCAAAAGAATTCTGTGATTCTGTGAAATATGGTTCTGAGTAGTCAGGAAATTAATCACTTGGAGAACCCCTGGCATTGTCTTTTGAACCTTCTCATAATTCCTCTGAGTCCTGCCAGGAAATGAGAGGGGGAGATCCTAGGCTAGCTAAATTAAGAGATGACTGAATTTTACCCCACAGCTGAATTGCCAGTGGCAGGCAGTGTTCAATGAAGAATTGCCAGACAGACTTGTATCTGTAATTAGCATTTCTCACCAGCAAGGGCTTCTGCTGCTGGGTGGCACCAGCAAGAGCTGCTCACTCCTGGGACAGCTTTCTCCCAGCCTTCCAGGAGTCCTGGCTATCTGTCCATGTGCTGTGATTCCTGCAGTGGAAGGAGAAGAGCTTCACTGGGTTTGACAAATGCAGTGTTACATGTGGGAGGTGACCTGTGCTGCCTCACTGCACACACCTGCCCTGGGCTCAGCTTCCACCAGTGCCCTCTAAAACAGCAAATTTGGCATTTGCCAAAGATGATTCTGTGCATTGTGTGTCTGATGCAGCAGGTTTATTTTCAGACACATCTAGAAGTTTAATTTTTTCTGCTGTTTAAGAAGGACCATTAAAATGGGTCTCTTGCAAGAAATTGCCTCGCTGTTAATAGCAGATTTATGGCTACTGGCCAATACTGTCCTAATAGTGTATCCTGTTCAAAATTGGTATTTATGTACCAAAAAATGCTTTAAAAGCAAATAAATTAAATACCATGTTCATAAAAATGTTAGTGAAAATATCTGATCTAAAGTTCATTAATATTCAAAAGAAGCTTCTCAGAATGTGGTTGAGGAAGGACTGCATAATGGCTAAATGTTTCCTGTATTCCTTTTGAAAATATATACCTCAAACATATCCATAGTTGAATCCAGCTTGGGAGAACTTGTAAAGTCATATTAGTGTATGAGAAGAAACACAAAAGTTGGGTTACTTACTTAAGCTGTTGTTTGTGCTGTCCAGGTAACATTCTTTTAACACATGAAAATTAAATCTGCAGTTCTAGATTTAAGCTTGTGTGGCCCAAAACAATTCACATACATTTTAGTTATTGCAGAGGAAGTAAAACCTTCCTCTCTAAAAGTTCGGAGAATAACCAGTATCCTCATCTTTCCAGAGAATTCCTCCTTAATGTAAAAAGAAGATAAAATTCACAGACTCTACTTTCAGATTCGCAGATGCTGGGGGCTCTCCCTAAGCCCTTACAGTGCTCAGTTCTGTACTTTAGCACTTCACCAGGTGCCTGTAAGGTTCATTTGCCTGCTGGCTTGTGGAGTTTCTTGTCCATGTGTCTCCTGTATGAACAATTCCTGGAGATCAAAAGCTTTTTTAGAGAACAGCCACGAGCAGCTCCTTGCTCAAATACTGCCCTCAATTCTCTATCCTGTTCCCATTACAATTACAGCCCCACAGCTGCCAGGCAGGAGTGGGAGTTCATACAAATATTTGTAGGGCTGTGAATTGCACTGTGCTGGGGAAGCTGTGGGTGGTTTTTCACGGCCCCATTGTGCCTGCAGGAGCAGGTGCCCGTGCCCGTGTACCACCCCACGCCCAGCCAGACGCGGCTGGCCACGCAGCTGACGGAGGAGGAGCAGATCCGCATCGCGCAGCGCATCGGCCTCATCCAGCACCTGCCCAAGGGCGTCTACGACCCCGGCAGGGACGGCTCCGAGAAGAAGATCCGAGAGTGAGTCCTGGCACGGAGGGAAGGGATGTGGCTGTGCCCGTGGTTTGGGATGTTACCCTGGGAAACCTCACCTTGTCATCCTGGGTTTGCCTTCTTTACAGGGACTGTGATTCAATGGAGCTTTTTAAAAAGAAGGCTGATGTGGGGAGTGGCATCCCTGCTGAGGGCAGGGGGTTGGAACTCTGTGGGCTCCAAGATCCCTTTAACCCAAACTACTCCATGCATCTGAGGCTCTTTTCTTTACCTTACACAAGTATCTACAAATACTAAAAGCATCCAGGAATAGATATTGTACTGTTTTTCACTTCCAGGTTGGTAACAGCACACTTACTATTTTATTTTTCCCCTCCAGATGTGTCATTTGTATGATGGACTTTGTTTATGGGGACCCTATCCGATTTCTGCCGTGCATGCACATTTACCACCTGGACTGTATAGATGACTGGTTGATGAGATCCTTTACCTGTCCATCCTGCATGGAGCCAGTGGATGCAGCACTGCTTTCATCATATGAGACTAACTGAGCCAGGGTTTCTCTACTGAACCTTCGAGGAGACCATCCACTTCAATGGGTTTGATCCTTTTGTCATTCAGCCCAAAGAGCCAGGAATTAGGAATTAAGATCATGCACAAAGTATACATTTCCTAATAAATAAAAAAAAAATATTCCTGAATGGCTGCAAATATTGGAAAACATAGTATTTTAGAGACTATAGAAAAGTAGGTTGTTATTTTTAATGTAAAGCCTTGACCCACCATTGTCTTTTAATGTTTGTTCTTACACCCATATATAGGAATTGTGTAAAGTGTTACAGCAACTGTAAATGTTTAAACTGCGTGTATCCAATTTTATTAGCAGCAAGATAAGAGTATTTTTTTCCTAAATAAAGTAACCAGTTTTGTTCTGATTCTTTTCACAAGTCCTGGCATTTGGGTCAAGGCTTTATTGAAATCTACATTTTATAACACTGGCACAAAGAAATAGTTTTAAGCTTGTTTGCACAGTTCTTTTTCTTTTTCTTTTTTTTTTTTCCATTGGAGATGGAATTCATTGCCTTAGGTCTTTTTAATAGTGTATTGTTATTGTTGGGCTGGCTCTATGCTTGAAAACCAGTTTATTTATAACCTGTTAAAAGTGCTATATTTTGTTTGCAGTTAGGAATATGCAGACTTCAAAGTGATCTCCTAGCTTATAAGCAAACTGAGATGCATTATCCCTTTTCTACATGTGATGCAGATTATGAAGATATGACACAAGTCCTGCAGTGAAACTCTGGTTTCATGGGGTTTTTTTATAACTTCCTTCAGTTTTGATGAAATAACAGTCCCTAAACTTTAATATGTGACCTTTAACTTGATCAGATTAAGAGTGGGCCAGATGAACAATAAATAGTTAAGCTGCCATAACTGAAAAAAAAAAAAAATTGGAACTAATCTAGTGTTAGCATTGATCAGTTATTCTATTTTTTTCTCCCTAAAATGGTTGTCTTGGATAATAGCAAATGGATACTGCATCTCTCGTTCTTGTAGTTCTTAGGTTATCAGAAGTTAAGAATAAACATACTGTATCTCAGTCTCCTGTATTAAATGTATCTGTTGAGCCCTGCTGGCTGGCACATCAGTCCACCAAACAGGAATGAATGCAGAGAGGAGAAAAATAGACTTTGTTCTGCACATAAATGCAAAGTTTATATAAACACAGAGTGTCAGGGTAGCAGTGGAGGGGCAAACAGTCCTGCTATAGCCAGAATGACACAATTCCCTGATTTCTGTAGCAAACAGAACCTGCTTGTTAAGAGAGGCTCCAGCAAAGATTGTAGCTGTAAATGACCTTTTTCCACTTAGCATGATTTTCTCCTTTTTTCTTCTCCCCCACTCCCTTGATGAACCTTCTGTGACTTCTGTGCATTCAGTGCCACCCTGACAGTGAGAAGCCCTGGTCTCATGAAATGAAACGCAATCTCAAGTTAACCACAGCAAATTGGGGGATATTCTTTGATTGTGTTTCAGATGTAGTTTTGAGTTCTTGATACAAGAAGTTGTGTTTGAAGACCCAGGTCGTTTGAGGACTTTTAGTGCATTTGTAATTCTGTGGGTTATGGATAACTGGTCAGCACAGTGGAGAGTCAACATTTATTTGTGATTCCTGCAGCTGACAGCACCCTGCTCCCTTAGAGAAGAGCTCCAAGGAGCGGTCACAAGGAATTGAAAAACACTCTGCAGTTCTAGATTCACTCAAATGGCCACACATTTATCTGGACACAACGTTTGCTGAATTCATACATCCCTAATTACATGGATCCAAATCTGGGAAGAGAGACCTGAAGTTGTGCAATATCATTGTTCCTTTTCATCATTCCATGTGTGTTCCTTTGTGTCCTCCTTTTTGTCTGTTTGTTTCAGGGGTTGGGTTTTTTTTTTTTTTTTTTTTTGGCAAAACAATGTCCACATTAAGTATTCATTTCTTTATCTTGTTAAAACTGGCAAATGAACAATTTGAAAAAAACAGTGTTGTCATGGTGGTATTAATCTTTATTTATTACAAGACTTGATTAAGAAAGATTTAAAAGAAGTAGGAAGTGATGGGTTACTGAGCTGAATGCTTTCCTAGGCAGCTGACACCTGAACTTTTAACACTGATACTGACTGGGCTAAGGGAAGAAATTACTTTTATTAAAATACTTGTTAAATAGCAAAAAGGTGTGAAAGGTTAAAACTGGAGCTGATGACATAAAACCATTCCAAAAAAGTTCAAATTTTAGCTTCAAGACCAATGTGTAAATATAACAAATAAATCAAATTATTTTTCAAGTTTTTAGATACAATACTGTTCTGGGTGATTTTGAATTTAAAGAAGAGTTGATCTAAATTTAATGCAAAATAGTGTGTAACCTGAATTCTAGCTAATTGTGGAACCAGATCTGTGTTTTATTTCTGCCATGTATAAGATGAAGATATATTTACCTCGTGTCCTAGAGGTGTCTAACAATTACTTGCACTTCAGACACATGAAGGCAGTCCAGCACAGCACAGCTGTTCCCAGCTGGAGTCTCCTGCAGCTGGGTGAGGGGAAGGAGTTGGCTCTGACTCACCTGGACCTGTCCACCCAAAGTCCTTCTTATGGCAGGCCCATAGAAAAATGTCTGCAAGGCAGTTTGAAGGAAAAAATCAAACAAAAAATCCTCTCAGAGGCACTGTGTGCAGGTACCAGTGTGGAGGTGCTCGACAGCCTCAGGAGCTGCTGCTTTGGGGCATTTTCATGGGGCCTGTGCAGTGGGATGGAAACACCGAGTGCAGGGATGGCATCTGTAATTTAGGGCTGGAGTGGCACAGCAGCCCTGGCACTGCCCCAGCTGGGCTGAGGGAGCACCAGGCTCCATCCCAGCAGCAAAGGGACAGGGCTGTGAGACCCCCAGGCCAGAGCCACCACAGCACTGCTGGCCCCTGCACAGGAACTGCAGCAGGGAGGGCAGCCCTGCACTGCAGGGATGTGCTGGGGTTCCATTTCCAGATTGGAGTAGGAAATGGATTTTGTCCTCTGCATGAGAGGGAAACTCCCACAAACCTGCAGCCAGAGATGTAATGACCAGTAAGGAATACTCAGTTTTGTACAGACCTTCATGCTTAAAAATTCTTGCATGCTACAGGAATTACCACTTTAATCATTTTACTTCTAAGGATGGCAATCCTTATTACTGTTGCCAGTTCATTATGTGAATCTGGGGGAGAATCATACATAAACAAACAAACCCAGCCCAGAGCATTTCTTTCTCAGGAACATGAGCCACATAAGGGTTTAAAAGCTCTTATGGTCCTGCAGCTTCCCAGGGCTGAAAGCAGTTCCATGTTTGGAAGGCTGACAGGCTCCCTCTCCAGTGGCAGAAGGGTGCATTTCTGAGCTGAGGGATTGTGAAATACCTGAATTTACTTCAGTTGCCACAGTTTCAGGACTTCGACACTTCCTGTCCTTGTGCAATTGTGGTAAAGATGAAAATACTTTTGAGTCAGACTGCCAGTGAAATAAATAACAAGATGGCTGAAACTAAACATCCAGGGTCTCTCAGCAGTTAAATCCTGGATTAAAAGGACTCAGGGAAAAATGTGGATGCTGCCTGATTACAAACACAGTTTGTTAGAGATACCACATTTTTATTAAAAACATACATTCTAGTTGACAACCTATAAAAACACATGAATAAAATCTGTTCAGAAGAACCCTTCTTGACTTAATACCCAGAATAAAAATTAGCTTCAAGGATTAACTTTTCCTTTTATATATAGCATTTAACTTTGAAGAATATAATTTATGCTAACCATCCTTTGCAGATTATCTTGCATTTAAACCTGTTCTGGGATAAGAGTTCTGGGCTTTGGAATTCTTGGTATGAAATGCAAAGTTAATGCTTTGTGATAAAGAGAACAGTCTGAATGCACTCTGCTAAAGCATCTTTTTGATTTAAGCAGAAGAAATAACTGTACTTTCACACTAGCAACTGATTCATTACAACATCCACTCTGCTCTGACACTTTGCTAAGTAAAAGCTGCAGAGAGGAGTTTATAATGAAGAAATCCTTTGTGCAGAGCCCTTTCTGTGCTCCCACAGCACCGAGGTATTTGCTGGCTCAGCAAGAGGGGCGCAGCCACGCGGAGCAGAGCGTGCACAGAGAGCCCCCAGCCCTCCTCTGTCCTGGAAAACAAGCAGCAGAAACTCAACCAACCTGCTCTTTGCAGCACCAACCCCGACAAAACAGTTCTCTTTCTTTCCAAGAAGGCATTTCAAGAGCTCTGCACACAGCAGTAAATGCTGGATTCCCCACACACTGCACGGGCCCTGGCTGCCCACGCTGAGCCCTTTCCCAGCCTCACTCTGCTCCCTGGCTGCTCTTTTGCCAGGGCTCTCGCTGCACCATGACAGACAAACTTCACCACCTCAGCCTCTTTTGTCCACACTTCTGCCACGTTAGCAGGAGCTGCCTGTGTAATCCAGGATTCACGCTGGGGAAGCAGATTGAGGGAGGCAGACAAGGCAAGAATTCAAGGGGGAAAGGATGAATCACTCCAAATCTCTTTTCTGAGCAGGACAGAGCCATCCCAGGCACTGTCCCACTGAGGCACAGCTCTGCTAGTCCAGAGTGAAAAATGATGCCTTCAAATCTAGAGCATAAAACTGCATTTTTGTGAGGTTACTCCACTGAAGGGCTCTTGCTAGATTGCCTGTTTGTCTTGGGATTTCATCTTCTAGCAGGCTGCAAACTGCACAGTCCTGCAGTGTGATCTACTGCAAACCATTAGTAAAGGCCTTTAACCTCTGCATTTTCCTCAGCTATCACCAAAGCTTGCTTTTCTTTTTAAATTATCTTGCCTTTTTAAAGTACCAAATTGAATAAATAGTTGAAGCAGTTAAATTTTTAAAAAGCTTTGGCTCCAGAACCCTGTTCCCTCTGTGTGTGAGTATACATACATACATAGATGTTTTATGTATATTTATATATGCTTTTCTTTATGTATGTGTGTGTGTGACAGATCAGACAACAACAGAGCTGTAGCAAAGACACTGTGCATGGAATTCCTGCTGTTCCTTAGAAATACCAAATTTGTGTGCATCAGTGATCAGCCCAGCCAGCGTCACAGAATGGAAACCACTCAGGTATTCACAAGCCATAGGAATGAAAGGCAAACCAAATTTTTCACAAAATTGCATCAGACACTGGAATAATGTCCCCAGGCAATATTAGATCTCCCCAGGCAATATTAGATCTCTCACCACTGAATACTTCTAGGATTCAGCTGGACAGGTGCAGGGCCACCTTGCCTGGCCTCTGCTTTTGGCAAGAAAGGTTGGGCCACCTGATCCTGGAGGTTCCTTCCAACCTGATATTGTATCTATGACTGAAATATCAAAACTGTAGCTGGCTCTGATTGCACCTAAAAACCCCTGCAGCTGTACAACCTTCGTGGTGGTGAGAGCAGTGCTGTACCCACACAAAGATGACCCTGAACATGAGCCATTGTAGGATCCTCTGGAGTTAACAGCCTTGCTTCCCTCCCCAGAATGATTTACAGAGCTGCACTGAGATTCAGTTCCTGTGCCACATCTGCAGGGCACAGGCAGCTGCAGCATCCCACAGCAGCACCTTCCCCAGAACATTGACAGAGCAGCAGCTCCTCCTGGGCCTGCCCTGTGACACAGCTGACACCGAGCATGGCCTGGGGCTGCAGCACTGCACACAAACATCCCACACAGCTCCAGCACCAAGGATGTTGTTCTTACCTTCACACCCTGTGCACTGCAGAATGAAATAGCAATAGGAAGAGGAAAACTGTCCAGAGTATTGCAGCTTCTGCCTATCTTTTCTTTCCACCACATCACTACATTACTTTTAGGCCACAGGCCTGAAAGTGCTGTTCCTGTACTTTGCTAGCAGAAGATAAACTTTTCTTTGCCTTTTTTAAAATTGAATCAGCCCATAAAAAGAGCATGCAGGGGGTTACAACTGCTCTGTTTTGTATTCTTCCTGTAAAATAGCCAAGGAGAGAGAAAGCAAGTAGATTTCCCTGCAATGCATAATTCTAAATAAACATTTTGCCTATGCTTAGCCAGCAATGAAAATAAGTAGGTCCTCAGGTTTAAAAAAACCACAGAAGATAATGGAGCACAGCCCAGTTCTATAGAGCCATGATTGAATGTGAGCAAACACTATGCAGAACTTTAGCACAGTGCAATGCAGGTATTTATTAACCTTGTTGCTATTCATAAATCTTGGAGACAGGGATTGACTGGGCATGTCCTTAAAAACCAGTACTTGGATATTTTTTTTAAACACCTGAAGCAAACCTAGATAGCATCTTTAAAAAATATTCTATGATGACAAATCATTCAATTAAACACTTGCTGGTACACGCTTTGCACATCACCTGCCACCAAAATGGATTTGCAGAACATAATGAGAAAAGAAGCAAGTTCTTTTCTAGTCTGTTCAGGTTGCCCAGTCTCATTCATCAGTGATGTTGCCAACCATTACCCATTTTCCTGTAGAGCAGTAAACAACATGACTCACCTCTTTATCTTCTCCTCTTCCTCCCAGAGGGGAACAGTGTTGAATGCATTGTTTTGGTCATTTCATATACATTTGCTTTGCTGCTATGTTTTTATGCTTGTGAAGAGAAAGAAATGTATCTTGCAGCTGGAACTGGAGGCTGAGTGTTGTATTTAAACTCCTGGGAGTGCTTTTTGCATTCTGGGACTGACCTGTAGGAAAGCTTTGTCTCACATGGGGAAGCATTACTTGGTGCCTTTGTTGGGCCAGAGGCACACAAGCTGTCAGCCTGTGAGCTTTTAGTGAGCTTTTAGTCTTGGACCCAGGCCACAGATAACTAAAAATACTAAAGCACTCAATACAGAATTTAATGCCAAAACCAGTGTGAAATGGGAGGAAATGTTTGATATGATCCTGTTCTACGCTGCTGTATTTCATAAAATGCTGTTTCCTCAGCCAAGCTTTGAGGTGTAAGCAGCCTGAGGCCAGGCACAGTCAGAAGGGGACAGTCCCTGAACCACCCATCCCTGGTGGCACCTGTGAGCTGTGCATGGCAATTGAACTGCAAGCAAAGCTCCTGTGACACCGGTAGAATTGAGCAATATTAAATGTGTGTTTCCAGATCACAGTATCATGGTTGTGACTTTATCAAATTCTCCTCTAACCATCCAGAAAAGCTGTGGCCAGGCCCAGCTCCAGCCCAGCATCCTTCACCCAACAGTTTGTAGCTCATCTCGTGTTACTCACAGGAGCTGGGAGCTGCAGTTGCACCTGACCAGGCCTGAGCAGGAGCTGCCTCTCCTCCCTCAGTTCCCTTGCACACAGGGATTCCACATCCCTCAGCCCATGATAAAGGGATGCCCCTTTCACTGCCTTGCCCTTCCTGCCCTCAGGTGACAGCACTGTCCCATGGGCCACCACGGCTGCTGCTGCAGACATCCAGGAAACTGAGGAGGAGTTTCTACCCCTCCCTGGTCACTGGCAGGAAAACACTTCCTAGTTTTAAAAAAGACATAGAAGAAGAAATAAAGCTTGTGGGTTTTATAATAAAAGTCCTACCAAGTGCAGAAAACTTTTCTGCTGTCTGAGTTAGTAATTTTTGTCTTTGGGTAACATCTCTGGCTTTGCTGAGGATGGGGAAGAGCTGACTGCAGCAGTTGTTGGCTAAAGCTGGTGCACAGAGTGGGTTTCTCAAGCACTGCTCACACAGTTCAGTGTTTGAATGCAGAAGGAATTACTCTTTCTGCAGACTATACCCATCTGCAGTCACACCTCCATTTCCTGAATCCTGGGCCATGCTTCAGTCTCTGCTGTGCAATTCAGTGACAATATCTGCTATTTTCTGCTGAGTACCCTGAGGGGAGAGCTCACACCTTTGTGCTTCCCCTGGTTCACTGCATTTGGGACTCCAGACTGATGAAGCAATTTGCTGTCCTGCAGAGCTGCTCCAGGCACCACGCACAGCTGCTGGAGGAGCAGTGGAAAAACCAGCCCAGCATCAACCTTCCAGCCCAGGCTGACCCCATGGAGTTTGGATCCCTGCCATGGAGGAGCACCAAAATGAGGGAACTGATGAGCAGAGAGAGGTTGGCCAATTGCAAATGTAACACATCAAAAAACTTACACAGTGACAATGTACCAGACCTTCCATTCATCTTCTCCTCAAGTGAATCCATATTATTACAGCCCATAAATCCTCATTGCATAGGGAAGGTGATTATTTGCTATGGCTTGGGAGCAAATTGGGAGCCAAGGAGTCAAACATCACAGTGAACTACAAAGCACTCAGCTGAAGTTGGAGATCAGGTCCACAGTGTGACTGGTGCTGTGTTTGGAGATGACTCTGAAAATCTAAGGAAGGTTTTGAAAACCTTAGGAAAATCTTGGGATTTTCATTGCTGCAAAGCATCAGGGAAGCTGGCTGAGCATCACACAGTACATCCTTTTGTGATCTATCTAAGATCAGGCAAAACCAAGTTGTGGGTGAAATTTCAAAGATGAGAAATGAATCTACACTCAGAAGGATTGTTCACTTTCTGCAAAGTACAATTTATGCTAATTTTCACGTGGCATTACTTGCTTAAAAGATGCTAAGGCTGCCAAAATATTTGAAAAGGACACAACTGGAAGAAGAGGCGTTATATGCATGAAGTAGAACAAGAAACTTTTTTTATTCTATACAAAGAATGACTGAATTTTTACACTGAAGTTTTGATGTGCAGCATGTAAATAGCATAATTGTTTATACTGAATTTTATCTGAATCAAGAAATTTATCAGAACTGAATTTATCTGAGAAAGTCACTTTAAAAAATGCATTTTTCATCTATGATTTTTAACTTGCAAAGACTTTTATAAAGGGCATCTATTTTTAAGACAATGCAAGTTCTCCATGTTGAGAAACTGGTGGTTCTGTCTCCTTGCATATTAATCTACAGTTATAAAACAATTTTATTTCCTTTGAGGAGGCAAAAGCAGAGCTATAAACTGTCAATTTTCTCTTCTGCTGGGAACAATCACTTTAGAAAGGATATGCACTGTGAGGTACATAGATATGAATCTTCCTGACAAACGTCTCCATTGGAGAGAAAGGGCTGTCAGAAGACCTCCCATCTCCACCCATCAGAATGGGTCATGGGGAAGAAGCTCTTTCAAAAGGGAGGTAGAAGTGTGCCCCAAAACCCCAGAGGCATACAGACATGGAGCTAGCCTGGAGCAAGCAAACACGAGGCAAAGCTGTGGTACCGCTGACTTCACCAGCAAAGCAGGAATTCCATGGCAGCATTGGAAAGCAGACCCAGCTCATTGCTCTATTCTCAAACCCCTAACACAGAAAACCTCCCAAAGATCAATAAAGAGCAGAAAGATAAAGATGTCCTTTGTGGTGAGGGAGCCTGCTTCAGCCCCAGCTTCCTCCCACAGGGAACATCAGCCTTGTGCAACGGGGACATCTCAGCTTGGGAATCCTGAGAGCAGCCCCTGCAGGAAGGGCTGCACTGGCACAGCAGCTCCTGGGCTGCTCCAGCCCCTGCAGTGCTGCCATCTCCTGAATGACCTTCAAGGACTTGTGCTTTCAATTTGACATAAGCTTCAGATCATGTTCATTCTGACAAAAGACATTTCCTAAGAACCTCCCATTGTCAAAGAAGAAGTGATGCAGTTTTATGCCATCACCACCTTTCCCTTTGCAATCCTCAGTAAATTAATTCAGCTGCTACAAGCAGCAGACTTGACAGGAAAACCAAACTCAAGAAAAAGTCAAGGTTCTTGCATAAGGGAGATCATTCTTTTCACCCACCAGCAGGGTTCTTACAGAAGCAAAAATGTGAAGAGAATAGTTTCTCTTCTGGTAAAGAGAAGCTTCCTGTGCACAACTAGACATGCCCAGGATCCAGAGCTCCTCCCTGCTGTGAGATTTTCTCCCACCATTCCAACTAAGCAGGTACTGGGAAAAAGCAATGCTTCCTTCTCAGCTGCCAGCAGTATGGATGCAAACAAACATTTAGAACTAACAGATTAAATCTGGAAATCTTAAAGTTTTGCTGTTTGGGTTTTTTTTTCAAATGTTCCCCTTTCACTAAGCAAGCTACAACAGAATGTTGCAAATGCAAGAAAAAGGCACACAATTGAAAATGAATTACACAGATGGAGGTGTGTGCAAGTGTCAAAAAGCCACTGTTGGAAAAACAATATTTTTCAGGGTTATGGTTGGTTTGAGAGATTTTTTGCCATGTTGTTACACTAGATTAATGTTTTATGCATCACCTTTGAAATTTTAAGTTATTTGGTTTTTCACTGACTTGAAAGAAAAGGAAAAATAATTCTAAAGTGTCAGTAATTTTCTGCACCAAAGTTTTCAACAAACAGAACATCAAAGAAGAAAAAGTTACGACACCGCCGAGGCTCCACAGTGCATTCCATTTTCTGGGGCGGATTTGGCTTGGTGCAGGGCAGCTTGAATTCTGAAATGTGTCCTTGTTTCCATGGAGTAATTCTTGTAGTTTTGTCTGAAACAAAAGAAGATCCACTCCAATTAATATATATTTTTAAAACATTTCTAAGTTATCTTTGTATTACTGTTTTAAGCAAAACAACAGTAGACAGCAGAAAATTCTTTCTTCACAAGCTCCTTTGTTGCCTACTCTAAAATACAAGGCATGTGTTCCTGGCCAAACAATGCAGCTCTTTGTTCTTTATTTGTAGTTCCACTGTCTGGCAATTAGTAGAAAAATATAGCTTAGTAAGAAATTGAATCTGGTCCACTCAATCAAAATACTGAGACCACATTAATTATCTGTAACATTCACTTAGGTTACATTCAGAAATTAGAACATTTTTTCTCCCTCTCAAAGTGTAACTGACAGATTTGAATACAAATATTTTCAGCATTTAAAAAAATCATTTTAATAAGTCAGACTAATTTCAAGAAAGTAAAGAGGAAGGGAGAAAAAAAAAAAGAGAAAAAAGAGAGTGAGAGAAGGGAAGATGTCCTGATCCAGAGGAGGGAAACACCCCATCTCCATCCTATGGTTGCCAACAATGTGAATTCTGTGTGGAGGAAATGAAGGCAGACAATTTGCTGGAAAGAGAAAGTGGGCACACAGCAGATTCCATATCAGCTTTTGAGGAGCAACTCATCATCCCAGGGAAAGACTGGCAGGATTTCCACCACACACATCTAGGGCCTGGCTCCACACTGTCATCTGCCTATAGTTTCCTGTAGTTCTGTCCTGCTCTAAAGAGTTACTGGAACACTCAAAGAACCTGTACTTTCATGGAAAAGCTTATACATAAAAAAAGAGAATTTGCCCCAGGACCACATAGAAATTGCAGATCCTACTTAGTAGGAATTAACATGTCATCTCCTACAGGATGGATACAGAATCCAGATACAAAAGAGGATTAGACCATGCTAATTTTCTTGTAGAAGATATTTGTCATCTTTACAGAAACATAACATTAAGTATTAAACTCTGTGTGTCTTAACAGCATTTCAGTTCTAAATTCATAATTCAAACCAAGCATGGCAGAGTGGTATCTGTCTGTGGCAGTGCCAGTCTTGGAGAAAACAAGGAATTCCATGCCCATCCTACACCAGCTTATAATTTTATGTATGCAACACCCAAGAGGCTGACTGAGAAAAGGAGGTGGCCAGGTTCTGCTGTGTGCTGATCTGAAACCCCTTGGAGTTTTCCCTTTAAATGAAATGGATTTTGTCATGCCGAGCCTGTATTTCTCATGAGTACACTGATATTCTTGTTTGTACTTTACAGTCATACAAATAGAATTATTTCCATGCATGACCAAGCCATAACTGTTTATCATCTCGTCCCACTCTTTCTCCCAGAGCTGAGGATCCAAGCCAGCAGCAGGACGTGGATTTAGGTCAGGCAAATCAAATGTCAGGCACCAGCCAAGCGCTGCTGCCAACTGCAAAGTGAATTCTGCAGCCCCAGCAAGGCTCTGCTCTCCCTCTCGTGGCTCCTGAGACATTCAGTGTTGGTAGCTGAAAGCTCAGAAACCCTGAGCATTTTAATGCCACAGGCGGAAATGTAAGAGCTGCACCTTTATTTATGACTGACTGAAACAAGGGGGTTTGTAATGAGGGTAGGTTTGGGTTTTTGGGGTTTGGGGTTTTTTCGTTGCTTTTTTGGGTTTTTTTGTTTGGTTTGGTTTTTTTTTCCCAGTCAATACAGTTTTCAAGAGTTCTTTGAGCACAGCAAGTGTGAGTAGCAGCTTTCATACACTGGGGACAGCACATTTTTTAGAGCTGCTGTCTGTTAAGCCAAACACCTTCTCCTGAGAGGACCTGAGACACTCAGAGCTACCAGGGAAAGATGCAATGGCCAAGCAGCAATGACAGAAGCTCCAGCTGGAATCAGCAGCTCCAAATCATTCATTTCTGGATCTCTTGTTAAGAGAGATTTGAACAAAGGAAATGAGGACAGGAGAGGTGTGTTTTGAAAAACATGAAGCCAATTGAAACGCTTTCCACTGCACTTTGCTAATGCAATTTTTGCTGCTCTTAATATCTTCCATGAGTCTACAGAGAACCAGGCTCAGAAGCACAGGAGACTAAAGATTGTAATATTTTAATTTTTGTGCTGACAGGCTTTTGGCATAATCTTTGGTAGACTTGATTTGCTACTCTGACTTGCAGAGTTGCCTCAGTTGGACAAAAAGCAACATAAAACTCTGTCTGACCTCTCTGAGCCAAGGGCAGGCATCAGTTTTGTAGCTGCTCACACCTGTGGCACTGACTCTGCACATCTGGCCTCATTCAGCACCCGGGCAGAGGGGAACTGCCCCATTGCTGCTAGATGCTTGAAGAGGGGGAGAGTTGTTTGGGTTGGATTTCCTCCCTCCCCATCACTGCCAAAATTTTGGCTCAGCAGAGAAATGAAGGTTCAAACAGAGGCAAAACCCGTATTTTGTTAATTTTATAATAAAGAACACACATGATCAAGTCCAACTTCCCATAAACCTACTTTGCTAGAAAAATCAATCACACAAAACAGTAAAAGCAGGTGTTTTAGTTGCCTTGATGCAGATGAAACAATACAAAGATACCAAGTGTAACCTGGAGTGTTATCTTAAATGTATTTCATCAAGGAAAGAAACAGGCAGTGCTGGCCATCAGTTTAAGTAATGCTATTTTAGCCACAGCACAGAGCTTTGATTAAATTTAATACATCTTTTATATGAACAAGCAAATATACTACAAAGATTATTACATTTTATTACACATGGATTATTTCTTATGGAGCCTTTGACATTCCTATTAAGATACTTAATTTTTTGGCACTTTTTTCAAGTCCAAGACTGAACAAATGCAACACTGGAAAGGTCCAAACCAAAACTAAGGCATGCATGCTCCCATTGGAAAAATGAAATGAGTTTCCATGATATTACTGAAATTATTCTGCTTCCTGCTAACCAGTGAAACACCAAACTGATCCACCAGACACCAACACAGGCTTTTCACTTACTTTGCTTTTTCCAGAAGTTTTATTGCTTCTTCTCTTCTATCCTGGTCCAGATACAGTATTGCCAGCTCCAGCAAGGCATTTGGAATTAGGTAATGGTCATATTTTATCTTCTTCTCACTGCATTGGAAAAGAAATAGCCTAGAGACCTTGAAATGATATATTGTTTCTCTCATTTAACAGCTCCAAACACAAATAAATAGGAGATTAGCTAAGATCAGAAGGAGCAATCAATCTCTATTACAACACTTGTCATGTTCTCTATCCAAAGCTCCCTTCTGGGTTATTAAATGTGTATTTTGCATAAGCATCCTACACAGTATGTATAATCTCAGGATCAGAAAATAATGCCTTTATTATCAGGGAAATGTTGGAAAAGATGACAATATCATGAGCTCTACCCATGTGAGCTGACAAAAAGAGGTGCCATTCACCACATGATGTGCAGAAGGTCCCAGTGTAATCATGCTCCCACCAGTCTCTGCAGAGTGCATTTGTATTTTTGGTACAGCTTCTTCATGACTGGGAAGAGGAAGGGGGCAATAAAAGCTAAGTGGTATCTGAACAATTTTGTGCACCTACAGTCCCTCAAAAAGGAGAAAACACCTCAATTAAAAATTATTTTAAAATAAAATTAAAATTGAAGATCTGAAATTCTTCAACACATGGCTAATAACAGTGGAAATTAAAATTGAAATACCTTGGAGCAAACACTAAAGATACTGCAACCCTCTCCCTTCTATTCATATCATGGTTTCATCTCCTCTTACTTGAAACTCAAGAGCTCTCCTACATGCCAGGTATGAAAACTTACTTTAAATAGATGTAATTAAAGTGGTCTTCTGCTTCTGAGATCTTGCCCAAATGCTTGAAGCATAATCCCTTTAACAGCTTTATCACACACCGGTCATCTGCCAGTAGCTCTGTAGCTGCAGGAGGAAGGAAATGGCACATTTTAGAAAACTACAGCAGAGAAGACTTTCCTGCCTGTAGGGAAACTTTTCAAAGGTAAGTGTGAGTACATTCCATGTATGGAAATACAGGAAAGAACTAGTTGGTGAATTTAATTTAAGGCAGAGGCAAACACACATCAACCTTTTCATAAATTGATCGAACTTTGTACTAAAAATGTTGGGCTGTTCTTTCCCTCCCTGCTCCCACTGAACAGCTATTCCACAATCTTACTGTTCTGACAGCTAAGAACTAATTTAAGGTGTCCATTTTGTAAATTCTAAGGTCCAATTTACAATCTCTCAACCCTTTGCCTTTATTGCACTGTACAGCTCTTTTGCTTCCTGACTTGTAGTCACATGGCCTACCAATGGGAAAGGATTCTGTCAATTCTCCACCTTCATTTGGCTAAATAAAAATATGTGAAACTTTGCTACCTGTACCTCACATCTTACCATACCTTCTTTGGAGTTTATACTTCTGAGAGCCCAGAGTCTTTCCAGCTTCCCCTAGTTCAAAATCTTTACTATCAACATTCTTTCTCCATCAGAAAATTTCTGCATAATGCATATCAAAGAAAACTGCAGGGTTTTTCATAGCCAATCCATATAAGCAGCTTACTCTTACAAGTTTATAGGCAAAATCTTCAGCTTGGTTGCTCATTTCCAATTCGTTAAATATGCCTGAAAACAGCAAGTCAATATTTTGAACAGGCAACACTTAAAAATGGTGGCATGTTTTAAAATATATCCCACTTTTCAATTACATGTCCTCATAGTGTTCTACAAACATGAATCTGCTACAAATCCCTGCAAAATGCAGCCTTAGCCACAATTTGCCAACTAAGAAAAAAAAAGGAACAGGGAAATACTTCACTTATTTTAAATGATGAAACAAAATGGGTGACAAAGAAGGTGAATAGGTCAAAGCCCTTTTTCTAAGATGTCACCTTCACTAAAAATATTTTCCCCATTCTCTTTTTCAATTAATTAAAAATAGATAGTTTTAGTCAGTCGTTCAGGCAACCTTTTCAAATCTTGTGTAACTCACTGCACAGAAGTCCAAGGCCCTAGAAAAGACTGCAATGCAGTGTTTTAGCCTATATTCCTTTGTCAACAGGGGCTTGATCCTTTTGCAGGAAGGCTGTATGTAATAGCAGTAAGATCAAATATTGGTCAAGGAAAAACTGACAAATGCTGTGCAGACTGCTTGCACTCCCACAGGAGCTGGGAAACACTGACAAGAAATAAACACCAATTGAATTTTCTCATGGATTGCTAATTAAGAGACTGACAGAAAATGCAGTAGCAGAGGGTGTTTCAGTTCAATCCCATATTGTGCTCATTGACAGAAAGGCCATCCCTGGTGTCCTGGATTTCTGCAGCACACTGGTGACACCAGAACATTCAGCCCAAAGGTCACATCACAAACTGACAGCACTTCTAAAACACAAAACCAACTCCTCTCCTATTTATCCTTCAAACCAGAGGATAACAAAATCTGAGGGTAATGGAGCTTCAGGATCCAAGTAATGAAGTCAATGAATATCCTGATGTGATCTAACAAAATAAACAGACCTTTATCACATGTCATAAACCACTCCTAACACACATCTGTGGATGGAAAAATCACTTACTATTATTGTAAATAGTTGCTCCCTTAAAAATAAAAAATATTCCTATCTGCATAAATAGTTCATGGTTTCATTACCTATGTTCCTCCTGTGACCCAATTAACTTTACTAATGAGTGTGTCTCTATTCACAGATAATATCTCTAGCTATTGCAGTGTAAAATAACTGCTTAAACCCTACCACTGGTTACCTGAACTTCTTGCCAATGCTTCTTCTGCTTCATTTAAAGTCTCTAACATGCCTTCTGTTAAGTTGGGACATTTTCCAATTACAGCATAGCCATTCCAGATATACATCATTTCCTGGGGTCAGGGAGAAATGACAGCACCATTAATTACAGCACTGGATAAATGTAGTTGTCAAATACTTCAGTTTATCTCTACATGATGAAAAAGTTACAGGTTCCTTAAATAAAGTCAGTTTGTCAAAATGTATTTTCATTGCAACTGAAAACTTGTTACACTGTTTATCAGAACTAATTAGCCCTGGAAGACACCTCAAGAGCCACTTACTGAAAACAATGCAAAGGAAATTGCTTGAACAGAATGCAAACACATTCTCACTTATAGAAGAAGGTAAGTAGCAACAAAACAGACTTAAAACATTCATGGCACATGGCTAACTGTCCCTTCATTAAGGTTTCCTCTTGTTTTTCAGTTCTATCCTAGCAAAGGCAGTAATATCCATAAATAACTGCAATGCACTTCTTCCACAGAAAAATTATGAAATCTCAGGACAGCAAAACAAACCAAAAAGAAAACCAAACACTCTAACCTTTAAGCCAAGTTTCAAACACACACACAGAATTTTAAATCTGAACTGTAAACTTCTTACATTCCTCACGTTTGTTTGATGTTCCCAAAGAAAGCAACTTTTTTATTATTGAACTGTCCTTAGAGTAAGTTTTATTAAAAACTATTAGCTGAATTTCTATTTGCTACCAGGGTTCTTAGAGTATCACCAAATGCTACTACCAATCACAAAGTGAAAGATGAAAATATTATATAGACTTACAACTGGCCTTCAGGACATTATTTAATCATAAAATCACAGAACACCCTGAGCTGGAAGGGACCCACCAGGATTGTTGAGCCCAGCCCAAGGGTACCCCAAGAGCCCCATCCTGTGCCTGAGAGTGTTGTCTAAAAACTTCTTGAGCTCTGTCAGGCTGGTGCTGTGACCATTCCCTGGGGAGCCTGTTCAGTGCCCAATCACCCTCTGGGGTGGCTGAACCTTTACCTAATATCCAGCCTAAACCTTCCCTGACACAGCTGCATGTCACTCCCTCAGGCCCTGTCACTGATCACCAGAGAGATCAGTGTGTGATATATTCATTCTATTTATTTACATGACCTTCTCTGTGGGCAATAATTTAAAGCATTTGGATGAAATTTCTATATAGAACAAGTGAATTGTGGAACTGTGGCACAAAAAGCTGTCAGGCTAGAGTAGCTGAAGCAGCATGTTAACCTCAGTCACTGTTGCTTTCACCATCTGGTCTCTGTTGATTGTAAAACCTGTGCTGAGCTTCCTGGACCTAGTGCAGATTCATTAACGTGGTTTTCAAACAGGAATATTCAAACCACATTTATTCAAGCTAAATCTCTGAGCTAAGACTTGCTTGAGGACTCACTCTTTCCAGCAAGCCTCCTGATAATGAAAAGAAAACTCCTGGAGCTGAGGTTCTGTCCCCAGCTCCCCATCCATGAAGTGCCTTTGTCTGTTCAGCTGCGGCATCTGCTGCCTCGGAAACGCAACTGCACGGCAGCCAAGGATGGGGGGGAGCTCCTGCTACAGAAACCTGCTCTGCCAAAATCCCAGCAGCACAGCCCAGCCAAACGCCAGCGTGCACTCCTTCCTCTCTGAAACCTGAAAGGCACATCAAAGTAGCCTAATTATTTCTCTCACGTCAGTCTCACTAGTGGAACACAGCCCCTGGTGAATGCCCATGCTCTGCTGTAACATCTATTTCAGTGTCACATACCCCTGGTGGGCTGGGGAGTGGTTTCCAAGAAGTTCTCCCTGTTCTGGCATTTTCTTAAAGAATATTTACTAATTATCCATCTCCTTCTTAAAAACACAACAGCTGAAAGCGCTGCAAGTGTTAACACCACTGCACTTGGCAAATCCCTGGACTCAAAATCCTTTTATGTTCTTTTTCACATGTTCTTTGCAGACAGATTTTTGTAACTGCAATGGGTGCCTCATGCAACTGGCCATGGGGAACAGGCCAGCATTACAGGGAAAAAAATAACTTAATTGCAGTGGTTTTCTGGGGTGGCCAAAGGAGTCAGTTGTTTCATCCCAGCACCCATGAGCTGCTCTGCAGAGCACCAAACTGCAAACACTGAGGAGCACATTAAACAGCTCCTTACATGCAGTGCCCAAACCCTCCATTGTTTCCTTGACACCGCCCCTCCTTGTACCTTATAGTGCTCTGTTAGCAAGTGACACGACAGAAGAGACCCAGGGCAAAGTTCCTCCAAAGGGGACCAAAAGAAAGCTGTTGGGAGCACGCTGCTCTATAGCTGGAATAATGAGTTACACATGCAACACATTTACGTGTCACAAACAGCTGGCTGAGTTCCCTGTGGCTGGTGCATGCCCCAGTTTTACAGCATTCCTTGCATTCATCTGGCTTTGCTTTGGGAACATTCCAGTCTCCTGCAGAGGGTTTACCTTAGAAACACGGAAAGATACTATTCCAATTATCTCTGGTTTATTTCTCTAAATTATAAAAATGTTGAAGAGGGGGTGTGTGTGGATATTTCTTACTTACCAAAGGTGGGACAGGCAAAGGAATGGGGTTTGAAGAAAGATACCGTCGTGCTTTCCGAATTGCAAACTTTTCTGTGGGCAGAGATTTCCCTGCAATTTTCAGTTTCAGGCTGGGAACAATCCTGAAAGTTTAAAAGAAAACGTAAGGAATTTTCTCCTGTGAACCTCTGAGATGAAGACATTCAAACTTCAAAACCAAAAAGAAAAAAACCAATAAAAAAAGATCAAACCAAGGAGAATTTTAAAAAGCTGTTACACACTGGGCTATTGCTACCTCGGGGAAGCTGAGCAATACATACTCACAAAAGCTGTCTTTATGCAGGGCACGTTTATCTCTAGGCTTCCTCTTTAATCAAGCAGGAGGAGAGGGACTCTTCCCCACTGAAAGATTAAATTAGATGATGCACCTGACTTATAAAGGGCTCATCTCTCTTCACAGACTAAGAAAGAGGCAAACTAGCTTTTGTCTCCCCATTCTCCCAAAGACTAAAACTATTCACTTCATAATGGATTCCAAATTCAGTGAAATCTGTTGATAATGATTACAAAAGACAGAGGAAACTTGAAAAGAGTAATGTAATCACATTTCAAAAAATTAGATTTCATATAAAAATTTTAAACCCTAAAGTAACCAAATTTTCTTTGCCCCAGCAAGCCTTTTTGAGCTTAAACATTGCATAAACACAGTGAGGTTATCTCACTGTGTTTATAATGCATAGATTCACCTGCACATTTAATTATTTGTTACTTCTATGAGACTCAGAACCCAAGAATCAAGTTGTGCTGATGTTCCCACTAAGGAAGAACACATCTTACAGCAAAATCCATTGAAGGCTTTCACATCTTACATTCCATTTTGATTAAAGGAAGCATGAAAAAGAATGCATTACATGGAACAGCAGCAGCACTGTATGGCCAGGAGAAATCTGCTGTCCAAACTCAGGGTCCACTTTAGTCTAAAGGATGTTTAACTCTGCATTTTCACACCAATCCAATGCTATTTGCACGATAATTTTGCCTCTGTTCCCCCAGCACTGTGACATGAAAAGATAGTAAATTGTTGTAACTGTGAGTTTGCAAATTTTACCTAAATAATTCAACTTCGCTGTCTCCAAAAGGACTGCAGTCATCTGGTCCAAACATACTGAGATAAGCAGCTTTCATGTAAATGTAAGTAGCCTGCAAATACAATGAAGAATATCTATATAGAAAAATGAATTTACAGCATCACCTTTATTCATATAAAGCACAAAACAGCAACATAAAGGGAAGAAGTTGCTGCTTTTGCTCACAGTCTTACAAAACTTTAAGTAAGAGATAAGTATTTTAGAAAGTGAGTACAGAATATTGGTTTTTGATCATGTTTTTAGATACATGCTTAGTATGTATCAGTTTGTGTCCAAATTCCAAGAACAAATCTTATGCTTGAGCAAAGTTTTTAATACTCTTAGGAACACGTGCTAGAAAACCTAAGATAAGGTTATGCTCAGAGAAAAAACCTAATAATATACAGTCTCTGTGTCCCATCACAACTTGGTAACATATCCCAAATAGTATCTGGTTAATACTCAAGGATCTCTTCCTCCAAGCCCAGGAGCAATGCATCCCAAAAAAAGAGAAAGTCGGGCAAAAACTCCTGGAGGCCCATGTGGGTGAAAAAGGATCTCCTGGACAAACTCAGGAGGCAAAAAGGAAACGTACAGAGGGTGAAGGGAAGGACAGGTAGCCTGGTAGGAATACAGAGAAATTGTCTGAATGGCCAGGGATCAGGTTAGGAAAACTTAAGCCCAATGCCTGGCCAGGGATGGAAAGAGCATCAAGGAAAGACTCTATAGGTGTGCTGGTGATAAAAGGAAGACTAGAGAAAATGTGGGCCCTCTCTGGAAGAAAGCAGGAGACAAGCTTACCTAGGATCTGGAGAAGACTGAGGAACTCTGACTTTTTTTTCCTCAGTCCTCACCATCAAGTGTCCCAGCCTCCCTGACCAGGTCACAGAAAGCAAAGGCAGAGCATGTGAGATGAACTGCCCAGGGCAGGAGAAGTTTGGGTTCAAGACCATCTAATGAACCTGAAGGGGCAAAGCTCATGGATCCCAAGGGAAGGGGTGAATGACGTGGCTAAGCCCCTGCCCAGCATATCTGTGAAGTCAAGCCAGCTCAGGAAAATTCCCACTAACTGGAATAGGGCACATATTTTTCAAAAGGCAAAAAGGGAAGAGAGAGGGAAGAGAGCTGCCAGGGTTCTGGATTGAAGAGCTCCTCCCTTCCAGATGCACAGGGATACAGGCGCCACTTCTAATTGCATTTGTTACCCTGGAGGCACCACCATGGCTAACCTCACTCACCAGCACAAGAGCTTTTACCCACAGCATAATGAAAGAAATGGCAACTTGCACCATTAATTGCAACATCTGGTGACACAACCAGTCAATACACAGCATCTTTAACAAGTTGCTCTTCATCTACCAGTTGGGCCCAAAAGATTTGTGCTTGCCCACCATCTGTTCAGATTTGGATGTTTGCAATTCACATCATTTTGCAGCAGTCACAGCAGGCCAGGTTTTACTTTACACTCTACACCTTCAAAGCTACAAAAAATCTACTCAATTTACTTGAAAGGTTGTAGATAGAGGCCTCCTGCCCTCCTGTTCTGCTGAACTTACCTTTGACCAAGTATTTTCCTTGCTCAGCAGGTCTGCATAGAAAAAAGCCATTTTCCACTGGCGCTTGTAGGTGAAGCACCACATCAGCTCCCAGTAGCACATGTGATGAAACTGCTTCCAGTACTGCTGAGCTTCACAGCATTCCTCGTACCTATGGACTGCCTGCACACAGAGATTGCCAAACTGCCTTAGCCAGGTGTAAATGCACAGACAGGGGAGCTGTAACACACACTGGGGCTCCAGGATCTGCCTGCATGGCTCCCGCAGCTTCCAAATTATTGCCAGCCCAGTGTTTCCCAAAATCACATCTGTTTGCTTCACCCGAGAGATTCTTGGCTCCACAGTCATCCTGGTGCTAGCAAGTTTACCCTGCCACAGAGCTCCCCATTCCTTAAAATTATGTTTCTAAGCACATTCAAAATGAATGTTTGTGTCTTGGGAAATTAGGAAACTGAAGGCAGAGGACAGATGCTCAGCTGACATTTATTGCTGCACTTCCATGGATTTCAAGGGAGCTACTGCCCTGCACACCAGCTGATACTCTGTCTCAGAGTGTTTTGGGCATGCATTTTTCATCTTAATAATTTTTTCTAGTCTTTTATGACTCTGTTCACACTGAAGGCAAAGGATTACCACTGGGTCTCATTAAAGATCCAATCTGCTGCAGGATGGGAAAGACAATGACAAAACTGTGTCATTAATCCTGGTGGACTACATTATCACCAGAAATTGAGAGGGGTTGCAAAATCAGGTGGAGGAAAAAGTCAAAATGGTGTACAAAATTCCTGTTTGTAATTCAATAAACTACGAATTACATATAGTCCAAAGCCAGAGGAAGCACTAGCCAAAAAGGAAATAACATTCCTGGAGGAATTTTTCTAAAGCTTTTGAAATTTACTTTCTCAAGAGCAAAATGATTACTTACCGCATCAATATTACCCTTTAGTGTTTCTATCCTCCCTGCAAAAAACAGGAATATGGCTCCCTGTAATAAATAATAATAAAAACACAAGTATTCTATAACAGTTTTCAATCTGGCCATACAATCTAAATCTTTGATTTTTGGCATGAAAACATTAAATGACCACACCAAATAAATTATGATTCATTTTACCTTTGGATAGCGTGCCAAGTAAGGCTTAAGTAGTTTTTCTGCCTCCTCAACATTTCCTTTTCCTGTCCCTAGAATGTGTAAAAATGCAAGTGATAAAAATAGTTAGAAAACAAAGCAAAGAAAGAGAACAGGAATGCATGGTACTGATTTTCCATCCTCAATTGGCCAATATGTTGGTTCCTCTCTCCACTCAGTAAAGCATAAATACAGGTTGGTGCTGCACTAAGGCAGCAGCAGGAAGCCTTGAAAACATTGTGCTTCCTGACTTGAAAACTCAGGCACAAACACATTTTGTGGAATGATTTAGCAGGAGATAACACAGAAGTACACATTAGAGGGAAGCTGTCACCTCCCAAAGAAAATCCAATGTCAACAAAGCAATTATCACTTACAGCCATTATTTTAACCTGCCCAACAATGCACCTGGCTAAACCAGATTTCAGTTCTCACAACTTTTGGCCATCCCCAGTATCTTCCTTCTCATCTGTTTAAAATACCTCCATCTTGAAAATTAAAACACACTCTTCACTTATGATTAGTGTAAAATGGCCCACAAATGACCCACATTTAATCTGGTTACAAACAAACAATTCACCAACAAACAGGTGATGGAATCATCTTTTTCCCCTTTGTGTCCCACAAGAACTAATCAAATCCAAGAGTTATTATAAACAATCTTACCTAACACAAAGGTCATGAAAGTATGATAGCAAAGCAACAGCATGGTACACAGCACCGACCTAAAGCTGTATGAAGATGCTCCCTCTTGAAGCTGCAGCAGACCATGTTCCTGTGAAACACAGGGAGGGGGACAAGGTGTTGGGAAAGAACCAGGGCTGTGTTTTGCTGGCTTAACTTCTGCAGGGTCAGCTACAGATTGCTCACTCACTAAATTCCCTAAAAGGCACTGAAAAATTCCTCAAAAGGCACTAATTGATTATACAGTAATTAAAGATAAAAATACACCTATTCATTTATCTAATAGTTTTTCATGGAGTTACTGCTTAGCCTGGAAAACACCTGGTGACAGAGCAGCAACTTGGGATGTATTACATGGTTAACATAAGAAAATGAGAGACAACTTATCACTGTGATCCAAGTGCTGCTAAACAGCATTCCAGAAACAAAACACAGGGTTTTGAAAACAAAAAAAAATACAAAACAAAACCCACACATCACCATTGTACAGTGTATTCTTGTTTGCTGTGGTTCACTGCACAGAAGAGTTAAAGGTATCAAGAAAATAAAATCTGCAATGAACAGAGGAAAAATATGTCAGGGCAAAAAGCCATTTTAAAGTATGCCAAGAACAAAAGGAGCTTTGCAATGATGTTGGCCCACTACCACCAGTGGAAAAATATGATGAAAAGAAGAGAATTCCTGTTCCCTTTGGGAAGAACTAAAGCAATCAAGGATAACACTGTGCTCGTAGTCAATGACAGCATGATGGATAACCAGCTTCAGGGATTCAAGCTCCTGAGGCAAGAGCATTTATCAGCCATTCTAGGACTAGTTCCATGATATCAACAGCAAGAATATAAATATGCAAATGTATCAAACAAGAGATCTGCCTGCTTGTAAATATGCACAGTAAGGCATCCACTGTGTGCTGGGACAAAATCTGTTCCAAGTTACTCCATCACTGCCCTGGGAGGTCGCTGGAACACGACGTGTGTGACTACAAGGACACCTTTCCAAACCAGCCACACTATAAATAGGAACCCTGAGGGATTTCTACCAGAGGCACCAGGAAAGGCATCAGGGAGAGCCCTCAGAGCACAATCCCAGCACAGATTTTCACCTTTTGTGTCTCCTTGTTGACTGAGGCGTGTTACACCACCACGCCTTTACTGCTTACCGTGTAAACACTGAAACCTGTAATCATATTCTCATTTTCCTCAGACATCTATTTTTGCACTTAACTAGTGCAGTTAATTGTTTTTCACATAAATATAGGGGAGGTTGTGATTTTGCTTCTCTTTGTTTTTATTTTGAGAGGTTGTGATTTTGCTTCTCTTTGTTTTCATTTTGAAAGCTCAATGTATTACATTAATTACTGCTACAAGGAAAAACATGACTCATATTTGCAGATCAATTATTAGAACAGCTAGTTGGGACAAAAAAATGAAAATACTGACTTGCATGTCACTACAGAAGAAATTAAAAGATAGTAAAATCATTACAGAAAATCAGTGACTTAATGGAAATCAAGTACTTAGCAAAATGAAACCAGCTTCATTTTCTGCTGAGAGGAAAAGTTTGATGGACACAAATAAGTAACAAAATATTATATATTCAGCTTCTTCAAATAGCCCAGATGAAAACCACAAACATTTGTATTTTTTAAAAGTAGCACTTCAAGGTAGAAGTAAAATAAAACATTATGTGGAACGAATTTTGGCAAAAAAAATTCCAAAGTATATTTCCAAAGCACATTTTTTTACAATGAAAATCTTCAGGCTTGATATTTCACTGAGCCTTTACTGGCACTAGACTTTGCAGCATTTGGTATCTGACATATTATATAAAAATATATGTCATTCCTATTCAAATGAATGTGAATAGCACTAAGAATGATTCAAACAGACTTTGTTTGTCATATAAAATAATGCAACTTTTGTCAAGTTGATCTCAATTATGTTTTAGTCTCAAAAGCATATTTGAGTGCAGCCAAACACAAAGTTATAATCTGTATGGACAGGAATGAACCCACACCCATTTTACACAGGACTGCATCCTGGATTGCAGTAACTGGATTAAGAATATTACCCATTCAATAGAAGAGGGCTTCAAATCTGACACCCTTAATTCTAAATTCTTGAACTGAGTAGTTACACAGGCATGAGGAGCTCACTGAGCAAGTTAGTTCACTCTGTGGAATGTCCATAACCCTGCCTAGTCCAGCAGAGGTATTAAAGGCTCTTTACTTTTCACTCTGCCACCTGAATATCCCAAACTTTCAGTATTAAAGTAATAACAACCAGTAGAAGACACAGCCTAAATAAAAGAAATCTAGAAGTAGTTGTTATTAGTATTTTAATTCTTGCTTGTAGAATACACTGCAGCAAAGCTGCTTCTCAAAAAAACCTCTTGCAAACTGCATCTCTCACAATGGGATACCCAGAAAACAGGAATACGAAGGGTGTCACTGGGAGCCATGTTTTACATCCCACACTCCCCAGCAGACCTCCTGAGGCTCCCTCTGAGCCTGGCTGGGGCAGGGGTGCTCCTCCAAGGGAGAGTCTGGCACAGCAGCCTGGGTCAGGCACATGAATCACCTTTTCAAGCACCACCCTTTCTCCACAGGGAGCCTGCAGGGATTAACCAACAATCCCCATCAGCCAAGGGAGTGCCAGGAGCTGGGCAATGCAGGGCTCTCTGGGATCAGACTGAGGATCTGGGAACCAAATCACAAGCACTACTCGAGCCTGAGGAGTAACTCTGCAAACACACTGCACTCACTCAGGGACTGGCACCAGGCCCTAAGTACATTATAGTTAATTGCCAGGACACACCTTCTAACCATAAATGACCCATAACTACCTCCACACCTATGTCACAACTCATAGAAGCAATCCCAAAACACCAGGAGTGAGTCTCCAAACAAAGTCCATTACAGGGCATTTGATGACAATATAAAGCAGATGTCAAGGCAGTGAGTGTTCATAATTTTTCCAGAAAGACATTTTTGTAATTTCCCTAATTGACACTAACAAATTTCAGGTTTTTCTTCACACAAAACATAAACTAATCTGAAGGATATAAGGTAGAACACAGAGCAGACATGATGCAGTGTGGTAACTCTCAGCATTCTGTGCAAGTTCCTCGTGACATCCCACAATCTAACTCCCAAGACTGTCACTACATTGTATTATATCATTTCCGTATCTCATTGATTCAATTCTTGTCCCAAGACACCCAATGCTTCATTCAGGACTCCCCATGCGAGCACTGGGGATTCCCACAGCAACTGCAGGATGAACAAGGACAATGCTCAAAATCATTATCAGACAACACTGAGACTGGTTCATATTTATTTCAGTTGTTACTGACTAAAACCCATCGACTTCCCTGAAGCAAAAGTTCTTGGATATTATTTTTAAATAAATATTTTGATTAGAGATCTTGACCATTAAAGCAAAGCAGGGTCATTGTTCATGGCCCATGGCCTGATCACATAGCTGCAGGTTTAGCAAGGAGGATGGATACATTAATAGCTTTTCAAAGAACTGACTGATTAAGCTGATAGGGCATTTGAATGTATCCCACTTAACAATATTATATTTAAGCTTCATTTAAAATTTGAAGAGACTAAAATGCAATTCAAAAGAGATGCTTAGTGAGAAACTGGAATTCAATTTATTAGAAATTGACACATCAAGAATATTCTTCAGCTTTGGGAAAAATGTCCTCCCACATTAAAAAAAAATAAATTATAATGTGAAAGAAATTGGTTCTATCTGACAGTTTTCTTGCCTGCTCATGGAGATCATGCTGTCATCCGACCCCCTGACAAATTACACTTAACATATGGTAGGCTCACGTCAAACTGCTCTGCAGTTTAGCAGCACAGCCTTTGTAATCACCTATAAAATAAGCCCAGGAGTAAATATTAGCCTGAGAGCTGGCAGAGGAGGCAGTGGGGAGGGTTCAGGCTTCCAGGCAGACAGTGCAGGGAGTCTCCTGCTGTCACGTCACAGGTGAGTCACGTCAAACACCGGGTGCAGATGGGACACACGCTCCACCTGCTGCCCAGCCAGGCTGCCGTGCTCCCCAGCACAGGGGCCTCACCCCCCTCTGCCCACGAGGCTCCTCTCTCAAAACTGGGCAAAACTGCACCCAACCTCACTGCCCAAATGTGGGGCTGTGCTACCAAACACAAATTAGCCCATGATTTCAGTAATGATGCAAGGGAAAGGAGCTTGAACAGTGCAAAGGGCATAGCTGGCACATCTGGGACTGGAAGGGAACAAACATGGCCTCAGGCTACTTTTTATATTTTCTTGATTTTATCCCACCTACTATTTTGAGACTCCAGACTGCTGTTAAGTTGATCATGATGTCCACAGTGCCTGCAAATGGCTTAGGAAGTGCTGGAGCTTTGGGCATGTCCGCATTTGCTGTTCCCCATGACATGACTCAGAGATAAAGGAGAGTCCCCAGGGGTAAATGTGCTGCCTTTGAGGTAGGTTGGTATCATGGAGGATCACACGATACAAATTTATATCCAGTTTTAATAAACACATCACCCACACCAAAATCAAGCTGTCCTGCAGTGCACTACAGCTCTTCCAGGTAATCTGCAAACAGCTCAAGGCACTAACCATGACTCTGCTGCACAATCTCAGAGTAAGCATTTAAAGGAAAAGACTGCAGCATCAAACACAGGTGTATGAAAATGTCCTGGACAAATGGAGCACAGATTAACAAACTTCCCTTTTCTCTGTCACTGTTTCTTTCACCCTCTAGACTGCCTGCTGTCTTGTTGGAAACTTTGGAAACCGACCACTAGAAAGGACTGCACATGTAATTGCAATTTTGCTTTTGGCTTTAGGCACCTGACTCACAAATGTTAAATGCAGAAAGACTTTTTTAGGGTGTTAAAATAAAATTTTCAACAAATAAATTCATTGTTGATCAATGAACTTTGATCAATGTGTTTAAAATGCTCCTCTGTATGGTGTGCAAACAACAGGGGTTTTGCTCAGATTTATGGTAATCTATGTCATGCTTCAGTGAGTTATTAAGGAACTGTAATAGGAGCTGACTCATCAACACAAATATCAGCCCACTCACAGCCATGCAAGAAATCCCAGGGCCAAATGAAAACTCAACTGCAGGGACAATTTCCATCTGCAGGAGTAAAATGAGCAATTCACCAAAGTATTCTCAGAACTCCGCTGGTACGTGAATTGCCTTTACATTTCTAAGAGAATATTTGCTTTAAATGCTCTCTTGCTGAAACTGACAGATAGAACTGTTTGATTTTTGCCTTTACTGATGTGAAATAGCTCCTGGTCAGCTCCTGGAAATTTCTAAATTGTAATCCACACTCTGCTCCTTGTTTTTAAATAAATAAATTTTATTTTCAGATATAAGATCCTTCCTATAAACCAATAAAATGATGATGACACTAATCCACCTGCCATGTAAGGCTTCAGTTCTGATTAAAAAAAGAGACACTTTTCTCCTTAAAACTTGTTTTGTAAATAGAAAGTATTATAAAAGAGTGAGTTTTCTGGTGCTCCCTTACTGAACTTCCTTCCTTAAACATCTTGCTCAACAACCTCAGTCAGACTGGTTACTCTACAGGCAAAAAAGCCCTTACTCCCTTAGGCAGGAGAATTTAGGTGCCACACTCAAATTTCCAGTTGCTACTAAAGCAGAAATAAAATTTTGTTTTCCCCTGCCATGCAAGAACCTGTCAGAAACATTCAGACCCCATAATGACAGTAGTAACTACCAAGGAAGCTATATAAATATATTAAAGGCTAGGAATACACTTTTGGCTACAGATTTCTTAGCACATGCCTACATCAAAAGACCAGTAACTAAAAACCTAAATATGTTGACATCCCTGTATTAGCCATTGCTTTTACCCCATTTCACAACTGTTTCAACACTGAACAATGGTATTACAACCTTTGAAGTGCAATAATTCAGAAAAAAAATCAAGCAAAACTGAGCTGCATGAAAGCAACAGTGCCACAGTGCACATGTGTGATACCAGGGGGTTACAGCTCATGTGAGGGAAAGAGAGAAACTCCTGCCTCTGTTTTTTAATTTGAGGGGAACCAATAATATTTAATTCACATTTACCTTATTCCCAGAAAATCCAACAAACTCCAGTAATCTCAGAATCCGTGCAGGAAACATGGACAATGTCTAGAGAGAAAAATGTAAGACTTATGCAGTAACAGACTTTCTGCCTTTCAGCTACCAATGGCCTCCTACAATTTTTCCAAGCACGAGAAATAATTAATAAAATTACTAAAAACATCTCTATATGACATTTTTCAGGGTAAATGTATACCTTCTGTATTTTACATATAATTTAAACAGAAATATGTTTACACAGCACATGCTTAGTAACTCCAGTACGTGGATGTTTCAGAAATCCTGGGTTCACACCACACAGTCCATATTTGTTCTTTGTACAGTAAATCTGATATTTGAGCATTTGCCAGACTCATGCAAAGCAATGCAAGCAAAAGGAAGCTCCAGGCACTTTCTGCAGCCCATCACCCCTCACATCTCTGGGTCAGTCCCCTCCCAGGAACCGTCCTGCACCATTTTCTCATCTGCTTTTTGGCCAGAACACAAACAACAACAGCCAAGAGTGGCTGGAGCAGCACTTCAAAATTCATTCATGTACTCCACCCCTTCCAACTGCCCTGCTAACAGCCTAGATCCTGCTAGTTTTCCAAGTGTCAATAAAGAATAAGTGGAATTCAACAGGCAGAGGCAACTCTGCTCTGCTCAAGGCTTCTCTGGGCCCTCACACCACGTTGTGGGCAGCAATCTCTTTATTTCTGAAGTGTTATTATCTGATGTGCTCAGACCAGACACTGGGATCCTGCACTGTCAGAGCACACACCTAATTTTAACAACATGATCACTATGATGCCAGTGGAACTTCTCAGGAATTGAAGTTAGGGTCATTTTCAGGAGGTAGCAGGGCAGCAACTCAGGATGAGAGTGTTGGTACCTACCAGGTTAAATGCTCCAACTCCAAGTTTCACACCTCCCTCAAAATGAAGATGGTTCTCTCCTTTGACATAATGTGGGGACTGTATGAGACTGTCCAACTCCCTGGAAATGCACAAGATTCTGTTACAGTGTCAGTAAATAACACGATTAATTATAATTCAGTAAGAAAGTAACCCCATTACCCTGAAGTACAGAGCAGTTTAAAAAAGGCCAAATTGTCCTCTCACTCAAGTGAACAACATCTACATTTTGCTGGATTTATCATCAAATAATTCCTGCCACATTAAATTTAAAATGTCAATTAAAAACCATGGAATCCTGGAGAGGAATTCCTGTCAAACAGGAATTCAACAGTCAATATTCAACCACATTTCAGCCTGAAAATGTTTCAAGGATGGCTGTTGGGAACATCACCAAACTTTGCCACTGCAAAAAGAGATGACGGAGCAGTGCATGAGACTCAAATTTAAATTAGCAAGTTTGACTTGATTTCAGTAATCCCTAGATTAAGTGCATGTTCAAAAGAATATTTTGTTTTATATGAGAAAAGACAACTGTAATAAATATTCTAAAATGGGCAGATGCATCAGAAATTACTTGCTTATTTTTCTAACTTTTATAGGTCTCAGCTTTGTAGTCTCCCTTTATTTTCCATGTAATCCAGCTCAGCTTGAAATTAATTTGCCTCCAGGCTTTCTACAGCTATGTGGTTTTTACACTATTGTTTTACTTTATTTTGTTAATTATTAGGAGAGGAAAAACATTGGAAAAAATGGAAGAATGTATTTGTGTTCAGGCTGTCACCTGCTTTTGACTGGTTGTTGCCACCAGACTCAGCACTATTCCCTGTAAGTGTAATCTTCTGGATCTGCATTTAGAGTCACCTTCAACCCACACAAACATGGACATTGTCATCTCTCTCCCTTCCAATGGCCTTCTGGACAACCTGGACTTGATGCTGTTTTGTGTCTGCTGGACACAAGACATTTTGTGCCCACTCTGGATCAAAATTTATAATTCTAAAATAAATAAAATATTATGCATATTTAACCTTCACTTTTTACTTTGCTTCAGCTACTGGTATTAAATGCTCCAAAAAGCTGCAGCTGGTACTATAAAGAAATGCCATTTCATTATGCCTAAAGCCTACAAGTCCTGCAAATTCTGCTATGCAGACACAATGAACAGTACATCATTTAGAACAGTTATTTTTTGGACAGAATGTCAAGGATATGGTACTTGAAGCAGAAAAACCTTGGGAGTTAACAGAGCTAGGGTCCACTGTCTCCACAATCCAAATAACCATAATGCTCATGTTCTTTGTTATGCAAAGGAAGAACCTGTAGATGTGAGGCCCATAATAAAGACTCAGTAAACACAACAGTAATGAATTTGTGAATTGGATGATTTCACCAGCAGCACTCTTTACTGCTAGAGTGCACTTAATGAGATCATCCCTCTGACTCACCTGTAGGTTTGGTAACTGTTTCGGACTTTGATGCCTCCTTTTATGAAGCTGACCATATTCTCATCCTGTTGGAATGGAAACACAGCAGCAATATGAATTTGTAAGCATTATAAAGGGCTTTTGTCTTCTGAAGATTAATACACACCTGGAACATAACCAGCATGACACAGACAATACAAGCCTCTAAGACATGCATTTAGGATTTCCTTTCTATATTAAGATACTTTTTGTTCTGTTTAGACACAGGCATTTGATTTTAATGCTTTCTGTGATCAGTTTAGCCCTTGTCACCTTTGAACCATCTGAATTTGCCTTAATGAACACAGGGACTCAGCTAATAGATGTCACCTAAGGTACATTTGTGGCTCTCTCAAAAAAATAGCTTTCTCTCATTTCTACTTGAGTGTAGTCAGGATGTATGTGGTGCTGAGCCAGGAAATGTTCACCAGTACACTGCCTGTCCTCAAGAGTCTGCAGAACACAGTTTTATGTCCTAAGAGTGAAGCAAGTCAGTAAAATCATGCAGGATATGCTCTTTCTGGTTTGAATATTCAAATATATACATGAGAGCCATACTACAAAGCCATACATGATAAGCTATAACAAACTGAGAAATTACACCAAAGTATCTGGGGGACCATTAGATAGAGGGTCTTTATTCCATAACCTTTTGGAGGAACTTCTTGCCTCACTTATATAATCTGTCACTCTGATTTGTTTTGATGTCTACTGTTACACTAACTCAGAGTCTACATGTGTTTTAACAGAAGATATCACCACAGAAAATTCATAAGAGGGCACTGTGGGGAAAATAGCATGGATTAGAGGAATTTATGAGATGTACTAAGTACAGTACATTGGGGGGTGCAGCACACCCAGCCATAAAGGTTCAGTTATATTTTCCTTTGAATGGAAAGTGGAACAAGGAAGGAATATGGCTTTAAAATTTTTGCACTTAGAATGACACCAACAACAGGGATAGCCAATGTGAGAATTTTTCAGCCCTTGAAAAATGCTGAGACTACATTTTATGTGTTTTCAAATGGTTTTGGTCATTTTTACTAAGCATCAAAACTAACCCACTTCAGTAGCTGTTGGAACCAAGTGCCTCTGTTTAATTTTTCAAACTGGTTCATGTGTTCATGAAAAATTAAACACAGAAGAGAACAGGAAGCAAAGAGACCTTTGCAAAAGAGGACAAGAAATTGGTTTTGTACTCTTAAATCTCATGTCTCTATAAACATTTTCATAAACAGATATCTGTGAAAAATAGTGCTTAAAACCAAGAGACACTGCTTTAAAATGCTCCTTTTCTATAGACATAACAGAGAAGCTCTCCTTAACAGTGGAACTCTGGAAGTTCCTTCCATAGTTTTAGATCTCACTCAAACTGGCTACTACTCATCCCAAAGGAAAATGGAAACAGCTACACCTTGGTCATTTCAAAGTCCATCAGCAGCACTCCAGAAACTACTAGAAGCTCCCCTGATTATGGGTGTTGCTATGAAGCAATAGTTTCTAGCAGAGGGACTTAGCAGATGGCTGAAAAAGGTTACATGGTTCATAAACTGTAAGCAATATAAATCAGAGCCCACCTGGCAACTCCCAAACACTATAAAAGCACCACCTGCATTCCATTTCCTATCAGCACCCTTGAGCCAAGAAGCAGCAGCCTTTTTCTGACTGTGGCTTTTATTATCCCCTTGGTAGATGAAGAGGCCCACTTTCATACACCAAGTACAGCCAAATCAAGAAAAAAAAAAAAAATCAGTATTTCAACTGTGACTAACAATTAAAATTGCATGCTGGAGCCCGAGCAAGTACTGCTAATGGTGCTCCATCAAACCAATCAAGCTTCATTAGGACAGACAGATAAAGCCCAAAGAAGAGGGAGAGCTCCCCTTTGTTAAAGACAGACAGCACTGTTAAGGAGAAAGCACGTGTGGAGCCTAACAGCTATGCAGAACATAACTGCTGCTCAAGAACAAACCAGTGAGAGCAGTCTTGGCAAAGGAAATACCAGCCAGACTCAAACAACAGTCTTGCTTGCATTCCAGCACAACTTCAATGACCATCTCACCTTTTACTTTTTTTAAATCTGATATCCCAACACATCATTTAAAAATTGCTGCTTGCTGCAGTTACATTTCACACGTCCAAAAGGGAGTGGGGAAAGGTGTCATAGGGCACTCAGCACTATAGGTCTTGAGATAAGTATTTTTTAGTAATCATGAGGGAAAACTAAACATTCTAATATCCCCCAAATAGCCCAGATAAAATCCAGACTTGATCCAGCTGAAAGATCCATTAGGTCAAACTGTAGTCTTCTGTCAGTCCATTTAGGAAAATAAACCTGCATGATATTTTTCCCCCCAAGAGCCATGCAGGAATCCATACCTGGAGGAATGTGAGTGCTGCTCTCTGAAGTAAACATTCAGCATAACAAATTTCTGCATGGATTTCCTCTAACATCACACAGAGAGAAGAAAACCAATCAATCAGTCAGAAAGTAATTAAAAACCACTTAGCCCATTAATGTAGGAATAAGATCACAGAGCTCAAACTGAGAAAAATATTTTCCAAATTTGCTGGAGTGTTTCAGTTCTAGACTACTGACGTAACTCCAAACAGAAATGACACACAGCTACAGAAACTTCACAGAAATTTTTCTGGTGGTTTCCATAAATTCCTGGATCTAGAACCTTTACAGGCATTTCAATACTTATTTCCAGATATTTCCTTACCCAGCAATTTTGGGGAGTGCTGAGTCAGAAAGCAACAAGACCAGTGATTTTGTATTGGTTACACAGCAATGGCCAAAACACTGACATTTGGTCTAGCAAATCCAGATCAGTGATTTTGTCAGTGAATTCACAATTTGCAAGCACATACTGAGTCAACAATTCTACAGGATTCAAGCTGCATAAATCAAAAAGGAAAACATTACCCATGTGAAAGATGTTACCTTCAGTGAAGTGTTCAAGGCTTTGCCTGTGCACAAGGTTGTTGATAGAATCAGCTACAGTAGATTTCTTCCTAAATCTGCAAAAAGTCAGTTTGGTCATTCTGAAGAAGGAGAATCAAGAACAGAGAACCATATCTTTCAGCCAGCCACCCCCACAGTCTCTAATGTGCCTCCAATGCTCAGCAGTCCCCTGTTATCTCACCACACACACAAAGTTCAGCACAGTCCACAGAGAACTTAGCCAACGTGGGCCTCTGGGATCTGTCTCTTCCCCTTCATGCACAGAAATCTGTCTTGATGAAGGAGAGGGATAAGGGGGTGTTTTGATTTATTTTTTTGTGTCTATGGGTGAATGTGGGTGCAAAAGTGGGAGCACGGTTGACTCAGACAGACAACTGCAGTACAAGCATCACCCATGGGAATGTTCTGCAGTGTTTGAACACTGTAAACAACTTCCAGACACTGCAGAACCAGGACTACAGGTAGGACAAATCCTAATTGACAAGAAAAATCAGATATTGTGGTAAACTGGAGTTTTCAATACTAGACTGCAGAACACCCTCATTTATGAGCTGTGATCCTCCTCTGAGCAGGAGGCTGGACTAGATGGCCTCCTGATGCCCTTCCAACCTCAGTTTTCCTGTGATTTCTGTGAGATTGAATTTCCTTTTGTATCCAGCAGTCTTTCAAAACTTTCCCAAGAAGGAAGTATTTACTGACAGAATTGCTCCAGTCTTACCTTTGACAGGTGGCTTGAGCTTCCTTCATTGTGTTCCCTGCATTCAGTATGTCCTGAGGATCAAATGTCATCATAGCTTGCATCTCCAGTATGGTGGCATAGGTCAGGGCATGATACATGCTGTCTTTAGTTCTGCAAGAAAACACAAGGTGCAAAGCACAGCTCATTTGATTGTATTATTGCTTTTAAAAAGCAAATACTCAATAGTAGAAATGCATCAGCCTCATGGGAACAAGGTCTAAATGAATTAGAAATCAAACACAAAGAACATGCAAAATAATCAAGAAACAGTAATACATTGAGATTTGTACAAGAAATCATGTCTACAGTTCTCCATTATCTGCTAAAATGTATCAATTCTGAGCTGAGGGTAGGTATTTAACAAATATAAAGCACAGGAATTAACCACATGGCTCACCATTCAGAAACAATAGAATCATGGTGGGGTTTATTTTGGTAGAGGTTTTTTATTATCTAATGAATGCTACAACATATGACACAAATCCAGCTGATATTCTTCTAAATTTGGGACAGTTACTCAGTACAGGCTCAAGGAGATAAGTAACACAATACTTTAACCATGGCCAAAATAGAATCTCCTTGAAACAGATCTTTTCACCAGAAGCATTAAATTCTGTATCAAAAAGTACAGCCTTTTTCTTCCTCTCCCCTTTGCCAAACCTCCACCTCAATCTGTTCAACTTAAATATTATTCTCTAGGGTTTCAGACAGTGCCACGTTGGCAGAAAGTAAAAAACTTTGGCACCAGTGCAAGGAAAACAATTAATTCCTATGTGCAGCCATTGCTGGCACCTTTCCTCTGACAGGAAAGAGGGTTTATATATTGCACACATTTAGAGCATTCACCTGTGTCTGGTGTAATTCTCTGCAAGTGAATCAAAATATCTTCAGGCACAAAGGTCTAATAAGGACGACTTGAGAAATATGTTGAAGGGCGAGCTCAGATAAATTCCTGACACAGAAACCCTCTGTGGACCTTGCTAATCCACCCTGACAAATAGCACAACTTAAGACAAATATTGTTACGGAGCAAGAATTGCTATTTCTATTGTTTACACTCTGGAACAGATCAGATAGCTCTGTGTGGCAGGGAATATTCAAAAATACTTGCAGTCAAACAAGGATATCCTTTCAAAATCTCCACCCTCAGCACACCTGCTCTCAATGTGTTTACTTCAGGTGCTTCTTCATTTTCTTTTTTTTCAAGCAGAAAGGTGTGTGCCAACAATCTGCTCTTGACAAAGACAGGGCTGCATGAAGAGGAGTGTCGCTGCCAGCAGGATGAGAGAGGAGCTCCTTCCCTCTGCACAACACTGGTGAGGCCCCACCTGGAGTGCTGTGCCCAGCTCTGGGCTCCTCAGGCATGGACACACTCAGGAGCGGGGTGGGGAAGGTGATTAAGGGACTGGAACATCTTTCCTGTGAGGAAAAGCCAGGAGAGCTGGGAGTGTTCTGGAGAAGAGAAAGCTCAGGGGGCTCCTGTAATATCTAGAAATACCTGAGGGGAGGAAGCAAAGAGGACAGAGCCAGGCCCTTTTCACTGGTGCCCAGGGACAGGATCAGAGGCAATGGGCACAACATGAAGCACAGGAGGCTCTGGCTGAACATCAGGAAACTCCTTATTTTACCATCAGGGTGACCATGCAGTGGCACACACCATCCAGAAAAGTTGTAAAGTCTGTATCCTTGGAGACATTCAAAATGGACCTGCTTGAGTACATGACTTTTTGAGGTGCCTTCCAACCTCATCTCCTCTTATTCTGTCGGGTTTTTTAAGGAGAAAAGCCAGACTTTAAAGACACCTCAACTGATGTAATTACTTGCTTCCCTAAGTTTTGGTATCTGGACTGGACTGAAAGAAAATTTAACAGATAATTTCAGATAATCAATAATCTAATAATTCACTGTGGTGACTTGGGCCTAGTGCTTCCCAGCCCTCACAGTGATGACAAAGGGCTGCATTTTTCCAACACACAGGGCACAGAGCAGGCTGCCTGCACTGAAGGAATTTGCAGTGCACATCTTTAAACTTCACTGCAGCCTGTGCTCCGTGGCTGTCCTTAATTCCTACTTGCCCTCACCATCTAAACCAATCTAGCAGAAAAGCTGTTTTGGGAAATATCCTGGTGCCATAAGTGCTATGAGACCCAGACTGTGCCACCATCCATCTCATTTGCAAGCTAAGAAGAACAGATAGATAATGGAGAAATTACTTTAAAATCCAGTGGAGTTAGGACAGCTCTTTCTTGGCCTTGTAAATCATGATTCTTTCAGCAGACTGATAATGTAAAGTAGAAAAAAATGAACACATTAAAATGCCAGCCTGATGAAGTGTTTCTGTTCATTAGATTATTCATCAGGCTCACTGGGCACAGAAAAACACACTTCATCTTGTATTTACTAAACTAAAACCCTTCCAGAGGCTCAAATTCAAAGCACAGAGAAGTGACTGAAATACCACCCTTTCAAAATTACAGAATTTTGCTTTCTAAAGCAAAGCAGATAAACATTAAATTCACTGCACTAAAAGGAAAATTGGTACTTTTCACATACATGTGGTGAAGAGGGATTTCCCTCTCCAGTAATTTGTTTCTGAAACAAAACCACCCCTTCCCTAATCAATGGTTTCATCTATTTTACTTCTAATATTTAAAGGAGATAATAATTAATGTCTATCATTAGCAAATTGGTATTTAGCAACATTCAAATTTGTTCTTTTTATTTCAGGGGTGGGGATGCTGGCAAAAATGCAATTTATCTATGCTATTTCTATCCTGGAGTATTCCCAGCAGTTTTAAGGCCTGGGTTTCATATGGATGGATACAGAATGAAACTTGTTATCTTTGCACTTTTCTTCTTTTGATTCCTCAGCAGTAATTTCCTCAGGACTTTGTTGGAGTTAACAAGCCTGTATTACATGAATGCAACTAATATTGTGATTAATGACTTATCCCAGTAATTGGTATCACATGACTGAAAAAGAGGATTATAAGTAATATCTTTAGGCAGTTATGGAGTTCTGCCACATGCCTCTTCTCCAGCTATGGTGCAATCATTGTCATCTTGCAGCACTGCCCTTTCTTGGAGCTGCTGGAGAACACTTTTATTCCTGCTTAAGTGAGAACAGTCACAGCTTTCCAGCTGAAGTATGAAAATCAAACATCTTGCCTTGGTTTGACCTCAGAATTAACCCAGGGCTAGTAATCTTTTGTGAAAAATAGCACTCAAAATCTTTTCTGCAGATCCTTTAAAGCAATCCAGCAGACAGGACATGCATTCCTAAATTACAGAAACCTCAGATTCAAATCCATATGTTGATTTAGTATCAAGGTGCTTCCAACACTTAAATCCAACAGCACAGAGTGAGACAGACTCTGCACAGACCAGTCAAGAGTCTGCTCATCCAGGAGGGCTCAAGAGTGAGAGATCAATGCCCAAATCAAACCTGCATCAGGAGAATGGGGTCACAAGGGCCCAAAGGTTTTCCTCATCTTTGATCCCAGGTTCCACCAATGTCTGAACATCCCACCAGACCATGGCACAGACTTTCACAGAAATTTGATGAACCAACGTTTCTGATAAAAACCCTTTTCCTGCAGGACTCCCCAGCAGCAATAAGTTAACAACCAACAAGGACCTCTCCAGTCAGCCACCACCACAGCTCCTTTGTTAGCACAAACCACCAGGATGGGCCAAGACAAAAAGCTGTGCTTCAGCAAGAGAATCCCTGAGCCTTTTTAACCAAAGCCATTCTCCAAAGTTCAGAATCTGCTAAGTTCTTCCAGCAAAGAGGAGAAACCAACAATTTAGTTAGGTTTTGGTTGCAATTAATTTATTTACAAAGACTATAAAAGTTGTGTTCTTCCAGACCTCAAGTACAAAAAGATAATCTCCCTAGAAATAACAACCTTGTTCTTGTTCATGACATTACTTATAATAAATAGCTAGCCCAAGCTTTGAGGAACATAATTATCCATTCACTGTCTAGAGCTTCACTCTGCCTGGGTGTGCTTCCCCCTGTTCTTTCACCATTCTCCATTTGACAATCACACCTGATCTTTGGGAGATCAGCTCCCAGGGAAAGCTTTCAAAGCACAGTCATTCTAGAATTAATATTCCACCAAACAACACCAAGTGCTTTTTGGAGTCTATTTTCAGAATAAAGTCAACTGCCTGGAACAAATCACTGTCTTATTATTACTTTAATATTGCAAGCAGCAACACATGTGGTGTGCCTCATCCAATGGTCCAGATAATTCTGTCTCAAATTTATCTTATTTACCACTCTCCCAATGGATCTGATATCGCCAAACTACCAGGTGATTATGCAATGTTTTCCTTCAGGATAATTATCAAAATATTAAGCATTTGTCTTGGGAAGGGAAGGGGACATCTCACCAGAATCAACCCTTAATTTATTATTGTCTGTTTGCAATTACACCAGGGCTAAAATCCAATCAGCATTTAATGGATTTACTGCATGGCTCAGGGCTGAGAAGGAAGATGAGATTTTTTCCCCCTGCTCCAGTGATTGGACAGTTTCAGTGTCATGCATGTTAACAGTTAACACATTACATATTGAAAATCACTGCTGTGCTTGGTGACTGAACTTTGGGAACTTAAGAGTTTTTGGATGCAGTGTGAGTACTCCACATAAAAGAGAAATTTAATTAAACTTCCTGCAGAAAGCACAACATAATCAGAACCCACTATTGTACAATGATTGTTAATAATAATGAAAACTGACTCTAAAAGCTAAAAGGTAGTTCAGGAAACAAGAAAAGTTACATAACATGAGGCAAAACCACCAGATGTATTTTTTCTATGAAATGAGATCTCTTCTTTATAATGGATTTGTTTTTCTTTGTGATGGATTTGCTTTTCTAACAGGAAAAAAAGAGCTTTACCTCAATGCAAGTCTAGACACCATCCTCAGATATTTATTTTTAAGCTGCTAAGAAAGCTCTTCTGATTTTAAGCCTCACACATTGTGCCAAATCTGCTGTCAGTTTCACATGGTACAAATTAGTTGAAAATACACTTATTGTGGAAGTCAAATGTGAGTAATTTAGTGAATCTGCATTAACATAATACAGAGCACAGTATCTCCTACACCAGAAGCGTTAGAGCCACAAAAATCTAAGATATTAAATTTTCCACAAGCATGGAAAAGCTGAGAAGCATTTCTCTAAACACTGATAGTATGTTTATGGACTTTGAAAACTAATTTCAAATCTCAGCACACCAAAAGGGAACAGTGAGGAATTGGTGGCTCTGAAAGAAAATACTCAGGACTACCCCATGTGCCCACTCTACAACTCTTCTCATTCCTAAAGAGATGGAGTGTGTCCATAATGGATTTCATCTGTGGGGAAATTCACCATCCTGGTTCTTCACTGCACTCACAAAGATCATAAGTCTCCATTTCCCTCAGTGCCAAAGGCAACAGGAATAAGGGCCTCCTCATAACAACAGGCTGAAATGAAAAATTAGTTTCAAAATGGTTTTGCAGTGTGGAATAGAGTCAGGTACAAAAAGAGAATCAGCTCATGAAATATGTTCTGCAGAGCCCAACAAAAGCTGAATGAAAACCATATGCAACAGAAGAAAAATGGATTTACAGAAAAAAGCAATCCATAGCCTCACTAGCTTTTGCAGTGTTTTGGAAACCTGCTGCAATAAAATATCCCCTTATTTTATGCTAAGCACTGAGTGAGCCTTCCCAGATGGGCACAGGGGCTTTACTGTCAGGATTTAATGAAAATACAGTTATTCCTCTTACCATTTTTATTATATCTTCTGATGATATATAAATGCTAAACAACTTTGCTGTGAATAAACCCAGCATTACTTAAACAGCTGATGCTACAATTTATCATTAATCTCTTTCCCAGAGTGTACTTACATGGCTAAACTACAGATTCTGGCATCAAATCTGAGGCTGATACCTCAGCAAAGGAGATATGCAGCATTCATTGTAGTTACCCTTGGTGTATATCAAATTCACACTATGAATTTTACTTCTTTCATATTCCAGTGTCCTGAAAGAAGGCATGATGCAATTTGCTGGTGGCTCAAAAATAAATGGAGCAAATTGGGTGGGTGGGGGAGAAATTTAAATTAACCACAGACTTCAACAAGCCAAGAACACAGGTAACTTCAGGACAGGGTATGACAGATCACAGACATTGTAAAGACAACAATTTTTAGGAACTATTTCATGACCTCATTGCTTGCAGCTGGGCCACTCATTACAAGTTGGACTGCAACATAATTAGGAAACAGAGTGCATGACCACAACACTGAATTGCAAAATAAGCTGTGAGAAAGTTTCTGCAAATGGTTACAACAACAAAGAAAGAGTTCGCACCTAATGTTTCTCAAACCTTCAAGTGATGGTCAGTTGCTCATTTAGAGCCATAACTATAATTATTCAGATTCTCACAGTGTGCAGAAACATATGGGAAAGAAGACAAAAATAAAATGTGACAGAAGATGGTTTTTACTCTTCCAGGAGAAAGAATCTCACATACTGCATTACAGCTGAGGACATCAATTTTAGAAGACAAATAAATTCTTTACACTCGTGTGAGTAAATAACATGATTTTATCTACTCATATGAGTGTAAAGCACTTATCAGTCTTCCCCAAAACTTAACACATTAACTTACCTCTCCCTTCTGAACCAAAACCCTAAAGACTTATCAACTATTAACAGAGTGCCAAACAGAACCAGCTATCTGGTCAAAATCTCCTGAGAGATGGTGAAGAAAAGAAAAATAAACAGAGAAAAAGTAGGAAGTCTTATCAACTTACTTTGCTTGTAGAGAAGCCAAAGCTTCTGAGAACTTGTTGTTAAGAAATAAATCCAGAGCTGCCATACATTCACGCAGTGCCACGTTGAGGTCTGACGTGGATGACCTGCCAGAAGAGACAACAAGCTCAGCACATCTGTTCTCCTTCTACCAGTGCATTATTGCTGCACTTGAACTCCCTTCCTCAAACTCAGATTTATTCCCTTGCCTAACCTGCTATTTTATCTTTAGTAATTGCAAAAAGTGAAAGTGACTCCTACTATGTTTGTGGATTTGGGGGTTTGGAGGTTTTTTTTAACTATGCTTTCACCAAGTAACATGTGAAAGAGACTGAAGTTTTTTTCTAAAAAAAAAAACCAAAACAAACTGCACATACTTTATGGTAAGAACCTGGACATGCTGAATTTGCCATGTGGGAGCACAGCAATTTGATGAGCTCAGGTAGCAGGAACACAGAAGCACTGGGTGACAATGCACATCTCACTGCAAGGCTGCCAGACTCCAGCTGCTGACATCATGATCATGTTATCACTTTAGGGATGAGACACTCTCAATCTGCATCAATATTACTCCAACTGCTGCTGGAGCATCTGCCTTCCTTCAACCCATGTTCAGAGTGCTGCCTGAGCAACAAACCACTACAAACTCACAGGTGGGTTACAGTTTCCCATTGTGCATCTTTGTGGGAACATCACTGTCTCTGAGAAGTGCCACTGCACTCAGAATAAACTACTGTGGTATCTCAAAGTCAGAAGACTCTCAGTGACTTACTCTGGCTGTACTTTTCTCCTTTACAACATTCAGATGTCAGCCTGACCTGTCACAAGGCTTCTCAGCTGGTCTTTAAATTATTGGCAACAGGATAATACAGACCAGCTGAGTTAATTTGGCCCAAGTTCATCACCACCAGAACTGCTGGACAAAAAAAAAAAAAAAATCCACAAAAGAAACAATAAAGCCTTGCACTAATGAAGTTAAGGTCACCTAGACAGTGTTAGGACACTGAAACATCTGCATCTAATGATCAAAGAGCTCCACTGCACTAATATATTGTATACAAGCATGTACAAAACATCCTCCAACAAAATACAAACAAATCCTCACCATGTTCCTGATTCTCAGCAGCTCTAACTAATGTGATCTATCTTGTGACTTAGAAACTGTGTTAGTTCCTTAAAAAGTGGCACAACACAGAATGCTGAAAGGAAAACGAGAAAGCAAAGTCCTGATAACATCTTAAGGAGAAGGCAGGGGAGCACAGCACGAGCAGATAGCATCAGTAATAACCACCCACTGCAGCAGTGGTTTGATTTTGGTTTCACAAATAATGATTGCAAAGAAATAAAGAGTTTAATTATATATACAAAAACCAGGACTTTTAATTTGAGAGAAACACTATGTGACGCTGTTCCCAGTGGCTTTGTCATCACAACTTCAGCTCCACTGCAAATCCTTTTGCACCCAAGACACTCTGTGAGTGCTTTGCAAGCATTGATTAACCAAGTTTTGGCATCCGCCTCATACAAAATGCAATATCATGTCTGCCTCCTCTGAGCTATTCTGAGCCCTGCTTAATAATTAAAACTTGGTCAATTATTGCTTATTGTATTAAAACTCCTACCTTCCTGGTTTTAAATCTGTGTCCCTGAACCAAGTAATATATTTAACAATATAAGCACATCTTCACCTGTTTTAAAATATTTAGACTACTAGCATTTTACCTGGGTTTTTTGGTTTTTTTGTTTCTTGTCACGCAGCAGAATTACCCCATTCAATACAAATAAACCTTTTCAAAATGCTCATTTGAAACAGAAAGATGACAAAGAATAAAACCACTGCTGAAGCTCAAAGCAGAAATCAGATACTATAATTATTGGCATCTTTTCTGGAATAACAATACACACTGCTACCCACAGCAGCAGCAACACAAGCAACACATTTCCCTCGTACTCCAAGGAAACCTGCACAGGATGCAGCTCCCAAGTCAAGGGCTTAAGACCTGGGTAAAACACACACCTCACAAAAATGCTACGAACCATCACTTGTCCCTGTTAACAATAGGGCAGAAATGCTTTAAACCCGAGGGTGCTCAGCATTTTAGCAAACTGATTAGTCATGCTTCAGGGGGCTGCAGATTGCTCCTGCTTCCAACAGCAGGATCAGAACTGCCTCAAAGCCAAACGCAAAATGCTGCGTGCTGCTACTCACCTCTCTGCTGAGTGTCCTGCGCGTTCTCCCATAGTCATTGCAAGCCCGCTCAGCTTTCGGGCTCCAGCATCGGCAGCGCTCGGTGCTCCTGAGGCGGCTGCGAGCGCCAGCCCCGGTGGGAGCGCAGGGCAGCGCCTGCTGCGGCACCGCTCTGCGATTGGGCACTGCGGGGAACGGGAGCATCGCTAACCCACCGGCCACATCCTACAAACCTGCATAATTCACCGGCCACATCCTGCAAACCCGGCCGTGCCACAGCCGGCTCATGAGCCACGGCATCCAAATGCAGCTGGATACCTCCAGTGTAGGAGGGGCTGGCGGCTGCCAGCCTATCTCTGATCTACAGACCTGTCTGGAATGAGCAGCAGCAGCATTGGCCACCTTTCCTCCTGTCCAGAGCAGGCAGAAGCCAAATCCCCTTGTAATTACAGCCCTGAAACAACAAGAATTACTGCATGTGGCAGTGGCCCACATCAGAAAGCTGCGAACCAGAACGGAGAGCCAAGCGAGAGCAGCTGACAGGCGGCACTCAGGCAGTAATTGCTGCGAATGTGAGAACCACGCAGGCGAGAGACACAAGCAAGCGCTTCTTCCCAGCAAGGATTCTCCACAAAACAGGCTCCGATCCAGCAGCCAAACTGCTGCTTCTCGTTAGTTCCTGTACCTTTGGGAGGAACTGGGACTTTACACGCTCTTTGTAACAATCTCTCTTTAATGCCATGGAAAATGAGGCGAGTTGGCACTAACAATTTAATCAGTGGAGTGAGTGCATCTGGCTGATTTTGCCCAAAATGCACCAGTGAATTCCCCTGAAATGCTTTGCTGGCACATCAGCTGTACCAGCCCAGTAGTAGTGCATGGCGATTTCCAAAATCAACAGCGAATTCCCTAAATGCTTTGCTGGCACATCAGCTGTACCAGCCCTGCACACAACTACAAGCAGCAGTACCAGTCCTTCCACTCATTACAAGAGCTGGACTGTGGAAGTTGATCAGCCATGATCTACTTACATAAATTAGTTTCTCCAAGAGCATCTAATGGCAGAAATTATCTGTTTGCTAGATTACCCAAAGCAGTTCCAACAATGAAGACATACACTGCAGAAGGAAGACCCAAAAATGATAAACTAGCAGAAGACAATTCCAAGAAGATGCTCTGAATCCATTAACATACGTGATTAAATCTCTTGCTGGTTTTATGGCATCCTGTACAGAAAAGCCTGTGCTGCATTTGGTACAAAAATTACTGTAATAGATCCACAGGCTGTCCCAATAATGACTCCATTACATGTTCCTAACAGCATTGTGTACCTGGGCCACAGCAGGAGATAAAAGATATTTATTGGGTTTTTTTCCCTAGTTGGCAATAACTACTGGTTACAACCTAAAATTAACTGGCTGGTTCCATGGCAGGATCATGGGCTACTCTGAAAAGGTTTTTCATCATTCTCACTAGCTGTTTGTACAATTTCTAATTAATACTGTATTCTCCAAATAGTCCTTAAAGCCCTGTATGGTGAAGGCTCTGGCTGTCTCTGCCAAGTTCTTCAAGACTTGATTTGGCAGGTTTTTATTTGAATACCACTTCTCCAAAAACAACTGTACACTCAGACAACCTTCAGTACGCCACCTCCCCCTCCCCACATATATGTATGTTTTCTTTTAACTAAAGAAAACAACTGCAAAAACCTCAGATCTGAAATATTTCCACATTTAGGCCATTTCCCGGCTGGTTTTACAAGGTTCTTTCCTTTCTCGCTTTTGGGCAGCAGGTTTTGCAAGGACAGTCATATGGTTCTTCTTGTGGTTTTGTTATTCATGAAATCGTTGTTCTCTGCCCCAGGGAGCACGAGTGGGGTTGTTTCACAAATCACAACCACAGCATATCCTGGGAGTTGCAGCAAGAGCTGCTCTCCTTACCCTGCTGCATCCCCACTGTCTCTAGCTGGAAACAGCTCCTTGGAATATCCCAGGCAATGCCCCTTTTAATTAAGCACCAGATCCCTTCTATGTCAACAGCAGTATCAAACAAAATGAATAAGCAAAAATCAGCAAAACTAAAATCTGGAATACTAATGAACAGTAAAGCATCTTCAAAAAAAAAAAAAAGTTTTCCATTGCCAAAAGGAGAGAGACACACGATTTTTGAGCATGGGAGTTACCATATTTATGCATAATTTTATTTTACTGTCTGCATGATGTTGGCTGGTTTCTTACTATGAGTTTGCAGTGCATAAGCTTTGTGATTTGTCACTGGGTTTACAGACTTCTTCAATAAAAAAAGCATCTTGAACCTTTTACTGTGCAAAATTCTAAAATACTCAGCCTCAGTAATTATCAGAACCTTACAAAGAAAGGTAAGTCTGAGGTTTGTGCCTTTGTAGTAATGCTTTTAATAGTAATTCAAGAGCTCCTTCAGTACTGTGAACCATTAAGAGCAAGTTAAATCAGTCATATCCTAAAATATGGATGCATTTCTCTGCCAAATCTACCTTATCTGCATAAGTCAGCTGTGGTTGCATGCATGGGTAACTTCATTTGGAGGAGGAGAATAAAACACAAAGAATCAAACACCATTTAAGCTTCACCAGTGCTAACACTTCAATCAGTCACAGGTGTGGGAGCCTCCCAAAGCACATTTCAAAGGCCTCAGTTTCAGTGTTAATGAAACTTCCCTGTCTGAGCATCCAGGAGCCACTGGCAGTCACGGTGAGCTCCGGGATGGGGCCAAGGCCCCTTCACAGCTGCACATCCCACACTCACAGTGAGCCAGGCTCCACCTCAAATTTGCTATAACAGAGTCTCAGATGTCCCAGTCCTTAAATTTATTTCATCTTGTTGCAATAACAAAATAACAGCTTGAGCTGGTGCCTCTGAGGAGGGACTCTGAACAAAGGAACCCCCAGGCTTTTATCCCCTCACAGTCTAAACAGGGAAAAGTTTGGGGGTCTTCATTCCCTGCTGTGTCCCCAGGAGTTCCTCCCTGTGCCCTTTTGGTGCAAAGGCTCAGCAGTTCACATCCCATGGCACCATCACTGACACAGCATGTCCTTCCCACTGCCTCTTTTCAAAAGATACAGAAATATGGAAATTCTTGCCATGACACCATTTTCTGTTCTAATGCTGGATAACCACAGGACATCAGGAGATACCAGGGTACACCTGGGGTTACTTCCTTTAGCCTTTTCCAATTCTCCACAACATTCCTAAATCCACTACTACTTTTCTAAATAGCTGACTTTGAGCAACACTGCACTACAAGTTGTCAGCCTGAAAAAAATCTCAACATTCAAAGAAAACAAAAAGCACAACACTTGGGAAGAATTCTTTTCTTCTGCAAGTATTTCCAAACCCACATGAGATCAGAAATAATCTTGCATGAAAAGACCAAATAAGCAGTTCTCACAATAATTTGTTACTATTCAGTTTTCAGACAATACAGAAATATCTTCATAATTCAAAAGCAAATAAGTGAATGCAAGAAAATTAATTCTCCCATATCCCTTCCTGTTCTATGTGCCAAGCTGTTAATACCTCAGCATTTATCTTTCTGTGTTCCTGAACACTTTTCTGGCCCATGTCTAAGACTCCTCAGTGCTGCAGAAATGCCATTACTTCAACAACAAAGCAACTGGAAAGGTTTCAATATTCATGTTCTCCAAATATTCTGCACAGAGACACAACAGTGATACAACTCTGGAATTCATAGTATTCCAAGTTGCACATGGAGTATGACACCATTTATTTTTGAAGTTAATTCAGCTCTCAAATCACTGAGTTATTGATGCCTCAGCAATGTCAAAGGTCTTTAAAAAAGCTCTTCCATTCCAGCAAAAGCTCACAAATCAAAGGGTTGTGACAAAGCAGAGCAGTGAGCAGCACAAAGACCAGGGAACTGGCAGAGAATCGTGTTCTGCCCTTGGTCCCACCATGTTTAACTTGGACCAAGCAGGATCTAGTTTGCATCAGTTCTCATCCTGTATTTGAATGGGCAAACAGTGCAATAAATTCATTAAGATAGGTTTGTTCAGACAAATAAAATGTAGTGGTGTCATTTCTATGTTCCCTTTCCTTGTTGTGCTGCCATGACTGCTCAGAGGGTGAAATGCACCACTGTGGGTGAGCACTCCCAGGCAGAACTGCCTGCATCAGACAGAATGAAAATATATAAAAAGACACACAATCCAGTCTGGCATATTACAAAAATAAGCCCAAAGCCCTTCAACAGCACTGATCTATTGAAATGTACAAAGAAAAAGTTACCTCACACAGGATCAACACTGAAATAAAACAAATATATTCAGCATTACAGAAATTAACAGGATTGCTGCAATTAGGAGTAAATTTTCATCATAAATCACACCACAGCAATGTTTAGCAAACTTTAATAGTTCTTCTTTTTAAATTCAGATGATCTACAATCTTTGTCACTTTGAAGGTCACATGTGATTGATATCATTCCTTTTGGGGTTTCTAAGGGTCTTTAAACAACCTTATAGTACCCACTTGCTCTTTTTTCCAAGTCCTCTGACTTTTCAGTTTTCCTGCCTCTGGTCCACCTACACTTCTGACATAGTTACTCTCAAATTTTAAAGGTCTAATTCTCATCTCACTAAAATTAATGAGAAAAAAAAAATCAGCAAGAGCTGCACTAGACCATTACCATGCAATGGTATTGAGCACATTTAGGTACCCAGCAAACAAACAAAGCATGAACAAAATGCAAACTCACTCTGCTGTGGCTGGTTTGTACTTGTTTATGCTGACTTACACTTCCCTTCTTTCAGACTTCAGTGTGGTGACCAACACAGAAGGGATGAAATACACATTCTGGCCCAAAAAGGATTTTCCTGCAGTGCTTCATGTGAGTTGAAATGCTTCTTTGTTTGGTTTTATTTCATTTGATTGGGTTTGTTTCTTTGTTTTTTCTTCAATCTAAGCAAAGTCTTTTCAAAATAAATTACTCTGTAACATGTTTTGTTGCAATTCTAAAAAATGCTTTTTAAAATCATTCCACTACTGAACAGTATCTTAAGCTCCCATAGAAATAATATATAGGAATGACAAAAAATACTTCAACAAATAGGGGATTGCTGCTTTGCCTTTAATCATTGCTTTATGTGACATTACAGATTATGTTTCCCTGAGAGCTTCCAACAGCCTGAGTTTATTCTTCAGAAGTCACCTGCAAAGCATACTTCACAGCACCTTGATCACTAACAATGCCACCTTCTCTCCAATTAAGTAAAAATTCAAGCATGGCACTTCAATACACCTGTACAGTTCTTTGAGCCTGCCCACTGAATCAATACTCAAGAACAGAAAAAGAAGTTTCAGTAGAAAGTTGTCTTGGCACTCAGCATTGCCAAGGCCTTTTTGAAGAGTTATTCTTTGGCACAGTGGTTTCAAGAAGAAAATAGTTATTATTCTCTCCATTTCAGAGTGCAAAAGCAACTAAGCAAACTACCTGAGGAGAAAAAACAAAGAAAATCAAAATAAAGGATGAACTCGGATTCAGTTAGTTTGGGATCTCTCTGACAATTTTTCCCTTTCTGACAGGAAACAAGGATTGGTAAAAAGTAAGTTTTAATGCAGATGCAGTGAGAAGATTTCATGAGTTCAGGATGGCAATTTTAGTTAGAAAGAAATGTAAAATGACATCCAAATTCAGTACTGCATTCTGTTTGATATACAGCTGAGGCTCCAGCCATTGAGTCAATTATATCTGAATGACCATCCTAAGATTGAGACTTTCTTCTGACAATTGCTTTTTCACAACAGATGACCGAAAGTTTTATTATCAAGTTGAAGACAACAGCTGAAAATCCCTAAAAAGGGAGGTCATTCTTCATCATCCCTGCTCAAATATCTGTTTGCTTTTCAGTTCCAATCATTCCACTAGATCATTTTTCCTCCAACTATGATCTGATAATCTCAATCTATGTCCAAAACATACATGATACCTAAAGAAACCACAAATTCAGATCTGTGGAAACACTGCCTGGGAGCTTCATTGGGATTTTAAAGGAGTGATTTAAGTAAAATATGGGCTACAATAAGGAAATAGTAATTTTTTACCACAAACTAGCCAAAATGCTGATAGATGCTTTCCAACACTTTGTAGCACAGTACTGCAAACACCTGAATCCCTTTAGATCCCAGTGCAGTGTCACCCTGGAATGGGAGAGCTGGTTCCAGCAGATGGAGCTCCAGAAAGGCGATGAGGAGCCAGCACCGAGAGCTCCAGCAGCGTCAGTAGCACAGACTTTGGGGACAACCTGCCCCACCTGGAAAAGTCACCCAGCTCCCTCCTGCTTCTCAGTATTTCTGCACACATTGCTCCCCGTGCTCAGAACTTCCTGAAGCACAATGCAACTGCAGTCCCTCAGCCTGCTGCTACTGTCAGTGCAAACAGCACCCGGAGGTCATTTAATGCTTTCATTTAACATCATTAATACAGCCCACCTCTCCAGCCTGGAGTTAAAAAATACTTTTTAAATTGCTGGGCCATCTGTTAAAGAATTATCAGGACAGAGCATGGCAAAAAAAAAATTATATAAAGCTCTTAAAAACTACAGAATCATAGAATTCACAGGGCTGGAAAGGACTTTGAACATTATCTCATTCCAAACCTGCGCTGTGGGCAGGCACACCTTCCACTACACAAAGTTGCTCAGAGCCCCATCCAACCAGACCCTGAGCACTTCCAGGTAGGGGTTATATATATAAATACTAATAGACAGGTCATTTTCAATCATTAGCAACTGTAGCACTCTGGATTTTTAAATCCCACAGGACTTTGCTGCTTTAAATGCCACTAGACCACCTCCTTTGATCTCTGTAATAACTCTAACATTAATATCAATGCCACCAAAAAAGAACACTATTGTACAGCTTCTATAATCTAAAGTTCAGGAAATGGTTTTTCCCATCATGGTTTCTTCAGGAGAAATAAAGTCTCAGGTAAATGTTTGCTGTTTTCAACTTTAAGATAAAGGGAAAGTGTGCAGCCAGGGAGAGAGCACACCACTGCTCCAAACACCTGATGAAGAACCATGAACAGAGCCATCACCACTCTTCTAAGCAGCAAACTTCTGCAACAAATGCACTTGTAAAAGCTTCTACTCCTGCACAGACGATTATAAATGTCTTATGTCAAACACAGAATCCACAAGCCGACCTTTAACGCAGCCATGTCTACAATTTAACACGCCGTCATCACGGGGGAAGAATGTTATTTGCAGACTGATTCAGCTTTGAAGAAACAATGGAAGTTTATGTATTTTAGGGGCAGTGGGAATGCACACCTGGAATGGAGAAAGTTATCCACCTGCAGCTCGTTCTTGAGGGTGAGCAAGAAGGTAAAGAAGGTATTGAGTTACAGGGTAAAGAACAGCCCTTCGCTGTCAAGGTGTGTTGCAAGCTGCACAAACAGGAGCTCAAGCAAAAGGACCTGGTCTTCCACAGACATGACACGCTCTTCAGCAGCCCTTTGAAGCCCAAAGGCAATTTGCATATAACTACTGAAGGGCTGCTGCGCAGGTATGTAATCAGCTCAAGCTAATGCTCTCATCTAAGAAAAAAGAAAACCCCCTCAAAGTGCAAGAGCCAGTTTGTGCCTGCTCAGCCGGCACAGGTGGGCACAGCGGGGTCAGCCCGGTGGCCGGAGCGGTCCGCGGGGTGGCCCGGTCCCGGCCCGGTCGGTCCCGGCCTGGGCAGCCCTTGCCCACGGGCCGCAGGCGGCTCCGGCCCCAGCCCCGAGCAGGGACCCGGGGGCCCGACCTGCCCTCAGGGGCCGCAGCGCCCGGAACCCCACCGCCCTCACACCCCTCACACCGTCCCGCGGCCGGACCCTCCGCTCCGGCCGCTCCTCCCGCCCGGGCCGGAGCATCCCCAGAGCCCGGTGAGGCGGCGCTGTCCCCGGAGACCCCCGGCCCGGCCCCCCGGCCCGCCCCAGCCGCGTACCGAGCACCGGCGCTGCCGGCCGGCTGGGCGTCCATGGAGGCGTCGCGACGGGCAGCGGCTGAGGAGGGCAAGGCGGGAGGGCGGCGGGCACGGCTGGCGCTGCTGCTGCTGCTGCTGCTCCCCGGCGGCCGCCGCAGCCCGCTCGCATGGTGTGTGTGGAGCGGCGGCAGCCGGAGCCTCGGCGCATGTTCGGGCAGGGCCGGGCCGGGCCGGGCCGGGCGGAGGGGCCGCCCCCGCAGGTGAGCGGCTGCGGCAGCGCCCGCCCTCCGCCGGCGGCAGGGATGGGATGGGATGGTAATGGGGATGGGAGGGCACCGGGGGAATGCGGTGCTGCCCTGGGGTTACGGTCCCACCGCAGCGCTCGGGCGGGACCCGGGCGTGTCGCTGCGCACCGGGAACGGCCCAGAGGAACGCGGGCATCGCTTGCGTGTGCTGGAATTGAGAGTCGTTAATTCCTCTCGAGAAAAAGCATGAGGAAAACATAATTCATATTTCGCCAGGTTTTCAATTAGCTGCACTCTGCAGCTGCTGCCAAGGCAGGGTTTGCCAGGGTACAGCTGTCTACCCCCAGCGAGTTGCATCACAGGAGTAACACCCCACAGGGCTCAGACATCAGAGGGAACAAGTTATGACCAAATCACATAAATAATTAGATCTAACTAATTAAATTCTTTCATTTGCTCATTAACATAAAAATAATAAACAAAACAAATATTTACAATTTTAACTTGCCTCTTCCATTAAAGAAAACCAAACCCACTGAAATTGCAAATAGAATATGCAATACTAAAAAAAAAATTGCATTACTTTGGCCATTATTTATGTTATAGTCGTATCAATTACGCAGCTTCAGGGTTACGGGGATAACAGTTCAGAAGAGATTAACAAAAGAAAGGAGCCTGTGCAAGGAAATGAACAAGGCAAAGGAAGGCAAAGGTATACACGGCCGAGGGAGTGGCAGGACAAACAGAAGGACTGGGTTGACATAAAGAAACAATGGGCACATTACCGGGAACAGTGGGTGTATAAGGTTAAAAAAAGAAGGAATTTATTAGCTGCACACCGACAATGCGGCTCGTGACGTGAGGAACAAGGGGTGGGTGGCAGGACGGGCTCACGCTCCAGCTGCTCCCAGGGCAGAGGCAGACACCCAGGGACTGAAGGATGATTCCCTTTCTGACACCAGCCAACAAGTCATGATTGTCTCCACTAAATCAAGCGTTTTAGCTCAGTGAGGGATAGCAAAAAGAGTTGTGACAAGCACCTTCCCGTGCTTTCTTTGCCAGAAGAACTGCTTTGGTACAAATGCAAGCCCACGTTTTCCAGAATAAAACACCTGTTTACATAAATTCCATTTTCTGGATTGTGAGGCTCATACATTCCAGCTCCCAGCATTCACAATGAGGCCAGACTTCCTGTGCAGTTCTGCACTTCAGCCCATTGTCAGTAGCCAGTCACAGCTAACTTAAATAACATTTTTATTAATAAAAACACCAAAATATACTCTAAATTGCTTTTTACAACTTTTAGAATTAGATGTTGTATTAGTAGTATTAATAGTATAGTATATTTTGTTAATTAATAGTATCGTATATTTGAGAACAGCTCTGCTTTGAATATCTGACAGTAAAATAAAATAAATATTTTAAGTTAAATGGATAGCATATTAAAGAAAATTAGAGAATTTAAATATATGAGTTTAACATTCAACAAGTACTTTACCTTTTTCAGGATTCAGGGTCAGTGATTTGAACCTCTACTGAGTTAGTTATTCAGTAAAAATTATTACTGAATGTGGGCCCAAAATGAGATTCACACTCCAAAATCCTCAGAAATGTTTGGAACTCAAGGACCCTAATTTTAAAAATAAGGAGGTTAAGTAAGTATTTAAAAAATTCTACAAGAATTTTACTTAAAAACCCACTGAGTCTTTTAAAATTACTTTTTTCTTTGTAAGTGACCACACCTGTTCATGTAGCATCTCAGGAGAGACTGCATTCTATGGAAAACCATCCTAAAGACCTTCTGGCTTTGAATACAAACATTTCAGTGCTAGTCTCAAGAGAATAAAGAGTAATTCTGGCCACACAGGAAAATCAGTCTGTGTGGATCAGACTGAGTCTGGCACATGCAAACCTGAGAGAGCTGACAACTTGCAGTGTTACAGGATCACTTGCCAGGACAGACCTCTGAAGTCAAAAGCAAGAATTTCTCCCTGTATTATCAGCAAAATAAACCCTCAAACATCTTGAATAAAACAGCACTTCTGTTAAATACTTTATTTATTTCCAGTTATTTGTATAGGACTGCAACTGTCTGCTTACACCAACAGAGAAAACAGCTCATAACTTCGATCCTATCGACAGGATACAAAAGTAAAATGGGACAAAATTCCTTTTACTCTGCACAAGGTTGTGTTTCCAGATTAGAGCAGTTATGTAATAACTGTGAGACCTGTTATCACTTACAGAACAGGAAATGGCTTCGCATTAAGTGGTTTGTCCATACTCACTTATTAAATCAGCAAGAGATAACCAGAAACAACATCCTGACCTGCTGAACACACATCCAAACAATGCAGCATTTTCCCCCTCTATCACCTGCTCTAAAAACTAATGCTCTTCGTTTTCAGTTAAAATCTAAAGTCCAGGCAGCTCCAGATGTCTCCATTTTGGCACCACAGGAATTCTGAAGTATTCTGAGCAAGGAATGGGAATGCAGCTGTTGTTATTGACGTATGTTTTGCTACTCCTCATTTCTTTAAAGAGCTTGTGGATAAAAATTCCTTCTGTTTCAGGGTATTACTGACTGATGGCTTGTCAGCTGCGGAATTACAAGTTCCTTCCCACCTTTTCTGGGATAACATTATGCTTTCTTCCCTCCCTTCCTCTTTATTTCTGTGCCTTTTCTAATTTAAGCCTCAGAGGTCCCTGCAAACACAATTCTGCAGAGAATTCAAGAGTTCAATAACATTAACATGGGCAACTAAACTCCACTCTGCCTACCACAAAAGATCAAAAAAGATCTTTCATTAAGGAAAACCACTGTTTTCTTTCTTCTTATAAGAAAAAATGGAGGCCTCTGAAAGCCAATCTTCCTGTTCACTCTGTTAACAATGAATTAATTTCAAATGTATTCACTGACATGATATAGAATTCCATAAGAAGAAAATAGGACTTTGGTTGCAATATTTTGAACAAATATGTTACTTTCCCAACCTTACCCTCTGTTATCTGAACCTGGTATCATCTAAATTACCATTCTGTCAGTATTGTAAACACAAAACCATGAGTTTGCACACAATGACTTAGAAGATTCAAGCTAAAGAACAATTAAAACACTCCAATACTGAAGTCATAAATTTACTAAATATTCAAATTCTGAAACAGCCAATTAAAACTTAGGTAGGTAAATGAAACTGTTGAGAAGTTACTGAGGAAATAACACAAGACAACACAATTCTGGCACTGGATCCTGCTCCTGTGAAGGTGACCCATGGCAGGTGTGAAGGCCTTCACACAATGCTTCACATTCACAGCACCCTCTTGAAAAAACAGGCAAACAGCTCACATTTATGTACTTAAACTTTATTTCTTCATAATTACAGGCTATTGTTAGAATTTTTAAACAAAAGGGAAGTCTATAAATAGAGGCTAATCCCACCTGAACAAGTTGTTTAAAAAAAAAAAAAACCAACAAAACAAACAGTTAAAACTTCATAAAGTAATGCCATTTAGCTCACAGCAGTGGTTTGTTGGTAGTCTGAGTAAAAGTCCTATAGTCAGAGTCAGTAACATGAAATGTAACACCAAATGACTCAAAACTTTAAATCCCATAAAGGAAAGCAGGAATATATATATATAATATATACATATAATATTGTGTTGGTCCACTGAGTATACATTTTTAACAAAAGATAAGAAACTATGTAATCCAGTTAAGCATATGATTTGCAAGATTAGTGTACACTCATTACAAAGATGTATAAGATAAGTTATAACTATTTAATACTTGCAAAATTTTAAGTTACTTTTTTTTGAGCAGGTGTTCAAATGCTCATCTCCCAGTGCAAAAGAAAAACCATCCCAGTCAGGTTACTCATTTTTTCTTGAAAAATTGAAAACCCCCTCAAACTCGTGCAACAGCAGCATTGACAGGTAATGGGAAGAGCTTAAATATACTGAAGTGTGGCTGAGTTCTCCCCCTTTGCCCCAGTGCTTTGTGTTGAAACACTTCCATTTCCTCAAAAGAAATACCACAGGTTAAAAGTGCAAGAAAAAAACCCCTTCTAGATGTTTATGCTGCTGCCATCCATTTTTCTTAGATAGGGCACAAGATTCTTGTTTTTTGGAATTATTTTAATGAAACTGATTTTCCAAATAGAATTCATTCAAAATGAACAATAAGTTATTTTCATTAAGTTATTTTCATTAACATTCTATCAATCCTACTCTGACTCAGTGACCATTCAGAAATCATTCAGTTTAAGGTGCAACTATCAGTTGGCATTCAATAAATTACATATACAGAAAACAACTGTGGTTAAAAAAAATAGAAATCAGACTACCTGTTTTTTTCTTTCTATTTTCAATCCTATTTCAAATGGAACTCATTAGCTTGCCAGTTCAGCTGCATATTTCACAGGCAAATGTGGCTCAAATAGCAGTGGGGTCTCACAATTTGACAGTCACCTTAGCCAACAGCAAATGCACATGAATTTTCAGTTTAATTTGCTTTATAAAACAAAATAACAGGTCTGTCTTAAAACCTATGATCATGCAGGAAAAGCAACAAATGTTTCAGAAAGACACACTCTTTCTGATGGAGATTTCATGAAGATTATGTTAAACCCAACATAAAATCTTCAATGAGGAGAAAAAGAATCTATATGCATACATATAAAATAAAGCACTCTCCAACTCTGGCATTACTAAAACCCCTTCAGAAGAAGAAAAGGTTTCCAGTGACTAACTGCTTGATGGGAGACAGTCAGCCTTGACAGAATAATTGCTGTGTTCACTTTATGCTCAATTACCAACTGCTGATAGATTACAGTCAAACCCCAATCTCTCTAACTGCATTTTAAACTGATTTGCTTTCAGCTGGGAAAAGTACTTTGCTCTCCTGAAAACTTGAGAGAAATTGAATGCTAAACTTAACAATTATTCAAACAATAACCAAAAGGATTAAATTTAGCAGAAACATTCACATCACTTTCAGAAATTTAAAACCTTTCATAGTTTCTTGTATATATGCATTTTCTGATTAACATTTAAATAGGTTAGGTACTCAGGAAAAGGGACAAAACAGTTTACATCAGATTAATCTTATTCTAGACTTCATGCTTCTGATATTTCAGATTTACTGAGTGCAATAGCCAGTTCCAAGTCTTCTTGCTCTTGCTGTTTTAGTCTTGCCAATCTTTCTTTTTCTTCTCTCTCACTTTCTCTCTTAGCCCATTCAATCATGTCTTCCTCAGTAGAATACTGCAAGTTTAAAAGACAAAATAATACAGATTAATAATACAGTGATAATTATTACTGTCCAAACAGTCAGTTTAAGGCACAATTAGTTTTTCAATAATTGTACATATTCTAGTCTTCAAATATTACTTGTTTTGTAATTGTAATAGACTATATTGGATTAGTCTAAGGTTTAACTACTAAGAAGTGCACTGAAACCATCAAAAGGATGTATTTTAATGAAATATGCCATGTTTCAAATTTCAGTATTAAGTTTCTAAAACGTTACTGAGCAGAAAGTGCTATAATTTAAATACAGTTTTATTTGGTTAAATACCAGTCCATACAAGAAAACCTTTGAATAAATCAGGAGAACATTTTGCAAAGCACACTCCTATTCACACTGTAGGCTGTCCTGATTTATCCTGCTTTCATTAGGGATGACTTTTCCAGGAGAAAATGATTGCAAAAATTTAGCTGTAGACTGACTGTTTCTGAATGTGCAGATGACAAATATTGCTGCCAAGAAGCAGCAAAATGATAAGGGTAACTGTGGAGTTAGAAAGCTGGTAGTAATACAGAGAAAGGTCAGCATGATATTAGAGAGAAAAAAAGAACAGATTATTTCCATGTATATTGATGAGAACTGATTGTGAACTAAATACCTCTGGTACAATGATTATAAATCAGAGAGAGCTAAGGGTATTATCTTAAATAAAACACAAAAGATTATGCTAAAGTGTCTTCCTAGCAAACATGCAGAAAAATGAAGAGGTAGGTGAAGCCCCTGTCCTCACAGATGTCCCAGCATTAACTGAAAGGGTTAGAGGTTAGAGACTCCAGATCTCTGCCCTGAGCTGCTTCTTGGGGAAATAAAAGCAGAAACACCTCAGTTTTCTCCATGGTGCACTCAGTATTTTCAGTAACTGCAGCTGGAAAATAACACTATTTCCTTCACAAAGACAATAAACATTTTTGCCACTCCTCTCAAAGTGGCTTCTCAGTCTCCCTGACTGCTGCCACGGATGGATAACCACATTTCAGAAGTTACCATGCTCCAAGACACACCAACCAGTGCAAGCCTACTTTGAGAGCCTGACAATCCTTAGTTTACTTCAATCAAGCATGGAGCTTATTAGGCCTGAACAGAGAGAGCAGTATGGTCAAGATACTGTAAATGCAAATTGCATTTAACAGGATTGAAAGTGAGATGATGCCTTTCAAAACTTCTACTTGCAAAAGCTCAAAAGAAAAAAAATAATATATAGGCATGCACAAACCTTTAGATTTGCTTCTACTGCTTGGACACCACGACTTCTATGAAATGAATTCTGGTTATAAAGAGACACTTACTATTTTACTTCATTGTGCATAAATCTGGAATTTACTAACCATTCAAAACTCATCAAATTATATTTCATTAACATACACTGTTATGAGGCTGTTTATCAGTATTTCAGTACATTAAAATTATGACCAAACAGTTCAGTGGCAGTTAAATTAAAATCACATTTTGGTTTATTTTTAATTGGGTAGTTAACAGTGTGCTTGTTATAGATTTGTAATTTAAATCTGCTGCACACATTGATAAAATGGATAATCCCTAGAACATAGATATTTTTGAAATCCTCTCCTCTAAAAGCTAGAAGGCCTCTATGAGAAAAGGCATAAAACCAATGCAATTTAAACATTAACTACAACATTTTGCAGCATTTTGTTTTAGGACAGCCTCAGCTGTAAACTAAATGTAAACACTGTTTTAACTAGAAGCAATATCCCTTGTGTACATGGGATTTGTTTTAATAATTTAAATTAGACTGAAGACTTCAGTGTGAACATTTCAAAGCTGCTGTTATACTGAAACAAATGTAAAAAGTGTTTACTCACAGTACTGAAGTTTGCAAAATTGTTGGGGTCAGCCTCTTTACTGATGCTGGTGGGAGCAAATGGATCACAGAATAGATCTGCTTCTTGTTCTTTGGGCATGTCTGGGGTGGGGAAAGGCTGAAATGGGTCGCTCGACTTAAAGGAATCTGAAGAGTCTATTTGATTGATAGGTCTTTTCCCTTAGATTAAAATGAATTTAAAATGAATTTCAGATAGCAGGTAATAACATGCCACAACTAGTAAAAAAAAACCCATTCAAAAGCTACTTAGAATGCAACCACTTCCCACAAACTAGTGGTGCTGTAGTTTCAGGGGAAGGGTTGCCAATTTAAAAAATGAGGGTACAGCCCACACTTTCTGAAAGGGTAATCAGGTAAAAAGGAACACATGTATGTTAATGAGTCAGGAACCCAGTTATATATAAATTAACTGTTTTGGAAAGAGAATTTCTAACAGTTCTGAGCACCTATTCTGTCAGCACAGTATTGTTTTCTGGTTATCAGCTATCTTTGATCATTCCAGCAAGGCTCTTTTATTATTTCTTTGGATCAAGTTAGCACAATTTTCTTCAGAGAGCAGAAATACATTACATTTATAAGTTTTCAAAACACCATGTCCTCTCCCTATGCTAAGACCAGGAATTTCTGCAGTTTAAAACAAGGAGGATGATAACAAGCAATCACAGGCTGAGCTGCTTTGTTAATTCTTGCCTAAGAAGCTGCAAATAAACAGAACCAGGGACAAACCCCTACTTATTCTGTCGGGGTTTTTTCAGCTTAACCCCAGTCAACTTTCAACAGCATTGAGGACATTAACCCAATGACTTCCAAGAAGAGCTGAGCTGAATTTCACCCCACCACTCCCTCTGTAGGTTACTGTTTACACAAGAGGTTTCAGTGCAGTTTCCTGAATTCTGTGGTTCCACACTTGCAGTGGCTGTATTTTAGAACTCGCTTCTGTTTCCATTTCAGATTAAAACTACAGAATTGAGCAAAGATGCTTATTAATTCACATAAAATTTTTGAAAATTAACCTAAAATTACTTCATAAGAGGAAAAGAAATTCTCATCTGGCAATGATTTAGAGATTTGGAGAACATCCCCTGGGAAACATATGATTTACTTAGACATTTCCCAGCTAACCCTGCCATCTCTCTCACTGATGATGTTGTATCCATGTATCACTGATGCTACTGTGCTGCCCCATCCCTGGAAGTGTTCAAGGCCAGCCTGGATGGGACTTTGAGCCACCTGCTCTGGAGAAGGGGCTTGGAACTGAATGATCTTTAAGGTCCCCTATAGCCCAAACCATTCTATGATTTTACAGTTCTGTTATTCACAAATAATGCCTGCCTATTTCTTGAAAAATGTGGGACAAGCATCTCCAAATGACAACCAGGGAATTTTATTTCTGCATGGGAAGGGTTAATAGCTGTAAGAATACAAAATACACAATCACCAAATCTTCCCCAAAATCAAAAAATGGGAATGTTTATCAGTATCTAGAGAAGCAACAGAATTCAGAGGCAATAGCCCTTCTACACACTTTCCAGTAGAGAGAAGAACTACAAGAAAGATTTTCGGTATTTCATTGAAAAAGCATTCCATTGTTTCAAATCAAACCCAGGAAGTAATTAGAAGTAATTATATTTAAGTAAACAGATTTTATTTCCATTAGGAAAATAATTAATTGGGAATGGTTATCAAGATAATCACATGTTTAGTGTGCATATCAAAACCACCTATTTTTTTCCCAATTATCTGTTGCTGAGGAAGCTGCTGCTCCAGCCCTAGAAGCTTGCCTTCCAAAAGTGCACCATGTCACAGCCACTCCCATAGAATCAAGTCAGAAATCCTTTTTATGTTTAAATAAGGACCAACATCAAACATTCAAATTATCACCACTTGCCATGTCAGCTGTTTTAATATTATTTACTATGGAAATGATGACTTGCAAGGCATTAGCATGAACCAGATCTCACACCAACATTAAAAATCAAACAGCTGAGTTTAAACTTCAGTATGAGCATTCCTGTATCTACTGTGCTCCCTTTCTTTTGAGGAAAAGATGAATACACGTTTAACTTTCATGCCAGTTTCTCAAAACACCTTAAAACTCATCCCCTTAGTGTAACAGTGAAACAAATGATGCAGTAGAATTTTTAAAGACAATGAAACAGAGGACAGAAAATTTTAAAGGAATATTAGATTCTCCTATGTTTGCAAAACCAAATTGAGAGTGAGGAGCCTGTTGTAATATGGCCTTGCTGCAAGCACAAGAAGGTGCTGTTATGCATGATAATCATGACCTTTTCTGGAAAGCAGAGTGGTTTGTGCCATGGAACATCCCAGAAACTCCTCTGTCACTGAGGAGAAAACAGCCCAGGGAACTTGGCTTTATTACTGTTACTGCCACAGACCTCTGGCAAGGCCACCTAGAAAAAGTTAACCTGAAAATCTACGCCAGTTCTTTAACCCTATTTAATTCATTTTCCATTAAAGCCATCTGTGTTTGCAATGTACAAAGCACACTAAATTCTCACTTTAAGCATAATTTAATTCAAGATTCACAGTGTAGCACATTAGCAACCATTTAACTTGCAGCTATGCTGTGTTCTTGCACACACTTTTAACAAGTCTTTTTTCCTGTTTTCTAAATCCTTTGTGTCTTCAAACTCTGATCCCAAACACCATGCAAAACTTTCAGGAAACAATCAGGAACGGACTTGTTTCACATCTTGCTCGTTTATTTTAAATTGAGACCCTTTACCCTCCCCTCATGATTCCTGTCCCTCTGCCAACGTGAAGCAGCTGATTGTGAGCACATCTCAGTGCCAGCTCTTACCAGGTGGTGGAGGACAGGGCCTGGTGGGAGTTCCTGTCTTAGGGGGCAGTGCAGGAGGAACATCCTCATTTTTAGCTGGTGCTTCCTCAAACAAGTTTTTAGTTATGGTGACACTGCTGACAGAGCCTGATGTGGAAGAGCTAAAGGGATCCTCATTGTTGGCCTTCAAAAAACAAAACAGCAACACACACATTTTCAGTGCAGTGCTACCAGATATTCTCTTCAATAATACAGTATTAAATCAGAACTGAAAGTTTGGACTAAGGCTAAAGAAAATACTTTTGTTTGTTTTTACAAATATCCACATACTCCAGAAGATTGAACAGCAAGAAAAATCAGGAACAGTTACTGTGTATAACACTATAAAGTTGAAAGCAGTTAATCATGCAAAAGTAATACTTTTGCTGCTAAAATCAGCAAATTCACAAATAAATAAATAAATTATAGCATCACTGGAAATAGAGAGAAAACACTTATCAAGCCAAAAAGATTACATTGCATTCTTCACAGAATTTCAGAACAATTTGCTATCAAAACCTCTTTTTCGAGCAAATCAGCCATTATAAATGTTTAGTAGTGGCAAAACTGTAATGAAACTGAGTAAGCTTTGCCTTGTCACTGCAGTTTCATGGATTTTCTGTGAGCAGCAGCAGCTCCACATTACCTTGGACAGCGTGCTGAAGTCAGCAAAGCCACCTTCAAAGGATTCACTTCCAAACAGGGAGGCAAAGGGGTCTGTAGCTAAATACACAAATCAAGCCAAGAATAAAATTAAAACTTAAAAAAAACAGACTGAAAAGAAAAATTCCCACTACTATTACTACTAAATGGCAACTATTACATATTTTGCAACTTAAAGTAATTCAAGTGAAGTATTTTATGTGATGAGCACTTCAAAATTATTAAGTAACTTTTTCAAAAACTCTAAGTGTCAACTTCCAATTAGGAACAATAAATGTCCTGAACAAGAAATAATTCAAAAGAAATACTGGTAAGTTTTCCTACATAAAAAAATATTAAATTCCACTGTAAGTATCAAATAAGCATACTACTGGAAATGTTCTACTGGGATACATGTATGTATACACACAGAGGTGTTTTTTGTGTGCATACACCCATACATATACAGACATTATGTGTGTGTATGTATATATATGAACATGAACCAGAGCTCTTTTCTGACTGCAGACCCCCTTGTGGAATCAAGTACCTGAACCTCATATCATCCCAGTCTAATTCAACAGTACCTTTTCATTCTCATGTGCCTAAAATATGTGAAGCTGCTACTGTACAATAGAGCAGGAAGTGCCATACTCATTTCTGCATCTCTAAAAAACACCATTTTTGCCCTAGAACTAAAATGAACAGGTTTACAATACAAAATCACACATAGACTCCTGTTTTGGATTATCACTTGTCAGTGCAGTTTAGGAAAACAGGAGTTGAGAGCCTTCCCTAAAACATCTTTAGCCCTCAGATGAGAGAGGGTCACAGAAGGAGCAAACTTGAGCAGTAAAAAATTTCAATGGAGGAGTTACTGTATTCCACACCTACTCCTGTGGTGCAGAACTATCCTGATGTCACTTAGACAGTAACATGAAATCCCTGAAAAGAACCCTAATGGGAAGCAGTACAGACCATGCAAACAGCCCAAACACTTAGATCAGGAACTGCTGCAGTTTTAATAAAGCAGAGGAACAGTTTGTGTGGAATCAGTGTTCAGTGACACACACTACAGATAGAGTCAATTTTGGGTTATAAACGTCCCCCCTGAAAACAGGCACCTAATGTCACACTTTTTGGGAAAATTCAGAACACATGGGAAATTCCTATAATGCTCTGCTGCAAATTCAGTTAAAAGACTAGAAACAAAAGCAAGCAAAAGCACAAATAAAACCCAAGAATCTTGATATGTACAATCAACTTTTACCTAGATCATTTGATGTAGTGACAGTGGTTCCACCAGGAGCAAAAGGGTCATTCTTCTTTGATATCTCTGTCTAAAATAAAAAATTCCTTTGGAGGGAAATTTGTTTTCAGCTTAAAAGATTCTTCAATCTAAGAATACAGTCACCATTTATTTTAGTTTAGAAATTGTAAGATAACACATTCTGGAAATAGCTTTTATCAGCACCAGTAAACAAGCCTATTAATAGAAACTCTTCCTCTGTTTTGATTAATACTTTGAAAGGATAGAAACAAGGTACAATATGGGCAACATCACTGGTAACAGCTAATGCAACAGTCAACAATATCTACTGCTCATTTTGGTCTCAGATTTCTACAACCAGAGCCATCTTCAAGGAGATCAAAGATTTCAACACTCCAGAGAGGTGTGGAAAAGCACTTAGGATGAATGCATAACTTCAGTTCTGAAGGACAGATCTCAAGAATCCACTGCTAATCCCACACCACAGCTCTGACCTCCCTGGCTTTTTGTTCCTTAGGACTGTAATAAGGTCAAGAATTGATTACATTAGAACATCAAGACTTTGAAAAAGATATGAAAAAGTGTGCTGAGTACTACAAACTGTAGAAATCTAATTTTTCTGAAGGCTGTGGTGTGTAACAGGACCTTGAGATCTGCACAATGTGCACACCATGGGCAAGGGCAGCACCACCACTGCCAGGTGCAGTTGATTTCTCACTCTTGGCTGCTGTGGGTCTACCCCAGGCACACTCTACAGCCACTTAACTTGCTTCCTAACCCACATGTATCTGAGCTTTGTATATGTCTATGCATGTTTAATGTTTTACACAAAGCTGGAAGTGAGGCATGAACAGAAACAGCACTGAAAGGAAAGGAGATGGCAAAAGAATGGAGACAAAGCTAATGCATGAAGAATTTCAGCTGCTTAAATTGTTTGTCTATCAGCTTTAAGTATTACATATCCAACAAGTTCTAGTCTATACCAGAGAGAATTTTATGTCCAACTCTGCCTTATTAAAGGCTCAAGAGTATTCAGTCACAGCTCATTTGTAATGTGAGCTAAAAGCTAGACTGAAGTAGTCCTGAAAGAGGTACATTCAGTAGGCATCTCCACATTACAAGAGACCTTTGGTGATTCTTATTTAAAAAACCCAAATCGCACCAAAACCTAAACAGACACATAGAAAAATCTGACCTTTCTGAGGGGAAACCCCACACACCACATCAGATTTCAGATAAAATACAGCACATAGTTCTTGATCTTAGAGTGTGGAGAAAAAAATCAAGTGTCTGAGCATAACCTGGTGAGGTTGATCCTGACTTTCTTTCCATTTATTATGTCCCACCAACTAATAGAGTTGTTGGAGAGCTATAAAGCTTAACAGAGCTTAAGTCATTGTTAAATAATGACAGAGCTTAAGTCATTACTGTCAAATGCTCTTAGCTGTGGAGCAATGAAGATCCACAATTAAATATTTTAAAATGTTTTTATTTTTACTTCTATTTCATCTGTGACTATTTCTAGAAAATAGGACACAAAAAGACAAGACAGAGCCGGGGGATCAGAGGTAACCTTTATATGATTTCTGAATATCAATTTTTTAAAGCACGTCTAAATGTACAAAACAGGTAATTTTATCCAAATCACACAGAGAAAGCAGGAAAAGGTGTGACACCAGACTTACTGTGGTATTATTACTGTTGTCTGCAGAACTAAATGGATCAGGGCCAGCAGTCACAAAGGGGTCGGTGGAGGATTGTTTGAAGAAAGAATCAGCTGCAAAAGGGTCTGAGCCTTTGAAGGGATCACCACCAAAGGGATCTGAAAAGCAAACATCTCCCTAATATTTCTGCTTGCTTTACTTAGTTGATATCTTAAAAACTAAACAATGTATCACCTTTTTTTCATACTGCTGCAAAGTGACACATTTAAGCCCAAGGACCTTTGAAGTAGGAAATTCGCCTGTGAATAATTTGTGTTCTGTGATTCAAAATATCAGACAAGGCAATGTTTTCTGCACATCATGGAAACAGCAGTTCCAGAATCATCTCAGCATATTGGTTCTAAAACCAAGTCCCTAAAAATGAAGCATTTTACAAAACCTAACGCTCCTAAGAACTCTCCTGCCCTCCTCTCCTGCACTTCCCAAGCCCAATGGATGTTTCTTATTTGGCACTTGGTGCTCAACCCTATTTTACTATTGCTTTCCCACTGTCTATTTGGCTTTTTGCCACCAGTAACTTCACTCAGGACCAAGCAAAAAATCCAATGACATTGCCTATAGAGCTGATCTAAACAGAGACTTCCCACCAGTTCAATACTTGACTCTAAAGGAAGTTGGTATGTTAAGAGCCTTTAAAAGAGCACAGTTCTAGTACTTTGCAAATAAAACAGGCAGCAAGTGTTTGGGGCCTTCTGTTCATCACCTTCACATACTTAAATCTCAGCTAAGGAACCTCCAAGAAGAGCCAAATTCACTGGCAATGGACTTCTCTGAAAAGCTTTTACACAGGTGCTAATGTCACATATATTCTATCACAACCTTTTGTGGCATCTCCACCTACTTCTTTTCTCTGAAAGTGGTGACAATTTTCCCCACTAGCAAGAACCATTTAGAAAAACAAACACATTATGAGTTATAAAGTTACTTACCAATTTTTCCAAAAGGGTCATCTTTGAAGGGATCACCTGTTCAAAAGAAAAGCAAATATTCATTAAAGAGCTTATTACCATCATGAAACACACAGAGAATCAGCCATCTCCAAGCTGCATTTCCGTTGGCTGTTGTCCACAAACACCCACATTCTGCATTATTACCACTGCAGTAATCCAGGCCAGCTACTGAGTCCCAGGTTTGTTTAATTGTCACACACACCGTGGATGGCAGCTCCTGAGTGTTCACTTCAGTACTGGATGCATGATCCCAACTCATTTCTACTTTCTCATGTTCATCTGAGAGACAGATATCCTGTCTCTTAGCTGTATCTACTCCTGAATATACTGAGTGCTCAAAGCCTAAAAGTTTGGTTCTTAACAGACAGACCTTTTCTCTTCTGAAAGAAAAGCCTTGTCTTGTGCTGTAAGACCACTTCAATATAAACAAAAATCAAGCAGTATCTACACAGAAACATTCAAGCTGCTTTAAATTAGTTTAATTTATTCATAAAATATTTAATCTGCACTGACATTCTTTCAGAAGCCAAGTGATCTGAAACAAATTTAGCTTATTTTCCTTTCAAAGCAATACAAGCTAAATTGATCAGACCATGTTGATCTGAAAGGGTGTAAAATCATATTAATGTGGCTGAAAACATCTGCTTCAGCAGTTAATTCAAAATAACTCCCCTCTCCCAATTGGTTCCATACAGGCAGATCATTCCTTCCATAAAAAATAAGAGCAGAGCAACATCATTCGTCAATGGCAAGTTCTTAAAATAAAGCCCAGCACTTCCACAAGATGAACAGATGGTGCAGCTCCACATTACCTTGTTCTGAGAGCCAAACTCCCCAGAAGTAGGCCACAGCCATTCATTCTGAACCACCCACACCCTCCCCAGAGCAGAGCCCAGAGAACCCTCTGCTGACCTCTGTGCACTGGGGCTGTCAGTCACATCACTGACACCACACACACCACAAGCCTGCCCACACCTCTGCAGCCAAAATGCCACCAGGGCAGAGGCACGGAGGGGATGGGGAAAAGTCCTCAGGAGGAGCAATGAGGGAAAGGAGACATTTTCAGAGCTCATTAGGAAGTCCAGCTGAAGGAAGGAGAAACACCCCAGAACTCTCATTTCTATAACTTCTATTTCTGTAATGCTATTGGCTTCAGGCTCCTGTCACCCACACATCCTCAGATTTATTCTATAAAGAGCAGTCTCAAGGTGAAGATGAGTCTGATGCATTCACACAAAATCTGTTTCTGCAAATCTGCACTTGGAGAGAAATATTTACTTACTGCCAACAAAAGGGTCAGACTGGAAGAACTCTAAGCTGGCTTCAGAAACTAGATCAGGCAAGGGATGAGACTCAGCATCAAATGGATCTTCCTGGGCAATGCAGACAGAGAGAAACACATTAAATTTTAAAGACTTGCAAGGATGGAAAACACTTATGTCACCTCCAGTTACCATTCAGTGGTTTCTTAAAGCTTAAGGCAGAGACAGCCAGAATTCTATATAATTCATCAATGGAGATCCAAAATATTGTTCAACAACCTGCCTGCTACACAAGATGAAATGTTTTCAAGACATCACACTAAATAAAACCAGTAGGAAGTGACAATTATTCCTCTATTGTTGTATGATCATCATGCAAACCTGAAACAGTTTAACCAGGATTTTTTTAACCTACTTTTTCCTCCCCCAAAGCTGAATAAACTCACTTTTTTGGTAACAGTTGCAGCTGGGGTCTCTTTCTCTTCTCCTACAGAGACTGCTGTTTCAGGACTATTCCTTATCTGTACAAGGGTAAAAGCAATTCACCATAAATAAGTAAATACAAGACTGCACAATAAAATTTTAAGTTTTAAATAGAATCATACAATATACAAAAGCATACTTCAAGAGGTTCATACTTATTATAGCCCATACTTTAGTGTTTCATAAACCCTGTAAAAGTTTTTCAAAAAATAAATCAATCACGAATCTACTGAGACATAAGGAGGAACGTTTAAAGCAAGACAGTTTTAGATTTTCTATACTTTTCCTTATTCTGCTCTCTTTGCACCAAATGGAGACAGCTGGTCTCCTTTAATGTTAAGTCTGCTATTCAATTTATGATATTTTACTTTGGAAATAAATACAGAGAAAAAAAATGTTACTGCTACTTTCCAGGCAGACTAAAATTACCCCCTTTTCTGCTTATGAACTTTCAGATATGTGGAAACACAGTCCCTCAGAAAAACACCCTGAAATTTCAGTGGTGCAAATGTTTAAAAACATAATCAATCTTGGTACATTCTTAACTTATTCCAACTTCACAGCTGCAATGCATCGTGATCAAGCAGGCAAAACACTACTCACTGGAGACACACAGTTTGTTTGTTCCTCTTCTGCTACACTTTCCCTCTCAGCATTCTCATTAAGGTTTGCAGTTTCACTGCTGCTGTTGCTAAGACTGGAATGATCCACAGTTCCATTAACAAGTGTACTATGGGGCTGAGAGTGCCAGCTAAATTGGTTATTTTCCAGTTCTTTCAGCTCAAGAAGCTTTGTCTGCACCTGTAAACAGAAATAAATGTATTAGCATCAGTATGGCAGCACATGGAGGCCAGTAAATGTCATATTTCCTAAATGCATATTTCCTAAATATAAGGTGGGTGATAGATGTCTGAAAATATTATTTTCAAAAGCTAATATAATAAAAACCTGTTCTGTCAATCAAAGGGTGAAATTTGAGAGATAAGCAGAAAATTTATTTAGAAGAAGTGCAGACTGGTTGAAGGACACACCTTTTGCCAAGGAAGAAGACTGTGCCAAGGCAACACCAAGACTTGCTGCTATTCAAACTCATCAGGAAAGTTGCAAAGGTTTCAGGGTTTTTTTGTTTGTTTAGTTTTGCTGGGGAGTTTTGGTTTCTTATTTTTTTTTCTTATTTTTATTTTGGACTGGGGTTTGTGTGTGTGTGTGTGTGGTTTGGGTTTTTTTCCTAGATTATGTATTTGCAATTTCCTTAAACTCAAAATTAAAAAGGCTTTATCAGAACTCTCATCTTCCAAGAAGGAACATTATGATTTCATTATCATCTCCCACATGACTTCTGAAGTCTACAAAAGCCAAGTATATCTTCCTAAGCAGACACTTAAATTCATCTGTTATTATTTCAGCAATATGATTAATGCAGTGCCTTAAAGCAAACATTTACAACCAACCTGCCAGTTATGAAGGAATTACTGGATCTGGCAGGTTATGCAGAAGAATAAACCTAGTCCAGATATTTGGGTGCCTAAATCCCATTGAACCCTGCTAGGTCAGTGACCTAATAGAGTTATTGGGGTGTCAGCAAAGACACCACCAGGTGCCTTTCAAGTTATCTGACCTCTCACCAGCCATTAGAAAATCTTGCCTAAAGCACCAAAGCACCCACTGTTCCTTATTTAGGAGTCAAGAGCAATAAAGTCAGAAGTACTGTTATAAAACCTAGTAAAAAAAATGTCTGTAGTACAGTCAAGCATAACCACTTATATTATCAGTCTCAAATCTGCTCATGGCAAGCACCCCTTGCCATATAAAAACACTGTAGTGGTATAACCTTCTCTCCACCTGTGATGGAATGATGAAAAAATCCACTTGTTTACTTCTCAGTTTCTTAACTAAAAGCCATATTTTAAAATTATGGATGTTGTAAGACTCGTTAGCAAGTTACAGATGTGAATTGTGTGAAATGACCAACCCTGAGGTCAGCCATTTCTAGGGTTTCAAAGGGAGGCTTTGCCTTTTGTTTTCAACCTGGTACCAGTGTGAGTGGCTAACACATAACACAGCTGGCAACAGGGAAGGAGAGCCATGAGGAAAGGGTGTGCAAGCTCAGGCATCACCAAAGTTATAACAAATCCCTGATTACAGAGAGAAACTGAAAGTGTTGGTGCAACAGCAGCCACTTCAAAGCACAGGGCTCTCTCCCTCTCAGGGTCTCATCTTAACTCAATTTCTTCTTCCACCCACCTCACTTTCCCCCCTCAACAATGCACTAAGTAAATGCTATCAGTAATTTTATACTGACTTCACATCAATTAAAGAATAGTGAGAGCATGCCCCAGACCGTGGAGGAAGAAAACTTCAATAACTACTGGACACAGAGAATTTAAGTCTGCATCATCCATTTTTCATTCACTACATTATGACAAATTATTTATGGACTATAATAAATTAATCCCTTTGATTAATAAAAGACCATGAAGTATTTTGAGTGACTTAAGTCAGCCTCTAAAAATCCTAACAACTACCAGCACAGAACACATGTGTAAGTAACTAAAGACAAGAGCAAACAGTGAAGAAAAAAGGAAACAACGCCTTCCCCTTAAGGCAAACCACACTAAAGGTTTCCAGCTTAAAATATTTTTGGGGGGTGGGTCTTTCACACTGCCTTACTGAATTGATTTCCTGTTGTGAATCCTGCAGATGTTGCTGAAGAGGTCCCAGCTGTGCTTTCCCAGATTCTATGCAATGTTCAAGCTCTGCAGTTTCTTGCTGCAGGCGACTCAGCTCCTCTTGGGCTTTGGTCAGTTCATCTTCATAGGCTGAAATCTTTGATTCCTGGCTTGTTATTTCAGCCTTCAGCATGGCAATCTAAAGCATGAACAGTATTTCAAGTCAAAAAAAAGCAATCCCAAAACCCACAACCAAAAACCCGCACAATACTTCCAAACACACCCAAATACTATTATTTATGACCAGAAAAGAAAATCTCATAGCTATTGCAGAGGTTATAGATAATATCTGAATAAACAGTTAATTTTCTATGGGTCTCAATAAGAACAGAGCATTTTAGCTGTTCTTCTGACCAACACAGATATTTCTGCTTTAAACCTTATTTGTGTACAAGTAGATCTCAATATGTTTGTTGACACACTGACCCTAAATTAGGAACACTGAAGCAAGTGATGTATTTCCTATACTCTGTTGGTCACAAAACCTTGACACTCAGGCTATTTATTCATTAATGCTTTTTTTCCTGCCCCAACAACTGGAACTCTGCAAGGCTGAGTTCTTCAAGACAAGGCATTTATGCTTCCCAAGGGCACTGGCCACCAGACCTTACCAAATGGGCCTCCTCTGCACACTTCTGCCTGATGTCATTAAGTTGTTCTTCCAACTTGGCCTTCTGCTCATCAAGATCATTAAGGGTTTCCTGTGCTTCCTGTTTCTGAGCTTGCAGCTTCTGCAGATTACTGCTCTCCCTCTTTACTTCATCCTGGAGATCCTGAAATAAAACACACAGCTTGACATTTGTTCCCTCTCTCCCTTTAACCACTGAATTCCACAGTACAAACTGCAGTGCTAACCCAGATTTCAAAGCACTAACAAATTATCTTCCAGAAGCCTGCATGGATACCAGACAAGCAAGAACTCTGAGATTCTAATTCAACGACATAAAAATAATCAGCTTGTTTGCCTTTGCTTTTCTTCAGTAAAACAAATCTCACTGAAGTGTTGAGATCATACACATGAACTGTATCCCTCACACAGAGGTCAGCTTTTCATTGTGAATTTCAAAGTTGTCTTTATTCAGGCTGCTACAGTGTCTCTGCCCTGTGCTTTAGCACTGTGTTTTCAGTTTTATGTTTGAGTTTCTTATTAAGAACATGGACCTGTTGGAGGGAGCCCAGAGGGTCCATGAAGATGGTCAGAGGGCAGGAGCACCTCTGCTATCAAGACAGGCTGAGAGAGCTGGGGTTGCTCACCCTGGAGAAATGAAGGCTCCAGGGAGACCTTAAAGCTCTTCCAGGAATGAAAAGGAGCTCACAAGAAAGTTGGAAATGGACTTTTTATCAGGACATGGAGTCACAGGACACTGGGAATGGCTTCACACAGGTTTAGATGGGACATCAGTAAGCAATCCTTTGCTGTGAGGGTGGGCAGGCCCTGGCACAGGTTCCCAGAGAAGCTTGGCCTGCTCCATCTCTGGAAGTGTCCAAGGCCAGGTTGGATGGGGCTTGGAGCAACCTGGGACAGTGGAAGGAGACCCTGCCCATGACAGGGGGCTGGAATGAGATGGGCTTTGAGGCTCCTTCCAACCCAAATCATTCTGGGATTTTGTCACGACAGAAATCCTTTATTCTGCTCTTTCCCCCTTCAAAAACACAAGGCCAAAAATAGGAACTGCTTTTTGGAGCATGGTGAAAGACCATTAACCCAAATGCACTGCCTCCTAGGGCACTCCTGCCCACAATTTTGCAAGGATCAGCCAAAATCTTATTTTCTGTGCACCACTATATGTAAAAAATGCAGATTTCATACACAATAATATGGAACATTTTGATTTATGAAAGAGCAGCAAGTATGTGTCTTGTGTTTTAAGTGGCATCATAAAATAATTACTTAATTTCTGAGCAACAGGAATGGTTATTCTTCAACAAGCTGCAGAGACAACACTGAAAAACATGTCAAGGAAAGAATTTAGGAAGAAGAAAGAATTGTCAAAGTCAGGAGGAAGAGATAATACAGGGAGATCAAAAAGGATTAATCCAAAAGGAAAAGTATTAGATGAAAAGAGAAGATTGCAGCCTTTCTGAGAAAATACAGCAATTTCAGGAAGAATCATCAGCAACAGTAAAAAATGAACAGAGAGGAAAAAAAATTAGAGAGGATAAGAAAGCAAGCAGACATGAAATTTTGATTAGATCATACATTTGTGTGCTGCTCTAAGCTACAATCCTGCTCTCCTTTTCTAGGGGTGTTTTGTTTGGGTTCTTTTTGGTGAGGGAGACAGTTTATCCATGTGTTGTGTGCTAACACCTCCACATAAGGAGGACAAAAAGCCAGATAGGAATAGAAAGGCATATGATGCAGCAGTCAGATGCTGGGGAATTAGGTAACCTCAAGACAACTGGAGGGCTACCCAGAGATACATCACAGATGGTTTTACCTCAAAAATCAACCACAAAACCATGCAAAAAAACTCCCAAACCAAACCACAAAAAGCCCCCCACAAAACTCCCCCAAATCAAATCTGAATTTCAGTGAAGAGTATGTCAGTATACAGCAGTCAGACTAGGAAAAATACTGGTTATTTCTAACCCAGGAGAGAAAAACCAGTGTGCACACAAAAAGCTCTCAGAGCAGCTACTGACTTGGATAATTGGGACACTCTTGATCCATTCATTTTCACATGGCTTTGAAAAGCAAGGATCAGCTGACAGTTAACAGAAGCAGTGGAGGAAAAAAGTAACAGCTTAAAGAGACTTCAGCCTCCTTTCTCCTAGAGGAAGCAAGAATTCACATCCACACAAGCTAAATATAGATCATCTCCACTTTTGTCTGTCCTAGGCACAGCAGTAGAAAAGCACTGAAGAGACCTAACTAAGCTTGATGGCTGCCAGAAGAGAAAAGAAGGAAAAAAGCCCAACCAAACCCAAAACCTGTGGTGGTTTTTGTTCACACATGCACCTAACCTCTCCAGAATTAAAGGCTGCAGTAGATACAACACACAAAACTGGCTATCATACTCAAAGATGCCTCTTCATGAATTAAACCAGGCTCCAATTAAGCTTCAATTTCAAAGAACACCCTTCAGCATGGAAGCAGCATCTTAATGATCAAGCACTGAATGAGATTTTAAATGAAAACCCCTAAGATACTTGAGGTGTTACAAAGTGCCACTCTGATGGTAACAATAATCCCTGTATTAGATTTCTGATCATTGTAACTCTTTATGCCAATACACTTGCCAATGCCAAGTGTAGGATAAGGAAAGTTTAGGAATCCATATTTCCATGGACAATGGATTTAATAGCTTGCCAGTCTGCCCTTCCCAACACAATTCATGTGCTAGAAAATATCAAGCCTGCAAGAGGACAGAAAAGCAAAACTTCACTGACTTTCTATTGGCATTGGTGCACTGCAATAGAGAGAAAGAAAATCCAATTCTGAGGGATACTCAGTGCCTGTGACTTTGAGGAAAAGACCCTTTAGTCTCTGCTACTGAAGAGCTGATATTTTAACAAGCACATTAAAGCCCATCTATATGCTACATCTTCCTTACAACTCTTTTTCTGCCTTTGCTTTTTAGTACCTATTTACACAGTTTTGAAGAAAAAACTGTCATTGTTTCCCTTCAGCTATACAAATCAGCTTGACTGATCACTGACCATGGCTATATTTGAGATTACAAACAGATCTGTGGAAGGAATTCTGGTATCAGAAACCCTGAAGCGTCATGCCACAAAACCAGCTTGAAACAAGGAGACAGGTTAGAGCACACTGGTTTTTTGGTAGACCATCTTTAGAAATGTCCTCACTAGAATAAAACCAGGAGAAAAATGCATGAGGCAAAGATATCCTTAATCTGTTCTATTATTCTCTGAAGTTCTAGAAAGTTTGTTGAATCATGCAGGTCCTCCACCAGCCAGGAATAAGAAAAGATAAAGGGCCAGCAGATTAAATAAATGCTGCAGCCATTTCCTGTTTGATCCTGGAGCTTTCTCCCTTTTCTGACAAGCCCATAATAGATTGTTCCTTCTGTGCAGACTGACAGAACTCTGTAACTATATTTAGAAATAGCTTGTGAGACCACTAACAGGTTAAAGACCTGAGACAGCTGCTCCCAGCAGCACTGCTCAGGATGCAGAGACTCAGGGGATTCTGTCAAACACACATGGATGACACCAGAACATTCAAGGTAAGGTTTTTATCAAGCTTACAAACCTTTTGTGCAAAGGCACCAGAGAACTCAACCCTCACATGAGCCAACCCAGATTCCAGAAGACACCAACAAAATAATCCTGTGTGCACAGGCAGGAATAGCCCTGAGAATTGTGTGAACGGTGGGAAAGGGAAATCTGCAGGGTGGGGAGGGGAATGACCGTGGAGCTCAGGCATGGGCAACTTCCACACGCATTCCTGCAGCTGCTGGAGCTGCTGCCAGCACGACCAACAGGCCAGCATCTGATCATCTCCTCAAAGGTCACACTGGTAATTAGCATCCACACTCCAAGGAAATTAAATAACCCTGCACAAAATTCACAACTCTCGTAACGCATTAGCCCCACCGAAACTGAAATGCTGAAATCATGCATTATTTGTTCTTAAGTAAAGATTATGGAAAATGATAGAATCTTAAAATAAATTTAGAAATAAATATAAATGGTCAGATATCACATTGAAGATTTTGTTTTTAAACAGCAACTGAGAATTTAACAGAAATATTGCTTTGCAATATTTAATTCAGAGCTTGGCTAGTCTGTCAGCACTCTAAACACTGATGCTGACTGCATAATTTTAACATCTGCAAAACACTTGCAAATTTAGATTTTCAGATATTCAAGAAATTCAATATCATCCTTTCAAATAAAAATCAACAGATTCTTTAGAAAATTAACTTATATTAGGCAAAATTAATTTGAGGCATCATTTCTCCCTAGCTGGTAATTACTGTGCCTCTTAAGAAGCAGCCCGATACACAAGCCCTTTTAATTCAGCCACTTAAGTTTATTAATTAATTTACACTGCTACAGTGTCCTCTTTAGTTTTAATTACACAGTAGATAATCTTGCTTAAAAAAAAAAAAAAAGAAAGAAAAATCTAGTATTTTGTAATATTTTTCATTTTAAACTCCATGCATGCTATATATCCTATAGGAGCTAGCACATTTATATAAATATACACACCCACACAAACCCAAAATTATATAGAAAATACACTTCAAAGTACATTATTTTTCTTAGCTACCAATTTTTTTTCTTTTTACTGGATAAGTGACGTGATCTAAAGACTCAGTAATCCCACTGTCATTAAAACAGCACATGGTGCAATATCAGATGTCTGAACAAAAATTTGGTGGTTTATTTACCTGGACCTCACTTGTCCTCTGCTTGATGGCATCTTCTTTCTCCTTCAGATCTTGCTCTACATTATTCTTTTCCCTGGAAGACCAGCAAACAATGCAAGAATACTTAAGAACATCAGCTACAGCAGGTACCGTTATCCAGCCCCCTAAGCCTGTATCTCTCTTTAAATACATAGTGAAACATGAAACAAAAAAGATGTGAGGGATTTCTGCTTTCCAAATTATTTACAAGACAGAAGCCCACAGAAGTGTTCTGCATAAACCCCCCTGTCTTTCCACCAACTGCACTCCAGTGATAAGAATGGCTCAAAAATGGAAGGGGGCGGGCGGCAGAAATCAATGAAATACTGTCTCCAGTGATCTCACTGTTGCTATGGAGCACTTGTCTAATGAAAACTGCTAGGAAAAGTGGGAGGGATTGCATCAGATTCCATCTATTAACCCCTGCAAACACAGCCATGCCCGTGCTCCCAGCAGCCAGGGAACACTGCCACAGGCCAGCAGAGCCCATGCACGCCCTTGGCCTGTCAGATTTTGGATCTGTCTGTTGGGAGGCTCAGGCAGGAGCAGGGAGGTTGGCTTGGCTTGCTGGAATCACGATCTGCTCACACACTCCACACAGAGTGATTTGCTGTGTCATATCAAGGCTGCCTCTACAGACATTATTCAAGTTTAAGTGACTGCTGATGACAGGGGAATTATCATCAATAAATTCTCATCAGTCAGACACAACAATAGCTTTAAGAAAGGGAACAAACCCATACAACTGAGAAGTGTAACTGTTATTAAAAAATCATGAATGTTTCTCTCTAGACAGCATATGGAATCTTTTCTCCTTCCATAGATGCAGGAAAACATTAAGCATTACAGTTTTTACACAATCTTCTGTATATATTTGATATTTCTTTTCATAAGAACTCTGTTAATAAAGCAACACACACACTGAAGTTAGAATTTGAACAATAAACCTAACATTTCTAAATGAAATACCACAGTGAAAAGCTATTAGATTGTATTACTGGTATAAATTGACATTACAAAACTTCATATTTTAATTGCAGCAGATTGTTAATCAATCTAAAACTATTTATTAGTTTACTCTAATTTAATACAGAAGAAAGCATTTCTGTGTTGAAGTAAAGCAGGTCTACTCTAAGCTCTTTACTCAAGCTGAGAAAGTTTTACTTTACTGCTAAACCACACACAGTGGAAAATACAAAGAACCCAGATACTGGATCTTAATGAACATTTGCTCTGACAAATAATTACTATAGATTATACTCTGCTATTATTTTTCTCATTATCTGATTAAAGAGGAACTTCCTGATTATGCCCAAAGGGGAAATTTAAATGGAAGGAAAAGGAAAGATGTGGAAAGAAGAACTTTGAAGCTCAAGGCTATTTATTCTGTTAAGTGCGATCCTTCAAAATAAAGGATCACACTTTCATAAAATTCATAAAATAAATTTCATAAAATGCACAAAATTCCTCACTTTCCATTCATCAGAAACTGAAAATTTAAAAAAAAATCTTTACCTTTTCAATCAAAGCTACAGCACACTTCTCTAGCTCAACAGCATCTGTAGCATAGTTGTACTTAGATATTTAAAGCATTGCAACACAGGCTTGAAACAAGCTCTGCTGCTTTGGCTTCCAGAACTTCCCATGAACAAAGGTCTCAATAAAGCACTTCTACAGATCTATGTACAAATCAGGCTGAAAAATACCTTCAAGCCCTCAAACACCCATCAAGCACAGCCAACATTCTTATCTTTTCTTCCTGATTGATGATAAAAAAGAGTAGAAAAATGAATACTTGTTATTTTTCCTGCTGGCGTGGGAAAAATGAGCAAGAAATAGAACTGCAGGCAGGTGGGTTTGGTTAATATACAGTATTTCTACATTACTGTCACAGATGTGCCTGAGACTGTCAGAGATGCAGATCACTTCCTTTGTATTACAGCACAAGCCAGGTACCTAAATCCTTGCAATCTGGACTAAGCAACAGGATACAACACCCACCCACTGGCACTCCCATGAGCCAAATCAGAGCACAAACAATGAATTGGAAAGAATCAAGTGAAAGAAGTATTGTCAGGCAGAACAAGAAAAGCTTAGGCAGCAGTCTCAGGCAAAGGAAAACAATCTGAGTGCATATAGTCTGCACATAACACATCCCATCCTCCCCCCAGAAATGCCTCTTTGTTTCAAAGAAAAGACAAAACAGAACTACTTAATTCATTAATTCTTCTGAATACCTTCATTTCTTTTACAAACTAACTGCTATGCCCCTTTAGGAATGTTCAGCAACTGAAAGAACCAAAAACAAGGAACAAAATTGATTTGTCGGATATGACAGATTTCCTGGATCACCAAGTCCCTTACTACATCCAAAAAGCAACTCCAAAAGAACTGTGGTCTTGCCAACAAAGGACACTTGTAACCAATTCAAGCCAATTTCTGAAAGCAATACAATTTCCCCATGCATTTTAACAGCAGTCAGGTTGGGAGAACCTCATATCAAATAAATTAAAAGCAATGAGTAATTGATGGTTTTTCCCATACAGATGCTTCATGATTTACCAAAACCCTAAATTTAATACTAATTTGTGAATGGAGTAATTTATAAATAGGAGCCAGCACATTGCAAATATCTGTCATAGCTGAGAATGCAAAGTCCCTGTGTCAGCAGAGGTGTTCAAGCCAAACATTCAACCCTGGCCAGGCTGAATCACCTCAGATACAAAAGCAAAAAAATTAGTTCTTTCCCATAATAAGATGATGATCATCACAGAGCTGGTAGTATTATCTACACTCATAGTTGCCCAATATTTCTTATTTTCACATATATCTGTAGCTGTGGGAATTCCTAATGTAGTAATACTTCAGCTTGGCAATGCTGGAAAAAATGCCAAGGGTTTGCCTTGTTTCTTCTAACACTTGTTACTCACAACCTCTTCTGCTGCAACAGCTCAGTTTCTTCCAAACCAAAGGCTGAGAAGAAATTATCTATCCTACATTAAAGTTTTTTAGCTAAGGTGATGTAGATCTCTGAAATTTGAAACAAAAGTTTGATGCAAGTGTATGGCAGGCAGAGATTGTCCTGTTTTTCTGGGGGATGTTTTGCTTTTTCATTGCTATTGAGAGAACAACTCACCAGCTTTATGGTCCTTTTAACCTGATTTATACTTCAAGACAATTTAAATGCTGCTATCCAGCATATGTGAAAGATGACATCTCTGGTGAGATATTCCAAGTTAAACTCAACCACTTCTCTGCTTAGAGAGGAATGGAGTGTCAGTAAAGCTTGAAGAAATTCCGTGAATTTGTGGGCCATCACTAACTTTGAAAGCAAGAAAGCAAAGCTGGGTTTGTTGGGAAAGAAAAAGGTTTTATGGCTTGAAAAAGAATGGTCCAGCCTCCCACCATGTTGACCAAGAAAAACTTCAAGTAGCTTTCTAAAAACATGGTGCAACTGAAACAGAATTGAGAGACAGCAGTGCTAACAGGCTCAAAATGCTGCAGGTTCCACAATGTCCAGAGGCAGATCATTCCCCCACCAGAGGGGTATTGTCCTCCCTAAGAAGTGTTCTGCATTTTATTCTTCATCTGATCCTCAACCCCCACCTTCCTGACACTGTATTTATCAAATTAACATTAACAAAGCTCTTGGCCACCAGACCTCTTTCCCACACAAACTGCTGAGCCACAAAGACATCACCTCTGTGTTCTTTGCTCAGTCTCTCCAAAAGCTGTTCTGCACACATTGTCATTGTTTTGGCCATTTCCTCTCCTGCCTTTTTTTTTTTGTGGTTTTTTTATTAAGTGGACTTCAAAAATAGATTCAAATTCTATTACTGGGTCTCAAAAATGCAGCTCTTGGACACTTCTCAATGGAATCAGAGACTGGATTTCTTATATATTGAGTCCAACAGCTGAACAATCTATCTTGCTTAATAATGAACAAAAAGAACTTCAGTTTAAATTACATTTTTATATGACAGCTATCAAGTCTGAAAGTGTACTTCACCAGTTGTAACAGAAATGTGAATTCACCAAAGATTGAAGCACATTGTTAATCCCATTCTGTTCCGAACCTCTGAATCACATCAAAGTAAATTTCCCCTTTCTAAAAACAAATACACACCATGAGTTGCCTCTACCCTATCTTCAACAATCAAGTATCATTAAATTTAAAATAATTGTCAGTGTACATTTGCCCCTCAAGAAATGGAAGTAGTGACTTTTTCAGGTTCCTTCATACCTCACAGTAAGAAAAGAAAACCAGACACAAACACAGCCTGGCTTGCATGTTAGGCTGCAAGCCCACCTACTGAAAACCAACTTGATCTAAAAATCTATGCCAGCCAACAATTTATTTCCTTCTAAAATACCAACAGTAAATATACACAGTTGCAAATCCTATTTCAGGTTAATAAATGTGAGTGTCCAAAAATGGAATTAATATAACCTGAAGAACAGTGGAGGCAGAGCAGAGAGAAGCAAGGAGGCAGTGGGAGTAATAAGAGAGAATAAGCAAGTGAAATGAAAAAATATTTATGCATTTAGGAAACAGATTGTGCTGTGACACACTGCCAAGTTAAATCATTCCCACAAGTGACATGAATTAGAGAGGCAGATTTCATCATGACAAAGCACCCGCACTTAAAAAATAGGAAAATTTACTGTTCTTAATAGAATTTTCAGTGGATTTATGATAGTAACAAGAAAAACACTGAAGAAAAATACTTGCTGTCTCAAGAGCATTACCAAGACTATAGAAAATATATAAATTTGATTTTCTTAGTCACTTGAAGTCATCTTAATTACCTTAGAAATAATTAATGGAATCCAAGAGTCTGCAGACATCAAAACAATTTTTCTCAGTCCAGCAGTTTATTTTATTACACAAGAGCAGCATCCCCATCTTTACTCCCATCAAAACCCTAGCAGAGGTCCATGCACAGTCATCTTCCCACTCCCTGTCCTGCATTCTTACTGATCTTTTCCATCTCACTTCCTTACTGCCACCAAAAACAAGTCCTTGGAATGCCCTCTACAAATAAAAGAACATTTATACACGGTTCCAGCATCCTCAAGATTTGCTCCACTCACATCTGCCAATAAAGATGAACAATGGAGAATATTCCCATGTCAGGTTGCTGACCCACAGCTCTGTGAAACACAACCTGAGGGCACAAGGGAGAGACCCTTCCAGTCCTGCTGTCACTGAGGGCACTCATGGCAGTGAACAGAGAGCAGCAGTGTCACACAGTGCCACACATGCTGACACTTTACTCAGCAGAGCACTACCACCTGCTTTTCTCTTCTGCACTCAATTGTTCTTTAAAAACCAGTAAATAGCACAGCTGAATCCAAGGCAACTCTGGCTATTCCTCCCTTACATACCTCTGCAGGTCCACAATTTCATTGTTTAATGTATCAAGTTCCTTAATTGCAGAAAAATCTGCTACAGAATTCGGTCCTTGAGTACTCTGAAAGATAAAAAATAAACACTGTTAGTCTGGAGCTTATGCCATTCAACAATTACACACATTTTACTTTTTGTGGCAACATGAGCTGTCCTCTTGTAACAACTGCTGGTAGCACTGTATTTCAAACCATTAACCTTAGAAACCCCAAAAGAGTACAGATACTGTTGGTAGCATTGCATTTCAAACCTTCAATCTTAGAAACCCCAGAAGAGTACAGATGCTGTATGAGCAGAACACAACACACAGCCAAAGCATGGAGACAGCTCAATTCAAAGAGAGTTTGTCTCCTTGAAGACACCTCCCACAAAAGCACAGGACTATCTAATCATACAAAAAAAACATAGAATCTTCTTCTAAAATAAGTCTCATGTTACAAATATTTAGGTGGTTTTCCTGCATTCATTCTTACTGCTTTTATATTTCTTCACCTTGGTGATCCTCATGTTGCAGAGTAGACACTGACTTGCAAGTATTTAAGGGATACTGAGCTTGTTTAACAGGAACCTCCAGAGTACTCAATGAAACTTTGATAATACAAAGTCACAGTGTAACTTACACCCATGAGCTCCCATTTACTTAATGTCTTTGTAAAACAATGACTGTAATACAAATTATTTGTTTCAAAAAAAAGTACACATAAATGGATAGAGAACAAATGCTGAAGACAGAAATTACAAATGCTGTAATTATTCTTCTGTGCCTTCTCACAACATGAACATGCTCAGAAAGCAACAGCCATTGTAGCTACCTCCTATAAATACATCCATTCCTTCAGGTCTTGAATAAAGTCATCCAGGACAAACACAACACTCTGAGGACAAGTACATACATATAATTTTAAAAGGCAAGTGATACCCCCAAAATAACACAAAAGTTTTTAAATGCTTAAGTTTCTCTACAGATAAAGCAAGATACTATTAACTATGTGCTTACTCAAACTGATACTCTGGGGAAGGAAAACACCAAGGGTTATGAACACTGTGAGCACACTGGCTGAGAGTGTTATTCAGCAGAGCTACAGACTACTTATGCATATTTTACTAGCACAAATGGTATGAATTGAGAATTAAAAAAAAAAAAAACAAACCAAAACCACAAAAAAAAAACAACCAAAGAACCAACTATACAGCTGTTCTTAAACTGGTTAGTGTACAGCTTCCCAAATGGGCAAACTAGCAATGATGCTCAATCCTGCTCTACAGGAATTACTCAGGAGTTTTGTAGAGTTGATCATGGAATTCCAATGGGGGTTTTTACTTCTCCTATGACAAGGATAGAAAGAACACATGGAAATATTAGCTGCAACAAAATTTTTTTCTAGGCCTCCTTCTTTCACCAGTTTAAGAAATTCTGCACACTAATAGCAGCAGCAAACTTGAGGAAAAAGTAGTTCAATCTTATTTTCAAATATTCAGGAGAACTGGTGGGGGGCAGGAACATAAAAGCCAACATTTTTTAGCTTCAATACACAGGTTAACAAGGACAAGTTAGAACCACAGGCTGCCATTACTACATTGCAACATGCATGCAAAGCAGCACCTCCAGTTTTTAACTCAAAGTCGTAGTAAAAGGAAATTCCCATCAAAATTCTTTGAGAGGACCTTACAAAAAAGTTTCATTTTAATGGCTTGTCATGCAAGTGGTGACTACAAATAGTTCTGGGTCAGGAAACACAGCAACAGCTTTTAAACCATAATGAAATACCATTTTACTTACTGATATTTCTGCTATCACCTTTGTATGGGTCAGCTCAGAAAATGAAGCCTAACATGGAGTTTGGGGTATTTTTTTACCATGTACACCACATCAAGAAAACCTATCTCAGCAAAAAGCCTATCTCTTACTACTGACTCAAGCCTCTGAGTACAAATATTGAACAATAATCTTCAACAAAAAAAGTTATTTCATATCAACAACACCTCTTTTGAAAAGGCTCAAAATGAGCTGAAGGTTCAGCTCAATTTAGTAAAAAACCCTCTTGTTCAGGATTTACAGAGCTAATTGAAAGCTAACTTACCTTCTTACACAATATTCTCACTCATCACTTAAGTCAGTAATGAAATAAAAATCACACTGATGTCTTTGAGAGTTTTACAAAATCAATTTACATCCACAGAACAGCAGCAACCAACATCTAATGCTTTCTAATCACTCAATTTTCTGTGCTATCTTCAGTGAATCTGTGGGTATTAATCCTGTCACCACTTCCCCTGCAATTTCACCAGGAAAACACAGAATTTTCTGTTTTCAGTTTAAGCAGCCCCAGAGGTCTGGGCTCAAGGGAGATCTCCAGGGTTACTCTGGATGAACAACTCTGGAAATCAGCAAAACTTGAGCAGAACTTGACACCTGAGAGAAGTGCTGAGCTCATTCATGACTGTGTGAGAGTCTTAGAAGGATGCTCAATATTAAACCAACAGACAGTAAATATTAGAAAAGCAAAGTTTCTCTAACCTTGAGAAAGCAGAGTTAACAAACTGACAGAATAATAAGGATGAAAAGCAGAGTGGTGCAGAATGGAAAAAACAGTCCAAACTAGAAAAGAGACATAGAAAGGAAAGCAAACATACAAAAAAGATTAGTAGAGTTGCAAATAAAGCAATTACTTTTTAAAAACAGAATGTAAAAACAAATTAGGTACCAGTTACAGAAACTCAAAAAGTAGTGCCAAATTTTGAGTTTCATTTTTCCAGGTGTGAATTTTTCATTCTGTTTAAGAAAGTTGCAGAATTAGGTCAATGTATTGCACAACCAAGAAAAGATAACTCACATCAGACTTCATGATGTGTAAAACATGTAAAATCTGGGATGACCTCTACCATTCTGATAGCTACAAATTGAACTGCTGGGGTACAGCTAACTGCTGGATTAAGACAGATGGCAACCAACAGTCTATGGAGATATCTAAACTATCTGTGAGGTATAAAGTGGGGGACCATTTACTTTTAAAATTTTAAATAACTCTAAACTTTTAGTTCACATTGTTTCCAAACTTTTTATTAAAAAGATTGATGTAAAAAAGGTAACTGAACATATTAGGAGAAAAGCAGTGAACTTGTGCATGTCACTTTAGATGGAAACTCAAATTTCTTGTAAATAGCAGCAGAAGGATTATTCTTTCAAAAGAGAAAATAATGCTTTCCCAACATAAGATCTCTCTGCTTGGTTGGCATGTGTAATAAATGGCAGTTTCATTTTGAAATATGGATGGAAGTTTTTTGTCAATTCTTTGCACCTAAGATTTGTTTACTTCCTGATATTGTGATAAATTTAAGGTATGCCAGCACTGAGGTTGCTTCTTGCGTAGCCTTTGAAATGGACATTATTTGTTTGGGATGTACGCCAAAAATGCCAAACCCATCCTTACCTTCTGTAAACTGACACCCCTGTCTGAAGGTGGAATCATCTCTGGAGTCAGAGCCTGAGGAGGATCAATGCCCTTTGTTAACTTCTGGTTAATTAAATGGAAAGCCAAAGCAAACTGTTCCTTTGAAAGCTTCCCGCAGTCCTTGGTGTCACAGAGAGCCCTGCACAGAGATGCACATGAAATTTAAAAGATCCTCATTTCTCCAAGTACAGCCCTCTTTAGTGTAGCTGCTGTCATTTACAAATGTGAAAATTGTTAGGGTGTATCTCCTCTTCTAAAGCAAAACTAGAGGCATAGGAAATGTCACTCAAACACACAGAGCCACTTTCATTTTGCATGTTGGGGCCCACAGCTGTGCTCTGGTGAAAAGCACAATCAGGGCTGGAGGTCACGAGCAACACCTTCAGAACCAACACAAGTTTATTTATATTTTCCTAATTTAGCAATTGTGCTAACCATAACCTGGGGGAAAAAAAAGTTGCTCCTCTCAGTGTGCCTGGCAACAGCTCATAGCACAGAAAGAATTAAAAAGCACTGAGTGCAATGAAGGCATTTCTGTAATGAATAATGCCAAATAAATGCACAGCTGTAAGGAAATACATTGTAGAATGAGGTGGGACATAAATCTTGCATGCTAACAATCTTATAGAAACATTTCCCTTTCCCAGTACATGAGTAGGATCAGTGATCAGATACCTGTGATGATGTGATGTCTTAAATACACAGGGATAGCTGAAGTGCAGCATTTGTAACAATCTGTGCTCAGACATAAACCTGATTTCCACCCATTTCTGTCCCAGAGCAGAAGCAAGTAAGTTATCACTGGTTATACAAAGGCCATGCTATTATATCCAGAAATGTCACTTTCAGAAATGCCAGCATAGCAAGAAGTGAGAACTATGCCATCATCTACACAGCTGTCACAGGGAAAAACCTACCAGATATGTGCAAGGAGAGCAGAAGGCAGTCCTGTTTTCAGGAACAGTTCTCTGGCTTCCACACCTGACACAAATCCATCCATGTCCTTGTCAGTTTTCACAAAGATCTCATCGTACTTAATTTTGTCTGCAGGCGACACAACCCACTGAAGGGGGGTGAGGATGGAAGGGAAAAAACCAAAACCACAACACTAAGATACAGGCAAGTTCTGTTTCCAGTTCAGACTTACATAATTCAAGGACTACAGCACAGATTTTTAAAAAGTGATACAGGTGCCTAGTTCGTGAATCAGTTTTATCCTCCTAAAGAGACATGCAGAGATCCTCAAGCAACTGAAAAGTAGAAGCATTTCCCTCAGGAAAGCAGCCAGGCTGCTTGGTGCTGCTCTGCCCCCCACCAAGGCATTCCTTGGAGGCTGGATCTCCTCTCTCATCCCTGTGCTCAGCCACAGCCCTGCTGACTGTCTGGCTCTAGCAATTTTATTCCCCTTTACAATGCTGGGAAGCTTTAGCTGGAGGGACAGGGGAGCTGCTCAAGCCCAGGTTGTCAATAGCTGTGCACATTCTAAACTGCAAAATTTACATCTGAACAAGGTAGAGATGGGAATTAGAGCCACTTCTCTTACTTGAGCAATCTTTCACAACATTCAGCTAATATAAAGATGTCTGGGGGTTTTTGAGTGAGAACAGCTTCAATTACATGTATGGATGCTAATTAATTTCACACAGACAATTAACAGATGCCTCCCAAATGGTGCTGTACACAAACTCACCCAGAATGGCACTGCTTTGCAATACATACAGCAAGACTTACCCTCAAGGCAAGGAAATTACCAGGTTAAAGCCTTGGCACCTCCAAACTTTAGATGCCAGTTTCTTACTGATTACTCAAATAAGGGCACCCAAATGTCCAAGCTGCATCTGATGCATTAAACAGCACAGTTCTTACCTTAAATACCCTTATCAATGCTTTTTCTTATTTTGAATATAACAAGTTACATATAAGCTACTTGGAAAGACATTTCCCAACTTTTAGACTCTAAAATGATGAAGAGTAAATAAGATATCTGGGGAGGGTAAGAGGCATCAAGTTGCCTAATAATCACATTCAGAACAAAAATCAAATTTCCTGCATATAGGTGGCTGTGCTGCATCTTTTGTTTTCTTTTGCCACTGCTTGCATTTATCTATTCCATTATAATTCATGTCTTCTCCAAACTGCACATATGCACACACATACATGACTGCCACAATCTGTTTTAAGAATGTGTCCACATTCCAATCAGTCCTCATCCAGAAAACTTGTGCTCTGCAGATGTGTACCTGGACCACTACTTTTTTTTTTTTTTGAGCTTGAAATAATTTGTTCTAAAAATATCTTCAAAATCTGTACTAAACAATATTTTTTATCCAATTGTTTATATCTGAAGACATATAGGAAAAGTAAAACAGGGTAAATTTTACACCTCTCCATCTGGTCTCCCCATCAGCCTCCTAAAACCAACCAAAAGGGCAAGAAGCAAACTAAAAACTTGTATCAAGTCTCTTCACACAGGCTGTCTCTGAAGCACAGAGCTAAGAGCAGAAACCTTCTAATCCCCAGTAATTTCAGAGCTGTACCTGTGTTAATGGTGTTTTGGCAGCTAAAATGCCCACAGGTGGCAAGGACTGATGAGACTCTTTGGTTGAAGATGGTATTAATGGCATTGCTCCTGGAACACTGAGAGGTTTTCTCTTGGATGGTGGCACCAAAGCTGCAGGCAAGGACATTGGCACTGGTTCTTTCTCCAAAGCACAGTATACCAAAAACATGGCCTGAACAAGGAAAAAAAAAGTGTGTGGATGTAAATATATTAGAAATATATATACATATAAAAAGAGACTAAAGAATTCATTAAAAAATAGCTTTGTAGCATTTTTTCATTATGTTTCCCCTTCACAAGCCTCTCAATTGATGCAGCTCATTGCCTTCTAAATTGTGTTTTTCATTACCACTTTCTTTTGAGGATCAGTGCTTAGCAAGTGAAGTTCAGTATCTTTTAGAACATTAAAATAATCTTCCAAGCTTGTGCCAGTACTTGTGGAATTTTACTTGAGAGAAGACTTCAAACACTTTAATTTATCACCATTTTCCCAGAAATTGCTCCACTTAGCATTTAATTCTTTTCTTGTGGCCATGTCTAATTTAACACTTCTTACATTATTTCATCAGTCCTGGCTTTAATAGTGTTAAAATTCTAACTTACTACAAACTTTCCTCAAGGATACCTTGAGGCATTCAAGTTCTATAAATACTGAAGGTTAAGGTAAAACTCAGTGCAAACACTCAAGTGTCTCATGGGACAGCAGATCTCAGGTGTAAGTTTTTAATGGCTCATCTAACCCACAAAGAAAGTTATGCTGTGTACTGAGACACATCCAACAAACTGACAGAAACATTAAACAGCACTAAAACTTGATTAAGGACTCTGAATAAAGCTAATACATGAACCACACAGAAATTAATACACAGTGCATCTGTTTAAAACCCTGCCATCAGGCTTTCAAAATCCCAAGAGGCAGAAGATACTTACAACTGCAAACTCATCTCGGTCCAACATTCCATCGCGGTCAATATCACTCAATTCCCACACCTACCAAGAAAAAGCAGAATATAGGGATCTTGGACTAAACTGCAGCAGTTTCCTACTTAAATCCTCATTAAAAACAAACATGAGAACAGCCTCCCTCCACCATAGCTCCAGTTCTATTGACAGCATTAGTTTGCAGTGAACAATGTAAATTCACATAAACCACACAAAAGCAGAGAGATTCTTAAGCTGGAGACAGAGTCACCCAGGCTGACCCAAGTGTTAAAGAGTACACATAACTGATAAACTGCAGCTTAGGTGATCTATCCAAATAGCAAAAGAAATTTTATTTTTCTGTTCAAAATCACACTCCATAAAATCTAATATAAAAGTTAGGCTCATGACTACAAATCTTCCATTTGAAAAACAGGTATTGCTGAGTGCAGCACAGGTATTAGTTGGGAACTGGCAATTAAGAAGAAAGCTATTCTTACTCGTCCTAAGATATCCACTGGCAGTTTTGAGTTGAGGAGCACAGGTTTCACCTTATCCCCTGACAACAGTCCATTCACTGGATTTAGGCTGTCAAAAATAGAATCATACTTGACCTTGTCTTCCAGCTGCAGGGACAGAAGAAAAATATTACTTATACAAACAGTCACATTCAGAGCATAAGAAGCAGAAGTTCCTTCAAAAGTGTTAACTTTTTTTAATAAAGACACATTGCAGGTCCTGATACTTATAAGAAAACATAAAAAGATACTATTTTTAAGTGAAAGACTCATCAAAACCCTGTGAGATTTCTTCTTCAATTATTTTCATGACTTCATGTAACAACTTTTTTTTTCTTTATTTTAAATTTCTAAACATGAAGAGATTTCCCAAGAGTCAAGTGTTCTTATTAAATTAGGTCTATTAGCCCAATTATGAATTTGACAGGAATGGTAACTATCAAACTTTAGAAATGCAGCATTAGATTTTTCTCAGAAAGACACGTTTTCCTGCAAACCAGATAACATTTCTAGGCAACAGCTAATATTTAGTTTACCTTTACAGCCCATGGTAGATCACTTGATGCTGTTCCACTGAGTAGCAAAGGACTATTAGTATCAGTCTAAGGAAAAACAAGACAAAAAATGAGCAGACACATTAAAAGAGATGAGATTCTGACTTTGCAAAACCACCCCCTTATTTGAGAAGCTGCTCCTTAAAGCCAGAACTGCATTTTAGTCATTCATACCAAAATTTAGAGCAAAAAATTTAAAATGTTTATTCCATTAAGGACAACAGTAATAGCACAAATACCATATATCTTCAAATTATACACAATTTTATATTCAAATCCCCACTAGAACATGTAGCAGCTTATTCCATGCTGCTTGATTTTTTTCCCTGTTGTAGGGCCCCACTGCCCTACATCACCCTCTGAAGTGTTTGGTATTTACACCAAACCTTCCTAATTTTTCACTTAAAAGAAGTTCTTAATAATATGTTCAGTTAAAAATGAAATCTTACAAATCTTGGTGGAGGAACAGGCAAGTTAAGACTACTCAGGGAAACATCCAATCCATTCTGTGCACAGGCTACAAGTCTCAGAGCCACAAAAAATTCCTACAGGGAAGAGAAAAGAAATTTTGAAGGATTTATAATATGAAAAAATATATTTTAATAGATATTCTATATTAAAATATATATTATATATTAAAATACAATTTTAAAATACAGTAAAATTTCAGGAGACTTAAGAGCTTTTCTAGTATGACTACATAGATGAAAAGTTGCACATGGCTTCAAAGGGGGCAGAAAGTGACAGAAAGCAGCAGCCAGCAAATGCTGGATTCCTCCAGTAAGACAAAGTTTGCAATTAATTTTCCAAGAATTTAGTAAATTTCTGGCCAGTGTAGTCAATTCTCAGCACTCAGTTCTTCTATAACAGAACACTGAAAATTTGAAGTGTAATTGCAGCTGTTTATCTTGGAGGAACTGAGCTGATCCCACAGATGGTTGATGGAGCAGAAAAAAAAACCAGAAAAATGAACCAAAAGAAGCCCAAAAAACCCCAAAATTGTTTGGTAGATATTACAACCTCCTTCTCTTCCTACCATGGGAAGAAGCAGTTCCCTCTCCAGGGACTGTTATTTATATTTCAAATCAAACAGCAACACACATTTGAACTTGTGGTAGCACCACTGAGATGTAAATTTTGTCTCCACACTGCTCATTGCCACAGCTTGGGAAGGACAACTCCAAACAGAATGGACCAATGTCAAATCCACCAAAATTAAAGTAATAAGAATTTTTAGGATTTTACAAGAATTTTAATTTCTGCATTGTTTCCTACAAGATTATGAGGAAAAAGTCACCTTCTTTGTAAATGCAGTACATTAAACCTGAAATTACTTCTCAGCAAATTTTTGCACAGCTCCACATCAGCCCATTTTACAACGTGGAGAAAAGCTGATGAGGCAGCTGAAGGCTGTTTAATTTATTGTAGCTTCCACTCAAATGGGAATTACACAGCCAGCCAAAATTAGAAAAAATCTGTTAGAAAAATCTGTTAGAAAAACTGCTTTCCTGAATCAAAAAATTTCAACTTTCATCTGGTTTCAAGGCTGGGTAATGGTTAGTGATACACCACAGAAATAATCATACCTGTTTGTTCAGGATACCTTTGCCATCAGTATCAGCTAGGTCCCAAATCTGAAACATAAAAATAATAAAGGGTTCACAGCACTTCAGAGGAAGCTGGCAAGTCCTCCCTCCATTTATAATGGACTCTTGGAGGAAAGTTCACATTTTAACTTTCATGATAATACTTAATTATGATGACAAATTTAAATATTGCAATAATTTCTATGACTGGATAGAAACTATTGGAACTATTGGATAGAACAACTGAAAACACATTAGGGAAGATCATGTATCCTGCAGTACTACTAAGTATTTTAATTTAAACAGGATACTAACTGAATCAAGAAGACAGGATAATTAAATAAATTAAAGAATTGCCATTAAATACCTTTCCAAGTACCAAATCTGTCAATCCAGACTTTTTCAAGAAAACAGCTGCATCAGAAGCTAATACTCTTCCAGCATTAGCAGAATCAACCTGGGAGAGAAAAAAATCCTCACGTGACAAACTGGCTTTTGAACTGATGCCATCTCTTTACACAGGCTCCTAAAAAGCTACAGGAGAAGAATGCTCAAGTTAAAGCCCCTCTGAGGCCCATCTTCTGAACTTATCTAATTAGTCCCTCCTAATCACAGGCTTTTCTTCTTGATGCCATCAAAACATGTGATTTTTAAGAACAGAGAATTCCAGGGTTTGATTACATTTCATTGTCCAGCTCTGCACTCGTTACTGTTAGGGTCTGAAAAAGAAAGCTCTGCTTTGAAGGTACCTTTACCACCACAGCAGAGGGAAATACTCCCTAAAGTGAAATTTATTTACACAGTGAAGAAGTTGGTGATATTGGCAGCATACCAATCAGTGTGCATTTCTCCCTGGATCAAGAGAGAATCATTAAAATAGAGAGTTATTCTAGTTCTCAAGTGGAGACAATATCTAAACTAAACTTTTTCAAGTGGGAAAAGAAAAAGGAAAACTTACATCACCTACATGGTGATGGTAAGGGCAAGGAAAATAGAGGAAAAGCTGAGAATCCTTGAGAGCCTAAAGAAAAGGATTCTTAAAAAGGGCACAGTATGGAAAATAGAATTAAGTGCATCTTCAGTCAATTCAGACTGTCAGCCTTACTCCAGCCCACAGGTAGGGTGATGATGATGACAACTGCACCATTTCCAGTCCCACAGCTCTGTGTTCAAACAAAGGCCATATTCAATACTGTGTTTGGAACACAAGACCAGCTGCCCAAGCTCACAGCTGCAGCACACACAAGGTGCTCAAAGCTAACAGCTTCCCAAGATGGGATTGGAGCTGGCCCCTGAAAGACTGTGGGGAATTTATCATTTGGAAGGAATGTTGCAGTTGTCTGTAGATACTTCTGAAAGGGAACAAAACACTGAAATCCCCAAATTGTAATTTAATATGAAAGTGAAAACAACTATTGTTTGTAACAGAACCAGTGTGATTTTAATTAGGAGAGAGCTTTTCCTGTAACTGAGGACGCCCTGGTCAGAGCAGTAAGGTTGCAAACACTACAGTCCAGCAGTTGGGCTGAGTTATGGGAGAGCTGTTCATCTACAGGCACAAAGCTGCCAAGACAGAGCATCAAACCCCTTTTAAAGAGTGGAGTTGACCTTGCATGTAACACAGCAATCCTGGCATCCACTCAGGAACCCTCCAGCCCAGCACTCCTTCAAGCAAGTCAGAGAACACCACACTATCAGCTGTGTTTACTTTTTAGTTCCCCAAGTCCAAGCCAGAGGAAGGTGACTGTAAGGGATTTAAGCAGGATTCTTACTTAACCCAATACTGATCTAGTTTCTTTTTGTACAATTAATTAGCAAAACCTTAGTAACTATTTTTTTAAAGGGCTGATTTCAATTTCTTTACAAATTACTGAGTCTTGAGTGCTGGGGTGGGGTTAGTTATGTTTGATTATTGCACTGGGATGATTGCTGGTGTTTGCCAGAGCTTTTCCCCTGATTGTAAGGAGCAGTTTCCACAGCTGCATCAGCCAACAACCCCCTTGTTACAACCTGTCTTTTGTAGCACCAGAAATTACCAAAAGTTACAAACATACATCTGATGTGATTAGGGCAGAAGGTTACAGTGAGAAGTGCTTCAGCTCAGGACTCATCAAGAATTCAGCACTGCTTCCCTGCTGCACTGCTTCATGTGAATAAGTAATTTCCTAGTGCTTTATGACAGGTATTTAAGTTTATCCTTTAACCTCACCCTGCTTTGAGTCAGTCTATAAAAGGTTAAACAGAAAAATATTTATTTGAAAGAAAAGAGTGCCTACTGAAAGGCTGAGGTTCCAATCTCATTCTAAGTACAAAGGGCAGGATTTACACCCATTTCACAACACACCTTCTGCCAGATGAATTCCTTTAAGTGTGACAGAACTGGAAGTGTGCTCAGCATCAGAGCTGTTCCAGGTGATGAATTTATTCATATAACAGCACACTCCACCAGCACCATAAGACAAAGTGGGAAACGTCTCTCTGAATTTGTGTTCTGAAATCTGACATCTCCTTATCTGAGGAATGGAAGGGAAAAGTTCCCTGGTGGAACTGAAAGTCTTCAGACACGTTTGAAAGCTCCTCTTTAGGAAAAATCCTTGCAGCAAAGAGTTCATCTGAGCAAGTCAGAAAAATAATCCTCTGGGAAACAAATCCACTGGCACCACTTCACTAACAGTAACATCATGTTTAAGGAATCCCTGTTCCTGTTCACTGCTGAAACCACTGGACAACAAACAGTGCTCTAGTTTCACTAGGCTATGTATTCCAACAAGTGGAAGAACTGACTTAGCAACCAGTACCACATCTGTGCTTCAATTCAGTTCCTTTATCTGAGTTTTTGCTCCACACTTCAGTGGTTGGGCAAATGCAGTCAGGAGGAAGAGACAGGAACATGGCAAAGGTGGTACCTGACAGTGAGTCAGGACTGAGCTGGCAACCCCAATGTGCAGAACAATCAGTTCCCAGCCTTTTCTTATATCTTATTATAAGGGACTCTCCAAAGGTTTTTAATCCAATGCCTAAAGGTAAGCACACAGTGGATTTGTCCATCTGAAGGAAAACTTTCTGAGGGTGATAGTATCTCCTTCAGCCACCAGGAGCCACCTGAACTTTGATCAAGGTAAACTCTCTCTTCTTGTTTAGCAATTTCAAATCTGCTACTCTCCTGCAGTGGAGAAAATCCCTTATTAAAGCACAATGGCAAGCCCAGACTTCAGGCACCACAGGCTGATGCATCTGAACTGCTGTTTTTTGCACTTGATAATGGGAATAATCTTCTAAGCACAATCTGAAAATAGGGCATGGATAGAAATCATGGCCTTGTCCCTTCCCCAGCACACAAGTTTACATTCTGATGTTGACACAGAAGAAGCTCCTAAATAAGGAGGCCATACACACCATAACCTTAGAGGAGCATTACCAGTTGCACAAAGGAAAAAAAACTTGGTTGGTTTTTTTCATCAATTACTCAACAGGTGTATTACAAATCAAAATTATTTTTAACTGTTTTATACAGCCAAGTAGTTTAACTTCCTCGAAAGTTTTTACAATACATTTGTACAATAAAGTACATTATGTACATGACTGAAAATACTGTTATTGCAGAATAGGTGAAACAGCTATTTAAAAACAAAAAGTTGTATTTATAGGAATGAAGACATCTTGGTGTCAAAATATAGAAGACAAGTGATAAATAAAATTTATACTCTTATATTTTATTTATATGTATGTTTTATTTTTGCATCAAGTAGTCAAAAGATTTGCATCTGTTGAGTGAAGCTGCAAGAACTACAGGCATTCTTTTTGCATTCAGTGGTCTTCTATCCAAATTTCACTCCTTACAACATCCTGTGATTAACTGTGGGGATATTCTGAGTGAGAATCAAGTCTTACATGATGCTAACTGAGCTACAAATGCAATAAATTAATCTTCACTTGTAAAAAGTAACCAAGAACATATCAATACAGCATTTTTAAAGAATTTACTCTGTCCCAAGACCTCATAGTCTATTAGAGCAGTCAAGTGATGGATGTCATACACATCTGACAGTTCCCTAGAAAATAAGGGTCATCTTACAATTATTAAATTTATACTGATAGAGCTCAGACCTACATGTTAGCTACTACAAAAATCCATTTTAAAGCACTGTAATTTCTCTTGAACTTCTCTTGTTTCCACACTGTTGATCGGGCTGAGTCCATAGCAAAAGAATATAAATTCTTTAAAATCCAGATGAGGTCTGTCCTTCCAGAATATACATACCTGTCGATAGAATTTCTCATACACAGGATTTGCACTCGATAGCTGCAAAAGAGACACAGAGGAAAAATGAGCCCTGGAGATCCATATTTCAATTTCCCTCTCCCTGGACACACAAAGATATAAAACACACTCCACTGGTCTGCAAAGAAGCATTACGGATTTATTCTGTACAATGATGAGGAACTAGGACAGCTCCCCGTGCTGTAACTTTTACAGGACGGAGTTCTTGTTTTGCACCCAGGATCAGATTTCCCTCAGCCAGGTCAGCAGGTGAGGCTGTGTGAAACAGGAACTCTCAGGCAACACTGCCTGGGGGCAACAGCAGAAACCTGAAACGGCTCAGGCCAGGAACTGCTCTCTAATATTAGAGTACAAAGCAATATCATTTTATTTCGCTGTCCTCTGTATAATTCTTTAGAATTTAGTGTCATATGCAACCAGTCTGTAAAATTCTCAGTTACCAAATTAATCCCTGGATTCCAAACTAAACCCACAGCAACAGTACCACATTAAAATAGAGTAATATTCTAACTTTGGGGTTTGTAACTTGAACCCTTGTTCAAGGGATAATTTCTGCCTTCATTCCACTGCCCCTCTACCAGACATTCAGGGCTCACCTAAAATTAAGTGGACAAGGATAAAACAGCTTCTTTGGAAAAGGCTCTTTCTTTATTTTAAAATTATTCTTAGAATCACAAAAAAAATTCCAAGACCTGAAACAATGCAAAACCTAATCTCTTGGCCTACACTAAACACCCTTGCCCAACAGGCTCCCAAGAAATGAAGTGTTAGGGTTACCTCTCTTCCCCAACATAAAAACAGGCACAAAATCAGATCCTGCTTTCATGCAGTGCATGTTGCCCAAACCAAAGGCATTTGGGCAGAGGATAACCCTACAATTCAGTGTGTGTTGCCCTCACAAACCCTGTGGGAACAGCTGAGCATAATACAAGCTAATTACACAATACTTACTAAAAAAGCCCAGGCACATAACTTCAAATATCATCCAAAACCAGAGTTCTCCCCTTTAAAAGGAATAATAATGTCAAACCCCAGGATTTGCAGACCTTTGTGCAAACAGAATCCAACAAAGCAGCTTCTCTGGATTTAAAATTTAGATGTTCAAATGGAAATATGGAAACCAACAGCATCATGGATGTGGCCAATCACATATTTGTAAAAACCTTTACTACAGATTATATAAATGGTTGACAAATAACACCACATCCATTCTCCTACAGCAACAGCTGCTCTTTGCTTGAGTACTCCATGTTCACAGGTGCTGATTATCAGAAAATATTACTAAGAGAAGATGTTTGGTAGAAATTCATTTAGTGTGATCTTGTGCAATTACAGAAAGTGTGCAGCATCACCAGAACATCCTAAATACAAATTAGAGAGAACAGCTAGAAATAACAGGAGAGCTTCCATTCAGAGCTTGTTCAGCAAGCATACTGCCCCAGAGACTCAGCTGCTGATTTTCTAGATGGTCTTTGGGTTTTGTGTTTGGCATTTTTTTGGTGGGTCTTGTTGTTGCTGTTTGTTTTGGGTTTTTTTGGTGTTTGGTGAGAGGGGACAACAACTGGGACACACAGCTGGTAAGGTTTTATTTGATTACTAGGAGGTGGGTGGGAAATACCTCTCCCAGAGCCAGACATGAAAAATTACCTATGCTGGGAAACCATCATTGGTATTCACTGCAATACCTCCATTTTTATAGCTTAACCTTGCTCTGACTTTGCTCTGGTACCCAAAGACTTTTATTATTTCAGCCATCAACTAAACATGCAGTTACACATCCCTTAAACTAGCCTGACACAGTATTTTCAAGTTTTGCCAGCCCTCAGACTGCCACAACACCAACACAACAAACACCTTCCAATCATTTTCCAGCACTCCACAGCACACTTTATTTTCTTACCTAAACCTCACATGCTTTATTTTATTTACCCACTGAGATACACTTTGCACAGCAACTACAGGGGTAGTTCTCCCAATACTCAAGAATTTGACTTACTAAATGTTACTTCATGAGAAAGTAAAAGTCTGGGCACAAAACTAAAGCTGTGAGCAGAAAAGCAGAGCAGAGCTGGCCAGTGCATCTGCTGGATTCCTGTGCATCATCCCTCTTGCCCAATGTCACCCTTTGTTCAGCCAAACTGATCACTGTCACTCCTGGACAGGAAACATCATGTTCAAGTCCTGCAATGGAAACACTAAGTGCAAATAATCTTTTCATTCAGTACTTAAGAGTGTGAGCCAATAATTCTTTACTGCATTAGTGCTTCCAATATTCATTTTGATATCAGTATGACTGCAGTAACTGGAATTTCCTGTGAATGGAAAAACAGTAGTAAAAAAGTTTCTCAGACTATTTTACTAGTAATAAACTTGGTTTTCCTTCAAAGTTTACCCACAATAAACAAACAAATGCAAATATAATCTAGGATACTCTTCCAGGATAAGAAAAAAAAAATACAGTTCAACACCTTTCCAAGTGCTGCCTTAGAATTTACCTGGCAAAATTCTTTTTACGGGATTTTAACAACCATTTGCAGAGTAAATTCAGCTTGTTTTAGATGCAAAATGAGGGAGGGAGGAAAGGTCAGATTCCAGTGTATAAAAATAGAAAGACATTATTATGGCTCCATTTCAAAGCTGATCACTTCAGAAGGGTAATGTGTGTTGTAGTAATTACAACCTTTGATACAAACCTATGAACTTTAGAATGATAACCTAGGAAATAAAAAACACCTTCAGGGACACCAGTCTTTTTCATCTTCTGTTGTCAGTCAATCCCCATGTTTTCATGCCTCTGGCACATTCCCATTTAGGTGTAATAAGATACTATTACCAGTCTGCCCACCCCATCCAGCCACGACCTTCCTTCCAAAAGGGCTTAAAAACAAACAAACAAAAGCTGTCCATTGAGAAAAACAAAAGTAATTTCCCCTTCCAACCCCAATGAGGTATCAGGGGAGAAACAAGCTATTCTATCCTGATGAAAATCCAAAATACCACATTCTATCCCCACACAAAGCTCTAGGACTCATTTCAAGAGTTTGCAAAAGACACAATCTGCCCTTAAATGTTCTTCCTGTAGTTAGCCAGCCAAAAAGGAGGTAAGCTCAAGGCAAACTGGTCTCCTTACAATGCCATTTCAAAATAATAATCAACTTCTCTCTTTTTCCTCTATTGCTTTATTGTCTCAGCTGAAGTGTTTCAGGGTGAAGCCTTCTACCACTTTCAATTATATAGCCAGGAATATCTCCCACGGCAATAACAAATGTAAAGAAAATATTTACTATAAATTTCTACACAATTATTACCAAGTACTTAAAAATGGAGCACTTTCTTTCCATTGAACAGCTGAAGCAGGCACAAGAGCTGCTGTCTTCTCTCTGCAGAGATGTCTGTCACTGCATAATTAGAAATGGTTCCATTTAATTTTCAAATTGCTACAGAAAATCTCCACCATCTTCTAATCAGTACTGAACAAAGCCAGTGCAAAATGAAAGAGTAGCTGCACTGCCTTTTAAGAGGCAGCTTCTCTCTGACATGGTGGATGCAATGCCAACCAAAGAAATTAGGTTTAATCTGCTTTAGGAGCAGTGAGTCCCCTCTATGTGCAGGTTAAAATATACACATGCATATTCTGGATTTTTCATCTGCAGGACAGAAAGAGGAACAACAGGTTCCTCATTCCACTAAAAATTACAAACTCTGATCTTTATTTAACAATTTTGCTGATTTCTTTAAAAATAAAAACAAACACAAGTTTGCCAGAGACCTCAAAATTTCTGGCTCTAGATTATACATAATATGTTCATTAGTATGAGGGCATCATTCATACTGCAAGTATTTGGATCCTGTGTATTCCAGTAACAAGACCTTAATCCTGGCAATGTGTGCACGGGACAGGAATCCATCCAGCTCAGCCTCAGTGTAATATCCATGTTTCCCTTCAACAACACAGCACAGCATTCTCAACTCTGCAACACAACGCTCAAGTCTAAAATGAGACTTGTAGCTAATTAGGATACAAATTGATATTACATGATTTTGTCTCATTTACCAAAGCAGCTCGTAACTACTTCAAGACAATTACCACATTTCTCACAGAAAGCATTTAATCAGGAAGACAAACACAAAGTTATCTTCCTTTTCCTCCTGAGTACTTTCCAGGGCTTCCCTGAGCTGTGAGCTTCCCCTTCAATCACAGCCAGTTTTTCAGAATAAACCACAAGTTCTATTTTCAAGAGCAACTAGAAGATACTAAATGTCCACATTAACCCACCTTTCAAGAAATACCTCTGCCCCATTTTCCACATCTTGAGTTCTTTGTTCTTCCTCTCCTAAATTCCCCTTATGAAATTGAGCAACCATCCTTGGAAGGTCAAAATATACAACCCCTTATACTGGTTATAGCTTAATTTGACTTTTCCAGCAACAGATGACAATCTGTGAGATCGGTCAGTTCCTTCTCCTCGCTGTTGTTTGCTTGTTTCCAAACTAAAGGCAACCACAACAAAACACTCCCGTGGTAAAAGTTCCCTTAGAAGTTCCACATTAAATTCACAGTCATGCGTTGAGCAAACGCAAGTGGCAGCAAGATGTTCCAGAATGGGTTCAAAATGGGGAGATTAAAAATACTTCAGATATTCACTGTTAAAGGGAGAGAGGAGAGGGAGATTATCAGCTTCACTTCACAACCCTTGTTCAAGCATACTTGGTGTAATAAATTTCACTACAGCTACACAGTCCTGAAGTGTTTCTACTAATCAGCGAAAAGAATACAATTAGCACAGAAAAGTTTCAAATTACTGAAATTACAGCTTTGATATTCAAATAAAGGACGTGCAGCCCTCTCAGACATTGCAGCTGCAAAGCCATCTGAAAATACCCTCATCTCAGCTGGAAATACCCAACGTCCCAGCCGTGCCAGAGCAGTGTCAAAGCAAGCACAGCAAGGGGAACAGAAAATCGGACGCAGCAGCGAGTTTGTGCAGGTTCATGTGCCTCCTGCTCTCTCTGTGTGACCTGGAGCAGATCACAGAGATGTGCACAACTTCACTGCTGCTGTCCGTAACCCATCTTGGTGCAGCCACCGCTGCACTCCCCACCCCCGTGCCCTCATTTTCACTTCCTCAGGCTCCTCAGCAGATTCTGGACACTTCAACACTTGTGAGGACTTTTTATAACCCAAAAATTCCACATGTTAGAATCTACGTTGAAAAGAATTATCTTCAGGCTTGCCTGACTTCCTAAGATGATTCTTATGCAACACAAGAAGAAAAAACAAACAAGCCAAAAAAAGAAATCCCCACACAAATGGTCAACACACAGAAATAACTGCCTCAGTTTAACCACTGTTGTAAGCTGCAGCCACAATGGTTTTAAGGATACTGGCAATTTTTCTGCTTCTGTCAACATTATCACATTTGTATTTAGTCCCCCATCCATGTGACTAAAAAAGTAAAGAAATTCTACAATGAAAGGATTATACAGCCTGTAAGCAATAATGTCTTGCTGTAGAACACACCAGAGCTGACACCCCACTCCTCTCCCCAAAAGAAGACACAGAGCAGCTCTGTGAAAACTTCTTTCCCTTCAGTAAGCACACGTTTAAAGCTTTTTCATTTACTTGAAGACTATTAAGAGACTCAGACAATGCTAACTTAGCTATTTTAATATAAAGCAAGCTTTCACAGAAAGTACTCTAACTCTACTCATAACTCTATACCTTTAGACTCCTAAAGACACATTTGTTTTCTCCACGTATTTCCTCACCTTTTCACTGAACTACCCCATCTTTCCTTGAAATGCTTGATATTCTCAAAAGCGAGCTGTGTAAGTAACTGCAAACTTGTGCAGCCTTGCTGCCAGCTTTTTAAGTTTACTTCCATGTGCTTGAGCAATGCACTGAGCTCACTTACCCACTTTGCTTTCTGTAAATGTCACAACTGGCTATCAGACTGAAGCATCCCAAGCCAGGAGGATGAACCAACAGGCCCACCTCAGGCTTATGTCAGGTAAGAATGGGAATTTCTCATCTCGCTGCTAAATGAAATTAAAAAGTACCAAAAAGTGCTGTTCATTAGCTACCACAGCTCTAGGGAATAAGACATGATCCTAACGGTATAGAATAACCTGTGTGAAGTGATACCATCACCGCCAGAAAAAAATGCGAGCAACAAGGGCTGAGGTGAGATGACAGGAGCACGGAACAGTGCCAGCAGAGTCTCCAAGTTTTGGGGCCATCACCTGCACAGCTCTTCACTCTAAGGCACCTGTATGGGCACTACGTGACAACAGTGTCCCCACAGCACGGGGCCCACCAAAACCGAGGTATAACGATACTGCAAGCAGTGTCTGTGGAGACAGGCTTCTGTTAAAACAAGGAATTCGTCTGTCCCTCACAGGGTCACCTGCCCACGGTCTCGCTGCCCCGCAGAACCTCTCCATGCCGGGTGTGCCCGCGGGGCTGGCACTGGGCACGGACACCTTAACCCGGAGCTATCGCCTTTCAGCCCCTCCGCGAACGCTGCCCGAGCCCGCCCGCCCTCGGCGTGCCCGGGACGGGGCTCGCTGGGCTCCAGCCCGGCGCCCCGAGTCCTACGGAGACAAAAGACGGACCGCGACCGCCGCCGGCGCAGCCCCGCCCGCCCAGGGCCGCTCCCCGGCCGGGTCTCCCCAGCCCCGGGCAGAGGCACCTGCGGCCGGGCGGGACCCGCTCCCCGCCCGTGGCACCCCCGGGTCGCGGCGCGGGGCTGCCCGCCCGCCTCCCCTCGCCGCCGTTCTCCCTCTCTTCCTCCCTCCCGCAGCCACGGACACACCCCCGCCCCGCCGCCACCTGACAGCGGCGGGGCAGCGCTGCGGGGCGGCGGCGTCCGCACAAAGCGCGGGCCCCCGGGCAGCCCCGCGGCGCCCGGCCGTGCCTGTGGCGGGAGCGGGCGGCGGCGGCGGCCCCGCGGGCGGGCCGGGCGCGCAGCCCCTTACCTGTGCCAGGGAGAGGCGCGCGGCCATGCTGTTCCATGCCCCCGGCCGGGCCGCAGGAAGGACGCGCCGGGCCCCGCCACTCGCCGCACAACTTCGGCAACTTCCCCAGCCGGCCCCGGGCAAATCCCGGCGCCGGATCCGCGCCCGCCCGCCGGACGGAGCCGGAGCCTCCCCCGCCGCCACACGGCAGCGCAGCCGCGCGCAAAACCGGGCGCGGACTACCGGAGCCGGAGCCCGCTCGAGGCAGCTGCAGCGAAAACCCGGAGCCGGAGTCCTTGGCCTGACATCCCCCACTGCCCGCTCCTGGCCTCTCCCTCACCTTCCCTGTAGGCCCTGCTGCTGCTGGAGATGCTTCCAGCATGGTGAATGGTTGCAGTTCTCCAGTACAGTCATGACACAGGGGGGGAGGTCCCAAAACAGGAGGCGAACCAGGTCTGGGCTCAGTTGCAACAGAATTGGGCACAAGGCCCAGAAGGAAGAGGCGCGTGAGCCCAGCAGGATGTCCTGACCCGACGCATCCTCACAGCAGTGAGGAGCAGCCTGGGCTCGGCCTCCTGCTTCCCTCCACTCACAGGAAATGGGATGCCTGTCCAGCCAACTCATGGTTGTACACATCCTTCTGTCACTCTGCTTGTACTCTGGGCAGCAGTGGCTCTTCTGGGGCGGGTAACCAGAAGAAAGGGATGAGCAACCCTTATGGCAGGAGAAACTATGAGACATCACAGGCAATAAGACACAAAGGAGCAAGCTGGAGTGCGGAGTAAACTGCACCACATTCTCCAAACCCATGGGAAACAATTGTGTCACAAATGGCTGAAAACAATACTTGTGCCACCACTCATTCTCCTGCTCCTCCTGTACCTGCTCACCTCCTCCCACTGGCTTATTTCCACTCCTACTCTGAGCTCTGCACTACCTCAGCATACATCAGTCACTGAGGGCTGAGAGAAAACGTTCCTATTTTTATACCTTAACCCAAGGTGGTTTAGGCACACATTTAAACTTGAAATGTGCAAGAGGAAATTAGCTGAAGTCATACTTGATTACTGGAAGGCTTTCCCTATATGCTTTGTTTTCTTTATCTGTTTGTAATTCTCTACCCCTCTGCATTGTTTTTGTGCTCCTCAGCTCAGTCGTGTGCTCGTGCCCCACCTCTGCATCCTGTCATTCCTCAGCTGGCAGTCATCCTCAGCTGCTAGTGCTCATCATCTGTCCTGAAACGTGGGATCCCTCCTTCCCACCTATTCCTTAATCAAGGTTTTATAGAAGCTCTGCTTTACCAACCTGTTTCTCAGCAAGGAAAAGAAGATATGGAGGGGAAGAATATAAAAAGCAAACAAAATAGATATAAAAATATTCACATCATTCACATACTCACTGTCACTTCTCTACTCCACCTCACACTTCTCCCATAGGCAAAATCCCTAGAAAACGGCACAGGCTTTATATTTCTAGGTTGATTTTTTCTTCTTTGATTCAAATTGGAATTCTCTCCCAGAATAACTAATACCTTGAAATTAAACCGGAAGATTTTAAAGCTGCAGCTGTGTCTCCTGGGGAGAGCAATACTTTTGGGAGGGGGCCCCTCAATAAGCATTTGGAGAGCCTGGGTTTCTGAGCTGCCATGAGCTCATGTGGGTGCCCTTTGCTCTGTCAGTTGTTTCCTTCATCCCTCAGTCTTGCAGCTTGGCAGGGACTGGTGGCCTCTCAGGAGAGAGGTTACACCCAGGCTGATGTGTTCTCACTGCAAAGAGAAGGAAAATGCAAAACAGGGGCCTGGGATCTGGCTCTGGAGTCGGAGGCTCGGTGCCGAGTGCTGCTGTGAGCAGGATTTTGTGGCAGGATATCTGGCTCAGCAGTGTTCTTGCTGCTGTTCCCTTTCTCTCCTGGGTGTTGCATCAAGTATTTCCCACCGGGTCCAGGTGGAGCTGCAGCAAGGCTCTGGAACAAGGGTGTTGAGCCAAGGGACTTGTGCAGGTCAGCCAGCAGAGCTGTGTCACCCCAGAGCACAATTAAAAGCCCCAAGTGCCCTCAGAGCAGAACACTTGTCCAGGAGGGAGGTCTGCTCCAGCCATCTGCTCCTGAGGGCCTGACCTTCCTGAACCTTTGTGTTACAAAATAAACACAAAGATTCCCCATTTTACTCCCTCAAACTGTGGAGTGCACAGCAGTCTGCATCCAGAGAGCCTTTCCACAGTGTTCTCCCAAGCTGCTGTGGCTGACTCCAAGTTGCACCTGCAGCTCAGGAATGAGCAGGCAGTGCCAGGTACGTGGTTATGTACCTTCACCCTGGCTGTGCACACTCAGTCATCAGGCATGACCGCTGTGTCCACAGTCAGAGGACAAGAATTACTGAAGGTAACCACTCTGGCCTCTACAAATTAAAATAATAATGAGTTTCATATAATTAACACTGAATTAATGTGGTCACGTGGATCTGTTGTTGATCATTCTGTGCATCTCACAGACAAATTGTCCTGGATGCCTCCAACCACCTGAGTTAAAACAACGAGCTCAGAGCCTCAGACATCTCTGTAACAATCACAACAGCACTTGTCAGCCTGCTGATGGTGAATGATTGTACTGCAGATTTTCACAAATCTAGAATGGCAGCTCCCAGAAGGAAAACAGCTCTCTGCTTCTCAGCTGGAATCGAGATGTCATCACCTGACATTGGATCACAAAACTGGACTTCATACTTACTTTCAGCCAAGAGAAAATCACAGCTACTAAAATTTACTCAAAGCTGTTGGCAGGTTTGCAAAACAATGCCCTCCAATGACCTTCTTGGCTTAGCCATGAGCAGTTCACCAGGGCTTGGCTAGGGTGGAAGAGCTCCTGAAATCTGGAACAGAGAGATTTTCTAAATGTACCTCTCCTCTTATTTCCTCCTCAGTGGAAACCCCATTCTTCTGTCTCTCCCTTTGCTGACCTTTTGCAATATCTCCTGTGAATTGGGTAAGGAGTGGTGGGATTCTGTGCTGGGTTTTCAGGAAAGCTTGTTAAGAACACAAGAAAGTCAAAAGATCAATGAACTGCAAGAATTTTAACAGCTTCATTTTATATCTTTCTGCATTCAACATGAATTCTCCTGCAGGAAATGTTTATCTGTAACCAGCTCTGTAAGAATTGCTGTATGTTGATTTTTTTGTTGCAAGATCCTTTACTACAGTGCACTTTATGCCCAAAGGACATGGAAAATAGTATTAGCATGCTTTTATTTGTAAGTGTAATAGGATTTTCTACAATTCTAAGTACTGGCATTTTGACAAATAGGTACGAGATCTCAATGTTCTTTATTGTTCCTTTAACAGTACAATGCACAAGGTTATGTCTGCACTGGACAAACAAGGGACTGCTAACAAATCAAAACTAGCCAAATGGCTGGTGAGGACTGGGCCTTGCAGCAGTGCAGCGAGCACAGCAGCAGCACAACCATTTTGGTGCAAATCCCCATTTGTTCAGTTGAATTTGAAAATGTGCAAGATAGCACAGAAAGACTCACCAGTCAAAGTCAAACACTAACAACCTCTGTTTTATAGATCTCCAAATATGATTGTTAGTAAAGCTGGTAACATTTGAATCATATCCACTGGTCTCCCTGGAAATAACATTTTAAATGTCCATCTCTTCCTTTCTTAGAGCTTTGCTCACCCTATGGATCAGCACACAGGCAGCCCAAAAGCACGCAGGCATTCAGTGTGACTTGCTCTGCTCGTTCTAGGAAAGGTGTTACTACAGCCCATGAGCACTCCGGAGGCTGAGAGAGGAATGACTCAGCCCTGCCTCCTGCATTCCTGAGCATAAAATGAGGTACCCAGCTCTCTGGAATTCCAGCGCAAAGCAGAGCAGGAGCTGCAGCATTGCGTATACAGAACCAAGGATTTGAAAATAAGAAGGACTAAGCCACTTTGAGTTTTACAGAATAAAAGGAAACATATGCATCAACACACAAAATCCTGGCCAGAAAAAGGAATCCCTGCTCGATGATCAAAGACTGTAATGCAAGGGAACCTGCCCACAGGCAAACAGACATTGCACAGGTTTCAGAGAGCCAAGCAACACCCGTGCTCCTGACACAGAACAGCATTTCCCACATCCAGGTTACTGAAAGATCCCTCCTGAGAAATAAGGAAGATCATCACACAAACTTTGCCAACCTCTGGACTGAGGGGACCTTTTATCAGAAATCTCAGAGTACTTTTCAGGACTAGTGCCACAAGCTGGTTTAGGAAGTCACCACTGCAGGTGTGCCTTTATCTAGAAATCCACCCCAGGATATGCTTTGTGTGCTCTTTCCATTTTATGCAGCTGCAAGTTTTCTAGACAAAGGGTTACAGATAGGCTGCTATGCTTTAAGGCCACAAGAGAACACTACAATCATCTAGCCAGACTCCAACAGACCTTCTGTAGAGATCTGTTAATTTCTGGGTTGCTTTTGCCTAAAACATGTAATCTGTGAGTCCTACAGTGCATCTTCTAGGAGGATGTGATGTTATCAGAGCATGTGCATTGATCATTATGGAAACTGCATAGGAATTATCTGCTTATTCATCTTGTGCTGTGCTCTTGTCTTCTTAAGGTGGTTTGCACACTTTCAAAGTTATAGCAGCTTTGAAAGAATTTCAAAGTGGGTTGTGGGATGATCAAATTGATACAAAACTGTAGCAGTATTAAAGAAACACAAACTAGGATATTAAGGTAACAGCATATTTCTTCCTCTCTAAAGTGTTTTCTGTTCAGATGTTCAGAAGTATTTGAATATATCTGAATTTAACTCCTTCATCTGGCAGAAACAGAGTACAGTATGGCATCAGTGTACCTCTCTGTTTTGCAAAATGATGTCATCTATATTGCCAGTATTCAGAAATACAAAGGCTAAAATTGTTTTTGAACTGCAGTAATTAGAAAGAACAATATTGAATTTTTATTAAGAGAATGGTAAAATTGAAAATAACCTGAATAGGGCTTGACTGAGTCTCTTTAATCATATCTGATGGAAGAGTTGGCAAATCTGAAATGCAGCAGTACAGATCCATGCTAGTTTAAAACACACACAATTTATCTTTTCATTAAGACTGTAAGCATATTTTCTCAAACTATATTAGCCAGTTTCATGGGGCTACACCTCATGTTGTAAAAGAACAAGAGATAATGTAGATATATACAAGAGGTCAGCTTGACCTCTAGATAATTAGCTGGATGACTGACAGCACAATGACATTTTTCATTCAAGACCATATCTGAAACCCAGAAAAATCTTCAATAGGCATTAATTTGACAAGTCCAGCTAATGTAGCAGTTGGAGATTTCACTGTTCCTTGAAGAGCTTAATACATGTTCTGAAATAGAACAAGGAATAGCTCTGCTGAAACAGCACCAGTCTTCATTATAAATTAAACACATCGATACCATAGTGTGTAGTGTATATTAAACCAAAATGAGGTTTGGAAACTAATATGTTTACAAAGTAGCAGGCAGAAAAGCTTTTACAACAGTTTCTTCTGTTCCCTGTTTCCTCAGGCATGTTGTCTAAACCATAAATCCAGGGAACACATTGCTCACCTTTCTGAAACAATTAAAAGATTATTATGTTTTAAGAAAACAGAAAATATTAAAAAATATAATCTGCACACTGAATTCCCAACCTTTCCCTAACCTAGAATTTGTTTACTGTGCCCTTCACAAAGATTATTAATTTCAGAATGATAAGATACATGAAGTAATTAGATAGAAGAGCATTTGGTATTTTAGTTCTCATTAAATGATTTGTCTTTAAGACAAACTCATGATTGTTAATGGTAAAAGACCATTTTTATGGCATTACTGTAACTCTTGGTACTAGCAAATGTTTCTTCTTGAGATTTCCTTACTTGTCCTCCCAATCATTTTCATCTTCTTGTCTATTTTTACCTCCTCCACTTTCTTTCATTTTCATCTGGTCTTAATTACAACCATAACAATGTCAAAATGGTTCAGGAAGTATTAAAACAAAATAACACCAATGCAGTAACATTGGCCATAAGACAAAAAACTTTCACAAATCACAGTAGCCTACTACAGCAACCCAGTCTTCAAGCTGAGAAATTCAGGTACCAACATTGAAATAATATTTTTTAATTCATCCTTATTCAGGTCAACACAATATCCCTATTTAATTTTACACTGGTAGTTAAAACTTCTCCTAAATGTAAATCATGTTCTGCTTGCTCTTAGCAATGAAGTCTCTCATGTATGGGAGCTGCAGTGACAGAACAGAGATTTCAGCTGGGTTAAGGTAGTGAGTGCCAAAGGTTCAGTCAGATAAGTCAAAAGGCTCAACAATAGTGGAAAATCAATCAGATTTGAGAAGGTGTTAATGATTTAGCCCTCAGAGTAGACAAGGACAGAGATGATTTGACCATTTTAGTTAACCTTGTTGAAGTGACATTTAAAATGGTGGCTTTGTTGCTATAGAAAAGCTCACAAAATATTGACAAATACAGTGAGAAGCAAGAGCAAAGCATTACTTTCCTACATCTGTATCAGTGCTGAGAGCTGTAAAGGAGCCTGCAGGTTGCACTCTGTGAAAACTATCAAATACCAAACTGCAGTGCTCTTTCTGCAGGCAGAAGGAGTTTCCACAGATGCTCTTTCAGCTGTATTTCCCCTTCACAAAAGCACAATCCTGCTGTATGTCCATAAAAGAGAAACCACCATGTGGGATTTTTTATTTACAGCCCTGTAGCAGGGAGTGGAATCTGTTCTGTTACTTGGCCAACTATTGCACAACATCAGCAGGCAAAATGTTCCTTTAAGTGAAACACATATAATCCCACTGGTGTCAACACATAAAACTAAGAAATGTTCCCTTAAAACCTCTCTTTGCTTTCTGGACTCCTGAATAACTGACATGAAATTATACTTTTTCATTCTTCCACATCAGGTTGGTACTATCAATAATAGAGTGTAACTTGACTGATGAGATAGTACCAAAAATATCTGTCTTTATGAAAAATGTTTTAAACATATACAATAAGTATCACTGCTAAGTATTAAAGACTGAACATGTAAAGTACAAGATCAGTAAATAGTTCACAATTCAAAATATGTTCTCATTTGATTGTACACACAATGCAATTAAAATATGAAATATCCTTAAATATGACCAAGTTATTTGCTTAATGACTGATTTGTTTACTGGTTTGTTTTGTTGGTTGATTTTGTTTGGATTTTTTTAAGATTAAGTTGAGAAGTAATGCAGCAGTGATTCAGCCTCAATGGAATTGTTAAGGTGTGCATGTGACTGATGAGATGCCAAAGGGCATTAATGGACTCTGAACTCCATCAGCTGACAAGGAATTGCTTTCCTCTGTGCCACTTTATGCTCCTGTCCTGTTATCTCTAATAAAATATATCTCACCTGTTGAACAGGTGAAGCTAATACAGGTATAAACAGATATAGCTGTGCAACAAGCACAAAGTGAAAGTCTGGTAACCATTCATAATAAAATATTTCTTTAATTTACTATTAGCAGCATTTAAAGCAGCTGTGGTAAATTCCAGTGTAATCATCACTATGACTTTGAAAAATACATCATGGATTTAGTAGCTTCACAACAGGTTTTCAATCAAACTTCCTCTCTTTACAAATAAAATTCCATTTAAATATATTCTGATTTTAAAAATGCACTGCAGAATCTGAAAGACTCTGTCAACTCTCACTGTTATTGGTAATACTAATTTAAATGTGATTCACAAATTATGAGAAGCAATTGAAGAATGTTATTTATAAATACCTACCTCAGATTACCAAAATTATTGATGACGATGCACAAGCATCAAACCAAGATTTTTCAGATCCCCATATCAATTGAATTTGTTGAATCAGTTCAATGACAAACAAATTTGACCTTCTCTAGAAGGACAACCCCCCTCCCCAAAGTGCTCACAAGACAAATATATATCAGGCAGAAAACTGACACAAAGAACACTGAGGTCCAAAGGAGAAAAGTGTCGAGGTTTTAGGTATGAAACAGAGGGAAAAGCCATATAAAGCAGGTAAGGTCAGATAGCTGGATGAGTTTTGCAGAAATCCTTCCTGAAAGAATCTCCATTATTCAAATGACATTCAAATTCCATCCAAAAACTGAAACATTCTTGATTGTCAGTCTCTTTATGTTTAGTGAAGAGTTTGGTCCCATTTAAATCAAGTTTACTGTAATGTTCTTCCTTACAGAAATATCTGTACAAAATGATTTCATGAATTTCTCTCTCCTTTCCTTGTGACAGCATTAATGATGGTAAATTACATATATACAGATGAGCATGAGAAAAAAAAACACTCCAAAATCATCAGCAGAGCTATTTAGTTAACTGTAAAATGAATATATAGATGAGTTGCTCAATTTAGCTCAACTCCTTAATTCTTCTAAGTAGGGAATAAATCCCAGGATAAAAATTAGCTGTGGACTGCAGAGGTCTGCAGAACAGATCCATGTTGTGCTAGATGGCACAACTGCCAGCCCAGGAATACAAACCATGCAGGTACCTTGTAGAGAACAAGGTGAGGAAAACCTGTATTGTTGTATTTCTGAATACAGGTATAGAGTTACTAATTAAAAGAATGGAACAGAAGATCTTAGGTGGGAGTGTGTGGAGGTTTTATGTGTGTTTTAACTGTATTTATCATGTACATTGGACAACAAATTGAAGCAGATCCCACAGCCAGGACTTCTGCTGCCAGTGAGGCTTGAAAAGGGAAAAATATGCAAAGATTGCTTAGGGACATGGATGAGGAAACTTCTGATCAAAGCCTCTGAAAGAAGCACAGAAGCTTGGATTGCTTCCTTGGGTTTCTAAATTCTTTCATGGATATTTTTCCAATCAGGCTACTAGAAATTTACTGTGTGTTTAATTTAATTTCTACTTCAGGAAGCATGGTAGGGGCAGGACAGGCAGCTTGGCATGTGGAACAACTGGCACAGATGAAAGCCAGCCAGATGGCATTAGGCTAAAAAAGTTCTCTTGCCCAAAATACAGCACCCACGTCCTTGGCAGATTCTAAAACCAGCACAGAATCTGTCTCTGTCTCTCTTTACCATTATCACACAGCTGACTTTTATATATATCTGCAGTTCTGATCCCTGCCCTTACAGCTTTGCAATGACTTCACAAATCTCTCATATGAGGAAAGCACTTAACAGGATTCAACAAGGAAAAAATTTTAATTAGACTTCTTTTTCTTTCAGGTAACTCAGTTTTTTAACATTCATGGAATAATGTTCATAAATTCCTGTAGCTCTTTGGGGATTACTAATTTAAAAAGTAATGGAATTTAATCCTTGAATAAGTAATGTGAGGATCTATTTTTTAGCAGATGAGCAGATTAAATATATCACAAAAAGTAAAATGCCTCAAATTTTAGATGTTACACATTTAATTGCACATATGCAGTTATTTGATTAAATGAACTATGTGAGCTACTTGAACCAAGAAGAAATATTTCCAAGCTCCATCTAATCTCATAATTAAGACTCTTCATGTACATTGAATAAGATCTGCCCAAACAATACAATATATCTACATTTGGTCAATGTTCTGTTCACAATTTATTATAAACTATACTAAAGTCTGATCCTCATTACCAGAGGACTCAAACTTTGCTAATAATGCAATCTGGGAGTTTGCTTAATGTGAAAACCTGTAAAATAGAAATATAATTATCTAGAAAGAGAACCTGTGACAAAACTGCATTTATCCCTCAAATCCCCTGGTTAGTTCTAGATTTACCATTCTTTCCATCACTGCACTATGTGAGCCAAATTTTCTTCTCATACACAACTGCACAATTGCTATCCAAGTCCACAGGTTCACAGAACTTCATGAAGAGCAGATGGTCTTATGTCAGTCTCTAGTGCTTGCAAAGAAATCTCCTCCATCTCCAGCCAGCATGAGATTCAACAGCCAGAGAAGTTCTGCATAGAGCTCATGAGAGGGAAGTAAAATGTTCCCCTGAAAACTGGACAAGGAAATGCCTAAAATTGCAAGCTGACTGAAAGAGTAAAAGGAATTGAGTCAGCATTCTGGGGAAAGGAAGGAAAAGGGAGGGGTGGAACAAGCAGTATATTCTCCAAAAAAAAAAAAAAAGTATGTTCAAAGCAGATACCATGAAAAAGATAAGTGCTACTAGTATGCCATAAATAATATAAGATTCACATAATGCACCATTAAAGTTTATGGATCAAATCCTCTCTCCTGGCCATGATGTACTTAGGCATTACAAAGACTCTCTCAGAGCTGGTTACAGCTTTCTGATTCACTACCCAGCCCAGTTCATCTCTGGCACTGAGATGGGACTGGAGATGATTCATTAATGGAGGGAGCCAAATTGCAATTTCTCTACCCTACAATCCCTTTAAGACACTGTTTAAAGGGGCTGTAAAACTGGCTAATATATTTCATCTTAGTTCATTCTGAACTTTTCAGTCTAGAAGAGAAATTTCCTGGACCTTGGGTGCTTTTCTCTTGTTTTGCCTTGCCTGAGCACTGCCAGGGGACCCAGGACAGTGAGCAAGGCCTAAGGCTTCTCCCTCCTAAAGCCCCCTCAGGTTTCTCCAGCTGTGTGGATGCTTCAATTTGTCCCAAATAAACAGAGTTTATTTAGATGTGTCATGCACATGTACGTGCACATCCATGCTCACTGATCACTAAACTGCAAAGCCAATTCAAATTTCTGGTGTTCAGGGGAGCTGCAAGCCTGGGTGCAATGTGCCCTCCGAGCATGCATAATCTGAAACAGATGGCTCAACAGATGAGCTGCCAAACACTCAAGGCCAATTCAAATGCCATCCAAAAGTAAAAGTTATGTGGGATAAAAGTTTTTCTTGTCCCACTTTAGATAAACAGGGCCTATCTGCTTGGAAGATGATTCTTTCTCATTTTCTGCTTGTCTACTTATTCTTTTCAAATATGGCATTCTCTAGAAAACAAATTCAGTTTTTACCAGCTGACAGCATTTTCCAGTCTCTTGGTTGGGTTTTTTTAATGAAGATCCATACTCTGGAATAAAGAGATTGCAGGGTTATTTGAACATAAGTTAAAAAACAAAGCTGACAAGGAAACAGGAACTTTCTGACCTTCAAGGCTGCAAAGAAAAGGTTGAAAATATGAAGTGTTCAGAAACCAAAATTCCTTTTCAACTCATGCTTTGCTTAGCAGCACTTAAGCACAAATAAATAATTTAAATTGCATGGACTATGAAGTGTATTGATTTCCCATTTAAACACTCTGATACATGGCACTAGAGAGCTCTCCCCAGCTTGTGATACTTCCTACCTTTTCCACAGGACTCCCAGCCCACAGCTTGCCTAAATGGAGGCATTGTTCCTGCAGGCATTATTATGGCAATGTCTTCACTGTAAAGTAAACCTGATTTGAAGCTACCATATGTCTTGATGTTCCCATAAATGCAGTTTTTTGACACTTGGAATTTTCCTGAGGGCGTGCACACACACACACACACAAACACATAGACAAACAAACATCCACCCACCAATATCTGTGTGCATATATAAGTCTATTAATCTATCTCCCCAGACTCTGTATTCAGGTGTCTGAATTTCTTAACATCAGGAATCCTGACACAGGATAAATTAAATACATTCCTATTAAATACATTCAAAAAACCCAGACAATGGCAGACTGCATACTGCAGAGTTCTGGTGTGCATGAAAAAAAAAAAAGAACATTTCTAAAAAGTAATTACACAGTCTGGGCACTCCCAGTACAGAATATGCCTGTGTGGCTGCTGGGAACAGAAATGACAGCCATCACTTCAGTCAGCCAAGCCCCACTGAGATCAGTCACACTGCAGAACATTACCTATGCTTCACACAGCACCAGCTGACACCACACTGATTCTCCTCTCAAATGTTCAAAGCACTACAGTACTACAGTTCAGGATTTGTGGGTGTAGGAAACTCAAGCTAAAACACACAAAGAAATTGTAAATTAACTCCACAGTCAAGACAAAGGGTGTAAGATTGGTCCACTACCTACAAGAAAAAGAAAATTGCTGCCTCTGTGTTTTAGAAATTCTGTGCAATGAGTAAATGTAATGCAGGGACTGCAGCAATTAAATGTAAGATATCACTGCTGATATGTAGCAGAATAAATTCTCATTCAAATGCATGAACCCAAACAGATGCAATATTTTACAGACAAATGGGTTAATGTTATCAGTATATAAGTGACAGCTGGATATGTGCAGGATTTTGTTTTGTCTAAAAATGACATATATCCAAGCCAAAATCTGAAAGACAGGTAAGACAACAGCTCATTTGCTACTGGTTTTGCTGTATTAAGAAGAGCTGTATCTGTCCTCTATTTGTCAGACTAGAAACAAAAACTAGAGAGTGTAATGCTAATGATACACTCAGATCCTCCTTTTTTGCTTATACATTATGAATAGCAGAGCTTAACAGGGTAGTTACATGCTTTGATCTCTTAAGTCAGTGTCATAAATTTTGTTCTTGATTATGTGCATGTAATTACCTCAACACCAAAGGAACACAAAAGTGTGAACATTTGGGGTGTTTGGCCTGGACTGGAAACACCCAGCTGAACTTGTGCTTTTCTTTGCTGGTAACTTATTTCCAAAGGCTCAAGGCTGCTAATCTCCAAACTATATTGCACATTTCACCAGTAAACTAGAACAAACTATTTATTGTGTATACCCCAAGTAAACACACCACTGGAAGAAATTTCCATGTCCTAAACATTACCAACTTCAGCTTATGCAAATTAAAGTTTCACTGTACACTGCAGACTTTTTTTATTGTTAGACTTCCTTGTAAGTACATTCCTTACAAGCTTATTTTCAAAAACGAATTCTCTTGGGCTATGGAAAGCAAATTATGTAACTCTCCATTTTGTCAGTTGTCCAGAGAATTTGGTTAACTCCAGTAGCACTTAGAGATTTTAATATTAATGTTATTGTAGGATTTTCTTAGAAGTCACATTGCAGATACTGCTGCAATAGTTTATTGGGGCACTGGGAAGTTCACAGACTGAATTTTTGAAACTTGGAAGCAAACAGATGCAACAAGGCCTGGATTTTTTTGGCTCACAAAGTGAGTAACAGAGCTGCCCTGTGTGTGCTGCTGCCCACAAGCTGAGTAGGATTTCCTTTGTTTCAGTCCATGACATCTGGGTGTATTTCAACAGTTCTGAGCAACTTCAGCTTTAGCAAAAATCAGCAAAACTGTTCATGTTGGAGAAGTGGCAAAGTAAGGTCTGACTACAAAAATGTAAAAATTAGGCTACAATATTATTAAAGATCCCACAGAAATACCACTTTTTTAGTGGGAAAAAAACCAACCTTGACAACCCAAAACTCCTTGAAATAATAGTTAAAGAGTCCCTGGATGAAAATAAGTTCCAAATGAAAATAAGGAAAAAATTAATATTAATAACAAAATAATATTTATATTAATAATAAAAATTAGCAGTAATGGTTCAGAAGAAAGGTCTAAACAGCTCAATGTCCTGTCTCCAGCAATGTCAATAGCCAATAGCTATGGAAAATGGTAGGAGTGGAAAATTCCCAAACTTCCAATGATTTACAGTTCAGAAGTCACCTGAGCTGGAGTTAATTCTTGTGAGTGGTTGTTTTACTTTGGACAGCAGCTTGATGTATCCAATAATATACCCAAGGCTTTTGGCTTCACCCTGCCAAGACTGAAACCTCACCAGGGTGTGCCAGGGCTTTCCCTGAGCCTTGAACCTGGGTTTTCTCCCAAGCTGATGGAGCTGCAGGAGGGGCTGCTCTGAACTGAAGCCTCACTTCATCTGCAGATCTGATGGAGCTGCATTCTGCACAAGTCTGAGAGTTCACACATAAATGGAATATTCTCCTGACAGCTCCTGAGAGCTGACACAGTGGCAAAGCACCCATCTGCTTTCTAAATTCTGGTCCAAGTGCACATCATGACTTTAGGGGAGCAATCTGAGTGTATTCTGCCAACTACTTCTTTTTCTTCTACTAAATTGGTTTTCCCTTTCTTTTTTCTTTTCTCATAGAAGAGAGAATTGAGTAGGATGAAAAAAAAATCTGCATTTTTGCTTTCATCAGAACAAGGAGAAAGCAAATCCTTTAAGTAGGCATGAAAAAGGACTTTTTCATTCTCAGATAAGAAGAAAAAATCTCCAGTTTTTGGTAGGATAAACTTTGCTAGTTTTGTCTCTCATTCTTACACAAGAAACAGTAACCCTAAAGGAAAATCTTTTTGGCATCCCAAAATCAGGGCAGTATAAAATGAGGGCTTATACTGTTCAGGGACTCCTCCTACACACAAATCCCTGGGAGTGATGCTAGGACTCAAGAAAAATTATTTTACTTTAAATTCCAGAATAAAATGTAGAGGAGACAGAAACTCATTCTACATTGACACAATGGAAACTTAGTTTTAACAGATACCCCTTTAATACCTCTAGTTATGGAAATCAAATGGGCAATAAAGGCACACATTGTACTTGTGTATTATGATGGATTGCTCAGCTCCAGGTTTCCTTGATTTTACTTTTATCCTTCCTTTCATCACTTATTTAATACCCTAAAAATTACCAGAGTCAGATGCCTGTTATTGACCTGGACAAAAAACCAAACCAAACTAAAAACCCAAAAAATCAAACCAAACCAAACCAAACCAAACCAAACCAAACCAAACCAAACCAAACCCCACACAACAAACAAACAAACACAAAAAGACAAATAGGGGGAGAAAAGATAGGGAAAAAGATATTTTCCCTCCAGATTTTACCATGACTTTGTACCACTGAGTGTGGATACTGCTCATAACAGCCTGAAAATATGCATATATTTTGGAACCTATCTGAATGTATAAACACCAGTTTTAAATACTACCTTTGATATTGCTGTATCTATTAATAATAAATAAATAAATACAGTGTATAAAGAAAAACAAACAGTCATTAATTAAAAATAAACACAGCATTTAATCCTTATGAATAGTGACAATACTTTAAAATACTAATTGATTCTTAGCTTTTCCCTGGCTAAATTTGCTACACATCAAACTCTAAATTTTGTGAGAAGATGATGATGGATGTATTGCATTCTTGCTAAACCAACTATACAGAGCAAGTAACCTTACCTGAACACATTAATAGGGCAAACACCATGAAAAAAGGTGATGGTGAGAAAGCTTTGGGAAAAGAGATTATACTTATTTGCCTCTCTGTAGCAGTGGGCTGCATACCACAGCTGCAGTGAAGGAACCATTCCAGTTGAGCAGCATTCCTCTGTGTCTTTTCAAAGCCTCTGTGGAGGCTAAAGCAGCAATCACTTATTTGTGGTTGAGAAAATGGCAGGGACTTCTGCATTAAATTTTAAATACATTCTGCTCAGAGGATGATAAGATGTTTAAATCAAATGATGAGACATTACCCATCTCAGCAATGCATTAGGGGTATGAAATGGGATTCAGCACGCTGTGAATTCTGAACTCCTGTACTCAGCAAAGAATCACAGACTCACACAACACCACCTTGGAATTACAATATTATCCTCAAGGATACTATGGTCCATTCTTTCTTGGTGAAAGTACAGACTAGACAATACGGCCCAGAACCCTATCAAACTCTGAATTTTAGAGGTGTCCATGGCCTGTTGATCTCAAGAGTAAATTATCATAATTTAAGTTTTATAATAAAATAATACAAAGGTGACAATGAATTGTTCACCAAAATTCATTCCAGCATTTTTCTACTGGCTAGATTGATTTTCAGATTACCAGAGCTCATCCAATATAAATATGGAAAATAGCCTGTATAACTATTTCTTCAGTATAAAGGCTAGGTAATTTAAAAAATTATTTTGTATTAGATTTACACTATGTTTAAGTTACAGAATCTGTTAGAAGGTGCTTTCCCCATTTAATTTTTACTGCTATTAATTTCTCTCAGAACACTGAAGATCTCAAGCGTGATCAGGATATGTGGGAGGAATTCTTTGTCCTCTGAGTAGAGTGAGTGCAGAAGACAATCACATTTCTTAACAGCCAAGCCCCTCACCAAGCCCAGAAATGTACTTCTTGAAGAGATGTTGAGTCCTGAATTGTCAATCTACACTCCTGCAACTCCCAGATAACGTTATGGCAAACTATCATGCAAAACCTGAACTTACTCTTAAGAAACCACACCAAAAATTTAGGTTGTGTTACTGTTTCAAAGCTACTCCAATTTATAATGTCCTTAAAATGTGTTTCTCTGTAGACCTTGTAACAGCTTTTGGCCATTAGGTGAGTCACTGGAGTTGCTTAATTAAGCACCTCCACTCCCTGTTTTTAACACAGAGCAACAACATCTGACAAACTCCTCCCGGGGCTGCCAAGGGTCGGTGCCAGCGAGGTGAGTCAGCTGCGCCTTTGCTGCATCATCCCTCTGACAGACAGCACTGGGGAGGATTAAATAGCTGCACACAGAATGAATCTGACTTTCTGCATCATCTCTAGCTTAAATGCAAGACAGAGTCTTCACCCCTGTCTTAAATGGTACTGCAGTTTGGCTGAACATATTCCATGGGTTTTGGGGAACTGGCTGCAATATTCCAGTGCAGCTCTAAACACACCATGGAAGGATGAGATTCTGAGCTGCAGGAAGGCAGATCTCATGTCCAAAAAGAAAAGCCTCTTCTCTTGTGGACTTCCACCAAACACAGCCATAAGCAATATGCAAAAACAGAACAGGGATTCTGAGACGTGATGACTTGATTCCCATTCAACCTGCTATAATTTGATTTTTTCCAGAATATGCTAATATGGAGTAATTTAGAAGACTCAGAAAGGTCTGCATAACCCTCAATGAAGTTCCTCATCCCTGACCAATTTAATGAATTTATGACAATTCATTAAATCAGAGAAAAACTAGATTAAAATGGACAGAATTGGGAAAATGTATTGCTAATGGCTTTTATTTCATAGCATCATAGAGGAATTGGCAAGAAAGGCCCAAGAGAATTATTTGTTTGCCTCAGAAACCAGCTACTGTCCTCCTTCCACTGTCTTGTTGATTTTTTAATAAACATTTGTACTAAAACCAGTGACAGTATAATAAATCCATTCAGAAAATCTACTTACAATGGCACTTACTGTCATGCTTGATTTAATTGTCCTCTTTGAAGAATGACTGCTTGTAGGGTGAAGGTGATTCTCTCCCATCTATCTTTCTCTCTGTAATCCCCTAAACCAAACATAATTCTGAAGAAATAAAATAAAAATGTTTATGCTCTGACAGTGCTCCTATTCTTAGTGTAGTTGGGATGTACATAGAGGGACTAGAAAATACCTGTAAAGGCCAGAGCTGGAGACTGAGGATGACACAGAATGCTCCATCTTCTACTTGATTGTAGTTTATTACTGCATTTGTTACCCGTAAAAAATAAAATGGAAGGAACATTTCCCTGAAGGTACAAATAAAAGACATTATTTGCTATCAACAAGTGCAAAAAGAATCATCCACTATCAGGCTAAAACATAAATTGTTAATTAGGATGATTACATTATCAGTAGTTGACACAGTGAACTTACAGGACAAGCAATAGAAAATTAAAGTACCAGCACATTTCTGAAGTTGGAAAAGAAACTGAAACAGAATGTTATTTGTTCTCTTCTCAAATGCCTTCCTTATGTTCCTCAGAAGCCCAAGCAATTGCAGCTGTTGGGAGAACCAAAAGCCACTTTCACTGCTGCCAGTCACACTGCCAGACACCCTGAAGGAAACCCACAAGCCACAACTTCATCACTGAGGTTCTTCTGAGTTCAGCCATAACTTCAGCAAAATTACAACAGAAAAGCATTTTCTTCAGAAAGAATCAGACTTCCAGTGTTCTCTTGCTTCCATTGTCTACCCTGGTCCTTCACTGGTATTCACTCTGACCAGCAGTGTCTTCCTTTTGGCTAGAAACCACGAAGATTTAAACTGTAATGGGCAAAAATATAATTTACTGGACATGCTTGGACAAAGAAAAATAACACAGAGGAAATTTTTAAAAGTAGGGTGCAAATTGGGATGTCCTGGAAAACACAGGAAGGACTGGGCACAGCTGAGGTTTCCCCCTACATTCCTGCTGGGACAGTCTGAGTACCCTGGAGGCCACACCATGGTCAGGAAATGTGTGTGTGGCTGGGGCACTGTGGCAGGGTAACAGAACTGAGAGCTCTGGGAGGCAAGAGAATGGGGCTGGACAAGATTTTCAGCTTGTTTTCAACAAAGGCAGCACAAGGTAACAGCTGCTGCCTTCAGCCCAGGTCTGTTACCTCTGCAGGACATTCCTCTCTCAGGTGACAGTGAGTACTGAATGGTACAGAGGGTGACACTCCAGCCTGAGTTGTGTAAAATATGGAGAACATCACAATAAAACTGCCCATAATCACAGAAAATAACAGCTCTTTGTAACTGATCCAGATGGAATTCAGACAAAACATGTTAAAGCAAACCAAATTCTTCCATTAAGAAATTACTCCCTAATTTCTATTTTAAGCCATTTTTAATTCAAAATCATTGATGCTAATGATTTAAAATAAAAAGTGTATAAAAAGACATTATGGCACATTGCTGATTTCAGTTTATTGATTTATTTAAATGAACTAAAATGTTTGCATTGATCTTTCAAAATAAATTGATTAGGCCTCAAGAATCTTTATCAGAAGGATCTGAGTAGTTCATCCTAAACCCTTCAGTAGTGCCCTCATGATCCATGCTCAATAGAGGGGAGTTATCTGACAGGCACAGAATCCTGGCATGAGAGTGCATAAACCTGTATGATCTACCCTGGAGGCTCAAAGACTGTAATTTCAAATTTATTTATTTATTTCACTTTGTGTGGGGCTTTCTGAAAAACAATGATTCTCTGATCTCTGCCAAATTACTTTAAGGGACTATCCACACTACATTTCTAAAAGAAACCTTGAGCTGAATTCCCCCTTTTATACCTGTTAACACCATTTTTCCTGCTCTCAACTTTTAGCTAAAATGAGATATCAAAAATACATGCTTTTTCAGGTGGATACAAGCCTTTGCCACATTTTCCCCCAAAAAGAGTCAAAGAACTGCTAAGATATGCAGTGTAAACTGAAGTTCAGGAAACTCAGCCTCTGGCAAACCAAGGTAAATAAAAAGCTCTTCTGTGGAGAATTTCCTATTGTGGATGCTCTGCCCACACACAGGTTTTTCAGGGTTAAACCAAGAGAGGTTTTGTTCCATGAGTTCTTTGCATTGTTTCAGCTTCTGTTGCATAATAGAGCCAAAGGAGTGATGTGAGATAATAAAGCTCCAGTCCAGCTACAGCTTTAACTGGCAGCACTAGTAATGTTCTGGCACCATCTGATGTTTTTTGTTTTGCTTGCCTGGGTATAATCTCTAGGCAGCCCCGCTTTGTTTAGTCAGTGAAAATAAAGAACAAAAACCGACTACTAAGGTCATATGCAGCTTGGGGGGAAAAAAAAAGTTATCTAAATTAACAAGCCAGATTTCAAAATCAGATTGTGCATTAGGTACCTTAAATTGGTAACCCCATGCATAAATACACCACCAGGTGACTCCAAGGAGTCAATGCTCCAAATTCCCATTGGTGACAAACTAGTGTATGATGTGACATGTGATATGGGGAGACAATTAGAAATCTGGAATATTTCTTATTTCCTAAGATGAAACACACTGCCTTTGTGTGATTCTTTTTCACTAAATGGGTGATTTTCTATTAAATTTTGTTTTATTTAGTATAAAGTTGAAGTGTTGTGAGACACTAAACCTGTTTTAGCCCGACTATAAAGGCATTTAAATAGACAAAGAATAAAAAAGGGCTGTAAGGGGGAAAGGAAAAAAATGTTACTAATGAACACGGTACACTACATGATAAACACAAACCTCATGGTAAAAACACTACTTCTGCTGCTTTATTGTTGTTCCCTAGGAAGGAACATGAGTATCCCTATGGGTCCTTTGAAGTTTTCATGTTAAAGCACAGCTCAAGTTCTGTACTTATGTCAGAGGAGATCGGTGCCAAAACCATGCCTTGTGCTGAACAACAGATTTGCAATTGTCCGTAGCTCCTGGGGAATTCATTCCACATTCTTGGATCAGTCCACAGGAAAGCTGTGTCACATTGAAGCTTTAACTTTTAAAGGTCATCTCGAGTCATGAATGAGTTTTAGACACTGTGGACGTGGAGCGCTTTGAAGAGAAGCCCCCTCAGACTCCATTGTTATGCCCACTTTGGTTTAGAGTTAAGGCACTTAAAAAAGCCGAGAGGCAGAGGGACGAGTACACCAGCTCAAAGCTTCCAAGCGGTGCCAAGTGTTCTAGAGAGGAACTAAAAGATCCCAAAAGTGCTTTAGGGGACAGGTCGACGCCCTGCCGCCCTCACTCACCGCAGGGCCAGCGCGCCGTGCCCTCACGGCACCGCCTCACAGCCCTGCCTCGCTCCTCGCCCTCCGCCTAACCCGGGGCCGTGAGGAGAAGCCGCGGGGACGGAATCCCTCAGGCAGCGCCCTCAATGCCCGTACCCCGAGCTCCCTCTCTCCTGACCCCGGGGCCGCCCCCGCCGGGCGCCGCTCCCCTCACGGCCCCTCCCCGCTGCGCGCGCAAACACCGCCCCCCGGGGCAGAGTGGCCCCGTGGCCCCTCCCCGTCGCTGCGTGCCCCGCCCCTCCCCGCCCGGCGGCCGCCGAGTCTCTCCCCCGCTCCCCTCACCGAACGCGCGGCGTGCGCGGCGGTGCCGGTCCGGTGCTAAGATGGCGTCTATCATGGAGGGCCCGCTGAGCAAATGGACCAATGTGATGAAGGGCTGGCAGTACCGCTGGTTCGTGCTGGACTACAACGCGGGGCTGCTCTCCTACTACACGGTGAGGGGCAGCGGGCGGGCCGGGCGGGCGAGGAGGCGCCGGGGACCGGCTCAGGCGCAGGGTGGGGGCGGGGAGGGGACTCGGGGCGTGCGGGCACCTGGGCGGCCAATGGGGAAAGAGGAGGCGGCGGTAGCGACCAATGGGGGAAGAGGAGGCGGCGGGATCAGCCAATGGGGCGGCGCTGCGGGGAGATGGAGTGGCGGGGGCGAGGGGCGCTGTTGTTGTTGGCGGCGGGCGGCGCCGCTGGCGGGAGCGGCTGCGGGACCCGCCCGGGCTCTCCTGGCGGCTCCGGGGCCGCGCACTCTCCTCGGGCTGCCCCTGTCCCCCTGTCCCGGAGCCCTGCTCGGTGCTGGCCGAGTCCCGCTGCTCCCCGCCCTGTCCAGCGGGAACTCGGTGTGGGGGCTCAGCCCGGCCGGCGGGCGCGGGCGGTGCCGCCGTCCCGCGGCCGTGCGCGCCCCGCGCTTCGTTCCCGCGGCGCTCGGGGCGTTCCGGCCGCGCTTGGCGGGCTCGCTGCCGCCCGGCAGGTGCTTCCCGGAGCCGGGTCGGCTTTCCCGTTTCCGTTCAGGACTTCCCACTTCCCAGCACGATCTTTTTTACTGCTGTGTGTTAACAAACAGTGATGCTTTCCTTAACTTTTTCTTTCCTTTTTTTTTCTTTATAACCCCTCCCAGATCCTGCCTTACTGGCTTGTTCGCCTTCCTTATTCATATTTTTACATAACTTACAAATATTTCAATGGTAGGAATTAATTTTTTTCAAGGATGCACCCTGAAATCTGAAGGCTCACTGGGTGAGCTGCATCCATGCCCCAAAGTTTTCTTCTCATGGAGCAATTAGTGTATCAGGCTGGATAAAACACACACAAATTAAATCTGTAGTAAGTTGGAATAGATTTACAGCAAATAACTTGACACACCACAATGTCTATGAAGCTCTGTTTGTACAGAAGCATTGCATATAAAACTTTTTTCTTTAAATCTGGATTTCCATTGTACTGGGAGAGGCCAGTGGTAAGGCTTCTGCCACAGAACTGTCACACGCTCTCAGTTTTGTTCATGTGGGTTCAAAATCTCACACCTGGGATGTGGATGGAGAAATGGAAGTGCTTTTAAAGTTGCTATTTAGTGGCTCTTCAAATGTCAGCTGCTTGACAGAGATGAATTAGTCAGTGTGGTCAAAGTAGCAGTCCAAGGTGCAAAGTCATTTAATGCTCAGCTACAGAAATAGAAACATTTGCTGATGACTACTGTGTATAATTATAATTCTGGATATTGCATTGACTTTCATCCTATGGTCTTCAGCTGTTTAGTAGAATTATATTATTTAATTTTTTCCTATGACTGGGTACCTCTACATATATGTTACACTTTCATTTTGTATAATTTATTATGTTCTCTGTCAGTATAACAACTTTTAGTTCAAAAATTTAAAAACTCTTTTTTAAACCAGCTATCTTAAAAAGTTCAAGTTGGGTTTAAGGAATAAAATCATGTTCTCTGCTTTATGTGCCTTTGCCAGTGAGAAGTGGCTGGAGTGAACATTTCCTTCAGAATGCTCTTCCCATCCATGAGCTCTTTCATTCTCTTACCTAAGGCTGTAAGGCATAATGTAATGCATGTAATGCATATGCATTTACAAGGTGTTTTACAAAAGCCTTTTACCCAAATTGGGAACTTTCAATCCTACTGAAACCTGCCTGCCACAGGATCTGGGCCTTGGGCACGCCCTGCTCTCCTGTGTGCTGCAGGGCAGCAGGGTCAGCAGGAGCAGCGTTTGAAGGATAACTCAGAGCTTGTCCCAGCTGATCACCCCCCTCTGAAGAACCAATCCTACCCCTGAGAAGGTGATAGGGCACCGTTTGCTTCACCTTAGTGTTGGAGTAGTAACTCCTGACTCGTAGTTGATGAGGCTCGTAAATAAACAGCATTAATTTGAAGCGTTGGCAGGTTTGGGATTTTATTTAAATGGAGCAATGTCCTGTTGGGAAGGAACCTGTGATCAGGTGTACAGGGCTCCCTCTGCACCAGGTTCAGTCTGGAGCAGTGGAGTTGCCTCACTGTGCCTGGGTGAGTGTGGCTGGGCTGCTGGATGTGGCCTCTCCCAGGAATGCAATGCAGGGCTGGGATGGGCTGGGATGGCTCCAGCCCTGCTCTCTGGACACACAGCCTGGAAGCAGTTTTGTTGGTACAGGGGATTGCAGGTACTGATCAGCCCGTGCCTGCCCATTGTCTCTCCAGGCTCCTCAGCCTCAGTAAGTTCTGCAGACAGGAGACACTTTCTCCAGCAGATCCCACAGCCTGTTAACCTTTGGCTGGGCAGCTGTGGAAAACTGCAGGCAAATAACTCCTGATGCAGCTGAACTTTCCATTAGAGCCTGAGCCACAAGCTTCTTCATGGGCGTGCCCTTGCACTCCTGGACTCAGCCCTCCTTGGTAGTTACCTAAAATAGACTGCAGAAAAACACCCTTAATGTGAAATAAACATTCAAACAGAATTAGTGTGAAATAGCACTGCACTCTGGGGGGAAAAGTCTATGCTTTGTCTTTTGGTGGAATGAACAGCTGTTAACCTAAGTATGTTTTGGATACATACACCAGGAGCAAATGATTTCAATGAAATTCCATTTCTGGAATGATTAGAACTTTAAAGGAGAAAATCAAAAGTTTTTGCATCAAGTCAGAGTCAGAAAAAAAAGAAAAAAAATGTAACGGTCACATGTATTTCTGTTTTCATTTGTGTGTTCCATGCTCTGTGCTTGTATTGCAGTGAACAATATTAGTGCTGCTTGAATGTGGCAATGTGAATCTTCTCATGTGCGTTGACAAAAAAGCCTTTTACCTAAATTGCCAAATTGTTGGCTTTTTTTTTTCCACTTCTGTAGTCCAGAAGCTTTTTTCCTCGTTTAGAATTGAAATGTTCATCCTCAAATTTGCTTATCATTACTTTTGTGTAAAGTGACTTACAAATTCTGTATTTTACAGAGTATGATCTGGACTTGTCGTCCAAATATTCTTTTCATGTGGTTTTGCTTAAATAAATGATTGCTGATATCAGTAAATGGCCCCCTTTTTTTTCTTTTTTCAAGCAAAATATGAACTAAATGACAGTGTGCCATTTTTACCATTTTGGATCGGTTTGACCAATGGCTTGACAAATTATTTTTTTCCCCTCAGTATTCTTGCATTTGTGACTCTACTCATGCTTCAGTGCTTTCTCTTAAGGGAATAACTTATATATAAGTTACTGAAGCATTGCGGGTTTGTTGGCTTCACTGAAATATTTAGCAAACAAATCTTGAACTGGCTCATTCCTGCCTTCTGCTGGTGCAGGAGCTATAAAGTTGTTCCATGAGCTGGATTCCAGATGAGAAATAGCTTTGTGCTGGTTTATTTTTTCAGCTGAATTTGTTCTGTTGTTTGTTTTGTGGATGTCAGTGTAGAAACGTGTGTGTTGACATTATGCTGGGAGGAGAACATGAAGACAAAGAAATGGTCAAGGAGGAAGGGGGAGTTGAATGCAATTTGCTTTTTGTTTGTGTTTTCTGGCAGAAGTGCTGTCTTAAATACACATCAGCTATAGCCTTGATAACCCTTGGGAATTCTGTAGAAATAATCCAGTGAACCACTCAAGTTTGAAAATCTGATTTAAATTCTAGCTTTAAGTGTACTCTTTAAATAAATATTTAAATTGTATAATAAATTGAAAGCAGAACTGGCATAGCTGTGCAAACAGTGCTAAAAACAGTGCTAGAAGAAGGTCAGTTCCTTAAAGTATTTTAAAACTTCATGGATATATGACATTTGGTGATATTGAAAGGAGAACTATTCAAAATGTTGCAGGCTTAAAGAACTGCCTTGCACAGTGAATGAAGGCTGCCAGAAAAAATTGTTGTGTATGACAGCTCCATATTGTGTGTTCCTGAAACCAGACTGGGGAGCCTCCCATCATCTTAATGGTTTTTGCACCAGTGAATGCCTGAAGAATGGATTTAAGTGCTATTCTTTTGTTCATCATTCCATCAAACCACTTTTAAAACATTTGCTGGTCGACTGCTTTCAGGAGCAAGAGCTGTGTGAAATCAGTTGTTGGGAAAAGTAATTGTGGCAGTATGAAATTATCTCTCCCCTCATGTTTTTCAAGATTACTACTAGTTAGCAACTTCAAAACTGGTTGTATTGAAGATCTACTTGTGGGTTGTACAACCCAGCTATTGAGGAGGGAGACTCAAATTTTGGAGCAGTTTTATGAATCTTTGGTGGTGAACTGAAAGCAAACCTTGTTGACTTGATTTCAAACCATGCCTCCAAAGCTGCAGTCAGGGCTCAGTGGCCCCATGGCAGAGACTTTCAGTTAAATGCTTCTTTCAAATACAGTTTCTCAATCAGCAGCTGCGTGCAAAAATCCCAAGAAAACAGGAAAAAACCACATCTGCTTTTGCACAAACGTTCCCTCCAAGGTCTCTGTTTTCCATTCTCAGATGAAATGACACTTTTTTCTTATAATAACTTGATCTTGTCACATGCCCTGAAAACAACTCAGTGAGTCTATTAAAAACAGACAAAACTGTAAGTGAACTTGTCATAATAAAAATAAGTCTAAATTTATGGTCACGGGATATAAAATATTGTTGGTTGTCATACAAGGCTAAGTTGAATTTTGTACATAGTTTAAACTTTGTATCACAGGTTTCCTTGCACTGAATAAATTGTTAAAGGATTATTACTGAAGTAGTTGACTCCTCTTTAGCAGTTAAATTTCAGCTCCAGGCAGTTTAGTCTGTAGCTGTGCATTTTTGGGGAAGAGGCTGAATGGAGAGTTCCAGGACTGGGCTGTACCTTTTACACCTTGGTGCGGTTAAAGCCTCACATGAATTAATTTCTCATAGGATTCTTTAAAGCAGTGTAATGCTTTTCCATGCCAGGCCCTATAAAATATTGCCATACCTATTCACATAATCGTGGTATGTGGTGGGGTTAGATGAGCCCCAGTGGCACCTCAGCTATTGCTGCAGTTTTATCTCCTGTTTTATGACTGCACCCACAAAAGTCCCAGTGTTGGCTGTACAAACAACCAGGCTGTGAGATGCTGTCCCTGAGCTCAGGGAGCTTCTCTGAGATTGGGGTGTGCCTTGGAAGGAGGCTGGGAACAGCCTGTAAAATCTTTAAATTGTTGAGGTCTGTTTCTGCTTTAAAAATGAACGTTGCCTTAGGATTTGATGAGAAAAAATGACTGTTATGGAAAGTGATCCAAATTTAAGCTTCTCTTGTAGATGTAGATAAATTGCAAAGATTACTGTTTATAGATACAGCTTGTTCCAGGTTCTTCGTCCTTAACAGGAAATAAATGTCCCAAGCGGTTTTGCTCATCTGTGTGCTTGTGTTAGGGATTTCCATGACAGCACTGAGTCAGAAATGCACCTCTTCAAGTTCTGCCCTTCTGTGCAAGCAGAACTCGTGCCTGAGAACTTTGGGAGGCAAAGAGCAGCTGGGTTTTATTGGAAACCTTAAACTTTGCATGCCACAGCTACAACTCAAATGAAATAGTAGCACTTCTAAAGATGAAGGAGGGCTGGGCGTCTTTCAGGCTTGGGTTAGGATTCTAATTTTGTTTTGTTTTCTTTAAATAGGCCGAATAATTAATTGCTCTTCAGAATTCATAGGTTACCTCAAATGCCTTTTGTTAGATCAGTTCTATATGTGATCAACTTTGCTGTGTGGATGTTAAAGAGGAACCAATAAAGGCCACATCTTTTTGGGAGATACCTAAATTCTCCCTGCAGTAATACTCTATAGCTTTATTCATTTTTACAAATTTTTATTTGAGTTTCAGCTGAAGTTTATCTCATATTGCTGTCCGCTTATAACCTGTTCAAGTCCTTTATCATCACAATCAGTACAGTGTGTATTGAAAGCTTATGGGAAATGTAATTTTGTCTGGTTATAAAACTGAGCGCTGAAAAAGATAGCTGCATATTAAAATTTTAAATATAAAAGGAAAGTAAAATGTGGGGGTTTTTTATTAGCCATTTAGAGATGCCTTTCTGCTGTATGAGTTTTTATTCAGTGAAATGGAACCATTCCTCAAAGCAGTTATAGGATGGCTTTATTTTTAATAGGATATATTGGGTAACCTAATTTTAATCAAAGAATAATAAAGGGAAGCTGAGAGTATTTGAATTGTATTTTTATAAAATTTTAGCTGGGGAGGGAGCAAAATCTAAAATGCCAGCTGAATTGTGTTTGAAAGTGCTGTCCTGCAGCAGCAGAGGAAGGTTTGCTGTGTGCAGTGAGAGAATCCAGCAGTGTGAGTGATGGCAGCTGCCTGCTCTGGAGCTCAGGGAATTCAGATACTGGAATCCTGGGTGTTTTATTGCACTTAGGTAGGATGAATTCCATTTAGTGCTTTCATATTTGATATTAACTAAGTAAAGCTCTGCCAGAACATGGTGAAATTATGGGTATACAGGCCCACACTCTGACCTGTTGTTTATCTTGTGATTCTTTTTTCAGACTAAAAACATTATAAAGTTTAAACTTAATTTCCATCCCATTAAAAGAAAGACAAGAAAAAGGGAGGCTTCTACTGTATCTTCTGCAGCTGAGTTGGTGGTCAGTGGAAATGGGGGTTGTTGGGGTTCTGCTCTCCCTTGCACTGGGAGGAGCCCCCAAATTCCCTGCATGTCCCTGGGAGGTATAAACCCTTCCAAACCCAATCTGTTCTGCTGCCTTTGCTTTTTTCTGCTCTGGTTCTGTGCAGGGAGCTGGGAGGGCTTTGCCTGGCTCGTGGGATCCCGGTCAGAGCTGGTCAGGTCCCTGCAGCCTCAGTCCAGATATTTTCTTTCCTGCTTAGATTATGCCAATATTTCTTCCAGAAACCACCAGAGGGAGTGATAAGCTCTCAGAAGCGTCCTCCCATTTTAGGAGAACTCTCAAGGCAGTGAATATAAAAAGTAAAAGTGTACTCTAGTGAGCTATGTTTCAAATAGACACAATTTCTCATAGGAAATTGTTGGAGAAACTTTGTAAATAGATCCTCTCTTGGGTTTGAGGTTAAAAAAAAGAGACCAAAACAAAACAATGTTCCAAAAAGTCTTCCCTATGTACTTGTTGTCTAAAAAGAAATTATATATCCGTAGAATACATTATGGAGACACTACTGGTCTTGCATTTCACTTTGACCAGCTAACATGTGCTGATGTAAAAACAAGCAGATTAATTCTGATGGCTTCTAACACTCAGAAGACAGCCCTGATAAATTGGAGCCTGAATTGAATGAGAGGTCAGTTAAAACATTATTTGAAGCCCCAAGTGCTGTACCTGCACATTGTCTTTAGTGAATAGGACTTGCTAGGACCTCTTCATTCTTTCCTCCTAGCTATATCCAAAACATGTTTCAGATAAAGTATAATTAGTGACTCTTAAGACTGATACTTCTTGTCCTGTCCTTTTTTTCCCATTAATGTCAGCAAGATTTTATTGTCTAATTGCTTCAGTGAAGATAGGTGTGGTGGTAATAGCATCAATATATTGTCTTGATGGAATTATTGATACACTGCTGAAAGGAGTGGGTATTTCAGAAGATGACAGCAAGAGAATCTCATCATGAGATTCCAGTGATAATAGTTGTTTTCCTGACTTGAAAGAATGCAGTTTGAATATTTGGATGGCAAGAGAGAAGGGGTTTTATTAGACAAGACTGCCTTTCAGATAAGGCTACAGTAGCAAGGAATTTATCATTTAAAAAACAGGAAGCATGTGTGTGGGTAGTCAAAAAACAGCCCTTAGCAGAAAACTGAGTATTCAGGATGATCTCACTATTTTCTTTTTCACCTTAAATAATTTGTTTGTGCTACTTAGGCTTGCCACTATTGCCCAAAGGCAATGGTTACTGTCAGCTTTGCCTGTGACACTGGTGGGAAGGGCTGAAAGCTCAAGGATCACTGTTTCAAGCTGAGTTGACTGTTTAGAGTTCCCTGCTTGGAGGGGAGGTTGAAGCTTTTTTTCAGTGCTTCAAACAGGTATTAAAGAAGAGATTGATTAAATTTGCAAGGTGGGTTAATGTGCAAGTTTGAGTGCTGGTTATGGACATGAAAATCCTGTTTTCTGATCTGGGCTCCAACAGCTTAAATGGCTACAAAGGTTAACTTTTTAAATTGTAATAATGACAGCGGGCTGTTCTAGCTGGGAAGTGGATTTACAAACAAGTCTAAAGATGAATTTTGTCTCTGCCTAAAAGTGTATAAATCAGGGGAAGTTTCTGACAGATGTACGATTTCATTTGTGCAATTCTGCCTGCACAGCTCGATTTTGTTTCATGGACACTTTCCTGAGAATAGGAGAGAAAGGAGGAAGGTGTGAATCAGCATACTGCTGATTTTTAATATTTCTCAACTCCTTTCTTCTTCCTTTTCTTTTACTTTCTGTGAAGGCATGGACTGCATTTCAGAAGTATTTGCTGAAGTTACTTAGGAAACTTCTTGAAGTTGGATCTTGTATTCTTTTGAAGGATTCATTTTCCGTACTATGGTGCTGGGAACGAACCAATTTTGTAACAGAAATTGCATCTTGTTTAGTCATTCACTAAAACATCGTGCAAAAATGTTTTATTCTTTCTCTGTTGGTTTGAATAACTTTCTTTTTACTGTATTTGTTAACCCACTGATCTGTTTTTTTTCTGTTTCAGTCAAAAGACAAAATGATGAGAGGCTCCCGCCGAGGGTGTGTTAGACTCAGGGTAAGTGTTGTTTTATTCAGTACTCAGTGACTTACTGTGTATAATGTGTCCTAGTGGAGAGAACTGCAAGGAGACTTTTGAGGTTTGGGCTCTATTCCCGACTCTGCAAAATGCTGAAGTGGTGAAAGTATTTAAAGAAAGAAAATGTTAGAGGTCAAGTGATGTGCTGGGCTAATTACATCCTATAATTTATATATGGTATAAAAATATTATACATATGATATATTAGAAGGTATTCTAATGTGGCAGAGTAAGATGGGTTAGTAGTAGGACACTATGAAAAATTTGCTGTTTGCAGTTCTCATTTCTCTGTGTGTGGAGGTCAATGTGTATATACACAAATATATATATATATATATATATGTGTGTGTGTGTGTGTGTGTGTATGTTCTGTACCTACAGAAGTCATTGTAAAACTGCTTCCTTCTGTCCTGGTTTGTTTTTCTTCTCTTGCTGTGTCCTCCATGCTGCCAGTTTGGACCCTCCTTAGGCCTAGGCTTGAGCTTTGTGAAAGGAGAACTGGAAAGGGAAGGGAGAACACTGCTGGCAAAGTTTTTGAAGTGTGGTTGGAGTGGGGTGTGCAGATTGGGGAAGGAGAAGGTGCAGGGTGGGAAAGCTGAGCATTACCTGTGTGGGACATTTAGCCCTGACTGCTGCTCCTGCAGCTGGAAATGGAATTGCTAAAGGGAGGTGAGAGTGCTGGGATGTTTTTGTACATGCCCAGCTCCTGCCTCACTGTCATGCTTGTACCAAAGCTATTTCTTCTTGCACAAGTCCTATTCCTATATTTTCCCCCCATTTCTCATAGAATTTCTCTTTCTAGCCTGCAGCAGTCTTGTGAAGAGCTAGAACAAGTGAGGAATGAGAATGATGGCTATGAATGGGAGCATTTTGAAAGTTGAAGTAAGAGAAGTCTAGAGAAGGGGATCTGTGGTCTTACAAACAATGTGATGAGTGTTGAAGGAAAACTGAGCATTTTCCAGTTACTCCTTCCTTCTGTTGTTAGGCCTTTCTAGGCTTTCTCTGGGTACCTGTAGCCTTCTGAGACTCCACAGAGAATCCCCATTAACTTGGATTCCAGATGACTTCTTTGCACTTGGCCTTGCTTAATGTATTGATATAGTAATTCAGAATTTCTTTAAGGGAAATGTACACTCAAACCACTGTGTAGAACAAGATATTCCCAAAGATTCATGAGAGAGGGTTTTTCATTGTGCAGAAAAATTCAGTCCAAAAAGCCATGCCAGCTTTAATAGTGCTGTGAGCCTGTCACTGTGGAGGTTGGCCTCAGCCTGCCAGTTTAGGAAATATCAAAAGTGAACAATCTGTTCAATATTGCCTGGTCCATCTTTATATGCATTTAACATAAAACAGCCACTTTCTCTTCTCCCATCTGTCACTTTTCCACCACAAATTGTTCTTTGGAGTTTTCTAAAAACTGATGGACTCCCCCAGCCTTTCTCTGAATATGTGTGATTTGCTTGTTTGGGGTTGGTTTGTTGTTTTTCTTTGTGAGGAAGGAAGGAATCTTCCTTTTTTCTGCTTTTGTAAAGCAGCTCCCCTGGCAGATGACAGTGATACTGATAGCTGAACAGATGGGCTTTTGCAGTCTGAAATTCTATCAGAGAGGTTTTCTGTTTAGAGTAATTGTTGATTTGTAACTGTAGGTGTGAACATAAACAAACATGTAACTTAAGCAGTTTGGCTGAAATATTTCCTTTTCTCTTGAATGGATTATGAAAAGTTTGTTCCTCACCTTTTTGCTCCTAATGCCAATTTCATAGGCCTGAAGGTTCATCTCCAAATTCTTTTGCTGATTGTCTTAGTGTACTTAGGAAAGTGTATTCATAAAGCATTCTGTGTCATCTGCACTATGCTCATGTCCTGCTAAAGTTTTCTGGAATATCCATAAACTTTGCCACTCTTATTTTTAATTTTACTCGTTCATGTGTATTATCTGCATGGCAGAGGAAGCATTTTCTGTGCTTCTGGCTCAGCCCCTTTGCCCCAGTGTGGCAGTGCCAGTTTGTGCACTGTGCACAGGTTTGTGCTGAGTTCACAGGCCCAGGAGAGCTCTCCCTGCTCCCACACTTGGGATGGGGCAGGACTCAGCTGTCTCAGTCTGTGTTTATGGGAATTTCACCTGTTTCCTCTGGGGAGAGTAGCTTGGTCATGGTGAGGTGAGGGTCAGTCTCTTCTCCCAGGTGACAGGATGAGAGGAAATGGCCTCAAGTTGCACCAGGGGAGGTTTGGATTGGATATTAGGGGAAATTTCTTCACTGAAAGAAAGGTCAGCCATTGGAACAGGCTGCCCAGGGAAGTGATGGAGTCACTGTCCCTGCAAGTGTTCAGAAGATGTGTGGATGTGGCACTTGGTGAGGTAATTCAGTGTTGGACATGGTGGCACTGGGTTAACAATTGGACTGGATAATCTTGGGGCTCCTTTCCAGCCACACTGACTCTGATGCAGCTGCTGAGGAGAGCAATATTGTACAGCTTGCAGTGACCTTCTGGTTTGCTGCATAGCAAAATATGTACTTCAAGTGCTCAATATTTATCTACTGGTATATTTAAAAGAAATCTGGTGGTTGTTGTGTCCTGACACTAGAAATGTTCAGAATTATATTGGCTTGGATATACTTTTTAGGGGCCTCTTTTATAGTGATCACAGAGCTGTCCATGAAGAGCCTATAGGGAAGATACTCTTGGAGAAGTTAAGTGGGAGATTTTATCAGTGGAGGAGAATAAAAAACCAGCTTGGAGCTATCCTTTCCTGCCACACTGCCTTGGATTGCAGAGGGTTGGTGCTGTTCTTACCTGGGACTGCTGTTGTGGGGCAGAAGGAGAAAAGAAACTGAGTCAATCCACTGGTGATTTTTGAGCTAAATATTACAATTTATTGGAGCTGGCAGAGACTTGGAATTGTCCTTTTTTTGTGTCTTCTCCTGGGTGAAACTGTTATTTATTATAAGTGTTGGAGGGGGCAGGAATGAAAATGTGGATGGATTTGTAAATTGCTAAGCACAGATGGTCTTTAATTTATTTGCATTTTCTTGTAATAATTTATGAAGAATTAGGAGACAAAGCTAGTTGCTTCCCATATATCCTGATTACTTACTGTTAATATTTACTTAGGGACTGAAAATTAGATCATGCAGTGTACCAGTGACATGACATGATGGGCCAAATTCATTCTGCTAGAATGATTTATTTTTTATTGCAGGCTGGTAGATAAAATCAGGTCAAGAGCTTCTTTTTGTGGAGTACTTAAGAATTGTTATTTTTATACATGGAAAATACATATAAAATATGTAAGTTGGAATGTAGTAAGGAACTGCTGCAGCATAAAGCCACCTCCATTACAAAACTAAAAGATGCATATCATTATCCAGATAACAGCTTTACAAACATTCACTGTTTTTTTCTGCAATTAAAAATTGATTGTTTTAAGGAACTGACTGCATCCTGTGACTGAGCAGAGAATATTTCTGCTCTTTACTGTATTCAGTTTGCTTCTAATTTGTCAAAGCTTTTTAAATTCCAGTGGTGTAGTGATAGAGTGTGTGCTGCTGATGTCACTGCTTGCCTTATCAGGATTTTGTTCTTTGTTTCACAGGGAGCTGTGATTGGTATAGACGATGAGGACGACAGCACCTTCACAATAACTGTTGATCAGAAAACCTTCCATTTCCAGGGTGAGCTGAAAGAAGAGATTGTTTTTTTTCTTATAATAGATTCCACTTGTATTTGATGGATGATTTTAAATGTTTGGCAAGAGAACAGCATGAATGAGCACACTGAGAACATTCTGGATCCAGGGGTGCTGCAGGTTAGGCAGGGATTTACATCTGCAGTGAATACATATGTGCTAGAAAGAGACTGTAGCTCTGGCAGGATTTGGAGATGAATAATGTAAAGAATAAATCACTCAAGGGGAGAAAGTAATGTGCTTCTGATGATGGGTTTCGCTTGCAAAACGTTTCTGCTCTTCGTTCTCAAGATACAGTGATGCATTTCTTTATGAAGAGAATCAAGACTGGGCTGAAGGTTGCAGTTTTATCCAAATAGAACTTAATGCTCAATTATGAGGAGACTAGAGGCAACGTTGGGCTTAACGGTGGAGCTTTGCTTCAAGATTTACCAGCTTGCATTCATTTCATCTACATTTCTGTGTCTTGTCTGCCAGTCACCATTTCTCTGCTATTATCCTTTTATTCACATTTCCTAGCACCAATGCCATCTGCCACTGCTATGTTCCGTCATTGCATGCTATGGCTCACCGGTAGAAAGGGTAAGGCTCTATATCATTGCTATGTACTCCTTAAATGATTCTGTCTGCAGCAGTAGGGCAAAATACTGTGCTGATAGTGAATAGAGAGCTTCCTTTTTCTGAATGTTACAATCCCAGGGAAGTATGATGAAAATATTTTGCAGTTAACATTTGTTAGTCTTTTTGCGTTTCCTCTAAAATGCAGTGACTAAATAATTGTTTTGTATAGAGCTGGAAAATGTAAATACCCAAGAGGCACACTTGCATTTATGCAGTCATTTTAATTTATGTAAACTGAAATAATTCTATAACTTACATTGTACTGTACATATTCTTAAATCAGTGATTTGCAACTGGGAATTATCATCAGTGCTGTTGCTTTTGTGAGACTATTTCTAATGATAAATATTTATTGTACACCATATTGTCACTGGCTTCTGTATTCCTTGTGCTGTAGTTTTTCCTAAATGCTGCTGCTGTCTTCTGGCTTTTCACTGCATTAAGCCTTATAAATATACCTTCACAATGCTGAGCTCACAGTAATGCTTAAATCTCCTGTTCCCAAGGATAATTGTTAAAATGCAAGCTAATTGCTAATGCAGTAATGGAATGCTGTACTAGGGCAGTCTCTCAGTACTATGAAGCTAAATACTGCTGAATATTTGAGAACTTGATACAGGTAAATCTAGAAATCTCTGATCTTTAGTTGCTAAGACAGACCTTTTTTTAATACATCTTGTTTTATATGCTGTATTCTCCTTTTGGTAGCCAGATGTCTTAAGAAAACTGATAGTATTTGACATAAGTAATGTTCTGCTCTAAGTAATATTGGTCATTTTTGAACAGCAATGTTGTCACATCTTGTGCTTTATAATTTCCCTTTCTCTGCATTTCATATTAGGCCAGGATTTATGTATCCTCCTTTAGTGTACAGCTCAGATATTGTACACTATTTTCTGTATCATGCTTTTTCTATTAGCATATTATGAAGATAACGTCCCTGATACCCAGGAAATTATAATGATACAAGCACAGTATTAATATACATGGATTTAATACAAACATGTATAAAGACAGGTAAGATATGAGTCCTGTGATATTTCAGTGTCAAAAATGTTCTGTAGAACTATATATGTAGTTCTTATAGGCACTGTAAATGCATTCTCACCTCATGCAACCTCTGTCATATTTATGTCAAATTTTTGTACATTACATTAAATTAATTCAGTATTACACAGGTTTTAATTTATGCAAAATGTAGGTCACTTTCAGTCATAAATGGTGAGGGGTTAATAATGTAAATATTACAAAATGTATGCTGAGACTACGTAGGGTATGTAGGGCAGATTCTGGGAATAATCCAAGAAAACATACAAAATTCCTAACAATTTCTTCCTAACTTTTAATACCTGATTAAGACAGAGCTTTTGTTCTGCAAGATAGTCACAACTAAAAATTCATTTACCCTTCATAAAAGAAGTCTTGGACAAGGGAAGACTGCAGGAATGGCAACTTGCAGTCCCTTCCTTCTTGCTGCCTTCCTGCTTTCTCAAGGACAGACAGGGATTCAAACAAGCTGGAGCCTCCTTGATGGGAAAATCCAGAACTTTAAAAATCCAAGCTTTCAGAGATCTCCTGGCTAAGCTGGGGTCCCATCTGCAGTGGAGCAGTTTCTCTTGCAGGCTCCCCATTCACTCAGCCTTTAAGTACTGATTGGTGCCTCAGTGAAATTTTACTCACACTGATAGAATTTGAATTAGTGAAAAATGAAAGAAAAACTTCATTCTGGGTTAATTAATTATTTCTTAATGTCACTTGCTCGAAATTGCACATCTGACTAACACTCTAGAGATGGAAGTAATGAGATGAAGGGCAAGTAAGTAATTTAAAACTGCCTGACCAACTTCTCACATGGAAGTTGATTCCATATGTGTGTAACTGAATTTCTGAAGTGCCAAAGCTCCAGCATCTCCCACTGAGATTTGCCTGTCACTGGATTTTGGCAACTTCTGAGTCATTCTCAGAAGAAAATTTCATATTTTGTTTCTCTCTGTGACAATTTCCCTCTTTTCTGTTCTCAGCTTCCTAGTGGCCATCCCTATATTGAACATCAGTAAAAGTTAAAAAGTTTTCATTACAAAGATATTGTAGGTTTCAAAAGGTGACTGGATACATCCCAAATGGGATCCATATCCTTAGTACCTGGATATAAAGGACAGAAGTTAATTGAATAAATATTGGCAGTAAAGTAAACAGCTTGACTTTAGCTCTGCCAGAGTGCCCAGCAGATTCTTTCCCTGTATTTTATTGTTATGAACAAGTATATTGATGCTTGTTCATATTGGAGGGGGAAGGGAGGTAGAATGACATCAGAAATTTCAAAATAGATGTAAAAGTAATGTATTTTACCTCCTGATTGGTCCTTGTTTGGTCATGCTGAATATCCAGTTTCATGGCTTGCTTGTAAGGCTTCTGAATTAGGTAGATCTTAAAGTATTCCCTCGTGGGTTTTTTCAGTTTAGATGCAAAAATCCATTCAAGTTGCTGTGAGACATTTGGGATAATACTTTTAGTTTCATTTACCTTCCTGTCAGGAAGCTTTTTCTTGGTAAGATATTTTTCCTTGCTGCAGTACATGTCCCTCTTCTAAATGTTCCATAACTTTCAGACACTGTGGGGGTTGGGTTTGTTTTTCTTTTAACATCTTCATATCATCATTAAGCTTTAAGCTCTTTCCATTTGGAAATTCACTTCTTCAATCCTTCATATTACTTAGCTGTTCTTTCTCCTCACTGGGATGCTTGTGACTTAAATTCAAGAGTGGGAACATGATGTTCAAGAGACTCTGGCAAGGGTATTTTTGTATTTCTTCTTGATGTTTGATTTTCTGTCTAACCTGAAGCAATAATAGCTTCTATCTGGACTGAAATACGTCACTAAATGCATATTGTATGCATAAAAAAGAATCCATATTTAAAAAAAAAATTAAACTCCTACCTGAAAATCCACCTTTTATTCTTACAGCCTGCAGTACAGTTCCTTGGAAGGCAAATCAGTTTTGTCTCCACTGTTTTGTGTAATAAAGGATGGAAGGATTGGAAGCAGTCCAGTGCATTGATCTGAGATGATTTTGCTTTAGCTTTTGTCTTTCCTATTTCTGCCACAAAAGTATCTGAGAAATGAAGCGTGAATGTTGCTGTGCAACTTATTCTCCTATTCCATGAAAGCTGTCAGCTGGGAAAGGTAGATTTCTCCTTTCTTTTCCCATCCTTTCCCAGTTTTGTAACTTGATTTGGGTCTGCCCAGCATCCCAGCTGAGGAAAAAGGGAGACATACCCAGCAAGAGGTTGCCATAATGTTATAAAAGCAAGGATTTTTTGTTAATGTGGGAGGCATTATTATTGAGGATATTCTGGGGTCCACAAAGCCTTGGTGCTGAGCAGTATCAGAATGTGAGATTTTAACTGCTTGTATTACATATCAAAATTAATTATATTGGTTTTATACCTGTGTTTCAACATTACTTGCAGAAATAGTCAATATTTATAGTCTAGAAATCTTTGACATTGTCCACCAAATAGATGACAGGAAGCTGACTGCTGTTGTGGTGGGAAGAGGCACTTAACTCTATCACATTCCCTGATTTAAATAACGATTCACAAATTGCAGCCTTTAAAAACAAAAAGTTTAAGAGCTTTTTTAATTTGATATTGCAGAATGCTTAGAGAGAGATTTTGGTGTGAATTCTTGGTCTGTGCTGCTTTTTCAGTGATGTCTATAAGTGCTGTGACAACATTGTTTGTCCTCAGTTAACATTTTTCTGGGTCTTTTGGGCTTCTGGTGATGCCAAAACAGTGAATTCCTCTTTGCTCAACTGTGCTTTTATGTTGCAGAGGAGGATGAGCAGCTGTGATCAGAGTAATGCTGTGATCTGAGCTTCCTGTCATCCTCCCTTTACCTGACCAGGTCTGGGCTGCATCTCATCCTCCCCTGACTGGCATAGCTGCAGAAATTCCTCTGTGAGCCAGAGCTGGGTTTAGCTTTGCAGTGATTTTTCTGTCTTCCCTCCTTTTTGCTATTGATGTATTGCACTGGTATTTTGAGTGGTGGGGACAGGGAATGGTGCAGGGTTGTGCTTTTCCTGTTTCATGCAGGTCCTTCTTGCACCAGCAGCATCCTGTGTTGAAATTGTTTTCCAATCACCCCGTGGTTATGCCCATTTTTAATGGGACTTCCTGTACTCAATTGTTATGGTCATACATAAATACCTCCTGGTTTTCTGTTTTTAAGGTTGAAGCTGCAGATTTCAAAATATGTGTTAAGCTTGAGAGTAGCAAAGAAATAATACCATGAAACAGTATCTGTGTGGTGTGTTGATTTGTTTGCTTTTTTTCTTCCTGTGGAAGAAATTGTTACTTTTGGCATCAATATGAATCTCTTATCTCAACTGTGTATGTGATACATAGCAAGTATTTTGGAAGAGGAGAAATGGCCAGAAAAGGTCTCACTATAAGGAGGGGGAAGATACTGAGTAGTTCAGCACTCTTTTCCTTCTGTTTTAGCTAGAAATTCCAAATAGCAATAACCTTGAATTTGACCTGTTAAACTGACAGCTGTTTTATTGGCTAAGAAAATGGTTATATTTTTATTCTTCGATTTTGATTTTTTTTTTTCAATTCAAGCCAAATATGTTTCCTACCGTAAACTAGTAGTGTCAGAGCTTTGTGAGTGGGATCTGCAGGGTAAAAAATCCTTTCCTGTGAGGGTGCTGAGGCACAGGCTGCCCAGAGAAGCTGTGGCTGCCCCGTTTGTGGAAGTGTTCAAGGTCAGGTTGGACTGGGCTGTGAGGAACCTGGGATAGTGGAAGGTGTCCTTGCCCATGGAATGAAATGATCTTTAAGGTCTCTTCCAAACCATTCTGTGATTCTGTGATTAATTTTAAATGCAAACATACCCTAAAAGCCATTTCCACAGAATATACCATATGAAGTACTGTTTAGTGCTGCTATTATCCATATTGAAGTATTATTTTCTAGTGAAAAACCATATACTTGCTGATTTGTCCCACACTCAGAAATGTTTAACTACAAAATTATATATGGATTATGTACACATTATATATGGATTTCCAGAGAGAACTAATAGCAACTTGATCACGTGTTTCCTTTGTCACACAAATTTCCACCCAAAGCTGTGTTTCTGGGCTGATTATAAAGCTTCCTAAAAAGGCTTTTGAGCTTAGGTAACAATAAAAGAACAGTTTAGTTGATTTCTCAGGATCACAGATGAATCTTGCAAACACATTGTGCTCAGGAGACCTTTTGATGCCTTTTGTTTGGGCATGACTTTGTGTCTTGTGACTGCACAGGAGCTTCCTGTAGGGACAGGGAGCTCAGGCTGGTCAGACACCTGACCAGCAAAAGGAGGGTTGATTTATGTGTGTGGGTGGAGAATGGCAGAGAATAATGATTGGGACAACTCCAAAATTATGATACAGGGGAAATAATGTTCAAGCTACTGCCAGATGTGGGAGCTGCATGAGTTAAAGGGTTTTTGTAAGGAAGTACAGTGTTGTTCATACAGGCTTGCATGAAACCCTGCTTCATCTTGCATGTTTCTCTATGGTTTGAAAGGCCTTCAGTGACTTTAAATAGCAATTTATTTAGCCATGGAACAGTCCTGTGGTGCATGACTTTTCCACCTTATTGGGCACTGCTGATAAAATCTCTTTCCATTGAGACTGGTGGCAGAAATCCTATCGATCTCAGTGTAGCCAGGATTTCATCTCTATTATCTGGTGATTTGTGTGTAAAGGCACTACATTAGTTCTGCACTTGGCCAGGAAAATACAGGAATTTTGCATACAAATCAGTGGAGGTTCTGTCAGAATAAAGGCTGCATAATTGACTCTATTGACTCCGTGGGTGTAATAGACTCTTCTTACTGAGTTCTGCCTGTAAGTAGGTCACAGTGAATGAAAATAAAATATGCATTTCTTCTTGTGACAGCACGGTGTTTTTATAAGTAATCTAGTAATTTTTTTTAACTAATTCTTCAGGTTTTTCTTTCATCCTCTTGGCCATGTAGATGCACACACACACACAAAAAAATAAGCACCAGTGTGCAGATTCTGAGATGATGAATTTTGTGTGTTTTCTGTCTTCCAAGTACTGCTGTGCTTGACCTAGAAATGCTGGTGGTAAATGCTGTATCGTGGAGCAGAGTTGTTAAACTTGTTTATACCTAATCTTTAGATGCTATCAAGCTTAGGCTGGAAAAAGTAATCTGTTTTATGCTGTACTTTAACATTTGGTATACGTTATATAAACACATATAATCTCTCCACAGCAAAGTAAGTATTGTAGGAACTCTAAATTATAAAATTTATTCTCTATTTGGAAAATTAATAGAGGCTGAGAGCATCTAATGTAGTTGCATTTCATTTGACTTCTTATCCTCGCAGAACTTTTTAAAATCCCTGATATATCTGATTTAGCAGTTTGGGAAGTTCAGAGATAAAGGGCAATTTCATAAAACAAAAGGGAGTTTTAGGCCACAGGTTTTCAGAATTACAGAAATTCTTCAGTAGAGGCAGTAATTCTTGTGCTTAGTACTTTTTTTTCATTCTATAATTTTCTCTTTGATCAAATAATTGCTTTTTTTCTTTGCACCTCTTCTAGGAAAGAGTTCAGATTTTTTTTTTTTCGTGTAAGATTGATGTGAAAATATCTTAGGAATAAGCTTAGCCAGACAGATCACAAAAAATACACATTTAAAAAATCATATTAAAACTCACTGTAATAAATGAGATACTTTTCAAGTGTGTTTCTCTAAACTAGTCATAAGTAGGACTGTGATCATGTTAAGTACCCTGTGGTTGCCTTAGATATGCCTGAGATGTCACACTAAATTATACAGGTGTCTTTCAAAGGATGCACCACAGACACAGAGGAGTGAGGGCTTAGGCATATGGGAACAAACTGTAATCTAGCTCATAAATACTAATTCTACTAGAAAAAAAAAGTAAAAATAGCTTAACTGACATAATCACAGCAAATTGCAATGTTTCAGCCATTAATGATTCCAGTCTCTTGCACACAGCAGTGATTATGCAGCTCTGTGTGGATTTAGCTTCTTTCACGTGCAAATGCTCACTGTTAAATTGCTGTAAAGACTGAATTAGAATTCTAGGACTTAAAATAAGAGAAAAACACAGGCACTGTTAGTGCCCTCTCAACTGCAGGCATAGCATGGCTATTTTTGTGCGTAGCTGCATCCTCTAGCACAATTTTAATTTCAGCTGACCAGGTGACACTTGCATTAACCCCTCAGACTAAGAACCACCTTTGTGTTTTTAAGTGTCAGGTGTGTCTCGTGTCCAAGTGTCCTTCAGTGTTTCTTGTTTGGTTTTTTTTATTATACTGTTATTCTAGAATCAGCCTGGGGAAAACCAACTTGTTTATCTCTCTTGCCCTTCTTCTCATTTCAGAAGTTTTTTGCCAGGAGGGACCAGATAATACTCCTGTATTTCTGTATAAGCACACCAGTGTAATTCCTTGGACTGGATAAGAATTGCCTTATCCCAAATGTTTTGTCAGAAACAAATTCTGGAGTAGCTGTCACATAGGAATTGAGGAGGGGATTAACTTTAAAGTGGAGGCTGATCAAGTAATGGAAAAGTTGGAGTGATTTCAGGGTACTTGAGGCAAGGACTAATGAGCAGGGCATTCTTGTCCCTGCCTGCTGCAGAAAGCATCTGCAGATACAGAGTGGATATTTGGTGCTGTGCATCACAAACTGCTTAGGTGCAAAGGTATTAGAACTTTTTCTTTGACCAAAGTTGCCTTCTTTAAGTGAAAAACAGCTTGGATATTTAGCTTTACAGATAGGTAGATAATGATCTCTGACCATTGTGTGTAGATTTTTCCCATAAATTCTTTCTGAGTGTGTCGACTAATCTCTTTTTTGAATGTTCCCATTGATTTTTTTTTTTTTCATCAGTGATCTTTTGGCAGCTGTTCAGTTCTAAATTGCTTTTACCATTAGGGAGCTTTTACTTGCACCTAATCTCACAGCAGCCATTTTGATTAGATTTAATATAACTTTTCTTGCATCTTGCTTTACTAAAAACTGCATCCTGCTGGTTTTCTCCGTGGGTTTCTTAAGAGAGTATGGAGGAGAGCCAGGAGGATCTGCTGTTGATGATAGATGGTCTGAAATTAAACCAGTGTCCTGAACAGAGGGTGCTTAAAAGGTTTTGATGCTGTGTTTCCATGCAGTAAGCAGTCTTCTCATGGCAGTGTTCCTGGATTTATCGTGCCTGAGACTTTCTCTAAGTAGCAGGATTGATGAGATTCATGTGTGCTCCCTAAGGATTGATCATGTTATGCCAGAAGAGTGCAAAGTCTAATATATGAGGAAATTATACAGATTTTTTCCCCCTCTGCTGAGCCCTGGTAGAGAGAGCTGTGAAGGGGTCATTGGAGAAGCAGCAGTTTGAAAAATTCAGTTTATTAATGAGCACAGAAAATTCAGTTTCATTTGGAACTGTATGGATTGATTGGTTTCCAGGTCTTCCCTGCTGCTGTAAGGCCTCTCTGTTCTGGTGGGGGTTCAGATACAAGTCAGAATGTGATAACCTTTGTTAATGGGCTGCTGTATATTAAGATCAGTATTTAACTAATACCATGACCTCTTTTTGCTGGCAGTATGGAAGATCACAGGAATCCTGCTGCAATACAAGGATTAATTCACTGGTCTGCAGCTTAATTGTTTCCTTTTTAGTTTAAATAATCGTGGGAAAAAGCCCTTCAACATAGGATATTTGTATCCCATTAATTACTTAATAGCTCCTCAGTGACTTGTACCCCAGTTCCCCAGTAGGATGTTTTTTGGGAATGGGAGATAGTGATTTAAAAAAACACCACAGAAAGACAGAAACCTTACACACATTGAAATAATGTTAACCACTGTTGTTTTGGACACACCTTTGAAAATTTAAAGCTCTGAGACATTTCAAATACTGATAGGTTAATGACACAGGTAACTATATATATTTAATGGTGACTGGAAGAATAGTATAGGAAGAATACTCTATAAACTATAATAGTATAGGAAGAATAAACCTGATTGATATGTCTGGCAGGACTAGGCCAGGGAGACTGGTTTTGGTAAGCAGAACCAAAGAAACTAAGAAACATTAAAATTGATTCTGGTTGATTAGTTCATTAATTGAAATGAGTGTTAAGGTGTAATGCTGTGCAAAAAGAACAGTGTTTGTGTGTGCATGTGTGTACAGAATGTGAAAAGAAAATCTGTAATTTGCATGTTGCAAAATGTATTTAGTGTAATGCAGTCACTGGACAGAGTTCACAGGGCCTCTGTCCCATCCTCTCTGCTTTCACTGAATTTTAAACTTGTCCTCAGCGCCTGCTTCAGCTTCTCAATTAAAATATGGATCATCAGTAAGTTAATATCCTGTAAGTTAAAAGTTCTTTCTAATGAGGCATATCTAGCTTTTTAACACTTGCTGCATTTCCTGCAGGAAAGTCATCTGCTGGTCTGAGTAACATTTAATTACTTGAGCTTCTTCCTCTTTCTCTGTGCATCTGAAAGCACTTTGGTAGCCACTTTTCCTTATGTCTGGTTTTAATTTGTTCAGGTTAATGGTGTTGTGGCTGAAATACCTGTGGCAATTAATCATAATCTAGTTTTTAAATTTTAAAAGAACAGTGAGTAAGGATTGACTTGTAGTAGATTGGAAAAATGTGTATTTTTAGGAAAAAAGTAGATAGATTTCAATCTTTTACCTTGTGTGTAGTGAAAGTTTTGTCCCACTGTTTTGTGAGGCCACCTCATCAGTTAGGCTCTGAGCAAGCTTATGTATTAAAAATACATTCTTAATTATTTCTCATAAACATATATATTGTCAGTTCTCTCCTGATGGTTTTGTTAGCTTGACATAGTTAGTGTATATATGCTGAAGTAAACAGTGCAGTATGTTTATCTTTAAATTGCTAGGGTTATCTTTGGGGAGTTTAGAAAAATCTACATATTCAGGAGACTTGGGGCATTTTTAAGTACTAATAAGTTTAAGCTGCAGAATTCCAAAAAAACAAAAGCAATGGAAACAAAAGGGTGAGGAAGGGAACATTGAAACAAAGTACTTTGAGCTGGAGAGTACATTTCACTATAGCCTAAGGATATTTCCTCTGAACTCCTTAAAAATAAGTGAGATAGAAATCTCAGCTCACTGATTCATAATAGGTGCTAGCTCACTTAAGCTTTCCTTGCTTCTAGCAGGCTTCCTGTTTCTTTTAATATCTTCCATTTGAGTGAGGACCTAGAAACAATTGTTAATAACTGTTCTCAATGCATTTACAGGCCAGTTTGTTTACAGTCTAATGCCTCTGGAATTTTCCCTTCTTTCTTTACCTGGAATCCACTGACTCTGCTCCTTTGTTTTTTAAGTACTCCTAGAGCACAGCAAGGAACTCTTTCAGAGTAGTGAAGTAAAGGTGGCTTGTCTGTGCTGGGGATAGGAGGGAAAGAAAGCAGTTTTAGAATAGGATTTTCTTCAATTTAATGTTTGTTGTATGTTTAAGATTATTCTTTGTGCTTCATTATTCACACCAGTGAGCTGTTAGGGGTGTTTGTTCCCTATTATGAATCCATACTTGAAAGTTACTATGTCCACACTGAAGTAGAAGTACTACATAATTTATTACAGGTAATTTTCTTGTAACTAAGGAAATTAACAAATTACTTAATGACTTGAGGAATATCTGTGCAAACTCTGTTTGCATGTGTTCCCTAAAGCTGGACAAGGAACATTGCTGTAACCACTGAAGAAGAAACAGGATATTAAGGCAATTTTGTGGAATTTTGTGCTTGATGATTAACACAGTGTGATTAATTTCCATATTTAGTGTGGACATCAGATCTGCTTGCCTGTGCCTTTGAGTATATAAGACTGCATGTAATTGAACAATACCTTTTGAATTCTTTTTCAGCTCGAGATGCAGATGAGAGGGAGAAGTGGATCCACGCTTTAGAGGACACCATCCTCCGCCATACCCTCCAACTTCAGGCAAGTTTCACTTTCAATTTTCACTTGTTTTACTTTTTTTTCAATCAATGAAATACAGTGTAACAACTGCTAATATCCTACACATCCTGTATGAAATCTGGCTGTTCTATAGCCTATACAATTGGATGTAGTAAAATACCTGTTTTGGTTTGAGTCTGTTATATTTTTCTTGTCCTACCATAATGAAAAGTCATTATAGGAAATAAAGGAAACTAATAAAGTTTCCTTTATTAGCTCATATTTATAATATATATATAGTTATCATGAACTCATATTTATTTATAATGTATATTTATGGTAAGGTTCTGGATTTATTGTTGTACATTTAATTTGGGTTTTGTTGGGGGTTTTTTATTGTTTTTTGTTTAAAACTAGGAGTCTTTTTTGGATCAAGCATCTTCTGTGCTTGTGTGCCACCTAACTTGGAAATTAAAATGAGACAGCAGCATTGAACCTCTTTCTGGATGACAAAAATGATAAATAGCTTGTTTGAAGCTGGATATCACTGTGTAAGATGGGTATCAGTGGTTTTCTGGTTCTAAAAACAGATGGTTGGATTGAGGATGATTCTTAGCTTTAGTTACCTAGTTCTAGGAGTTGGACTCTGTCATCCTTGTGGGTCACTTCCAGCTCTGAAAACTCTGTAGTTCTATGATCTGAGATCAGTTTCTTATGATACTTTATAGCTGGACATGTCTGTAAGACTTGCTGAACATTTGTTTTTGTCCTGGAGAAAAACCCAAACTCATGAAAGGGATTTGGCTTGTACCATCTAGGTGTCTGGTGATGGTGTAGAAATCTTAAAGCAGGTGTTCATTATTTGTGTTAAATAAAGCTTTGGTTGTGCTTTTGTAGCATGGCATGAGAATTAGGTGTCTTAATATTTGATTCAGTGTGAAGAAAGATAGAGTAAAATCTCTAATATCTCATAAAGAGAAGCTTGTGAAGACTGATTTAGATGAGCACTGATTTGTGTGACCTTTGCCCAATCTAAAGGGTTAGAACAAGCCTGAATTTGACCCATTGAACTTTAGACCCTGTACTATCTCTGTCAATTTACCTGTTAGACGTAAACAGTTTCAACCTTCTTTCATCTATTAAAGACCACTACTATTTTTTCAGAGAATAGCAGATCCCTACTGGGATAAAAATTCCCATTTGACAGTCAGCTTTTTAGCCCTCCTACTGTGCCATGGGTATGTTAGAAGTAATCTTCCCATCTGGACACTATAGCTGACCAAGGGCTGAAGAACCCCACTCTGCAGTGGGTGTGAGGAGACAGGGATTACCTAGGGAGCAATATGTGGATGTAGAAGGGGTGGGCTCACTCCCAAGGGATGCTTTTTTCCCCATCCTCAGTTTAGAAAGTGAATAGGTTAATGTGAATGGTCCTGTTTATGGTCTGAAATGAAGTTAAAGGAATCTGTGCTGTTTTCTCCACCTGGAAGACTTTTTATGACATGGAGATACAGAGTCAAGGAATGAAACACCAGAATATACATTGGTTTTATCAAAATGTACACTTCTATGCTCTCTAGCAATTGTGAGTGTAGTTATATTGGTGGAAATAGATTTCATGGTAGCAGCTAATAATGAAACTATTTTCCATTGCATAACTGTTCATGTTCCTGGAGATTTTCAAACGAGTAAGGTGTATTTAGGAGGAAAAAAAAAAGCCCAAGTTAGTAATTTATCTAGTAATGTTTGAGGGAATAATTAAAAAACCTGAACTGAGTACTAAGAAACACATCCTGCATTATTGTAGATATGTTCACCATGGAATGTAATACTTTGTGGGCCACTGCTGTGTGCTCACCACTCATTTTCAAGAACCTTCTTCAGTGTACAGAAGGGTCATGTAACCTTTCAGCCTCTGGCCCTTATTTTGGGGTCGGTGGAGTAGTGTTCACTCACACCCCCATTCGGGAACTGCCAAGGTTTGCCACGGGAGCTGCTGAGCCTATTTCAGAATGAAACGCGACTGCACTCCTTGCCAAACCTCTTTCTTTCATGGCTTAGGAGTGTGCTGTTCCTTCTGCTCCCCCTCACAGGCGGGACGCGGGGGCGGCACGAACAGGGGCCGAAGTTTGAGGGGATTCTCGCAGGGATGAACCCGGGCAGGAACATCCCGCGCCTCCATGGCCGGGCCGAACACGGGCAGGAGCATCCCGCGGCTCCATGGCCGGGCTGAACCCGGGCAGGAGCATCCCCGTGCCTCCATGGCCGGGCTGAACCCGGGCAGGAGCATCCCCGTGCCTCCATGGCCGGGGTGAACCCGGGCAGGAACATCCCGCGGCTCCATGGCAGGGCCGAACCGGACAGGAATATCCCCGCGCCTCCATGGCCAGGCTGAGCACGGTCAGGAGCATCCCCGTGCCTCCATGGCCGGGCTGAGCACAGGCAGGAACGTGCCGCGCCTCCATGGCCGGGCTGAGCACGGGCAGGAGCATCCCCGCGCCTCCATGGCCGGCCAGGCCCTGCTGCTCTCCCTGCTCCCTCCCTCCCCCGGCCGCGGCTCTCGGGGCCGGCCCGCCCCGCTCCAATCTCCGGCCGCCGTGCTGGTGACGCGCTCGGCGGGGCCGCGGCCGGGGGTCCTGCCCTTCCCTTCCCGCCCCTTCCCGCCCCGCTGGAGGCGGCGCTGCCGGGGCCCGGCGGGCGGCCCCGCTCCGAGCACCGCGGGATGGCCGGTGTGAGTACGGGGGGCCGCGGGTCGGGGTGCGGGGGTCCCTGGGGGCAGCGAGCCCCTGCCCTTGGCGGCCGAGCGGCGCTGCCCTGCCTGGGCACGGCGGGGACGGAGCGGGAACGGGCACGGAGCGCCCGGGTGGCTCCGGGGGCAGCGAGAGCCGCCCGGTGCCGTGTGCCCGCAGGGATGGTGCTGTCCGTGTGCCCCAGGGGATGCTGCTGTCCCATGCACTGACACGCCTTGGCTTCGGGAGCCTTTGAACAAACGGCGCTTCGTGCGCTTGGTGTTGTTATGTTGCTGTTTCGCTTTCCTTTTCCTTCGGACAGAACAGCCGAACGGGTTCTGTGGGGGATTATTGGCTCAGCGGATGGCGGGGTCTGAGTGCCGCGGCAGAGATTATTTTCTGTAAAGGCATTTTCTTAGGCTCTTAGTTTCGCTAACTAAACATGTGGTTCACAGTCACTTAAAACCTTTAGGCAGCTGGTTTTGCCCAAAATGTTGTATCTTTTCAGAGTATTTTTTTCGTATTTCCATGCTGCTTTTCAGTCTGCCTGTGCTGGTACAGGAGTGATCAAGTTTGAAAGTCAGACTTAAAGTTGACTTCACTGTACCAAAAACTCATCTGAGCTGTGAGGAACTGCACCAAACCCCAGGGGGTTCGTGTTCTGGGTGAACCAAATCAGGAGGGATTACGAGTTAATGCGAGGTGGAGAGGTGAAGTGGTGTCTTTGTGTTCTCTAGTCTGATTAATCTTGCTGGTTTTATTTTTGCCTAAATGTTCTGCTGTGCTGTCCTTCACTATTTATAATGGAAATGTTTTTGAAACATAGAATGAAACACACTTCTTCTGCCCCCCTCCCCCCAAGCCTAAAATGAGCTACAGGCAAGGAACTGAGTCATAAATACATAGAATGTGTAAAGGGGCCCAAACTGTCCAGAGGGCTGACAATTAGTAATGTTGTATCCAAAGGGAACAACAAGGGGGAGGAAACATTTCAGATACACTTGAAGCCTGATTTGTTTGAATTCTGAAACTGAAGTGTGCTGTGTTTTCGTATGCACTTGTATTAAAGCTATTGCTAAAAATACACATAGTAGTTCTAGTATTAGCATTGGCTGTGTAAAAGTCATTGAACAGATGGTGTGATACTACTGGAAATGCCATTCTGAACCTCGTGGAGTTTTCCCCCTTATCCCCCCAAATTGTTACTGTTGTGGCATTAGCAGGCCTGTGGCTTTGCAGTGGCAGCACAGCACTGCCCTCATGCCCACAGCACCTAAGGGGGAGGATGTGCTTGGGGTGAAGGCATGCTGTGGCTGAAGTTTCGTGTTTGTGTGGGGAGAGAAGTTATCTGACGTTTTCTTCAGCTCCCCAGCAGCATCTGATGTCAAGCAGCAGTCCCGTTCACAGGACATGCTTCTCATTGTCCTGCTTTCCTTGCTGTCTGTCAGGTGCACCCTGGCAGCACCCTAGAGCTACAAGTGCTTTGGGGCAGTGGAATTTGGCTCTGGAATTGTCTCATGAGTTATAATGGATAGCTCTTGTCTTTTAGTAACACAGTAACTTCCTTATTTGATCTACACTAATTTACTTCAGCCTCTAAGTGGCCTCTGTAGAGACAAATGAGCTGAAATCATGGAGGTGAGCAATTTCTAACCACCATTAAAGTGAAAGGAATTAAGTGAAAATTAATTGCTTTGTAGGTTGATAATTCCATAATTTAAACAAGGTGTTTACTTCCTAAGTAGCAAATGATAAGAAAACTTGATTCTAGTAAGTGAGTCTGTGCTGGCTGTTGAGAAGAGTAGATTCAATGGTTTAAACACTGACAGACACCATGGCTTCACCAAAATGTAGGAGTTGGTGCTGCTTCTGGGAGCAGTCCTGTCTCACTTCTCCAAGCAAAAGGGAAGAGACAGTGTGGCAAGAAGGGTGGAATTTGGAACTTAAAATTGCTTTTCTTGCTGCTCTCTCTGCATTTATTTTTAACCTTGATTAGTTTCCACATTGAGTTGTTTATGTGACAAGGTAAATGTTTATGCTGACTCAAAATAAAGAGCAGAGTGAAGGCTAAAGTGAACAGCAGGGGAGCTGATTTGTTTTCCCTTCATTTATGCTGGTGCAAAGTGTTTATGAGATGTTGATAGTAGCAGTTCACTTAGTACCACATTAACCAGGATTGTTTCTGACCTTTCTAAAGCTGCGAGCAAGAACACAAGGTAGAGTAAAACTTCCTTGTGTGTTAAGTGTATTACACTCTAAATATATTGTATTGTTATTAACTGGCTTTTCAGTGCTGCTCCTTTTGTGAGTCAAGAATTCTTGCATAAAACTAAAACCAGGCTCTTTTAGATTAAGAGTATATCCAGTGTAGATGTTTTACAAGTGCTAGTGGGAGGGCATAGGGTTGGCAGCCATGCTGCCCTTTTCACATTTTGCTAATGAAGTAATCAGATAGTACCTGAATACCCTAGAACATGTGCATTATCTGCATTGATTATAGATTATAAAGGCAAAGGAATGGGACTCTAAGATATACTTAATATTTGTGAGGTTTCAGAATTGTAACTTATGCTTTAAAGAGAGAATTTTACATCAGTGTCTAAATGTTTGTCTTCTGAACTTTCTATTCTCCTAGAAGATCTGATAGTATCTACAGGTACACACTCTTTGCCAAGCATTTTGTGTTTTGCAAAGTAGCACCTTTTTTTTTCCTAAGAATTACAGTAATCTGTTTGGAAGAGTCATGTGCTTTCCACAACCTATATATTTGTTTTCAAACACTTACATTCTAAGCTTCAAATATTGCATAAAAATCTAGCAGAGGAGAAAAACAGAGTTATTTTTGCCACAAAAGTGCCCTTGTTTAATGGCTTACAAGTTCATTTCTTGTTTTTCTTCAGTTTTTTATCAGTGGTCCTTACAGGCAATGTCCAGCTCATCAAAATCAAGCATGTAGGCAGGGGATATGTTTCTGATGAGATATTGTGCATGAAAGGAAAACATTTTTATTCATTCCTTCAAACTAACTTACACAGGAATTTTTTGCTGGATTTGGAATCCTAATTAGATGAAGAATTTAAAAGAAGTGTCTTCAAAAAGATAAGAAATTCCACTCTGTACAGCTTTCTGCCTTCCTCCCCCAGGAAAGCTATTATTGTAATGCTTTTATTTGAGAAATATAGTTGAATTTTTCTGGTATGCTTCTTCTAAGGAGGATGCAATCTTTTCATCCCATCTGAGTTTGAAAGAACTGGTTTAAATTAAGCTGAATTACTTCTCAGCCTGGACAAGTTTTGAATACAAATGCATTAGAGATATGTGTGACTTCTAATTTGGAGGACAAGGAAACAACACGAAATTCCCTTGGTGCTGGCGGTTCTGTAGTGAAAATAAGGCTCATAATATGGATGAGGGAAAGGATGCTATGGTACCTTTTTCTCTTTTATCAGTATGGTTTGAGTATCAGGATATTGTTCCCTCTTGGTCGGGAGCAGTCAGACATCAAATTACTTGTTTTGATACCAAACTTGTTGGTTTGGCAGATTCTGGTCAGACTAAAATTTTTAAATGACTCCCCTCTGCAGCTGTTTCATCTGTTAAGTCTTTTAAACTTACATGAACACAGAGTCTTTATTTGAGGTTAATAAAGTGTATTTACAAATAGATGTAGTTACTCAATGGCAAAACAAGTTATACTACTTCAGATAGGTACTGACAGTAAGATAGAGGCAGTGCATTTCTGAAGATCAGAAATAGTCTGGATTCCTGTTCTTTTCCATAATTTGAAGATAGTTGTTTTAGAGTCACAGGATGACTTGAACTGGAGAAGAGCTCTGGAAATCACCTGTTCAAGCACCTTCTCACTGAAGGTGAATTTGTACTTCAGATCAGGTTGTCAAAGGTCAAACCCAGCTGAGTTTGGAGCTCTGCCCTCCAAGGGTGGAGGTTCAGCAATATCTGCAGGCAACCTGTTCTGTCAGCCTGTGAATAGGTGAGCAGTGGATTTTACAAGTTCCTCATAAACATGTGATTGCTCGTTGAGATGTGCAGATTCCTAAATGCAAGTTCACCAAGCTGTTAAATGCCATTCTAGTGACTCTGCTCACCTGTTCCTTTTGAGGCTTCATTTCCTTCATGGCAGGGAAGGAGAGAAAGGGTCCCCATTTTACCTTTGAGAGACCAGAAGATCAAGAAATAAGCATTTGTGCACTTTGTGTATCTCCTCTTTCTAAATTACTGCTGGGTTTGAAATACTGATTGATTTTGTTTGCTATTTATCCAGACTGTTTTTTCTATGGTATTGCTCTTTTCAACTTTTCCAAGTATCTTTTGGTTTTCGTTTCAAAACTATCTGAGAACTTAAATTATTAACCTAATCTCATATAACACAGACTAATGAATTTGCTGAGAATATTATAAAATTTCATCTTAACTACCCAAGAGCAAACTAGTGAGGTGCTGCAGCTTTAAGTACCTGTGCTTTGCAAAATTATTCTCATGTTTCATCTCTCTTATGTTCAGCTTGACACTTTACCTGGTTTTATGGCTTTCTCTTCACAGTTTGAAGTTTTAATTTTCTAATAGAACTTCTTAGTTTACAATTTTCACTCTGTGTTTTGTGTGGGTGTCTGCTCAGTTGTAACACTGAATGTTTTGATCAGCTTTTCCTTTAGTTCTAAGAGCCTGAAATTTAAGAATGACATTTTATCTTTAAGCCACCACTAAAAATATCAGATAGTTACATATTAGTAGTCATAGAGTGAGGACTGAAACAAAAATCAGGATTTGGATGCAGCATACAGATAACATGCACAGTAAACCATATTTCTGTGTACAGTATCTTCAGCAGAAATTTCCTCTATGTGGTTTGGTATATGAAACCTGACCTCCAGAATTTTTAACTGAGCTTGCAGGACCATTTGCTGAACTAAAGAGTTTTGCTGGTAGCTGTACAGACAATTCCATTTTCAACAAGGAAATTGAATACCAATTTCACATCATTTCAGATGTAGTTTCAGTGCAATTTGAACTAGTTTGAGGGAGAGTCAGAAGTTACTCCCTTCTGCCTATTAGTTGTTTTAATAACTTGTTACACTCAGTGCTTTTTGAATTTATGTTTTGTCACAGTCAAATATTTTGGGTTTTTCCTCATCTTCTCCTCCCTCCTCCTTGTTTCACAACACTATTTTTAAATTTGACTGGTGTTGGCTGTCTAATACAGGTGAAGTATCTTCTTTTGATTACAAACCCAGCTGTATGGATAGATGTACTCCTGTAGAGCTGTTATTAAGATCTGCATGCCCATCTGCAGCAAATGAATAAAGAAAAATATTTTCTACAGTCAGTAGCTGGGTTTTGTTTTAGGCTGTGTGTGACACTGTGCAGGTCGTTCCACTGCTGCACAAAAATGCTCACACCTCTAAGAGCCATCAGTAAATCTCTTGATATGATGGCCCAAAATCATACAAAAATAAGAGAAATTGTCTTTTCTGACAGAGCAAACAATGCCAAAGAAAATGTTACACTAATGTGGGATTTTACAAATACAGATTGCCCATCTTCCTCCGTGTGGAATGTATTTCCCCACTGGTTGATCTTTCCATTCTCAGACTCTTGAGGTGCTCAGCAGTTCAAACAGCAATTGATGTTTTCAGCAGAGTTTGAAGTTGTCCTGTTTGAGATGGGTGTGAAAATATTGAGGCTGGTAGCAAAGTTGTCCCTGCTGTGATGCTCTCAGGATTATGTTCTCTTACAACTGATGTTTGCTTCTTTATCCTTCATGGGTTTTTCCTCCTGTATATGTTTATCCTACAGTGTACAATTTTTTCCAACTTCTGTATTTGTTTCTCAGTTCTATTTGCGTTAAAGGTATTATATAAATAAACCTTTAATGTGTTTACATAGCATATGGGCATCAAGGTAGAAGTAATCAAGAATCTTTTATTTTCTTTACTCTAATTAAAGATGTATCACAGCAGGAATTTGTTTGTTTAAATCAGTGGTGTATAAGTTTAGAGATAGGGATTGTGTTATATACAGAAGTGTGTTCTGAGTGGTATATTATTAGGAGAAACAAGTTTCCAAGCAAGAAAATATAAAACTAATCATTCTCATTACACTGATACGTTGTCCTTGGTGCTGTATGTGCCACTAAGTGTCAGAATTCAGATACAGTGACAAAGATGCAAATCATTGTAGCTGTACAGGAACTAGGACAACCAGGACTAATGATTTTGAACTTTTCAGATCAAAGGTATTTAAGAAAAGATTGAGCAGTTCTTAGCTAGGGAGCTGTGAGTTGAGCAATCCTGTGTGAAAAGTGCAGTTATCCCACTGGGTGTGATTTGGGCTTCCCTAGCTGAAGTGTAAGGATATGGAATCACAAGACAGTTCTCAGAAAAATGTGAATTCTCCTTTATATTTTATAAAGAAACTTTAATCAGTGTAATTTAAGAGGATTTCTTCAATCATAAGTAATGAAATACTCTGGTGTGTGATGATTATACCCCCTGTGAAAATGTGGAGCAATTTACTGCTGCTGATTTAGCTGCAGACAGAAGCCAAATGTGTTCAGCTGTGTGCCTGTGTCTGCACGTGGCAGGAGGAGAGGCAAGGCAGCATTTTCTCACTCAGATGGCAGGCAAAACCATATTGCTGCTGTGCTTTTTTCTCCTCTGAGACACTAATTAAATATTTTATTTTTGTTTGTTTATTTATTTCTAGGGTGTGGATTCAGGATTTGTTCCCAGCGTTCATGATTTTGACAAGAAACTTACTGAGGCTGATGCTTACTTACAGATCTTGATAGACCAGCTGAAGGTATGGTAACTAAATGCTGAATTTATGTGTTGGGGATCTGTTTGTCAGGCTGGATTTCAAAGCCAGCTTGAAAGGAAGCTCAGCAGAGAGTCAGTCAAGATGAAAATGCCTTTCTCTCAGGATTGTTAAAAATTAGAATATTTATATATAAATATAGAATATTTATATAGAAGCAGATTTAAATAAAATGGTTTACAGTGGCTGAAAGGTTCTGTTTTCTATAAAACCTTTATGGAAATTGCAAGGTTAAATGTGTTAAGTTTCATTTTGAAACCTAATTAAGTCATTGTGTTGCTCATAGCATTTTAGAGTCTGTCTTGAGACGATTTTGTCAAGTGATGTGTAACTACAGTTGCAGAGAGTTTCAGACTTTGTTGCAGGGGTGGTGGATAATCTTTGCTTTGTCCTTGAGTGAAAGCATTCTGTAGGAGTGTTGCACAACACAGCTCCTTTAAACTTTGTATTTTAAGAATAGATGGGACTGCAAGGAGCAATGAGGTCGTATCTCTCAGTCCTCACCTTATTGAGAAAAACACTTTTTGCTGCTGCTTAGGACACCTTTTTTCCCATGACTCAGCTGATTAAAATTGCTGTTAAATTGCTTCAGTTCTGCTGGGTTGGATTTTTTTTTCCCTGATATAATGTGCAAGTATTGCATGTGGGATATTCAGCAAAAATTCAGTTGGAGGGTAGGGTAGAGAGGGGGATGAGCACAGCAACAAAAATGAAGGTAGGCAGAAGAGATGCAAACAAAATTCAGAGCTGCCCTGCAAAGACTTGATCAGGAGCTTTTGTGTACCACTCTGGAGCCATCACTTTACTGACAGAAGGTATTTAAATCTTTACACCTTCTAATTGTTATTTCAGGCCAGCTGGGGGGAGGGGGATAGAAATTAATTAATAATGAAAGATGAGTCAGTTTGAGGATGGACAGAGCCCAGGATCACAGCCTATTTTTAGAGCTAGAAATCAGCCCTCAGGGGAAAGGGAACACATGAGTAGGTTTGAGGCAGGCAGTTGAGTGCAGAGCTGCAGCTCACTTCCTAAAAATTACATCCTCTTCTCCAAGCTACAGGGGTGGATGTGATGAACTTTCAGCAATACCCATGGTCTTTTCTCTTCCTTGAGCAGCTTCATGGCTGTGTGTGCACCTTAGAGTGCCCTCAGAGGCCTCTGTTAACTCTTTCAGCTCAGCTTGTGTTAAATGCACGTGCAGGCTTTGCAGTGAGGGCTTGTTTCACTTTGCTTTGTTGCATCTCGTATCCCTCTTTTAAGATAATAAACATAAATTAATGCTAGGAAGTCATATCTTCCCCTCCAAAAAATGTGCTTACATGATTTGGATCATGTACCTGAATCAAGGAACCTGGAAGGGTTGATGAGAGTTAAAGCTCTTCTGGTTAAAGGTGTTTGCTGAAATAGAAGAAAGGCAGCTGGAGGTGCTCTGATGAGCTCAGTTATGTTCCTTAACCTCACCTTTTTCTTCAAATCATGGTAGGATTGTCAGGCTTAGCTGTGAGATCTCTTGCAGGATGGGATGATGTGAGAAATTAGTTACAAATCTGCTATATCACAAATGCTAAAGAAATTCTAGGCCAAAACTGCTTTAGATCCTAATACCAGGGTTGTATGACTTTATTAAATGTTTTTGGTTTTGAAATGTCAGTGTTTCTGTCTGATTTTATGTGGAAAAATAACACTTTCAGTATTCTCACAAGTATCTCTTTCTTTCAGCTCTTTGATGAAAAACTCCAGAACTGCAAAGATGATGAACAGAGAAAAGCAAGTACATTTTGTCTTAAAAATTGTTTATCAGGTGGTGTTGTGCATCAGTTTGCTGTACACATTTATTGGGTTGTCAAAATCACTTCAAGCAATTAGAATAACTTAAAACAGTTGTGTTGTGACTAAGTTTGCAAAAAAATTTTAGTAATAATGGGAGTCATAACATTAAAAAAGGTTTCAGTCTGTCAGAAATAATTGCTCCTCTGCTGTCCCATGTGTTGAAATGCTTCCAACAGTGTTGAAAGCACTTTAACTTAAATTTGCTATTTTTTAATCTTTAACAAGGATGAGTGTTTAATGTTGGTAGGAATTACAAAGCTATTCCAAGGGCAAAAAAAGAAATATTCCTAATTATGTGTTTCACATAATCAGTCTGCATCCTGGGTAGGTCTGTGACACACTGGAAGTCTGAGAATGCCACAGTTCATTCACTGAAGTGAGGGTGCCAGAAATGTAGCACAAATGTAGTAAGAATGGGGAGCACAGCTCTTTAAGCAAGGGTGGAATTCAATTAAAGGTTTGTGTTCTTTGCATCCCCTCCTGTTCCATGCCAAAGCCAGCTCTGTCAGTTCAAGCACCGTTTAAGAAAGGCTGGCACAAACCTTTGGTGGTGTGGCTTTGTGTCATGCTGGTTTCATTTATTAATTTGTGTGTGTGGAGGAGGGATTTAACCATTCCTTATGAAGGGTTTGTTGCAGAACAGTTGCTTCTCTCCAGCAAATGCAGTAATTTTGATATCATGAAGTAGTGGTGTATTTCATCCATTTCCCTCCCTCAATGTCTCTTGTGGAAAACAAGCTGTGTTCTCGTGGTGTTTGGTTCCTGTTTTGAAAACTCTTTGATGTTTTCTGTGTTTAGTTTTACTTCTTTATAATGGTTGTGACCTTTCAAGTGTTATTCATCTCACCTGGTGTGTTAGGTGGTGCCTTGGGGAGCTCTTTCTCACGTACAGGCTTTTAAAAGATCTTTGAGGTGCCTCTCTGTCAGTGTGTTCAATCTGTAGACAAGTGACCACAAGAGTCAGGTCCAAGGATTTTGTATTTCTCCTTCAGTGGGTTTTTCTGGGAAGAGTTGTCCTTCAATTTTGACCTCCCTCCAGATGCTGCTTTGCAGATCAGGCAGTACTTTCTTTTTTCCTGTGGCAGTGCTCCTAATCCCTAGAGGCTTTCCACATGTTGTGCTGACTTCTTTATTTGTCTGTGCAAGGTATCTGTGGCACAGATGGGTTCTCTTCATAGAGAAAGGAGGGAGGCTCATTTTGAAGAGGTTGGCATCCTCTGGTTTTAAATCTTGATGAGGATTGCTATTGCTGCAGATTCCATTTATTCTCTATTAAAAATGAAAAACACTTGACAAAGCATTCTTTTGTCTCTGCCTGCACTGAGAGGTTTTTTGATACAGTATTTGGCATTTTCCCTGTTTGTTATGGAAGCATGGTTTAGCTGTCAGATGATGAGCTGAGTGTAATCTGCAGGGTGCTTCCATCAAGCCCATAATTCTTTCCTTCAAGGAAACAACTTTTGGATATTTGAGTTTTAAGTGCTTCCCAACCAGCTGAGTGCTGTTCTGCAACTGTTTATGGCCAGGGATTTCAAACCTGAGCTGTTGTTTTTGCAAGTTCACAGAGCATTGGATGAGCTGGCTTTTAGTTACAGAATATTTGGTCTTTTGAAGATGGTGACACAGGTTATAGGTGTTCTGACATGCCTCAAAATCTCCTGGATATCTTACTTCTGACATGTGCTAACATCTTGAATTTGGATGAAGACAGTGCAGATGCAGGCCTGGTGAAAATGCAGGAATTTTCATGAATTCCCTGTGCTGCATTGTTGTTCTGGCAGAAGTGCAGGGTATGGGGGGATCATGCCCAACCAGCAGTGCCCCAGTTCTTACCCTGTGACCAGTGTTACTGGTGGGAACTCCAGCACAGATTTTCTCTTGCTTTGGTGGAGTTATCTTGACCACACATCAGGGAGAAGAAAACTGGAGCACTCAAAGGCACCAGAATAGCAAAGAGGTGCATGTGTGAGGCTGGAACAAAGCTGACATTACTTAACAGGATTTTGGGAGGAAAGTGCAGCTTGTTTAAGCTGTTTGGTTCAAAACAAGTGCTTTTTGTGAAGTAAATCCAAGGCTGAGCACACAGATTTGGGTTGCTCCTTACAGATTTCAGCCATGAGTCAGCTCCCCCTCTGTGCCTCTGCTGCCTCTGTGCTGGGTGAGCTGATCCCTCTGTACTCCCATGATTGTTGAATGAGGCAAAAATCATGTTGGATGAGGAAAAATTAGCTTCCTCAGTGATTTCCTAAAAAATCAGGTGTCAAGGAGATGCAATGAGCAGCAAGTAGAGGGAGTGGTTTCAGCAGCAGCCTGCAGTTTGATTAGATTAAATATAGCAAATTGTGTTCTGCAATTGTAAATCTGCATTCTGCAGATGGGGATCTGCAGGAAATTGATGTGTCAGATGAAAATATGTGTATTCATTACTGAAACTAGGGGAACTGTCTTACTAAAATTTTATCTTCATCAGTTTTCGAAGACTAGGGATGATGAAAAGAGAAAACGCTGATAGATGTTAGTAGTAAATGTTTGGGGGGTTTTTGGTTTTTTTATTGGTAATGTATTTTCTCTTCAGCATAGCTGCTTATGGTTTTCCTTGCAGTTCTGTCTAACTTATCAAAGTTCCATTCGCTGTGTTCTTGCAAGGTGGCCATGGAGCACAAATGTGAAAAATACTGGATCAATGCAAACTGCCACTGCTTAATTTGGCCAGTTCACAAAGGATTCATTTCCAAAGAGGAAAAAACTATGGTTTTATGACTTGCTGAAAGGCCTTAGAAAACTGCTTGTCTTGAGTTTTTTTCCCTTTCAACCTTCCTTCATGTGATCTTTGATAAAATTACCCTTTTGTCTGTACCTCTGTGTAAGAACAACAATGTCTCAGTGAACTCTTTGGAAAATTACAGAGGGGTGGGGAGAAACCAACATCACTGAATTGCATCGCATGGCCTGAGGTCACTTTCTTATTTTCAGCAGAGGTGATGTCACTGAAGGGACTGAGATCTCAGTTTATTTGGTGTGTAAATACTCTGTAACAAGTGGGGGAAAAAATGAGTAAAGAATGATCCAAGCTGCTGGTGGCTGCCTCTGGTTGGCTGTACAGCCTTGAGGCTGCATCATCTCCTTCAGCTGCATCATCTTTCATCCAAAAGATTTGTGTGCTTGGGTGCATTGCCTATTCTATTTTGGTGCTAAAAGGCTCAAGACTTCTATGCTGTCATGTTTAAAATGCTTTTTTGGATATGTGCTGATGAAGTTCAGACTGGAAGTCTCGTAGAGACGTGAAAAACAAACAAAAACAAAGCCAAGGAATTTTTAGCTGTTGGCATGTTTCTCTGCTAGCAGCAGGAGTAAATATAACATAACTTGATGGTATAACATCCCTCATGTGATATACCCTAGATAAACATGATCCAGTTTTTAGTAGGAAGGGCTGAGTCTGGGTTCTGTTTGGCCACCTCTTGCCAGTTAATCCTGAAGAAAATACACAGCATCCCTTGAGTAATATCTAGAGCATAAGAAATATATCTAGAGCATAACTGAGAATTCCCCCCAGGAGTTGCCTGAGAGGCTGTCACTGCATTTGTTTTGTTTTTAATCCACAAACTGGGGCTGTTCATTTCTGTGGATTTAGAGCTGCCTGTCCTTCTCTTATGCTTTAGGCTTTTCCTTGCCATGCCTGGTGCAGGGAAAGGATCCTTTACACACTTGGATTATTCAACAGTCAAGAAGATTGTGACTCAGGTCACATGAGACACTCAAATTAATCAAAACAAAGAGCTCCTGTAATTGCATTAGTGGAGGTTCAGTGCTGAGCCCAGTTTAGTGATTTTGCCTCCTGCAGACGGAGCCAAGGACATCAACAGGAAGCATCTGCTGCTGCACCAGGTCATGCAGATCCTTCTGCATGCCTGAGGTGCAGTTCCACACAGGAAACCTGTATGGACCAGTGTTTCTAGATAAAATTCAGTAGGCACATTTCCAGATGCACTTTGGAGGCGTAGGAGGAGCAGGAACATGTGTGCACTGCTGTTTTCTGTGATCTGTCTCAAGCTGTGCTTCACTGCAAATGTTTATTGCACTTGAGTGATGGTCACTTGGTGTAATAGTGCTGAAATGTGCCACCACTTTATAAAGATACAAAATGAACTTAGAATCTTCCTGCTGCATTTCATTTTTGTTGATGTTATGCAAAATGAAGTACAGATTTTAATGGGTAAATGTCACTGTTAAGAAATTCTTAACCTTGTCATCTTTAAGCTTGAATTATCAGTTTAGTTTCAGTCTTGTCTTGCAAATTGTCTATATATGGAAATAGTGTTTAACATGTTGGTTTAGGGCATTTTTCCCTCCCCCGATTTAAAATTAAAATGTTGTGTTTATACAGTATTTAGGTCAAACCAGATGCTGGAAATTCTGTCTTTAATCACACTGTTTTGATTTTTCTTTTACAGAAAATCGAAGGTCTCAAAGAAACAACCAGTGTAAGTTTCTTTAATTTTTGTAACTCTTATAAATTGATTCTGAAATTCACCTTATTTTCTTCGGGAAGTTTTTAAAACCTTCTGACAGAAAAATGAGAATCCAGATTAGGTTCAACATTGTGATGGCAGAGGCAGCCTGGTTCTGGTGCTGTTTTCAGGTTTCTGTCCAGCACCTTGGGATCATGGAACAGTTGAGGTTGGAAGGGGCCCCTGCAGGTCTGTACTCCAGCCCTGTGCTCAGAGCACCATCAGCTGGAACAGGGGATGAGCAACAGGAGCAGATCTAGTTTGGGTTTTGAGTAACTCCAAGGCTGGAGGCTTTACAGCTTCCCTGGACAATCTGTTCCAGTGTTTCCACATCCATAAAAAAATAAAATGTGTTTTGTTCTGTTTAAGGTGATTTTCCTGTATTTCTGTCTGTGGCCATTGCCTGTCCTGTCACTGGGCTCAGTGAGAAGAGTCTTGCCCTGGCTCCCCTGTCAGATATTGATCCCCCTTGGAAAGGTCTCCCTGAGCCTTTTCCTCTGCAGATTGAGCAAACCCAGCTCTCTGAGCCTCTGTTCCCCTGATAATTCACCTGCCTGCAGCACTCTGGGGTTTGAGCTGACCTCCATTTCACCCTGAGAGCCAACCTGGCTTTGTGCTCTGTGTGCCTCTGGGAGCCTCAGCTTGCTGCTGCTGTGCTTTTGTCTCTGAAAAAAAGGGGAAGGGAAAGTAGGAATTCAACAGAACTGAGTGTCCATTTAGCTCACACCCAATATTGTATGTAACTAATAAATACAGAATATTAAGAGATAGTAACATGTTTTTTTCTGATATTTTTCTTTTCCTAGAGCATGGTAGAATCAATAAAACACTGCATTGTGTTGCTACAGATTGCTAAAGTAAGTACACTCTAAACTATTCTGAATTTTAGTGGTACAGCATTAATCTAATTGAAACCTAAAAGTGCCTTCTGTATCATCCAGGAACAAGAAAACAATTATAAGTTGATTTCTGCTTTTATTTTAATGAAGTTTCTGAAATACTGAGTTCCACAGCAGACAATCCTGCTAATGCTCATGGTAACAGTCACGTTGGTTTGAGTTTTCTTTCAGATAAACTTTCTTTTGCAGAGTTTGCTACTAAACTAAAGAAGAACTTAGACAAATGTCAGGTTGACAGAACAGGAACTTAACAAAACTCTTCTTTCTGCTTCATTTAAGAATGTGACTAACAAATAAAAAGGGAGAAAGGTGATGGAAACAGTGAAACTGGTTTGGCAAGGTCTGTCACAGGTCTGAGTTCATCATGATGTTGGAACTTCTTGAAGTTAGAATTGTTTCATTTGAGAATGCAGTGTGGGTAATGCACTTATGCTTTTCACCTGCATGTTTCATTGGATTTTAAAATTTGGCACATTCTGGATTTACTATTTGTCAGATTCTGCCCTTACAGGTTTAACATTCTATATTTAGGATAAGGGAATTATGAACTGCTGATTTGTATCTTGTGACCAGAGTGGAGGGAGGTGATATCAAGGTATTTTCAGAATTTCAGGCTGCTCTACTCAGAACACATTCTGATTTATCCAGATATAGGTGTGGGCTCTTAGATTTTTTTTTTTTTCTGTAATTCTGGATCAACCATTTTTTGTGCCTTTGGCGTGCAAAACTTCTGTTAGTCTTCATTTTAGATGTCAGATATGTTGTACAAAATTCTGAGTGCAATGAAAGTTGAAGTATTTAGACTCTTACAGGATCCAAAGTCATTTACTGAAAGGATCAGTGCATGTTTTGTGAAATTCAATTTTCATATCTGTTACTTAATAATTTGTGAAGAAAATGCTTGTTAATTAAGAGGTTTGTACAAAACCAAAACTTTTTTACAAGCACTAGGGGTGCAACATTGAAATAGTTTTGTGCCACATGAATTTGGAGCTAGTAAGGTTTTTATTTAACATGCAGTGAGGCTACTTCAGTCCTTCACAGCAAGAAAGGCCTTTCAGTATTTAATTTGCTGTTTTTTAGTCCTGGCTGTATTTGGAGGTGTTTTAGTACAGTGAAGTCAGTGGACAATGTCATTTTTAGGGATTTGATGGAGTCAATTGTAGCTAGGTTAGATGGTAATATGCTGATTTCCTTATCTAGATGTGATTTGCTGCATTGAGGAAGCTGTTGGACAAACTGCAAGGAATTATTAGCTCATTTTTTCTTAATTACTGTATAAATGTATTTAGTAGTTCTTATTTTCACAGGGGTTTAATTCCTATGAAATTTTGCTCCTTTTCAAAACCTCTGCTATGTAATTAGCAAGTGTGAAATTGCAGAGTTATAATCTGCTTTTCAGGCTGTTGATCAGAGCTGGTAACTGGGTTATCTTTCTTGTTTCTGTTGAATATCAAATCCTGTTTCTGCTCTCTGTGAGTTCATTGGGAGTCACACAAACGTGACCACTTATGCTGATGCCAAAACATATTTTGGAGTTCTTTAGGTGGTTTGCTGATAATGGACAAAGCTGGTAGTGGCAGATGCAGCCCTTTAGGTCAGGTTCAGTCCTTCACTGCTCCAGCTGCCATGTGAGTGCAAAGGCAGGTGGAATTTGAGTCCCCCAAAGTGCTAACACCTTGCTTTTTGTTGCACTAAATCAGACCTTGAAGTGTTTCTTTCAGTCCCACTAAATATTAACCAGAGTAAATAGGTGAGCTTATCCACTAAGGAGTGGGGGTTTATTGTTTTGGTGTTTTGCTAAAGCAAATCTGAAGCTCTTTTGGAGCTGTTGAAGACAAGGTGGCTTAAAGGGGGGCTTATGCACAGCTAATTGCAAGATGCTGATCCACATATAGTGAAAAAAAAATCCCAGTACTTTAATAACCTCTTTTCTGCTTTCTCTTCCCCTTCTTTGTCTCTCAGGCAGCTGTACTTTTTAACCACAAGGGAATTCTGTCTTCCTTCACCTTTTCCATTAACTGTATTAGTATCTTGATTTCCTACTGCTGTAGAAAATTTATAGTACAGAGGGATTTGGGGTTTTTTTCCCCCAGAGTTCTGCAGGTTGTTTGTGTATGATGCAATCTCTGTGTAAAATTGTGCCTGGCTGTAGCGTTGTGCTCTCCAGTAGAAACCTTTTGAGATTCTGCAGGTTTTTTTCCCAGATCTGTAGGGCAAGTGTGGCAGACTGACAGTGCTGAAAATAAATCATCTGAACACCACCCTGCACCCCATTTTTACTTCCACAGTGCCTCTCTCATTAGCTGACAGGTTTGCCAATCTGTGTTACCACTTCCCTACATACTTAGAACTGTTTCCAACACACAGCCATTTATTATGTTGTGATTATTTGGAACATTGAGGCAAATCTGGACTTGTGTTTATTGGAGTTTTCTTTTGTTTCTTCTTTTAATGGTGTTCTGTTGTTCTGCTTCATGGATTTTTACCTGTGTTAATATTTGGACAGTTAAATTTTCATTAAACTTGCTGGTAAATAGTCTGTAATTACACCACTCATACTGAGGTGCCTCATGGCATTTCCAAAATAATGAACTAAATACCAGCTAAACAGGAATCATGGTACATTCATTGCTTATCAAAAAGAAGTCAAAATAAACAAAGTGGGAGCAAAATAATATAAAGAATAAAAAAAGGTGGAGCATTTGGCCTGTGGTGTCCCTTTGTGTGTGTGGCAGCTGAAGATGTGCAGCCCTGCTGATGTGTGTGGTGTAAAATACATTAAATGTTGTGCCAGTGATGTGGTAAAACTCACTCTTAGAAATGTGTGTTATATATGTGTTACCTTTTATAATTTAGATATTTCGTTCTGCATCCTCCCCTTCTCTTTTCCACTCCATTTCTGGCAGTCTTGCCTGCCCAGTTTTGGGGAATTTCTGCCTTCCTTACCTTAGTGATGCATTACTGAGGTGGGACAGCAAGCATCAGTGCTCATGCAGCATCTTTGGGGTTTATTTCTAAGACCTTAGAGATTATGGACACAACATGGAGGTTTTTTGTGTTGGGAAAAAATGATGTGTTTTGTAAATTTGCAACCCAGTGGAACTTTTTGTCCTTGGTGTTTTTTTTTACCATGGAAATCCAGACTTCAAAAATCTCAACTAGCAGAGGTGAAATTTGGACAGCCTATTGCCAACTGTATAAGCTAAGGAAGGATGTATTAAGTATCAAAACACAAACATGTGCCAATTTTCTTTATACTTCTTACAGCTTTTTTTTTTTTTCTTGTTCCTTTCAAATGTAACTGGAAATCCAGGGGAATACCCTGCAGACAAGTTTTGAGGTTCACACTGGATAAAGTTAGGCATTGATGTACTGACTGATGTGAACTTTGCAGCAGCAGGGAAGAGATTTGGTTTGGTGTTCAGTAAATTTACACTGGTGCTGCTCAGTGCTAAAACTGTGCTGGCTCAGATTGGCATCAATGGTCTGCTGCTCGTGCCATTCCCCTGAGGACAGATGGTTTTTACATTGCCTGCCCTTTCACTTATGCTTCTGGGCAAAAATAACCAAAACCTGAGATAGTGAATGATCTGAAAGCATTTTAAAATATAGTGAATGCCAAAAAGCAACAGTTAAAATCTTTCAGCTTAAACCTCTGCCTTTCTTGTGTGTTAATCACAGAAACTGAGAACTTCATTTTTATAGGAGCTCCAGAGCATATTCTGGGGAGCTCCTGGGTATTTGGGAAGCACCCCCATTGTAAAGCAGAGCTGCACTCTGCAGTGCAGAGAGGATATTTTTAAAATTGTCTGCACTCATGTGGACAGGCCCTCAGAAAATGCTGATCCTCAGAGGTGCAGTGCCTGGGTGTGGAATTGTGTCCCCCAAGTTTAGTTGCTGTGTCACAATGAGGAACATTTTATGGCTGAAAATGTGAACATTCCTGAGGGAAACTCGCTGTTCTCACTTAGCACAGAGCTGATAAGTCATGCAAGATTGTTATGTTGATATTTTTAACATTTTTTCCTTAAGGACCAAAATAATGAGGAGAAGCACGCAAATGGACTTATAGTAAGTTTAAATCTAATCTTTATCTCCTTTTAATTCTGCAGAACATGTGAACAGAGACCTGAATTTCCACTCACTTTGCAACATGCTTCTTCCTTTCTCTAATTTACTGCTTCCAGTGTCTTGTTAAAATTCCTGTTGAGTCCTTAGGTTGGCTAACCCTTGTCTTTAGCAGATAGAGTGGTCACTTTTGTGTGGAGTGTCTTGAGCAGCAGTGTTGTGACTGAACACTTAGATAAAAATCTGCCATGTGAACAGATGAAAGGGAAATTACTGGGATAGAAATAGTTCTGTGTTCTGTCTGAAGTGTCTTTGTGTAGGAAATAGATCTGCTCTCCGTGTGCTTCAAGTAGTTTGTCTTTTCTACAGTGCTGCTCCTTTGATGCAGAGTTGTGTAATGTCTGTCTAAGCAATGTTTCTTCTTTAATAGAACTGCTGCATTTTTAATGTAACTTCTGTCATTTTTGGTTTTGGTCACACGTGGTTTCTCTTTCTTTGTTCTTTTTTTGTCACTTGAGTACATTTCAGATACTTTTAATAGGAGATTGGTTTCAGTACAAATTCTAAAAATCCTGATGTGTTTTCATTAGAGCTGTCAGTAATTCCTAGGCCTTGGTTGTTTGTCCACTACAAACAGATTCAGCAGTTGGATTTTCTGGTGTGAACCTTGGACTGAAGATGCACATGCATATTTCAGTTTTGTGCTTATTATAAATAAATGAATTATTATGTGCCCTGCAGATGGAACATAATTCAGGTCTTAGTGTGAGGGAGCAGCTTCTGTGGTGTCCCCTGGAAAAGAGAAGGTGTGCAGGAAGGCACTTCCACAGGCACCTGCACATCTGGGCTGCAACTCAGAAATAGAGATATTGCATCTTGATATAGTCTGAATTTGATTAGCCACTGATCTCATTATCTGTGGGCTGGCCTGTACTGGGGAGGAAAAATATTTCTGTAAGAATATATTAACTGTGGGTCAGTGATTGTGAAGTCTGAAATTGTGATGCTGTGGAGATCAGTGTCACCTTGGGCTGAAGGTCAGGATTGCACTTTAAACTTAGGCAGAAATAGAATCATTGTCTGCTGCCATGGTGGGACGAGTCCTGTTTCTGTGTAATTGTTACTCAGTTGTTATTAAACTCAGAGCAGGAAACTTTCAGCTTTCAGGTCTGCCTTCAGCAGTTTCTAGCCCATGAAGGCATCCCTCAAATATCCAACATGGAACTCCAGTTCTTGTTGCAGAATGGAGAGTTGTTTAAGGATGAGGTTACAACCCTGAATACAAAACCATAGTTACTTTGTTCTTTCTTTATCATACCAGTGTTCTGTATGATGTGGAATATTAGTTTCCCTAAAAAATAAAAGAGATGTAGGTAGCAATGGCATCTTGTGTATCATAGAACCATCTTAGGTTTTAAATCTTAACTCTTAGGATGGGATCATCATTTAAATTCTGTGGGACAGGGACCTTCCTGTGCTGAATACATAATTCCACAAGGAGGTGAAGTACTGGGTAAGGGACATTGCCTCTATGCTGGAATGCAGTGGAGAAATATTACCTGTACTGGATTATTTGTATACTGAGTAGTAAAACCAATGAAACTGTAGAAAGCTAATTTATGGATGTTTTAATGGAGATTTTTTTTTTAGTGATAAGCAGAGAATAATTGTTCTGTTTTTAGTTAAAGAAATCCTGTGCTATGAAAAAAAAATAATAGAACTTTTCACTGGTTTTTAGAGTCAGACAGTGTCCTGAGCTGAAAGGGATCCCCAGGGATCACAGTGCTCCAGCTCCTGGCTCTGCACAGCACAGCCCCAGGAACCCCTCCATTGTCTGAGAGCATTGTCCAAACATCCAAATGTAGGAAAAAGTTCAGAATTTCAGGTAACTGGGAAAGAAGGCAGGAAAGGAATCTGCCTTTAGTAGGAAAATGGGAAGAAGGTTAAAATGAGCCTGTTTCCCTCAGTCTGAATGCAAATAGAAATTAATGGACTAAAGGGAGAGGAGAACATTTGTAGACACTTCTTTTAATACTGGTGTAAAAAAAAAAAAGGATAGGGATGGACATACTGACTGAAATCTGAGAAAACTGAGCAAAAACTTTGATAGTTCTGATAGATCAGGCATTTAAATTGCAAGGTGCTTGGAAAAAGGTTTTATGTGCCTTTTCCTCAACAACCAAGCAGTTCTGGTGGTTGTATGTAAACATAAATAACAAACAGTGCTTAGATGATATTTTGGGTTAAAAGGGATGGCAGTTCAGATTTCCAAGGGTCTTCATGCATAAAACCAAGGACATTGCCTGAAGTCAGTGACTTTGGGAGCACTTAATGGACTTGGTGCTTCATTTTCCAAGTGCCCACACTCAGAAGTAGGTTGAGGTGTCCTCTCCTGAGCTGCACTGAACACTGTCAGCTTGCTTTGGGAAGAATTGTGCCAACAAAGCTGCTTCATGGCTCTAAGCATGCTGATGATTCTTGTTTTGATTTATGGGTTGATCTGCAAAATGAATTTTTGAGAAAATAAAACTTTGAAAATACTGATAATCTATGCTAATTTTGGCCAGATAATTTGCATCTAACTTTCCACTCTTTGCATGCATTATTAATTAATGGACATTGGGTGGCATACCAGAAGCAAGAACCTGAAATAAGAATTCTTTATAGGACGCTTCAAATCTGCATCAAATCCAATTTATTGTGCAGTCTGTGTAAAGAATCAAAATATTCCCACCTCCAAAGTATTTCTCGTGTCCTCAGCTGTCAATTTGTGTTTTACTTCCTCTCTCAGGAATTCTCTCTCTTGCATTTGGGCATTTCTCACGCTCACAATGTTCTTGCTATCTATGCTTTATTTTGTTTTAATTGAGGGGGATAAAAAATGATGTGTTTTTCTTTTTCTTGCCTAGAGCACCATCAACCCCGTGGACGCCGTGTATCAGCCCAGCCCCTTGGAGCCATCAGGGATCAGCACCATGCCCTCCCAGGCTGTGACACTGCCAGGTAGGCTGGGGACAGCCCTTCCCAGGCTGTGACACTGCCAGGTAGGCTGGGGACAGCCCCTTAAGGTCCCAGGCTGTCACAATGCCAGGTAGGCTGGGGACAGCCACTCCCAGGCTGTGACACTGCCAGCCAGGCTGGGGACAGCCCCTCCTAGGCTGTGACACTGCCAGCCAGGATGGGGACAGCCCCTTCCCAGGGTGTGACACTGCCAGGTAGGCTGGGGACAGCCCCTTAAGGTCCCAGGCTGTGACACTGCCAGCTGGGCTAGGGACAGTCCCCTGAGGTCCCAGGCTGTCACAATGCCAGGTAGGATGGGGACAGCCCCTCCCAGGCTGTGACAATGCCAGCCAGGCTGGGGACAGCCCTCCTAGGCTGTGACACTGCCAGCAGGCTGGGGACAGCCCCTGAGTCCCTGGGTGTGACACTGCCAGGTAGGATGGGACAGCCCCTTCCCCAGCTGTGACACTGCCAGGTAGGCTGGGGACAGCCCCTTAAGGTCCCAGGCTGTGACACTGCCAGCCAGGATGGGGACAGCCCCTCCCAGGCTGTGACACTGCCAGGTAGGCTGGGGACAGCCCCTTCCCCAGCTGTGACACTGCCAGGTAGGATGGGGACAGCCCTTCCCAGGCTGTGACAATGCCAGCCCCTCCTAGGCTGTGACACTGCCAGCCAGGATGGGGACAGCCCCTTAAGGTCCCAGGCTGTGACACTGCCAGGTAGGATGGGGACAGCCCCTCCCAGGCTGTGACACTGCCAGCCAGGCTGGGGACAGCCCCTCCCAGGCTGTGACACTGCCAGCCAGGCTGGGGACAGCCCCCTGAGGTCCCAGGGTGTGACACTGCCAGGTAGGCTGGGGACAGCCCCTCCTAGGCTGTGACACTGCCAGCCAGGATGGGGACAGCCCCTTAAGGTCCCAGGCTGTGACACTGCCAGCCAGGCTGGGGACAGCCCCTTCCCCAGCTGTGACACTGCCAGGTAGGCTGGGGACAGCCCCTTAAGGTCCCAGGCTGTGACACTGCCAGGTAGGCTGGGGACAGCCCCTTCCCCAGCTGTGACACTGCCAGGTAGGATGGGGACAGCCCCCTGAGGTCCCAGGGTGTCACACTGCCAGCCAGGATGGGGACAGCCCCTCTCAGGCTGTAACACTGCCAGCTGGGCTAGGGATAGTCCCCTGAGGTCCCAGGGTGTCACAATGCCAGGTAGGATGGGGACAGCCCCTTCCCCAGCTGTGACACTGCCAGGTAGGCTGGGGACAGCCACTCCCAGGCTGTGACACTGCCAGCCAGGCTGGGGACAGCCCCCTGAGGTCCCTGGGTGTGACACTGCCAGCCAGGCTGGGACAGCCCCTCACAGGGTGTGACAGTGCCAGCCAGGCTGGGACAGCCCCTCACAGGGTGTGACAGTGCCAGCCAGGCTGGGACAGCCACCCAGAGCAGTGACTGCACACCCAGCTCAGAGGGCTGAGCAGGGGCAGGAGCACAGAGCATTCTCACCAGCCTGGTTCTGGGGATAAGCTGATGTGTTGTATTTACTCTCAGTTACTGGCTTGCATTTCTAACACTCCTTTTAAAAATGAAACTATAACTTTCAGAAAAAGCAAATGCTTTCTAGCTAAACAACTGTGAGTTTTTTTAGATGACATCTTTGATTAATAAAAAAAGGACCTAGGTATGGCTTTTGTAGAAAATAATTTGATTTTTGAGGTGAGGTGAAATAATGTGGGATCTCCTGGATTTTGGGGTTAACTTGTCCAAATCTCCCCTAGAACCTGCTCAGCTGTGCAAGTCAGAGCAGAGACCCTCCTCTTTGCCAGTGGGACCCGTGGTAGCATCGCTGGGGAACCAGACTCCAACCCCAAACAGTACAGGTACAGTTCTGGGTAACTTTTATTGAAACACAAGGAACCCTGTAATTAGTCATTAAAACAATATTATTGGCCTGCATCTTGCTTTTAATCAACACCAATTTCAATATTTTGTTAAAACCAGGAATGCTGCTCTTTCTCCCCACCATATATACACAATATGTATGAGTTTTACCAGCTTCCCTTTGTCTCCCCAGCATTGCAATCCTGCAGTAACTGGAGAAAACATGTCCCTTAAACTTTACTGGTGTTCTGTGCTCTTCATTTTCCTTGTGACTTTCCTTTTGTCAACTATTAAACTCTTTATGAACCTGCCTAATTATTGCTTTTAATTTTGTACTTCCTCTTCTGAGTGTATATCAGCCTTTATTGATTTGAACAATTCTTGTTTAAGTAGATTTCGAAAGAATTCATTTTTATTGTTTCTGTAATTTTTAATACTCCACAGGGAGTGGGCAGTCAGCACCTAGCAGCAGTCTCACCTCTCCAAGCCATGTCAACCTGTCTCCAAATACAGTCCCAGATTTTTCTTACTCCAGCAGTGAGGATGAGTTCTATGATGCTGATGAGTTCTACCAGAGCAGTTCTTCCCCAAAGCGATGCATGGAGTAAGTGGCTGGCAGTGTGCAGTGTGTGCAGTCTGTAGCTCCAAGGGCATCCTTGTCTGCTTGCAGAAATTGCTTTAAAGTGAGATTACCCCTGCCCTCAGCCACAGACAGGTAGAGGGAGGCAGTTCCTTTCTCTGCTCCTTCCCTTTCCATCAGATATGTGTTCACTCTTAACAAACCAAACTCTGGAAGCTCCCAGCTCAGAGCTGTAATCTGAGGCCATGGTGCATTTCACAAGCATTTGCTGCAGCCTTTGCTGAGGGACCAATTGTATTCTTTGAAGTTGGCACCCTTTTCTCAAAATCTCTATTTACTCTTCATTTTTTATTAATTGAAAAATTAATTTTAAGAGATGCTACACATTCCAGAGAGGGATTAGTCAGCTGTTTTCTGCCTTCATGTGTTGTCTGGGGCTGCAGGCTGTCCCATTCCTTCAGCTGCAATCCATTCTGAGCTCTCTGTGAATTAGCATGCACCATGTGTATTAATGTCTGCCACTGCACAGTTATTGATGTCTATCACTAAAATCCCTGTCTGTGAATATCAAATTACAATAATTTGGTCTGAATTACTAAATTTGAACTGTGAGAATTCATTAGTCTTCTGTAGTTCTTCAGGGTCTGCTGCAGTCCTGACTCGGAGCAGCACAGGGAGCAGCCTGAAACGTCCAGACACCACAGAGTCCCTCAATTCTTCCATGTCTAATGGCACAAATGATGCTGGTAAGTGGCCTGTGCCAGCTTTCAGTGAGGAGCTATTGATTGTTCCTCTGTGTGTAAACTGGGTCAATATATGCAGGATTTTTTTTATATGTGTGTATGTATGTATATGGCAAGATACTTTTGGGAAGTGGTTTAATTACTGTTTCTTTACTAATGGAAGATTGCTGAATCGCAGGATTTAAAACCTGTATTTTTGGACATACATGCTAATGAAATCCAGTCTGGTTTGAAGGTTTAGAGGAAAACAAAAGCCATTTCTTTGGTCTTTCAGATCTCTTTGATCCTCCCGACGATCGAGAAGATGATGGGGAAGGAGAGTCGGTGGAGGAGCACAAAAGTGTTATCATGCATCTCCTGTCACAAGTGAGATTAGGCATGGACCTCACCAAGGTAAGCTTGCTGGGGTTCCTGAGGATGGGAGGGGGAATTAAACCCAGAGTTCTGTGCAAAAAATGTTCCATAATTTAACTGCATGTTTGTTCTAAGAGCTGGTGAAGCTGTAATCTCTTTAGCATGGTGCTTTTGAGCTGGAGTTCTTACTGGAAGGGAGAGAGTAGCTGCAGAATAAGTATATCCAGATGCTAAAATCTGTTTGGGAAAATAGTTTGCTATGGAAAGTAGCTGTTTGTTCTCTTTGAACCCAATTCTTGGAGTGCTTGTGAAGCTGGCATAGGCACAATGCTGAATTGTTACTCCTGTCTTTGGCTTCCTAGAACAAAGAGCTCCAAGATCCCAAGATATGGTGGCATTCAATAAAACATAAAGTGAAAGGGGGAAGTAACCATATGGTGAAAAGCTTGGCTTAGTTGGGATCTTAATGAGGAAATAAGTTGCCTGTGTGTATTTTGAAGTGCTACACTTAGGTCTGGCAAGGAGAGGGATGGGCTCTTCATGGATGAGATTCGTGCTGGTGTGTGTCTGAAGGCTCAATGAGCAGCATTCTGAAGGTGTTGGTCTTTCCAGGCAGCTTGGATAAATTTAAACAAGTAATTCCAGAGTGGGAAAGGGCAGGAGAGATCAATCCTTATCCATGAGTTTCCTTAAGTGGATGAATTGAACTGTCCAGCCTGGAATGAACAGGAGATAATAAAAAGATAACACTTTTCTGAGGAAACAGCCAGCAGGTCACAAGCAAACAGCTCAGGGTTTCTGGCAGTTCTGAACAGGAATTGATCCAAACTGTGTCTGTTCTGGGAATTCTTGGGGTAACTGAGAATTACTGCTCTCAAATTAGGCTGCCAGGAATCTTCATGGGATGTACCTTGTCAGGAACAGTAATTGGGGGTGGATCACACTGAGCAGATCCACAATGGACCTTTGGGAGGCAGTAGGGAAGAGCTTAACCTTGATCTTGCTGAGCCATGCAGCAGGATGGGACTGCAAGGGAGTGTTTGTGACTGAGAATTGCCAGTGGTCACAGAGATGGAATGAAACCAGCAGAGAAACTGCAATTCAGAACAGCTTTTGATGTGCTCTGAGTGGGACTAGAATCCAGTGGGATGAGACTGTTCCTGCTAAACCTTAGGGTCTGGAGAAGGTGCCAACTGACCTGCATGTGTCAGAACTCATTGGTGAGCTCAGGCTCAGTCAGCTGAGAGCACACCATGCTGTGGCTGCTCCCTTTGCTGTTTACAGCTGGCTTTTGTACAGGATATTGAAACACCTTCAGCTGGATGAGTTGTTTTCCTTCACCCAGGTGGTTCTCCCAACGTTTATCCTGGAAAGGAGGTCGCTGTTGGAAATGTATGCTGACTTCTTTGCACACCCAGACTTGTTTGTCAGGTATGTGACTTTGGAACTGGAGCATTCACCGCCTCTCATGCTGCTTGTGGCCCTTGTGGGCTGCCACAGGTTGGTAGTTTTGAAGAATAGTGCTTGGATTTTGGTTGAAAAATCATTTGACTGTTCAAAAAGAGGTGAAATCAGCCAAACTTGTAGTTGTTAACCAACCAAGCACCCATAAAACTTTCCTGTAGCCAAGGTCCCTGCTTATATTTCACCCTGCCTGTCCTTTTTCTCTCTCTCTGTAGCATCAGTGACCAGAAGGATCCCAAGGAGAGGATGGTCCAGGTGGTGAAGTGGTACCTCTCAGCCTTCCATGCAGGAAGGAAGGGCTCAGTTGCTAAGAAGCCTTACAACCCCATCCTGGGGGAGATCTTCCGCTGCCACTGGGTGTTGCCTGGCACTGAGGATGACATGGTGAGTTTCCTGTGGTGTTTTATTGGAGCCCACCATGCAGAGATGCCACCCAAAGCTTTGTTAAGTCACCGACTGAAATGGATTTTGCTGTGCTTAAGTAGCAAATCAACAAACTGTAGCAATTTCTTAACCAATTCTCCCCATCCTTCCTTGTTTTCTTTTGACAGAAGTATAAATCTTGCATAACGAATTTTACTGTTTTTTAAAGAATGACTTGATGTGTTGAAAGTGTCCTTTTTCCCTGAACTGTTTCATAGCACGAATTATGAATTTGTTTCTTCTCAAAGTTCTGATTTTTTTGCTTTTATTTTTTGAACCAGTGCAACCCAGAGGGCTTTTTTTTGTTGTTGTTTTTCTTTTTTGGCCCCTCATTTGGGCCTCTTGCCTGAGGAAGTTGCCAGTGGTGGTGTGGGAGTGCTGCTGTGAGGTGCTTCATGTGTGTAACACATCCAAGTCACTGTGATTATTTGGGTATAAGCCATGCATTTTTCCCATTTCCTTCCCACTGATCTGTTTGCTGAAATCTTGTTTCTGAGGTGAACGTTTGCACTCCAGTTTGCTGGCATAAAGGCAGTGTTGTATTTGGGCTTCCACTGCTTCCAACCATGAATTAATTAACTACACTTCACATTCTTTGCCACAGGAAATAAATATTAGTTTATGGTTTTGTGGTACATGGAATCTGATCATTATTAATGTGCAGATCAGACTTTTTCAGAAGCAAAAGCAAAAACTGTTTCTGCCGCTTATAATATTATTTATATAAATATTATATATTATTATAATATTATATTATATATAATATTATATTAATATATTAATATTATATATTAATTTTAGATATTATTATATAAATAGTATATATATTATTATAATATTATATAATATATGATATTATTATTAATATATAATAATTATATAATTAATATAATATATAATTAATATAATATGATTGATAATATATAATAATATGTATTATAATAATAATATATATTATTATATAATATATGTATTATATATTATATAAATCATATAATAATAATATATATTATTATATAATATTATATTATATAATATTATTTATTTTGTAACTGGGTTTCTACATGAGTCTTTCAGTTTGACTGTTTTTTGTGGGGACAGTTAAAACAAAGACTTAAAACTGAGAGAGTGGATCCTTTAGCAAGGATCCTAGTTCCAGGGGAAGGAGTCCTGCAGTCCATTTTAGAAGCCTTTAGAGATGGAGGCAGCTTCTCAGGGAAGCCTGCAGTGCTGTCAGGTGAGTGATGGGATCTCTGCCCTGCCCACAGGAGCCCGTCTCTGAAGGACCAGTGCCCTGGGTCAGCAAAAGCAACGTCACCTTCGTGGCAGAGCAGGTCTCTCACCACCCTCCAAGTAAGTTCTGACAACACCTTGGCCTCGAGAGGGGGGACAGTAAAATCAGCTCTGGGCTTAAATCCTGGATTTATGCTTTCTCTCCAGATTTAAAAGCTGAATATTTATAAAGGCTGAAAAATCATAAACTGCTTTTGTGAGAAATTGCAAACTCTGTTACACATTAAGTGTGAGGCACCTGGGGTATTTCCCAGTGGATGAATTTGGGAACAAAGGTATCAATGTCTTGTGCTGCTGTTTTTAATACCTGCCTCTCTCTTCAGTTTCAGCATTTTATGCAGAGTGTTTTAGCAAGAGGATACAGTTCAATGCTCACATATGGACCAAGTCCAAATTCCTAGGAATGTCTATTGGGGTTCATAACATAGGGCAAGGTATGTGTGTGCAAACTGAACAGCAGAGGAGAAATTCAATTCTGCAACTAGGATTTTTCATAGAATAATTAATGTAAATTATTCTAAGTCATGGTACTAAATGTAAGCAGTGGTTGAATTTATGTAACTGGAGCTTATGTATCTGAGTTAGAGATTTCCTTCCACACTTTGTGTGCTGACAACACCTAGGGCCCAGTTTTTCCCAAAAATGCTGCCATCCCTGCCTCCTCCAGAAGCTGGGCATTCTCAGCATCCATTAAAAATGAAGCTCCTCCACCTTTCCTTTTCATGGCACCTGTTTTTAATGGCATATTTCATAAGATCATTAAGAAAAATTCTGTAGAGGTTTTGCTTAATGTTTTTCAAATCTTATTTTTATTTTTCTTTAATAGGGTGTGTTACATGCCTAGATCATGATGAACACTATATTTTGACTTTTCCTAATGGCTATGGAAGGTAAGTAAATGTTCTAATTATTATTTTCATTTTTAATGCCTTGGAGTGTTTCATGCTTAGTATTTATGGGTTGAGAGCTTGTCATGATGTGCATTTCTGTGTTTGCAATTGCAGGTCTATTCTCACTGTGCCATGGATAGAGCTTGGGGGGGAGTGCAGCATCAATTGCTCAAAGACAGGTTACAATGCTTCCATTGTCTTCCACACAAAACCATTTTATGGAGGAAAGAAGCACAGAGTTACAGCTGAAATTTTGTAAGCAGCTTCCTTCATCTCACTTTTCCCTCCCTTAAGTGCCAACAGCTTTAACAAGACAGTCAAGAGTGTAAAATGCTGAAGCAGCAACACCCAGAAGAACTTAGCTCATCATTACCTGTCATGGAATTTTATTGCCAAGTTTGGGAGAGGAAGCTGCACAGGCCTGTGTCCTACTTTGTGCTGCTTGAAAACATCCTCAGCTGGTTCCCAAAGGAACTTTGCTGTCCTGAATTATCTAAAGTGCCTCCATCATTACCTTTCCTACAAATACAAATACTGCACAAGCCTGGCATACTGCCCATAGTGTGTCAGTTGCAAACTTCACATGTTTTACCTGTGGTTTGATGGATTTTGGTTAAACCCTGTGCACATACCCAGCACAGAGAATTCAGTGGAGATTCCCATTGTATTTGGAGATGTGCTGTGATGCCAGCAAGTGGATGCTGACAAAATGAGGTTTAGCTTGCTTTTAAATCATTGACACATTGATAGATGCCATTTAAAAACTGGTGTCTTGTGTTTCCCTGGAAACCTTTTTAAGCTTAAACTCACCACCTTAAATCTGTGTGGAAGGCCTGTAACTGCTTTCCTAAACTCTAAATGCAGATCCAGCCCTGGGGCAAGGCTGGTTTACCCTGATCAGGGCTTCCTGTGAAGGTTTATGTAATTCACTCAGGCCAAACTGCCCCATTGTGAACAGAGCCCTCCTCCTCTGGGCTGGGCAGGGACTCTTTAGATAGATAGATAGAGAGATAGATAGAGAGATAGATAGAGAGATAGATAGAGAGATAGATAGAAAGAAACCAGGGTTTACAGAAGACCAGGTTTTGATCCTTTAGGGTTTTTCAGTTGCTGTAATACAGCTGAGAAATGACTGTTTGTTTCTCTTCAGTTCTCCAAATGACAAGAAACCCTTCTGCTCCATTGAAGGAGAATGGAATGGGGTCATGTATGCAAAGTACTCCACAGGGGTAACACAGCTTGCTTTCTTTTTTGTCTTTTCATCAGAAATACAAGATTGTACTTAAAAGGGGGGTTTGGAGTGGTTTTGTGGGCTTGGGATTTTATTTTAAACATTAATAGTTGGAACCTCCTATGAGGCTGTCCAAATGAATGCTGAACTGGGGATAAAACTTGTTCATTTATTCTTAAGGAAGCTTGATTTCTATACAAGAAGAGAATCTGAAGAATTACCTTGTTTCATGTATTTCCTGCTAAGCAGTGCACTAGAGTGTAGGAAATTTGAAGTCTAGCTAAAGAACTGAGTAGGTTTATTTCTTTTTCATTTTCCACTCCAGGAGAATGCTGTCTTTATAGATACCAAGAAAATGCCTACAATAAAGAAGAAGGTAAGGAAATTGGAGGACCAAGACGACTTTGAGTCTCGCTGGTAAGAACTTCAGTTTACTGGGAGCATTAAGGTTTCATTTTGGTTAGACTCCAGTTGGCAGCACAGGGACTAAAGCTGCACTGATCCAAGCACTGCATGCTCTGCTCTCCCTGAGCCCAGGTACAGGCAGGCTGGGGGTTTAAGGGGCAAGAGGAGACCTGGAGTTCTCAGTCACATCCTAATTGGGATCAAATGTTCAGGGAGGTCTGGAGAGCTCCCCCACAGCCTCCTCCCTCCTGCCATAACAGCACAAATCTCAAATATCCTGAGGCCTTTTCTGCCCTTTCTCTAACCTGAGATCTACCTTTAGTCACTGCTGTGTCTCAGACTGTAGCACTCTGCTCCCATAAAAGTCTCCCTTGCCCTTTCTCTCTGAAGCCTATGGAAGGATGTCACCTACAACCTGAAGATCAGAGACATCGACGCAGCCACGGCGGCCAAGCACGCGCTTGAGGAGCGGCAGAGAGCCGAGGCCAGGGCCAGGAAGGAGAACGAGACCTCCTGGGAAACGAGGGTGAGCTTTATTCCAGCAGCTCAGCCTGTGGCCTTTCTTCCTTTCTGGAGTCACAAAAAGCTCACACGTGCTTATTCCTTTGCAGTTATTCCACGAGGACGGGGAGTGCTGGGTGTACGATGAGCCGCTGCTGAAGCGCCTCGCTGCCAGCAAGCACTGAGGGGTGAGCCCGGCCTGGCCTGGGCGGGGCTGGCTGGGCAGGGCAGGGCTGGCAGCTGAGCCCACACCCACAGCGATGCCGATCACGTACCCGGCCCAGCCCTGCCCTCCTGCAGCTGCAGCGGTTCCTTTCTCAGGGATTCTGGACTTACTGAGACAGACAAAGCAATTCACGAGAGGCTGAGCAGCTCCGGGCAGGGACTGGCTCTGGTGGCAGGGCCCAGCCCAGGCCTGGGGCACACACACTGTGTAACCACTGTGAAGGCCACGGCGCTGGGAGCAGTTGCATCATAATCCTGGGTCCTGCATATTTAAAAAGCAAGGAACAAAATGCAAGGTGTCATTTAAATCTCGCTGATGTTTGCAATGTGTAAATACGAGGATTCCTCCGATGGGACAATTTGTTAGGAAATGCTACATCAATGTTATCTTCCACATGTATGATAATCAAATCTTTTGGCATTTCAGTGTCTTGCCCAAAATAACTGGTATTTTGAGATTGAAATGTAACCATAGATAATTCTACCCAATGCATCTTAAAGCTTCATAAAATAGATTTTTCAAACTTCTCTTATGGACTTTTTATTTATTTCATAATAAACCTTTGCAGGAAGACTGTTTTCCAGTTGAGTCATGATAAATTAATTATGTGAGATATATAAGAGGTATTTGTTTTTCCACTGGAATAATCCTTGCAGCTAGCTAAACCTACTTCTTAAAGTAGCTCATGAAGTAACAAAATGAGCATCTGCAGCATCCACAAGAGAAGTTTTCTGGACTCTACAGCCAGCCTTGCCAGCACATCAGGAACCTCTGCCTTGTGTGCTTTGCTACAGTTAATAATGATTGAGTAAGTAGCTAGATGTAGCAATCAAACTACTTTTCTCTCCACAGTTAAGTCTAGCTTTTATTTGATTTCATCTTAATTTTGTCTATGTTGCACATACAGAAAAACTACAAAAGCAGTGTGAGTTGGAAGCCTTGGGCTGTTCTCCCCCTCCCTCCCACGCACTGTCCCTGCTGCAGGAGCGCTGCAGATCCTTCCTGAGGAGCTGTCACTGCTGCTGAGGAGCTGCTGCAGGGATGCTGCAGGCCAGGCTGGACACGAGGGCAGAGCCCACAGCTCCAGGCAGTCAGGGCTGTGCCTCTTCTTAATCAGCTTGGGAAGGTGATGAGAGCTTGGCTGGAAACTTGAGGAAAGCTTCCTCAGTGTCTGAATGGGCTCTTCATCCCAGCTACCACTACAGCTCTGGTTTAATAAAAATAGGTTTGTCATGTTGATGTTGCAGAAAGCACCTGTAGTACACGGCAGGGCAGGGCAAGGTATCAGTTTTATTTCAATATTTTATGGTAAGGGAGAACATTCAGAGTTGATGTGTAGGCTTTGATGTCCTTGATGGAAGTAAAGTCACGCATCAAAGAGGAGGGGGGCAGTAAAACAAGACGAGGTATTTCACCAGATGAAGAGTTCTGTCCTGAGACAGCTGTCACCTCTGAGTCCCCTTCGTGCTTTCCATAGCCAATCACCTGGAAAAAGGGACCAGAAGAGAAATTGGGATCTCATTCAGTGTTTCTATGCCCTGACAATTCACTTAAGATACTGAAATGCAATTCTAACAAGAACACAACTTAAAAATGAAGAAAATGTGGATAACCAGAGTGAAGTTTGATCACAGATCTCCTCTCCCACACTCTCACTGCACTCTGCTTCGTGAAGGTGGCAGCAGGAGCTGACAGACACTCACATGTACACTGAGCACTTTCCTCTGGTTGCTTCTGTGGTGTTGGAACCAGTTGACCAGGTCTGCTTGTGTAATAGACTTGAGAGCTTCAATCTGAAACCCACAGCAAGGAGGTTTTAGCAGCACAGTGGCAATTCAAGTAATTTAAACATTAAAATATTTCCTCTGCGACCTCTACTCCACTGGATAAAAGAACCTTTTTAAAAGAACATGTAATTTAGAGCCAGTGTGTCACTAGTAGCATAAATCCCATTTATGCTTTTGAAACTGCTGCAAAAGCAGTGTGGTTTTTGTGTCCCAGGGCTGCAGGACACCCACCTCCCGTGCCAGCCTGTCAAACAGGTACTGCTGGGTCACCACTTCATTCCAGTTCCTGTCCACTTCTTCCCCAAGGTGGGAGTCTTCACATTCCTTCAGTTTTATCAAAGCTGTTACCTACATGGGAAAAAGAGAATTAGCTTTAAAGGGTTTCAGACTACCTTAATTTAACATCAGTCACTGCAGTTGAGAGAAAAGCTGAATTACATTAACGAGGTTGCTCCTTGCTTTTGGAGCTTAACTGCAAATGGCCAGAGAATGGAAGTTTAGGGAACAACAGCAGAACAGAGCAAGAGGCAGAGTTAAAAAGGTGAGGCCTTTATCCAGAAAACCTCAGAGAATCACCAGATAGCTGGAACTGAATCATGCAGCTCAAAGAAGAGCTTTTCAAGATGATGTTTTACCTGGGTGTTAAATGCCTCTTCAGTTAAATCCTTGATTTTCTCTTCAAAGCAAGAAAGAAACTCCTCTATTTTCCTGTCAACCAATTCAGAACTAAAAGAGAAACAAATAATTTAATTAGGCAGGAAAAACCAAACAAAAAAAAGTCCACAAATTATTAAGGGGTAAAGTAGCAGCCCCCACATGCTGAGGAAGGGAGAGGGTCACTGCTGTTATTCCCTGAAAACTCATCTGACAACACCTGGTGGTCACTTTGTGCAGTGCTCTCATTTTCAGCTGTGCCCAGGCACCCCAGGAGCCTCTGCTGTGCTGGGGCCCTGCTGTGCTGTCCCCAGCTGCAGCCCTGAGCCCTGCACAGTTTGGAGCTCTAGGATTGAAAGAAAATGTGATGTGATGGATCCTGAGGTTTCTGACACATTAAAACCCTCACTGATGACAACACCTCAGTAGTGGAAGAGTCCAAATGTAAAAATGAGAGGCAGCAGCACTGTGCTAATTAAGCTTTCACTGTTATTTTTCACAAGTGGCACATTTTTCAAAAAACCCTTCAACTCTGGCAGGTCAAATGCCTGTAGTTCAAAGGGCCAGGTTTGAACAAAACCAGAACAGTGCTGTGCCTGCTGAACATGAGCCACAGGAACAGCTAGGCAGGATTTGAACTCTCCTGGCAGAACAGCTCCAAAAGGGCAGGGGGATATTTTACTTAGTCTTGAAATTACTTTTCACTACTCAAGTCAGGACCACTGCAGTTTTAAGAAACCTGAGGCTCCTGTTTTATTCAGGTGCTGTTTTTGAGTCAGGATGTTCTGACTGGCAGCAGTGTCCCTTCTGACATCCCCTTGAATTAAAAAATCCCTCTGTGGCCTGAAACAGGAGGGAAATCTCAGCTGGGAGCAGGTGCCTCCCACAGCCAGGGCTGGAAGGAGTGAAGAACTTTCCCCACAGAGCACTTACTTGTATTTGGTTGCCTGGGTTGCCACTGTGACTGAGAAGCCAAGAATTCCAGAAGTGTTCCTGCAGGTGGGGTACACGTGGTAGCTTAAAAGAAAAAAGGACACAAGCACAATTAACTTTTCATTTACAGGACATGCTGCAAGTTAAAATAGTGTTGGTACTTTAGACAGAAAAATGTGAGATTGAAATTTGCAATAGTCTTATTTTCTTTATTTTCTTTATTTTCTGCATTGCTGCTTTTCAGTGTTTTCTCAGCTTTAGGAAATCCTTTTAAATTGGGAGTGTTCGTATTTGGGTTCCTGCAAACTCATCCAAGCAGAGTGAGAGACCCAGAGCTGCGAAAAGCCTGCTCCAGTTTGCTGAGGTGCCTCTGAGGGAGCTGCTGTGAAAACAGCCCTGGGGAAGGGGGCTCAGTGTGGAAGTGCAAGGAACAACTTTATGCTGAATAATTCTGAGTTAACACACCGGTAATAGATGCAATTCTCACAGAAGTCAAGAGCAACTTGGCTTGCACTCTGTATTGATGGGTGCTTTTGGTTTTCAAGTGTTGATGTTGCTGTTTCCATTACAGTAACTGAGGATCAGCCACTGTGCAGGAAGGACTCCCAGAGTAAACCACCAGAGACCAGTCAAAGCAGGAGTGTAGGAGCAGGTGCAGAAATCCTCCCACTGAACTCACCCAAGGGTCTGCTTGGTCCTCAGGAAGTCAAAGCAAGGCTCCTCCATGTGCATCTGAAAGAGCACAAAGTACAGCAGAGGTGACCCTGCCTGCAGCCCCTCTGGGCTCCACACAGAGCAGGGGGACACTGCAGTGCCCCTGGCCAGCCACAACCACTGCACTAAGAGAGCTCAGTCCTGTGGTGTCCATCACTGCAGCACCCAAACATTTCAGCCAGGGGCAGCAATAGAACAACTGGGGGCCCCTCAGCCTCGTGGCTCAGCAGTGCTCAGGGGAGAACACAAACACAAACTTACCACAAGCAGCTCCATCAGGGTGTATTCCCTCAGGTTCCTGGCACCTGACTGGAAAGAGAATGGAGAATTTAGAGTGGGTTTGACATGATTGCTCAGACCAAGGTGACTTGTGGCACTGAGGGACAATTCACAGCAGGGACAGATGGGAAGTTCTGGTTTTCCCTGAGGGGACAGGCCCAGCCCAGCACCCAAGATCAGAGCTGGGGACACCAGGAAGCCACCACAGCACTGACCCAGCTCCAAGCAGCAGCACAGGAAGGGAAAGTGCTGGTTTCAGGGAACCCCCCACTTGGATTTCAGGGAATCTCACTTGGGTTGAGCCTTGGGGCACAGGGCCTGTGCTCACATGAGGGGTGTGATCCCTGTGCAGAGCCTGCTCCCAGCCCAGCACACAGTACCTGGTAATAGACTGTCACCTCGGAGTTGGCGTCGCCCTTGTTGAGAGTTTTCACCTTACACAGCAGGTGGGTGTTTGGCAGATCCACCACCCGGAACTGCACAGGGCAGGGATGGGCCAGGGGGGCAAAGTGGAGCTTTCTGGGGGGAGCACAAACAGCACAACTCAAACACCTGCTCACACCTTGGCCAAAACCAGAGCAACACCCAGACATTTACACACTGCTCACACCTTGGCCAAAACCAGAGCAACACCCAGACATTTACACACTGCTCACACCCTGGCCAAACCCAGAGCAACACCAGACACTTACACACTGCTCACACCTTGGCCAAAACCAGAGCAACACCCAGACACTTACACACTGCTCACACCTTGGCCAAAACCAGAGCAACACCCAGACATTTACACACTGCTCACACCTTGGCCAAAACCAGAGCAACACCCAGACATTTACACACTTGGCCTGACATCATTTTCCCCTTCCCCAAACCAGAACTACATCTGCTTAAACTGCCACCATCAACAGCCACCTCCTGCAAACACCAGAGGGAAGAAGGGAATTTCTCAGCACTCCCACTCTCTAACTCCCTCCTCCAGAAAAGAATCTTATCTTGATTATAGCTTCCATATAATAAGCAATTAAAGAGCCAAGAGATACTCACTGAACAACGTAATTCAGGAAATCCTTTGCTTCCTAGGGAAGAAAGCAAACATCAGTTTTAGTTAGAAGAGAATTATTACCCCAGTTCACAACCACAGACCCCAGGGCAGCACTTGAGAGAGTGAACCCCAAGCAAAGAGCAGCTGAGCTGTCCTGCTCCCTACATCCCTGATTCCTCACATTGTCCCCAGTCCCTCCAGCCTCCTCTGCACCACCCTGCAGTCTCCACGCTGCTTTTTGCACTGCAATGTCTCCAGAAGGAGAAGGCACAAGCCAAAGAAACAGCCCCAGTTATCCTCACTCCATGTGTTTGGCACTCAGTGAGGTTTAACCAAACCATGCAGGCAGTCAAATTCCCAGGATAAATGTGCTCTGAGGGAAGCCTCCTCCTGTGGCACCACTGCGGGAATTTCTCCATATCAAATGTATCAATACACCAAACAACATAAAACATGGTGGCAACAGGAGAAATGGATTACAGTACATGGAATGTACTGTAATGGAATGGAATCTAGTACATTTTTTCCCATCAGTTTAAATCCAAAATTGCTGGAAACTTGTGTTCAAACTGGCAACTGTGGACTGCCATTGGCTTATCCCCACGAGCGAGCACTCCTGAGGTGTTGGAGGTGACGGGACTCCAGAGTGCCAGAGCAGAGCAGCATCAGAGCTCAGTGTGGTAAATGCCAGGGTGAGCTCAGGCAGTGCCAGGGCTGCACTCACCCTGCTGGTGAAGTTGCCTTGCACGAGCCCCTCCACGAAGAGCTGTGATTTGAAGGCGGTGACGAAGGCGGAGAGGGCGTCGATGGAGAGCCCCTTCATCAGCGTCTGGTACTTGTCGATCATGGACCAGCGGCCGTGCTCCAGGATCAGCAGCCGCACGTCCCTGCAGCCCAGGGGACACAGGCAGGGCTCAGCAGGGCTGTGCCCTCCCCCAGCAGCCACTGCTGCCTCCAGGTCACTGTGGGACAGCGGCTCCCTGGCCACGTGTCTGCCCCGCTGCTGCAGGGCTGCTGTGTCACCCACACATTTTCTGAAAAACCCTTTCTTCGGGATTTTTCCTCCTGAGAAGCCAAGAGGCCTCAGGAACAAAATGCAAACAATGGTTATCTGCTGTGGAATGCAACAGGTGCATCTGGGATTGGTCTCGTGTGGTTGTTTCTAATTAATGGCCAATGACAGCTGGCTTGGACTCTCTGTCCGAGACACAAGCTTTTGTTACGATTCATTTTCTATTCTTAGCCAGCCTTCTGATGAAATCCTTTCTTCTATTCTTTTAGTATCATTTTAATAGAATATATATCATAAAATAATAAATCATCCTTCTGAAACATGGAGTCAGATCCTCATCTCTTCCCTCCCCCTCAGAGCCCTGTGACCAGGTCACACAGCTGGGGCTCCCTAAGCCTGCAAGCAGCCCTGTGAGCACAGCCCAGGCATCCCTGAGCTCCTCAGCTCTGCCTCAGCCCCTGCTGCCCTCCCCAGCACTCACTTGGCCAGAGTCTCAGGTTTAATGAGGATGTTGTAGTAGGTTTTCTTCAGCTGCTCTGTTATCATTTCAAAAACTGCTGGAGTAAAGCTGAAGTCAGACAAGTAATCGATGATGAGCTGAAATAGAAGCTGTGAAGAGAACAGTTTCAGCTGGGGTTTTTGTTGGTTTAATTTAATGCTGTACAATAATATAAACTTATCATTATTCAGACATGGAGCATTACTAAGCAAATTCCTCCATTCTGACAGATGGTCTTCACTAAACAATTCTATCCCAAATGACTGTTCCAGAAGGGCAGTGCTTTTACACAGTGAATAAGCTCAATATCCCAAATCAATAGGAGTTTCCACATTCTATTGAAACAAATCTAGCCTGGATCCCCAACATTTCTGTATTCAATATTCCATGTTTTCCTTTTACAGCTGACCAGCACAATGACATCACAACAGAGATATCATTCAGGATTAAAAAAGAGAATATTCAGACCCTGCTGCATGTGTATTTGGTTTTTTCTGTTAACACTCCTATTAATAAATCTGACAAGTTATTAATGGTCTTAAAGCTCCAGCAAAGCTCTAGCAAAGGAAGTTAATGGTTGTCCCCTCTTCACTGTGTCCTCTCTGTGCCTGCCATGTGTTACAGGAATTTAGGGAATGGGAACAGGGACCCCCACTTCTCTCAGCAAGCCAACACAGAAAACCTGCACCCAAAATGAGCATGTTCAGAAGCTGGATCTCCAAAGTCAAATTGAAACCAAAATCTCTTTTCAGACACCCTTCTCCAGACATCATGCAAACAGGCACAACTTAGAGATGGAAAGGCTCCAATCCTCTTTATGGCCATGGGAGACACAAAGCTCTTTTTATAGGAAAAGCTGTTAAAATTTTAAAGGAGATACAGTTATTTAAGATTTAAGTCAGCCTGAAGTCAGTAATTTGAGCTTGTGTAAGTTCACACAACTCCATCTTTACACATGTAAGCGCAAGAAAAAGCAGCACATTTGCTGCATTACCCTGCCAGAGACCAATTCTTATTTAAAACACCTCATCCAACCATTCACAGCTCCAGAAAATCACACACACTGCAAAGCTGCAGGCACTACAGCAGTGAGGAGAGCAGCAGAGCTTACAGGTAGTTTGTGATTGAATCCCTTCACTCTGATGATCAGGCCATACTCTCCAGCCACCAGCTTGTACTCCAGCTGAGCCACATCTGCTTCATAAGCTGGTTCCCCCAGGTTGTGGGAAAGGATGTTCACAAATGTATCAAACAGGACTATGCTGCAGGGAGAGAAGGGCAGGGGTTAAAAAGAAAGGAAAAAAGATGCACTAAATATGAAAGTTAAGCCTGATGAGCTTGGTGGTACACACAGTGAATTCCAACAGAGATGGAATTTGTGTAAAATGAGATTCAAAAAGAAATTTTCCCAAAAACCAGAAATAGAGAATGCAGATTTCCCTCTGTGCAAAAAGCACATGACACTACTTAAAAATGATCTAGACATCCAGCAATGTGTCAGGATGTCCTTGAAATGTGAAAAATTCCAGCTTCACAAGATTTAAGGTTTCTTCAAGGTAAGAATGCACATTTTAACAAGACAATACTCAAAACATGGAAAAATCACCACAAATGAAATTATTTCACTTTGTGTAAAGGCCTGGGGAACAGATAGACTCAGTTATGCTCAATACTTGAGTAATGAGATGATTATTTATCTACCAAGGTAAAAAATAATAATAAGCTAGAGCAAAGCAGGCTACACAACCTGGAAACTACAGCCCCTGCTTTCAGGTTTTTGTTACTGCCTGGATTCCAATTCAAAGATAAAACTAACACCTCCTGAAAACAGATTTTAAAAGGCTTTCCCAAAACATGATGTGTGCAGGTCTTGGCAGGCTTATGCCACAGCACTGTGACACTGGTACAGGTGGCAATGGCAGCCTGAGGCAAGCCAAGGGCAGCAGGCCCAGGGCTGCCCCCAGAGCTCTGCCTGACCCCAGCTGGGCTCCCAAAGCTGCTGCTGCCTCTTGTCCTGCTCCTGCAGCTCCCACGTGCTGGGACATGCTCAGCACATGACTGTGGGCTGCTCTTTCTGAGCAGCTCCTTCTCTGAGCACTGCTGCTGTCACTTTGCCTTTCCCCAGCCTTGCCCTGAGAATATCACACCATGAACTCCTTACACATTGTCTGCTACAGGCAGGACCTGCTGCAGAACCACCACCAAAGTGCAGATAAAACCACAAGGAAGGTGGAAGGATGTGAGAAAAGGACACCTTATTCTATTCCTGCTTAAAATGAAAGTCTCTTCCCAGTTTTTCACTAGGTATGGGAGTTTAGTTACTCTGCAAGGTAAGCATAAATAATAGAATCCTCACTTCTCTGCAGACTGCTGTATCAATGGAGAGATCAGATGGAATCGAACATAACCTGGGGAGGAAAAGGAAATTTCAATGAGCCATTGTACAGAAAGTGACAACTTTCTGAACTCAGATATATTTCCATCAAGTTGCTCTTTGGTGACAATTTGAGTTTAATGAAAATGGTCATTCATCTGTAACACTTATTTTCTTATTTCAAGTCATCATTAAATGTCTTCTCCTTATTCCAAAAATCTTCCCTTTGAAGTATACCAAATATTAGAAATAAAGCTGTGCTTTGCAGAATACTCCCATGGCATGACCACTATAAATAGAAAAAAAAAACTTCACAGAACATCTGTTTAAGAGACACTAAAAACTGTGACATTCTGCTTGATAGCAGCAATATCTTTTACACCCCTGTCTCTGATGCAGGCTGTATTTTTCTCTTTCTGCAGAAGACATTATGTCCCTTGTAATTACACTGCTCCTTCCTTCTGAAGCCCCTGTCTCAGCAGCACGTTCTGTCTGCCCAATCCTGCCCCCACAGACTGTTCAGTAAATTTCAGTGATTCCACTTTTCAACCTGAGGAATCAGCAGGGTGTCTTTGTTGCCTTAGCTCACCTGCTTCTCCTTTATTGTAGCTAATAAACATATCAAAAGGACCATGGAAGAGCTGCCAGCAAGTTTAAATGGTGAACACTACCACGGATTATTTGCCTTCAAACAAATTCCACAGGGTCTTGCTATTCAGAAAGCCCTCAGGCATTTATTTACCTTTTGGGATTTTGAATTTATCATCCTTCCTGTACCAGAGACAGCCTTGCTGTGTGCTGAGTGTTTTCACTGGATATTCTGTCTCAGGGCAGTCAGAAACTTTCAAAGCAAAGTCAGTGGCTGACAAAGAGAAAAAGCACACCAAAACCACATGTTAGTGTGTTTCACAGACACAATCAGGCTAAATTCATCCAAATCTTCAAAAGTATCAAAAAATACATTTTCCCCCTCCAGTTTTCTAAATTATTTGTGACAGCACTTTCCTGCACCCAAAGAATATCTCTTTTTCACTTCCACACCACAACAGTGGCTGAAGCAGAGCAGAAGAGGTGGCATCACATTCCATCCAGGACACAAGTCCTGGCTTTCATTTCATTTGCTTCTGGCAACAAAGCCAGATGGTATTTAGATGCTTTCAGAAACAGGAGGATTAAGCAAATAAAATTCTCTTCTAAGGTGTCTGGAGGTCTGCATTAACTCTCACTGACTGTGAGGCCTGCTCTGTTATGGATATATCATCTGTAATTTTATATACCTTAAAATAACTCAGTTCTTAAGCTTATAAATAAAAGAAGAGTAGATAAAATCCAGCTGAACAGAGTGCTCATGTTTTTTTAATTTGCAAAAACCGGTTGATACCAGTTTAGGTTGTTTCCAAACACAGCAAATTCTCAAATAAATCACTGGGGAAGATTTCACTCATGCCCAGGTGCCTTACCTATGTATTTGTTCTCCTCTGGAAGGTGTAAATCTGGATTTAACTCAAAGTCACTGTCCCACAAATCACTCCAGTAGCTGTCAATATCTGTTACAAACCATGAAATGCATTAGTTCAACAGGAAGGGAAGGCCATCCTATTCCCAGACATCTTTTCCCAATCTCCAGAAAGATCTGCAGTATCACAGCAGTTTCTTAACATCACCCCATTCCTCAGGATTCTTTCTGAATCCCTTGCTATAAAATCCTCTGGAGCAGCACTGAAGCAGCCCTATTAAAAAGCAAATCAAGTCTGCCTCAGTAACCCAGCTCCCCCCACACCCTGTGCTGCACTGCTGCTCTCTCCCTGAATGGCAGCAAGGGCAGCTCGCTGGGACCTCTGCCTGCCCAAGGAGCTGCAGGAGGGGGAATCCACTGGCAGCCAACAAAGAGCAGCTCTGGGTGCCACAGACACTGATGGTGAGCTCAATAAAGCACTGAGGATTCATTTCCCCACTTGTATTTTGTGTTGCCACCCTTTCACTTCTTCTAATGCAGGAATCAGTCATTCTCAGCTCTGCTGCTGCTTTACCTTCCATGCTGTACTGAGTCCCAAACCACTTCTCCTTGAGGTGACACTGGCCTTCATTGGCAGCAGACAGCAAAACCAGGTTGGCTCTCTGAGGGCTGAGCTGGTTCAGGGCATCAGCAATGATCTGCAAGTTCCAGACAATATTTCAGCTCAAAGGCAGCTCTGACTGCCTGAGCCAGCAAAGACTTCTCAGTTGGAACGGAGGAAGAACAGACATAGCAAGCTTACAAAACAGATTTGCTTTCTGAATACAACAAGTGTTTCAATTAATACAAAACCTGTGCCTGCATTATGTTTCATTACAAATGCCTGTATTACACAGCATGCACATGTTTTCCTTACATCAAAACATATCATCAGAGTTCAAAGAACATTTACCTCGGGCTTGTATTCAAACAAGAGCTGGTCTCCTGTCAGAAAATCTTCCTTCTGAAACAACTGCATGTTCTCACAAAGGTTTTCCACATAGTCAACTGGATCTGTCTGCAAGCAAAGAAATAAAGCTATTTGTCACATAATTAGAAACCCAAGATACCCATTTGCTGTTCTGAGAAGAGCTTGACTAGTCAGATATGTTGAGCATGTGTTGGATGCTGTGCTTGTTACAGCATTTCGTTTCAGTTATTAAATTAAATATGTTTCATAACCATATCTAATGTTCAGTCTCCTCTGAGAATCCTGACATTTCAGACACATCATCTTTGTAGAAGAATCCTTGATTATGCAGTTTACAGGCATGGAATCTACAAAGTTAAAGACCCAGCAGAAAGCACTCCTTGCCTCCAGGGGACACAAGCAGAGCCCTGCAACAATTCAAGATTTAAAGTGACCTGGAAAGCTCAAGGCAAGGAACTGCAGCTGCTGCACGAGCAGCTCTGGCTGTGCTCCTTTCCCCAGCCATGGTGTGCAGGGTGAGGAGGGGGAAAAAAACCAAGTTACCCAGTAAGAAACAGAACATTGCTAAATGCAGTAGGAGTAAGAAAATCTAAACTGAAAGAGCCTGCCTAGAAGGTAAGGAATAAAAAATCAACAATAAATTTTGTTGGGAAAAATCTCACTATTTCTCTGCCTAGAATCCATCTCCTTTCAGCAAAATACAGCCTCATTAAGTGCACAATGTATTTCTTCTCAAATAGAACTTTGAAAATGTGTTTCAAAATGAAAAGGTAATTACTTTTCATGGTTTACCTATGTCAGAACAGAGGATAAATACCTGTTCCTGGTAGTGAAATTCATTAGCTTCAATCTTTTGTATTTCTTCCCATATTCTGCAAAGGAGGAAGAAGATAATAAAAGTGGATTTTCTCTATTATTCCACAACATTTACCAAGAATCTTAAAAAAGGAGCCTTCTAGGAAAGGCATCAATGGGGGGATTGATGATTCATTCAGGTGCAAGACACAGGAGCCAATATTAAATGCACTTCCCAAAATGGCATTTCTCAGAACTGGCAGAAAGTTCTTCCATTTTCCAAAGGGAGAGTTAACAAAGAAGAGTCAAATTCTGATACCAAATTAACACAAAGGCTAACACAAGAACACCCAGTCCTGACTCCCACAGACCTGGCTCAACAAATTCATTTAAAATGAGCACAAAACTGCACCTGACCTCTACACTAGTTCAGCCTCCTAAACTGAAGGAATCACATCACAGTAAGAGAAACTGAAAACCACCAAGAAATAAGCCTAAACATTTAGAAAATTTCTTTTTAAACATTTTTAAACTGACATGTTTTCCACACAGACAAGTTTTACCAGCGACTCCCTGTTTATGCTCCAGGAACTGCACAAACAGGGCAAACACTACAAATAACAGGATCAGGGAGGACACCAGCACAAACACTTGCCTTTGATCTGGCCCCCTTCTCTGCAGCATCTTCACGTACTGGAACACAACGTGGGCCACCTGCAGACAGAAAGAGCAGATTCACTTTGCAGCCATGAGGGGAGCAGCAGGAAACACAAGCTGCAGGCCACCACACCTCATAGAAGTGCTTGTAACCTTCATCAGTCAAAGTCACAGAAATGCTGAAGATGGAGTAAGTGGAGTTCTGTTCAAACCCTGTCTCTCCATTTCCTCCATACAATGCAAGGGCCCAAAACCTATGGAAGAGTGAAAGGTATTTGTTAATTAATCTTTTCAACTTTGTTTGAGCTTAGCTAGAAGCAGTATATCACAGGGAATCTCTATTTCAGAGGCTTTTAATCCATTTATAGTTTACAAAAAGCTTTTCCAGTTTAAGGATGTGACCTCAGGACACAGAATTAAAGAAAAACAGTGAAAAAGCTAAGTAACCTTTTGGAGATCTCAAAGATCAGTCAGAGATACTGCTGATCCATGACTCACAGACAAAAATCCCATTTATTTCTTCCTTGGGTTTATCATCACCTCACAGAATACCACTACAAAACACTGATAAAAAAGGCAGGCTTGGCCTGCTTTTACATCTATAGAAAATATAAATACACAAAATAGAGTTTATCTATATTTGAATGAGATCAAAGCATTTAATAACCATGCTTAAAAACCACTTACTTTTTCCTAAGGAAAGAAAGAACACTGCCTTTGCCTTCATGTCCCACCAGCCAGGAAATATAATGAAGAGGCTTCACCCTAAGAGAAAGTTTGGAGGAGATTAGATGCCAGGAGCTAACACATTTCACAGAAAGAATTCAAATCACTGGGCTAATGACTAAAATATGCACTGTCTCTTCTTTCAGGGCAAGTTTTGCATTTTCAGGCAGAATTAAGATAATAAGCTGAAAGTGTGGGAGTTGAGAACATAATGACTGATCTGAGTCAGTGAGGAAAGGAACTGTATTTGCAGCAGTTGAATTCATTTTTAAATGAATTCAGCTAGGGGGCTAGCTGAACCAAAGTAATCAGTTAGACAAGTAAATGAGATTCTTTGGTTTGTTGTGAAAGTCAATAAATTATTCACAGCATAAACAAGGTAGAAGTAAAATGCAGCACAGTGTACCTGTAATACTGTTCTTGTGGGGGAAGTGCCCAAGTGATGGTCAATGAATGAACTTTCCTGATTGGAACAACTGGACACAAATCAATTGATTAATTATAAACATACATGACGAGACAGAGATAGGAAATTTTACATAATAAAATGTATTATTTTATTATAGAACCAGAACTCCCCACTGAAAATAACAATAGAAAACCTACAAACACTAAAACCATCCCATGGACCAGCAATTCACTGCAAAACTGAAGGGATCAGAGGCCCTTTGAACAAAGCCTAACAGGATGACAATATGTTTTTGGAATCAAAAATACTCCACCTTGCCTGGTTGAAAAAAAGAATAAAAACTATGTAGTTTAAATCCTTTATTTTAAAAAAAGGGCCTTTGCACAGCTCTGTCAAGAAATAGAGAAGTTGAAGACCCCACAACCATTACTCCATGGAAAAGATAAGATCTGATTTAGTGCATATTAATGCAATCACATTAATTGCTGTGCATCAGCACAGACTGGCAGTAAAACTGACAGATACTGGGAGATGTTGCATGATCCAAATTCATAATGACAATTAAATCAGAGCTTTTAACATATAATGCTACAAAGCATTAAGGCAGACAGACCCCTCACAAGAAAGAATAGGTAAAAGCTATTTTAAACCACACAGAATTACTCTACAAAATATCTGGATCACCCAAAGAAAATTTCTTTCAGCATGCAGGTATTCAAAACATTGAAATCCGTTTCACTTACCTCTGTAAAGCTTGTGAAACTCTGGTGTGTCAAAAGGCTGAGTCAGATGGCCAAAGCTGGGCTTGGGTAAACCACTAAACAGCAAAATGGAAGTGTGATGTTACTGGCAGGGGTGCACTGAGATACTCAAAGGCATCAGAGAGGACACCAGAGAGCCTGGGCAGGGCCCTTTTCCCTTTTTTAAGGGTGCAGCCCAGCATCCCCCATTCCCAGGGAGTTCCCTGCCCACAGTTAGAACTGAGCAATTAACCCAGAGGGGTGGGTACCACCCAGCACCTCCCCTTCCTGCTGTACAACAGCACCAAACCTGATTCTGTACAGCCAAGAACAGCAAACAACATCCTGAGTTCACCCTGCTCCCAGGGAATCCTGATGGATTGGCCTGGGGGGCAGGAGGGATGAGGAGGGAGTGGCCAGGACAGACAAATGTGTCTCTGAATGGCATTAGGCTCTCACAAGAGCAGTGCCAAAAACCACAGAAACAAAAGGGAAAAAAATACTTTTCAAGTTAGCAAAGCTTTTGCAGAACCCCCTTTTTAGAGGGCATATTGGATCAACCTTTAAAAAAAAAGATTTATTTCTAACCTACTGCCACACAAGGATGACACTTAAATTCCAGATACGATGTTAATTAATTTTGCTTCCAATTATTTTTGACATAAAGCAAAGATAAGCAATGTGAAATGATAATCTAAGTTTGAATGACTTATCTTAAAGTCAAGGCATCAGCACATATTAAGCAAACACTGCTCCAAGTTAGCACCACACAGCTCACAGCCTAAATAATTAAGAAGAAACAAAGTCTTCCTGGAACAATTAAAAGTGGTTTTTAATCTAAAAAGTTGCCCTTTTTTTTTCCCCAGATAAGAATGTTAATTAACAAATGGTAATTTCCTTTGTTTCTCCAGTAAGGGATTTTTTAAAAATGTCATTTTAAGAAGAGATAATTTTATCATCTGCAACATCTTTATGCATCAAATGAATCTTACTTATTTGGGATCTCAGAGAAGATTTCTGTCACCCACTTTTCCAATGTATCCAGTGTTTCTATAAAAGAGAGAAGAAAGACAGAAATGCAATTTCCTCAAGATCTAAGACAAGTTACCTTATCTCACCAGTTCAGTTATTTCAAAGAGGCTGCAAGTCAGGGTATTTGAAAACTGCAAAGTTCTAAATTCTAAACTTCAAAGCTGTTGGTTTGAACCAATTCTTAACATTTGCTGAGCTGCATCTGTGGCCACAGCTCTGGGTTTGTGTAGAAGGCTCAAATCCCAGGCTGACACAACTGGGATTTCAAGTTCAGCAACATCTGGAGTGACTGCAGAAGGAATTACTGTCTTAGGGATCTACAAAATCACCAGGACTTGCAACTCTTTCCATGACTCTCCAGATTATACACAGGAATTTTCCCTCTCAAACTCAGTCCTGCAGTTCTAAGGATTCCTTCTCCCCATCCTCTTTTCTGAGGGAAATAAGTCACAAACCAGAAAGGTTTTTTCAAATAAAAACTTTGCTTGTTTAAGCAACCATTCTGAACTCCAGAAGTGATGTTGTATAAGTAAACAACAGCAGGAAAAAAGTCTGGATGGGGTAGGAGGAGGATTTGCTGCTGGGTTTGTTTCAACAGAGAAGGAAATACAAAACTGACCTGGCTGGTTATCAGCTACCACCATTTTCTTCTCAAACACACAGAAAATACAACAATCCATCACTGGCTAAATGATTATTCAAGAGGCATTCAGCACCCTTACTGTCTAGACCAAAATTAAAAGCAAAGGAGAAGAAAAGAAAGAATGCCTCTATTATTATCATCTCCATGTTAGAGATGGGAATTGTAATCAGTTTTAGCATTCAATAAAACTCCTCCCTCAACACAAACCTAACTAAAATAACTTCTGAGAAATGTGTTTCTTCTATTCTCAGCAGAAACAACACATAGGTCTGCAGTTCTCCACTGAAATAAAATTCTAATCCATTTTTATAGAATTTTTCAAGCTATGGGGGAAAAAATAGAACTTCTACTCCTCCAAGACAAACAAGACAATTTGATTGGGAGATTCAGTCTCAGTGCCCCCATCACTTACTGAGGAGTTCCACTGTTGATGGCAGAGAAATCAGCAGCATTAATTCATTTAAGTGGTTTGACTCTTCGTTGCTACAGGATTATTTCTGAAATGTCATCCTTGAGATTTTCCCTTCTGTGTTAACATGGAATCCATTCAAAAGGTTTCTCAAGAAGCAGCAGGGTGACAATAACACAGCACAATTGCTCAGATCTTGTTTCATTTGGAAACCAGGCTAAAATCTACATATAAACACCCTCTGCAGGACTGGACAAACCACCAGACTGGCTCCAAAAGCCCCCAGGGCAGCAATGAGGCTGCTTTTAAGGAGAACTGATGTTACCTTTAGACTGGACAACCAGGGTCATGTAGTGAGCAGAGTAATGGCGCTGCCAGAATTCCCTCAGCCTGGTGTAGGTGTCGATGTTGTTCAGTTTGGGCTCGTGCTTGAGGGTGTCTGCATTCCCTGCAAACACCACAGGGGAGCCAGGTCACTCATCCACACAGCAACAACACACCTAGTGAGAGTTCACTTCCCTCCCTAGCTCTAGTCATGGTAAAGCACATTAAAAATATCTAACAGAAAACTGGAGTGAAAGGAGTGTTAAGTGAAACTGGCTATTTTCTGATTTCTGGTTCTCATCCAAAGCACAGCTGATATTTTTATATCAGGAAGGCCAGAGTCCTCCTGCATTATCACATCTCTCACTGTGCATTGCCAGCCATTCCCTCACCAATGGAACTTCCACAACAGCAGAGGGAAAAAGAGGAGGAAATATGAAATTCAGTGTATGTCACCACAAAAAATTTATAAAAACAAGCTACACTTCAAAGCTGGTAACTCCAATACCCATCAATCACACTGCTATTTACACACTCAGCAGCACCACAGGGTGTGGGAGAGAGGACTGGACTGTCCAAGGACAAATTTCTATTTTGCTCCCTTCACATGGCTGTGAAGGTCTGACTCCCAGAAGTTCAACAGTGAATTATTTACTTTGAAAAGCCTCCCTTGACAGACAACCAGAAATAATTTATTTTTCCAGGAAATTCTAACAGCAAAAAAACCAAGCTTAAGCAACATGGAGCTGACTCAGAGAGCAGCACCTTTGTGTTAAGAGAAAGTTCCATAATTATACACCTTGGGCACCCAGCTATAACATAGCAAAAAGCAGAAAGAAAAGTATCTTAAAAAGGAGACAGCTGCTTTTATTCCCAACCATTTTCCTGTAAAATGGATAATTGCTTGAACTCTTCTGAACAAGTTTAATGGTTGCTGTGATATGACAGTTCATGTTAGTGCATCTAACCACTCAAACTTCTAAGTGGTTACAAGTTTAAGTATCATTACCATTTCCTAACAGAAATACAGGACTTACCCCAAAAGAATTTCTTCATAGGATGTCCAGGCCTGGCAAGACTCCCAAATAACATTTCTTTTCTGTTTGCATCAGAGGGCCTTGCAAGCTGATACTCTGTTAATTATAAGAATTTGCAGTGGCATGCATCAAAGTTTGACATCATGTTCCCACAAAACAAAGCACAAATCCCAGCCAAACTGAAAAGGAGACATACCACATAGATGAAGTCTGAAATTTCTTTTAATATATGAATGCAGTAGTGAAATAAGAAAGTAGTAATGAATACAAGAGGAAAAATGTAGCTGAGAAGTAAAGAAGGTGTTAGAAGTAAAGGAAGTGTCAAGAAGGAAAAGCATGAAAAATCCTGCCTGAATGCTCTGATTATGTTAAGTTCAATGGGGACAAAATTAATCAATATTATGCAGGACCAGGCCCTGCAGTAAGAGCCAGAGAACAATTAAAAATCTGTTTCTACCATATGTCACACAGAACAACCCCTAGCCTAATAATGACATAAGGAATTGAAAGGTGAACAAGATAAGTTTCTAAAAATGCAGTTTTACAACCACTTTACCCTAATCTAAAAATGGGGCTCTGCCAAAATCAATTCACCCTCCTGAACTGCATTTTCCCATTCCTGTTTTGCTGGCAATAACAACCATGTAGAGCAGAGCTGTAAACTAATTCCTGTGGCTGGGCTCTCCTGCAGCCAGCCCAGCCAGCTGACACCATTTCCTGGGCAGCACAGCACCACGGTGGCCCTGCAAGGCAAGGACTGGCTCTGCACCACCAAGGTGTAAAATGGCTGCAGCTGCTGAAGAACCACACCTCAACTCAAAGGCAGCTCCTTCTTTACACTGACTTTTATCTAAATTCAAAGATCAAATCACCCACTTCTCCTTGCAGAAGACAGATAAAGAAAATTACTTGGAATAAATATTTGACCTAGTTGGGATATCTGGTTTTTTTTTTTCCTAAAACAGTGACATTTTAGAGGCAGTCTGGGAGTATCCATCACACTCCACTTGCTTCTGTGCCTGGTTTAATTTCCTTCTGGGAAGTGACTTTTTAGTTATTCAGGTGTTAGAATAAGGAGACAAGTAAAATCACCTCAACTTATTGTATGAACTCTGCACAGGGCTGGAGAGAGCTCTAGGGCTGTGATGGAGCTAAAATCATTTTGTTCACTGCAGGGCATCCACATGCTCATGTGACCTGCCAGTTTCTGCCAAACCACTTCAGATTATTAATTTCCAATTAGTGAAAATGTGAGGGTAAACTCTCACAGTGCTGGCACCACACCCAGTCTTTCTTCCTCTAAAAGCCACTGATATCTGCCAGCCACAAAGCTTCAATTCAAGAGTTTCATCTCTCTGGAAAATTATGTGAAGTTGACTGAAGTGCTTAGAAGGGGATCCAACACAGAAACCAATAAACAATATTACAAAGTAGGTTTTGTTTTAAGAAGATGGGCTAAACACACAGGAAAAGATTCTCTACTTACCACTGTCCACAGCCTCCACTTCTCGATCTATGGCATCCCTGATCATTAATGGGTGAATAAAGAATTGTGCCCACCTATGGAACAGAAAAATTAATTTACTTTTCTTCAGTGTCTATTAAACTAGGCCAAAACACCAGTAATTAAATCCAACATCTATTTTGGTTTACAAAGTTGCCTGACTTATTAGGATCTATGTCATTCTTGACTATGATGTCTAAAAGAAAGACAAAAGCCACCAGAAAGCAAAGGGCAGAACTTGCCAGCTCCAGAGTGGGACTGAAGTGGTTGGATGCAGTAGGATATGGGTGCAGGACTATCTGCATTACATCCTGAAAATGAGCCACACAAGTGATCCACCTAATCTGGGATCTGGAGAGAACAGGGACCAGCATCAGGTGCTTCAGAGAAAATCCCAGCTGTTCCTCAGGAACAACATGACCACAGAGCAAGTTTCTTCCTAACTCCATGAAACACAAGTTTCTATAGCCATTACAATTTTATTATCTACCATAAAAGTCAGTGTTGTCATCCAAATAAATTTCTTCTGTATCCTCAGAGAGCAGAGCACTGGAAAGGGAGAGATCTGCAGTGCATGGAGACTCTGCAGAAGGCTGCCAGAGAATCTCATAGTTCTGGTTTATTTGCTGAGGATTTTTTATGAAAAACTGAACTGGCTGAAGCAAAAGGTTAGGAGCAATAAAAGGTTAAAAGTAATATATCTGTGATGGAGTTCTATGGCCAGAAGACCCATTACACTGAAGACAACTGAAAGGTGGTGTCTTTCCATTTCTTCAGATCCACAAGTGCTTGAATGAGCAGAATTCATCCTCAGCACTCATTTATCTCCTTTGTATGAGAAGCTGTCCTACAGAACTCCCAATTTCTGTTTCCCTCTGCACTAAGCAAGCTGTTGTGACAGATTGCAATCATATTTTTTTGATTCATTTGCACTTCCAAACATCTTAAAAAGCTGAATTAATCTGCAAATGGAAGCTGAAATTGGCCTAGAAAAATAAAATTTAGGTTATACTTGAAAAAACGTGCAAACACTGGCTCTTGTGTCAAAGTAAATTTGCAGTGGAGCCTATTCTCCTCCTGAGATATTTTATGGCACCAAGAATATTCAGCTACACCCCTATGAATGAGAAATTCCTCTCACTAAAGGAAACCATGCCAACCAGTGGAGCTCTGTTGTTCCCAAAGCACAAAAGAGCAAGTTAAGCACTTTCTGGCAAAAGAGACATTCAGCAGTGAATAACCTGCACGGGGTTAAACGCCTCCCTCTGAGACACACTTTGTACCACGACTTTGAAGGCTGCCTGAAACAAACTAACAATTTAGAAGAAACAGTAACTCTGCCAGAACAGACATTTCAAAGGATGAGTCCCTGGGATTCTGGGAGCACTTCCCCTCTGATCAGTTGTCACGTTGCATAACATTTCTCCTGTCATCAATACTACCAGTTTAAAAGTGCCAAAACAATCAAAGAGCTGCATGTGTTAAGATTTAAACATGGGTCCTACATAATCCCACAGCAAAAAAAGCAGCAACATATCCAAAGGGAAACAGCACTTTCCTAATTCAGCATCACTGCTGTAGTGCAGGCAGCTATGGAAGTTCAGCAACAGCTTTGATCATCCCAAAATGAAAAACTGGACAAACACACCCAGGCTCCTGAGGCACATCCAGACCTTAATTAACACCTAGTCACCATTCATACAAAGTTACCTATCCAGGGCCTCTTTGAAGTACTTCCTCTGCACATCAAACTGGAACACTGTCCTCTCACAGTCCGTCGAGGCGTTGTCACCACCCCCGTGCTTCTTCAGGAACGCATCGAAGCCGTTCTCATCCGGGTACTTCAAACTGCCCATAAAAACCACTGCAACAGAAAATCCCCAGCAGGGCCAAAATGGCATCAATCTGTTCATCCTGACTGCAGCTGTGAGGATTAACCCCTCTGTGAGTGACCCACAGCCCACAGGCAGAGGAAATTGAGGCAATGACTGAACACCAGCAGCCTGGCTGATGTGCCCAGTGCCTGCTGCAGTTTGCCTCTGACAGTGCCCTCCCAGGCAGGCATGAACAGCATTTTGAAACACACCTGGTCAGAAACTTCACGTGGTTTCTGTGTCCACACTATTAATTCATCACCCTTCACCAGGAGACAAAGGTCTGTAGCTCCAACCTGGTCTATAGAGCCACAGATAACACAATTCCCCTCTATTTAATGGCTAACAAATGAAGTTGATACAAGCTAAAGCACAGCTTGGCAAAGTGTAGGACACACCTTCTCCCATATTAACAACTCCTTACTAAGTCAGTATTTATACAAAATCACAAGCTCATGAAAATAAATTCTCAAACAGCCAAATTAGGAATTGAGACTAAATACTTCAGAAATGCAGAGCTACATAGCACCCATTTTGCACTGAAGCTGGAGGAGACAAACAGGAGCAGATACATACTATGTTCCAGGAAGTGTGCTAATCCAGGCAGATCTTCAGGATCAGAGAAGCTGCCAACAGCAACACAGAGGGCTGCTGCAGACTAGAGAAAATACAACATTCTCAGTAAAAGCTGCTTCAGGAAAATGACAGAAGTACAAGATGAATCAATTGGGACAGGCACAATAAAAAGAACACCTAATCACACAGTTTCAGACCTGAAGAAAGTTCACTAGATATTTTTGCACCCTCCAGCTTTAAGCACATACCTGCTTTTCTGAACAGCCTCTCTTTCTTGTCTCTTCCTTTTCAGCCAGCTCTTCTAATTCACTGTCGTCAGAATCATCGAAATCCTCATTATCTCCATCACTGTCCTCACTCTCATCCTCCTCATCACACTCATCATCATCTTCTTTGCCATCTTCAATCTCAGCTCCAGAGTCATCATATTCATCACTGCCCTCTTCAGAATCATCATCATCATCATCATTATCCTCCTCCTCCTCCTCTGAAGATGTTGGGGCACCATCCAAGTAATTCAAATCCGAAATCAAAAGTGCACATAAGCCATTCTGCAGTTTGATATACCTGAAAGAATAATTTTGTGCAATGAATACGTTCATTTCCTAAGTCTGAATTTTTAGAATTGTAAAAATTTCATTATTTCATGTAATACTTAGAGAGTGATTTCCTAATGAAAATCTGAATGGTAGCCAAGACTGAGTAATTTTATAGCAGGAAAGTAAAACATTCTTCTGCTATTCAACAGCTCTAGGAATAAGAAGCAGTTCAGGGCAGTAGCAGAAGCCATAAGGTCAAGCTCACTGATTTTGGCTTTCATTCTTCTCTTTGTGAAACATTTAAGCTATTAGCACTCACTTCATGCACTCAGGACAGGCAAACCTGAACTTCAACCCTCTTTTAGGCCTGTCAGGCTCTTGGAAACAGGGATGATGTGACAGAAGGAAGATCTTAGTCTTTGCTTCTGGGTAGGCCCCAGAGCATTTGATTTGATTTGTTTTCATCAATGGTTTCTAATAACTGATGTCTGCAGCTGTAGCAGGCAAGTGTTGGAAAGGAGAGAGCTCCTCTGCAGGCTCCACAGAACCAGGCACAGGGAACTGGCTGGGTGTCACAGACATTCTTTCATAAAAATCCTCTCTTTGGGATTTTTCCTCTTCTGGGAAGCTGAGGCCTCAGAAAGAGAATGTAAACAATAATTAATGTAAACAATAATTATCTGCTGCTGTGCAATGCAATAGGTGCACCTGTGATTGGTTAATGTTCCATGTTTACAATTAAGGGCCAATCACAGGACCAAGCTCGGGGACAGATTCACAGAGAGCTCTCTTGTTTTTAGGTTCCTATGCTATTCTTAGCTTAGCAGCTTCTGAACTTTTCTCTCTATTCCTTTTAATATAGTAATAATGTAATATATATCATAAATCAATAAATCCAGCCTTCTGATCATGAAGCAAGATTCTCGTCTCTCTCACCCTCACAAGCCATGTAACAGCTGGGCTGCTATCAAGAAGCAATAAACAGTTCTCTCTGTGTGTGTTTATACATGCAGAGAAGTTTTTAAACATGTGTGTATACATAAAAATAAAACCCCACAAGCCCTCTGTGCAGCACCCTTCTCCAACTTTTCACTCTGAGGACTGCAAGCACCAATGCTCTGCACTACAGAGCCCTTATCAGTATTCATTTACCATCAAATCTGGAGCAGAGTCACAATTTAGCAATTCAGCCAGAGCATCCCTGCCAGGAGCTTGCACCAGCAGCAGAAAGGAAGGAATGCTGGTCCAGAAAATACTTCATGCACCCTATGAACCAGTGTTAGAGACCTGTGGTATCTGATCCAGCAGAAACACACACACAAAAAAAGCAAGCTAGAATAAAATAATCCCATGGTCACATCCCACGCTCCCAGAAAGATCTGAGTTGCAGAGCACAGAATCACAGAACAGTCTTTGTTGGAAGGGGCCTTTAGAGGTCATCTGCTCCAACTCCCCAGTTTGTACCAGGTCAGAGCCTTGCCATGTGGACACAGCTCCTGGACTATCAAGTCTATGAAAAAAGCTAATAACAAAAGTCTGATGGTTGTGTTAAGGTTATGACTCATGAGCCAAGGGGAGGGGACAGAGCTTACTCTGGGCCAGGGTTCTGTGATCCTGCACACACCCAGTTTCCTGCTGCAAGACTGCTGAGCAGGACAAATCTGCTCTACCCAAAAGCAAAGTGCCTTTTGACTCATTCAAACTGCAGCACACACTGTGCAACTTGCAGGGATGCTCTGCTGAACTGCAGGAGGCACAGAGAGTGCTGGAATGTCTGTGAACAAAGTGAGTCCTCCTGCATTCTGAAAGCACATTGGAGAACCATTCCCACCAGTGGTATGGTTCCCATCCTGCACAGCTGCAGCTCTCCTGAATGTCCCAAAACACAAACTGCCCACGTGGGCAGCTGAGAGCCAAAGCCCTGCCAGCCCTTCCAGCACTTCCTTCTCCACACACAACCTCTGCCCTGCAGGTCTGCACAGCTCCTGGAGAAGCCCAGCCCTGGTGGGGGCAGAGGACAGAGCAGGGCTGTTGTTCCCACAGAACAATGTGCCATAAAGCTGCTCAGCCAGGTGTACCCAGCAGCTCCTGCTGATCCTCTGCACAGAGCCCCATTAGGCTGATGGAGCAGATTATACTAATTTTACATTGCTCATCTGGAGGCTCGTGGGTGCTGCACCCAGGACAAGGCTGGTGCTGCTGGAGGCTCTCAGATTTCACTCCAGCAGGACTGAAACAGCTTGGGTTATCCAGAGCACGGGCACCACTGACACAGGTGTTCTTTACTTTTTCCATGTTTCAGTCCAATGGAAAAGGACAAATGTAACTAATATCCACTAGTATACAAAATACAGTGCCAAAAATGCAATGGCATAAGGTAGAAACAGAAGCAAGCACAGTTCAATTGTATTTTTGAAGGACTATACAGCATTGATGCAAGTGAGGCCAAATTATAAAATACTGCTTACATCTCCTGAATAAGTTTAAACAGGATTGTTCTCACACAAAGCTTTTCTTTGACAATTGTTTAGAAGTTAGTATTGAAACACAGTGCATGGTAAACCCTGATAGAAATGCTATAATTTCACAAATGATGATAAATACAGGACCATGAAATTCCATATATGGATAAATGTAAATATAACATACATTTCTGGTAAATATAACCACACAGTTACAGCTCTAATGAGCAAACTTTTATCAGGACAAATATTTTGTCCCAACAAGCCCACTTCTGAAAATACATCCTGATATCTATGTCAGAGCTGCTTTGGTTTTGTGAATGTTATTTGAGAAAGCAAAATAAGACATTTATGCTATAAACAATTTATGCTATAAACAAACACTCTCTCCAATTCTCACATGCAAAGGATGTTCCTGAGCCTCAAATTAGACAGTGACAGCTTTCAATGGATTTCCAAAGTTTCATCCACCAGAGTGCTGCTTCAGACAGCAAAGGCAGGAGTTTCTTAACATCAGCACTGTGAGCTTTGCATGAAGACAAGCCTGCCACAAAGCAGCATGACTAAGAATGGCATCAGGAGAGGCAGGCAGAGATCCAGAGGAAGCAGCAGGGAAGCAGGGCAAGGAGGGAGGGAGCAAGTTTCTCCCTGAGCCAATGGGCACAGCCCTCCTCAGGCAGCCAGCAGGGAATCTCACTGCAAATCCAAACTTCAGCCCCAGGCTCAGGCAGCACATTCTCCACTGGCTGCACAGATTAGACATCATGAAAAGTAAAGATAAAATTTTTAAAGCAGCTCAAACAAGGGCTGGATAATCTCCTGTCTTACAGGAAGAAGTTATAACAGTGTCCTTTCAAGAACAGACTGTTTACAGCATCCAACAAGCTCAACCTCTGCTGGAGTTCTCATCCGAGTCTCTCACTGGGTCTGGGGCCACAGATGCTGTGTGGGCTGTGCTCAGGGAAGTTGATCTTTTTCATCACTTTTTGGGTATTACTCAGAAATAGTGAAATGAAAACACAAACAAAATGGCAGCCTAAAAGCACATTGCCTCAACTCACACATACATTTGCGTTAAAACTTAGAAGCTCATCTAAAACACGAAGAGCAGCAGTTCTTAAGTTGGGATCTGCTCTGAAATACTTAATATACTTAAACGCACTTTGCACTGACGGCTTTCGGAGAGGAGCTGCCGGGCCGAGGGCTGCGAACTGAATTGGGCATTGCTGTGCCTGGAGAACGCCCAGCAGCGAGCAGCCTGGCACAAGGGCCGATCCCACCCTCGGGACCGCCGGCCTCCTTTCCCCACAGCCAGCCCCAGTGCTCCGGGACCAGCCCGGCTTCCACCCCCGGGTCCCCGGCCCACCCCACGCCCGGCTGGGCTGCCCCGGGGCCAGCTCGTCCCGCTGCACCCGCCCTCACCGGTACTGCTTGGGGTCGCTGGGGGACTTGACGATGTCGGGGTCACCGAGGTTGTGTTCGGGACCGGCCCCCCCGCGCTCTTCCTCCTCGTCCCCGTGAGGCGAGCGGCCCCCGGCGTCGCGGCCCCCCTCCGCGGCCTGCTGCCCCACCGCAAGCTCCGGGCTGCCGTAGCCGCACGTCGCCTTGTTCCTGCCGGGCATGGCAGCGGTGCCGCCGCTCCACAGCGGCCGGACAACGGCCCGTCCCCGCCGCCAGCCCCCGGCCACGGCCCGCCCGCGGGGACCCCCGGCCGCCGCCGCCCGCCCGCTCCGAGCGAGGGCGGCCGCGAGAATGCGCATGCGCATAGCTGCGCAGCGCTCCCATTGGTGGAGGCAAGGCTGCCGGCGTGAGCGGGTGGGGGAAACCATGGGTGGGAGAGTGAAGGGCTGGGTCTGGCTGCTTTCAAGAATCGGGCGGAGCGGGCAGAGAAATCAGAGGGGTGAGAAAAAGGCGGAGGAGCGGACACAGATTTCGGGAACTGCTCTATGCGCCGCCACGTTTCAATGAGCATGCCCGCCCGTCGCCTGAGCTGTGCTCCCCTGCTCTCGCCTTGGAATAGTCCAACAGCCAGCTGGCGGAAGTCAGCCTCCTGCCTTTAGCTCCTTCACCGATTGGTCAGGCTGGCTGTCGCTCAAGCCTGCAGGGACCAATCAGTTCTCGGGCCGGCTGCCGGCGGCATGGCGGGTTATGTGTGCCGCTGTTCCCGGGAAGGCGGAACGCGGCTTGTCCCGAGCAGCGCAAAGGCCGCAGCCATGGCTGCCCGACAGAAACCGCTCCTCGACCTCTGCCTGCCCCTCCGGCAGCTCCCTGCGCTCTGTGGTTCCTGGGCATCCTTTCCTCCATCCCGCTACAGTGCCCATGGGGCGGCAGCGCGAGCGCTGCTCTGCCTCTCGGCTCTGGCGCTTCCCGCCGGCGCCGCCGGGACCCTGCGCTTATCGCAGCCTCTGCACCGCTCCCGTCCCGCTCCGCTCCCCGCAGCGCCCGGCAAACGGCGGCCTTGGCTGCGGAGGAGGAGCTGAAGGCAAGAGGCCGACCCTGAGGTACAGGGGCGATCACTCAGCCTGGGTTAACTCGGCCGGGTGCCCACCTGACGCTCCAGCGCTTTGGTTCTCCACCAGATGGAAGCCAAGACCTCCCAATCCAGGGTTTCCCTGTGGCTTTTGCTGAGCGCAGCACGCTCGGTGCTGGTTTGTACAACCACAGAGAGCCGCTCCTGAGGAGCTGTCACCTCTTTCTTTTCACACCCACAACTCTCCTGCCAGGCAAACACAAGGCTCTCTTCAACCCCACATCACAAATTTCGAGTTTGCCTTCAGTGCAAGCAGGTTTATTTCCCGTGCCCTGACAAATCAGTGTCTCTCATTCTGCCATTCCCCTTACAAGTTAATACAAATAACAATTACTCCTGACTCACTGCTGGTACTGAAACCAGCTGCAGGCCATTTAAGGGAAAAAGCTTTCTCTGTATTCCTTCACAGCAAACAGAAGATTATGAGATACATCTCTGAATTAATATACATATTGTGTATCAGTCACCTGTGATGGTTCGTTATTTGAAATAAATTCTGCAGGATTTCTGCAAAAAGTATGAGGCTTCCCATGTATGCAATATCAGGCAAGGTAGAATTCCCAACTCTTTTCTCCAGACTGCCATGTAGCTACTTGCTGGTTTGTGCTGTGAAAAACAATTCTGCCCATCCCAGTTTGAAGGGTCTGGAATGCACCTGTATTCTTTAAAGAATCAAATCTGACTTGACCAGAACAACAAAACACAGTTATATATATTGTGTAGGAAAGGGAAAGGTCTTTTTTGCTAAGGGAAAAAGAGTAAGTGAAAGAAAATAATTGAAATCTCATTTCTGCTGAATCCATTGTCTTTTATCAGGGAGCTGCTGAGCTGACAAATCAATATTTGCACTGAGGTTATATCTCCACAGCTAAAAATCTGATGTGGATTCTTTTTTTATTTTATTGCTAATTATACAAGTTGCCCTATATGTTATGTTAGAACATAACACTATGCATTTATTGGCCAAATAATCCTTCTCCTCACTGTTCTAAACCTGCATAGTGATTCCAGATTGCTCGGTTCAAAGACCATCACCTGTCAAAGATCAATGTAGTTGATGGATTTTTAAAGCATTAAAAAGACTGGAGGACTCCTAACTCAATAAATGCAGCTGACACAAGCTCTCTGGCCACACCCAGTGAGTACATTTCTCTTTATTTTGCAGTTTGAGGAGTTTAGATACAACAAGCACAGTCCCAGCACTGCACAAATCACACTCTCAGCACGAGATCACACACACACCCCCAACACGTCACAGTAGAGATTCCCAAAAGCAACAGACAGAGGGATCAAGCCTTTAGCACAATGAGCTCAAACCACTCCAAAAAAAGTTGCACTTTTGTCCAGAAATTTGTGCTTTTCTTCTTAGAGCTACTACACTTTGAGACACAGCAGAAGGAAATTACAAAAGCACTCAGTGGTGTCATGATCCAACACACTACAGGGCAGTGGGCAGGCACTCCACTCCTGCTCCTGGCACCAGCAAGTCCCCCCAGTCAGACATCACAGACCAAAGGTAAAAACTTTCCAGAATTTTCCCTCTTAAGACAACCAACTTCTCTCCATGTCCACTCAGTTTTAAAATGTTGCCTCCCTTCAAAGCCACAAAAAGTTGACAGAATAACAGGATGTCTTTGCCACGTTTCATTTGCAGTTGTGTTTTATTAGTCACTCTTACTTTTCTGAAATTATACTTTGTGCTCGAATCTGAACCCAGAAAATCTAGCCCCCCACACACCCATCTAGAACAAGATTAAAAAAAATAAATCAACAACAAAATGCAGAAAGATAATCTAATAATATTGGCACAAATACCTGCCAACACTCACATTTTGGTTTGTGATATTTTTATCTCTCTCAGACAGTGCTGTTTTTCTTACATGTTTTTGCCTCCAACCAAGCATTCAGCAGCCAACTCTCCTTTTCCTTCATCCTGCAAGCTGCTGATGAGAGAAGATCCAGCCTGGAGAGGTAAAACTACAGGATACAGGGGAAAGGCTGCAGGACAGAGAGATTCTGGGCAGAGGACTGGGGACAGGAATGTGAACACAGCAACACCCCCAGCACTCTGCAAGCCGTGCTGAGAAGTTTGGAGGCAAGGGCAGCCCCTGGAAGGGCTCTCACTCCTTCCCTCAGCACCAGCCAAAGCACAGGGAAGGCAGCACAGGGATGCTGCAAGGCCTCCTCCTCCTCCTCCCCAGCCTGGCAGCTTTGATTCCTCCCTGTGTTCTTCATCTCTTTAGAGGCTTGACACAAAATCCAGCCCCTTCCTCTTCACGCTGTCAGACAGAAATGCTCTGTTTTCTGCTCCTTCCCACAAAAAAAACCTGAGGTCCATGTCTGGAGGACAGCAACAATTCTCAAAATATCTGGGGATTTATTTGTTTGTTTTATGTTTTTTAAAAAAGCATATTCTTGCTTTATAAGAGATTTCCCCCTGTCTGCTCTTAGACCTGATCCCCTCTAATTGGTTTTTGTGCTTTCTGCTGTTCTTGACAAAAACATTCTTTCTGCAATAGAGGAATTTAGAATTTTAAAATGCAACATTCTCTGTAGAAATAACATTTGCATCACTACACAATTATTATTCTTCAGTGTAACTCACATTCACACGAGGTGCACTTACAATATTTTTTTCAGATTATTAAATTATTGAATGAGGAAATATATAATATTAACACTCCAGCACATTAAACAAACATACCACTTTCCTACAACAGACACTTCTGCCTCTGGACTACATGATAATGCACCACCACAAATGAAAAGATAAAATTTAATCAGGGGACAAGGACATTTCTGAGTGTGAAAGGTCACTAGCACGAGCAGTTCTGCTGTGAAGGGGGAGGGTTGTCTGTGAGCCTCATGCTCCTTCCAGAAGTGCCCCTGGAATTGTCTGATTCTATGCTCTCTGACATCTTCTCACAGATTATATCCACCAGACGCTCAAACACCTGCCTCACGTTGATGTTTTCTTTGGCACTGGCCTCAAAATAGTCAAAACCTGGGGAAAAAGGGAACAAAATTATCAACAGAGATGAATGATCAGGATAGGTTTTAAAATATTGGTTTTTTTCAGGATTTACCTGAAGAAAATAAGACATCAGATAATCCTCAAAGCCAGTTGATTCCCACAATCTCAGAACAGTGAGCAGAAATACTTTTAAAAGTTATCAAGCTTCTTTAAGAGTGAAAAGGATACATGGGTCCTTCCCATGACCCTGGTCAGCACATCTGCAGGCAAGGGTGAACCCTGGGTAAGGGAGTCAATTCTGCCCCTTTCCTCCAGCTGGTGACCTGCAAGGTGTGGGGACACCAGCAAGGTTTGGGGACACCAACAAGGTGTGGGGACACCAGCAAGGTGTGGGGACACCAGCAAGGTGTGGGGACACCAGCAAGGTGTGCTGTTACCTGACTTGTGAGGGTTCCTCAGGGTGAGAGAGATGGACGAGAATCTTGGCTTCATGATCAGAAGGCTGGATTTATTATTTTATGATATAAAATACATTATGACTGTAGTAATAGGAATAGAGAGACAAGTTCAGAAGCTGCTAAGCTAAGAATAGAATAGGAATCTAAAAACAAGAGAGCTCTCTGTGAATCTGTCCCAGAGAAAACTCAGTCCTGTGATTGGCCCTTAAGTGCAAACATGGAACATGAGCCAATCACAGGTGCACCTGCTACATTCCACAGCAGCAGATAATGATTGTGAACATTCTTCTTCTGGGGCCTCAGCTTCCCAGAAGAGGAAAATTCCTGAAAGAAAGGATTTGTATGAAAGAATGTCCGTGACAGTGTGGGGAACCTCCCTGGGCTCCCCAGGCTCCCCCAAGCCCTGCTGCCCTCTGGCAAGAGCAGAGGTCAGAGAGAGAAACAAGATGGGGGTTGCTTTCCTTCTGCTGACCAATTTCTGTCAAAATGCTGCTTGACCCTTTAAACACTGAGCTTTTCTGATTAAAACAAACCAGAGCAGCAAGGCTGCAGTTACACCGAGCAGGGGATGGCACCAGCTCCTCCTGCTGCCACCAGGGGCTGGGGGACAAGCAGCCTGTGACAGACAGCCCAGCCCTGCCTCAGCAGCAGGAATGCCCTGAACTGGGAAGCTTTTCCTCATCTCCCTCACCCCAGGGGCCTCGAGGGCCAACCAGGCTGTTGCTTCTCTTCTGTCAGGTTATTAAATTGCCAGCAGCAAGAGCTGGGGCCCCACGGAGAGTTTATTTTGCAATAAGCTCCGTTCTTGTCGTGCTTCATTCTGGGGATACTCAGCATTGCATCATTTCCCTTTGATTCTGCCACAAACAAAGAGAAAATTGGTCTTAACTGATTAGTGTGCCAGTGCTGGCAGGCTGAGTCACCTCCATGTGGGGGATAAGTAGGTGTCCATGCCATTTGGAGCCTTTTTAAGGTTCATGGGACAAGGGGTGAAGTGATGGTGATGTTTGCTTTGTTAGCAAACAGGGAGAGCTGCCCTGCATCAGATGAGGGTTCTGTCTGCTCCACTTGCTGTTTTGATGATGAATAAAAATGTATATAAAAAGCACAGGGAATCAGAGAACTGCACTTAGATATCTGTTAGTCCAACATTGGCTTGGGTTCTGCTAAACCAATCTGTTTTGGTTCAGTTCACATTCAGGCTAACAACAATTTCTTAATCTGATTAGGGAATTATTTCAATGATGTTAATGTCACTATGCAAATTTAGATAAATATGCTGAGGGATAACCTTTATGTGAATCATTATGATGAATATTAGCACTTTAAGCAGTCAATTGCCAATTAGATTCCTCCCACATAACTCACAAAATAATTTCATATAATGCTGTACACATTAGCACAGTTACTATAAGGAAAAACTGATCTGAGCAAATCAGATCTATTTTCCAGCTCTTTTAAAAAGGGAGCTTCTTTTTGGAAGTTGGGAGGTTACAGAAGAGCAGAGCTGGGACAGCACTCCCCAAAGGCTGCTGGGCTGCTCTGCACTGGGCTGGTTCCTCCAGGGTGAGCTGGACAAGCACCAGGTCAGGGCAGCACTGGGGAATCTTCTGCAAAACAGGTTCCTATTGATGGAATCAGTTGCTATGGTAACCCTGTGTGTGTTTTGAAGTGTCCCACACCTAAAGGATTCAGATTCTAGATGCCAAGTTTGTATTGAAACAAGGAGATGAATTTTGGGAGGAGAAAAACACTGGAAGTCCAAATTGGGTTGGGAGTTCAAATAAAACTCTCCATTTGCTGCTACATTGGTCTGGGCAAAATTTCAATGACTAGCAGTGTAATTATTGCTGTGAGATGGTGGACACACACGCATCCACAACCTTCCTGAGAGTCTGCAAGCCAGGAACCAAGTTTATTCACATTCATATTTTCAAAACCAAATTAAATTCTGATGGGTAAAAAAGAGCCCATAACTGATTTTGCAAACTAACCATATCTTTGTTTGCTTTGCCAATCCTACATGTAAATATTTACTCTGACAATAACAACAATGGTCTAATTTGATATTTGCTTGTTATTTGTTTGGGATGGCAGTGCCTCAAGGCTCCAGCCATGCAGGGGACCCCTTTGTGTGTGCCATATGTAGAATTTACATTTTCAAGGCCACACTTTCAACTACAGCAATGTATGCAGTGTGTCCTGGAACTCAGTACCCCCAGTTTAACAGTTTATTGGGCACCCTCCAATTACTGTTTAAAAATTGAAGACAACACAGGATTTTATAAATTGAGGATGATGGTGATTCCTTTGGGTCTTTTGGTAAGAAGCTCTGTTCTTACACACTAAACATTTATATCCACTGTAAGGGTCTCCACTGTTACCTGAATGAAATTTTAGCAGGATTTACTTTGAATTCTTTAAAATAAAACAACAGTGTAGTTAAATTTTAACACAGAGCCCTGATTTCATATTAAAAATATCTTATAGGCTATAATAGATAATGAAAAGTGATAAATAACTTATAAACTAGTATGAGTTTACTTGGTTCTTCATTATAAAATTTTCATTGCAATCCCAGCTTCCTCTCAATGGAACTGTTTTGCTTTTTCCCACATCAATAACATAATGTCATTTTCTTACCTGGATAGAGAAGCCTACTACATTTTTAAAATATGTTTTACTTAATTCTTCAGTTCTGATGTATAAACTTCTTTCTTTTTCATTGTTTAGTTAAAAAAATGCTTCAACAAAAATCAATGTTTGCATTGATTTATAATGAGCACATGGTACTTAGAGACCTGGAGACAGAATTATGTTTATGAAAACTTTTTCTTGTTTCATTCTGCTGAGCTAATAAAAGCTTTTTTATTCAGATAAACTTTATCTTCCTTCCACCTCTAGACACCACCTTTATAAACACAGCAACACTACAAGTATTCTACCAGGTATTCTTGGCCTACTGAGCCAAAAACAGGTGAAATATGAACCTAGAATATACCACATTTTAGTTGTGGGACCATTCCTGAAGTATTACTGCTGTACAAACTGAAAGGAGCAGAGTATAAAGAAGCAGAGGAAGAAAGGTGGAAAGAAAAGCTTTGCATGTACCCAGCTGATCTGCCAGATGTTTCCCCTTCTCCACAGGAACAATCCTGTCATCCTCCATGTCACATTTGTTTCCAACCAGGATCACTTGTGCATTGTCCCAGGAGTAAGTCTTGATTTGTGTGGCCCTACAGGAGGTCAAAAGAGATTGTTACATTCCATCAGCTGTGCCAAAACACAATCCTGTATTAAATATGAAAACAAATATATTAATGACACCATCAACATCCCCAGGCTATGTTAGTTAAGGACAAATGAGCAGGCTTACACACAAAGCAAGGATGCGGCCTGTGTAATTCACAGCACTGCTCCATTTTAGCACTCCTTAACTTTGTGTGACAACAAAGTTTCTTGCTAAGCCTTTGCAAGGGTTTTAAAGATCACAAGATACAGATAAAAAACTGAATCAAGTGATTTTTGAAGATTAAGGACAAAAAAGGCATTTTGTAAAGCTTATTCTCCTTTGGGTCTCATCTGTCAGAGCAACAACAATCAATTACAGCTCTTAAGGATATTGTCCCATAAAGAAAGCCATACAGCAGATGCACACTTCATGCTGGATTTACAACTCCACATATAAGACAGAACAACAATAATTCTCTCATTTTCTGCAGCACATTTTGCTGTAGAGTTTTAGGAACACCATAAGAACAGCTGGAAGTATCAAGGTGTCTTTGATCAAACAGGAGAACTTCATGGAGACTGAAAATCACATAGAAACAACTGCAAAGGAGAAAGAGAAATTTACCAAACTGGGAAGATACGAGATCAGAGCAAGGCTCTGTGAGCTAACAGAACCCAGCAGGACTAAGGGACACCTAGGGCTGGCAGGAGCAGCTGCAATGCCAGACCAACACGAATTTCAGTGGCACAGGGGTGCAGAGCACGGGAGCTTGGCCAGGAGCACTCAGGGGAACTTGGAGCCTCTCAAGCTTTCTGTGGCTCATGTGCTGAAACTGGAGTGGAGCTCACTGTGGATCCCAGGATCTGACCTTACATTTGGCCTTTTTAGAGATTTTCCATGACAAAAGAGAATATTCTTTTTGTGCATCCTGAGGGGCCAATCCCCTCCCACCATCCTTGGTGTCCCAGAGCCAGCAGCAGAACATTATTAGCTCGGTAGCATCCACTTTTATCCAACTTTTCAGACCCACACAACCTATTTTATCTCCACCAAGTCAGCTCTGTCTTTGAAGGTTCCCTCCTCCCCAAGGCTATGCCAGAAGCCACACATTCCTCTCCTCCTTCCTCCTCCACTCCCTAACTCACCTTCCCACTCTCTGCCCCACCACCACTCCAGGCAGGACACTGCAGTTTCAGGCAAATCTGCCATTTCCCAGGAGAGCCAGGAATCCACTCAAATTTTACTTCTGTGGAAGTTTCCTTGAACTCCCTTAACAATAAAGCACTTGATTCCTTCTCTTTTGAATGAGCAGCAGCCTCCAGCTCTGATCTACTAATGACAATTTTTAATTAGTCTGAGTTGCTTACTTGCTTTTTTCCATGGAAAGCAGCCAGCTGTGTTACTCACAGGTACCAGGGAAAAGGGGGCATTTCATTGTGCAACTTGGCTTGGAGTGCCCTGGAGAACAGGAACCTCAGCCAAGCCCAGCCCCACAGTGCAACATGCAAAAATAAGCAAAGACTGTGTGCAATGAAACTTCTTACTCTCCCCGGTGTCCTCCTGGAGAGGATCTCACTCCAATCCCAATTTTAGCTCCTCCAGTCTCACCTTTTTCAGTGTCTCCATGTAGATAAGTCCTGTGAGAGCTAATATGGATCTGTGGTGAGTTTTTGTGGGACTCTGGGGTTTCTCAAGGCTCATCAGAGAAGGGGTGACTGCAGAAATCAGCCAGAAGCCCAGGGAGATGAAATCTCCCCAGTCTCCCTCCATAAGCAACAGAGAGAAATAAACACCCCAAGTCCAACTTCAGACTAAAAGCAGGCTTCTCTTCTGACTCACAGTTCAGCCTCTGGATTCATTCCAGCCCCTGGCATCCTATAGGGACACCCTGCCAAATCTTAACTATTTACACAGAATTACTTAAAAAATAAAAAAGAAACAAACAGGATGAAGGATCTGCCAAAGAACTGCATTCTTCTCCTTGTTTTGAACAAATTAGTGGAAAACCTCTTACAGAACACCAATCTTTATTCTTCTTAGGAATAAAAAACAACCAAAAAAGTTATGAAGAACAAATAAAAGAAACCCTGATGTCCATACAAAATGAAAGGCAGAAAATTTCCAGATGCTTTTGGAAAGATAAATGAACAATAACAAGGCTTGTGTGATGGAGCTGTTTCAACAACCATCAGGGCAGCCTAATATACACACTGGGAGAAACACATTTCTGTGACACAATAAAATGCTGTGCCTTGTTTGTGCTGAATTCCCCACATTAACAATAAAGCACAAACATTGTGCTTCATTCTTAGAAGAAAAATAATCTCAGGTTCACAGTTACATGGAGGTATCAACAACTCAGTTTGGGTTAAAGATAAATAATGCTGATGATTTGTGAACCCAGATGTCACTTGTATCTAAGTTAAATTTTACCAATTTTTATTTCCCTTCTATGAAATTGTCTAGATTGTCCAAAGCACAGCTTCCATAATATTTTGTATTTACTTTACAGTTTCAAGTACTGAGTATATTTTAGCTCCATTGCAGTTTCAAACAAGGTATAAACAACTGATTTATCCACACACAAAACTATCAACCCAACATCAAATAACAGCTACCAAAGAAGACTACAAAAAAAAATTCTAGAAACTGAGCTGAAAGCTATGAAAGCTCATTTAACCCTTTCACTCACCCTACAGGAAAGACATATTCAAAGGAAATTATTCCTTATTTTCAAATATCAATTAAAACCAATCTTTGTGTTTGACTATTTATATTTTTTCTTGTAAAATAACCTGACTGAACTCTTGCCACACTGCAGTAAGGAAAATCACTCAGGCTTAATATTTTAAGGTTTCTCATACAATGTGTTGTACATTTTCCAGTGAACAAGAGAACAAGTCATATTCCAGGTATTCCTAAATGCATTTAAATGGCGTCTCCTTCTCAGTGGTTTTAAGATCATCATCATTAATTGGGGTGATTCATGTGAATGAAGGAAAGACTCTGCTTTGCATTCATATTCTGCTTGGAGAGTTTGTCTAAATACTGATATTTAGATATTTAGATATTTAGCCATGATGCTCTCACTCAGGAGAGAAATTGCCTTTACTTGGTTTAGGAGAGGTGTGAGTGACACAAAGCAAACCAGGATTCTCTTCAGGACATCCCCCCACAGGAAGAGTGAGGGCAGTAAAAGGTGTCCCAGGGAAGAAATCATTTGGCAGACTGGGAGGAATATTCTCATTTCCCTTGTGGATAGGTGAGGCCCAATCAGGAGGCTGCTAAAACAGTCATGTGCCAATGATCCAGAGATGGAGATAAAGGAGCTCATGCAGTAAACACCTTAATTTTCGACATAGAGTACAATTCCTGACTAAAGATCTATCCAGTGGAATAAGTTTTCATAATCATAACTGTATCATGCAGAATGGTGGGGGAAAAAAATCCTACTTGCTATGCTGGAAAACAATAGAGCAGCACCAGCACCAGCCAAAAGCTTTTTCCTCCATTTCTGGTGCCTTTGGAAGTTTAGGAAGCAATTTTACAGACTGGGGGAGAACCATCTCCTGCTGCAATAGCCACTAGAGGACTCTGCTGGCCCAGGGATGCTGGCTTGGCTGCAGTCCTCATCTCTCCATTGCACAGGCTTCAGGAAGGAAGGAAATGGTCCTTTTTATCCATCCCACTACCTCACTTGGGATCAGAACCTTAAAGCTTGGTGGAAAGATTCCTGACATACAGAGCAAAAACACCCTGATGGTTCACCTCTGTCCTTTGGCTGACAAGGTGCCCTCAGCAAAGATTTTCCTGTAGCTCCTGTGGCACAGGAAGACATGAAGTCAGACAGACAGAGCTGACCTTTCCCAATTCTTATTCTCACACCAGTGCCTTTGGAACAGACCTCAGACTACTTTTAATATAAAGCTTCAGGTTAAACTTCACCTGTGCAAACTTTAAAATAGTAGCAGCTCAGAGATGGAGATTTGGTAAATTTTGGGTAACTTAAGACTGGTAAGAGCAGAACCAACATACAGACAGGTAGATGAACTGTGTGGTCATAGGGATCTTGTTTCACCAGGGAAACAAGCTGGAAATATTTACAGTTTAGTGAACAGCTCACATGCCTGCACTCCTATGGAAAACATCCCTGTGCAGACACTTGCAGAAAAAGCTTCATCAGAGCAAAACTTGATGGATGAAACCGGTTTTGGAAAACCTTTGTGTTTCTAACAAAAAAAAAAAATGTATTCCTCAACCACAAGCTGCTGCTCAGGATGGGGCTGCAGATCATTGGGGGTTGAGGTACTGGGGATGGGGGGTGAAGGTGGAGACTGCATCTTGGATGTGACCTTCATGAAATAACAAAAACTGGGCAGCTTTGGAGGAAACACAAATCACCTGAAACAGCAAACCAGCTTTTGAGTCACAGCCTGGCTTAGGGGATCCAGAATAGGTGTTCAGAAAGCCAGGCTGAGCCAGATGCTAGGAGCCAGAGCCACAGCCAGGATGTCACATGCTCCAGAGGGCCACTGAGATCCCTGCAAATCAATCTGCCTCAGGAGATCACATTAACCACTGCACTGCCCTCCTCTGCACCGTGACCACTGCTATCTGCAGTAATGAGCACCAGCAAAGCAGCAGCAATGATTGCAAGACATTTCAGTGGAGCCACAGGGCACTACTGAGGAGAAACACAGCCCTTCCCCAACTCCTGAGATGTGAGTTGAACAACCACTGTTAATTTAATCTCTATTTTTAGCAGCGTAGCCAGAAATCTTATAAACTCAAAAAAAGCATGAAAGGATTAATTTCTTCACCATAAATTGAAACTTTTAAAAGTAACAAATACTATAGTATGCAACAATATATGAATTACAACCTTTTCATTAAAATGAAGCTGTAGAAGTTTTTCTAAGGAATGTTTATAAAACAAATTATTTAGGTGAAGAAGAAAGAGCATGGAGGTGATGGCAATGGAGAGTGGGATGTCTCATGTTCTCAACAAACAATTGTGGGGAGAGAATTGGCCAAAACCCAAACAAACCCAACATTACCAACAGTGTTTCAGTATTTCCTACCAGTCCTGCACAGCATTGAAGGAGTCCTCACTGGTGATATCATACATGAGCACAAAGCCCATGGCCCCTCGGTAGTAGGCTGTAGTGATGGTCCTGTACCTTTCTTGTCCAGCTGTATCCTGCAACAGAAAGGAACATTTAGGCTTTAAGATTTCAGTTCTCAGAAGCAAAAACTGTAATTAGGTTCTATATCTAAAATAAGACAACCACTCTTTGTTATTTTACATTTTAAAATTCTCAGTTGCTCCCAACTGAAATGAACTCTACTTACATTTTAGCATTAATTAGTCTTTTGCATCAACCATGATTTGTTAAATGCATTTTGACACATGTACTATTAAAAAAATACCAAAGATGTCAACCCTTTAATTGCTCTTCTCTGCCTCAGCTGCAATGCAATAATAAAATGTTAGCAGAGTTCACTGAAAACTGACACTTCAAAGCAGAGGCAAAATAACCAGTCCAGGACTGTTCCAGGCAGAAAACATTCACATGTTGCAATTCAGTGTCACGGTCAGGGAAATGTCCTTGAGGAAGATGCTGGGGGTGACTCCCTTTCTTGCCTCAGGTTAGACACAAAAATTAAAGATTTGATGCAATCAACATTATTGTAGAAAGTGAAATTAATGTGGAATATCCTAATCACAGAGTCTGAGGTGCACATACTGATATGAGATCTATTAATCCTGTTCTGTTGGTTCATCTTAATTCTGTTTACCCCCAGAGTTCCTGCAGAGCTCCTCCACCTGCAGTTGTCATTTCTGTGTTCAGCTGGGCAGCACAAAGGTGAACTCTGGCATATGCAACAGAAGAATTCTGAAAGACTTGTGACAGCTAGAAAACATGTCAACTACCATCTGTTGGACGCCAGTAGCACTTTTCCTTTACATTTTGCAAGCTTATTTTTAAACTGAGGAATATTTCTACACCAGAACTGCAGTCCTACAGCCCAATCCATTCCCTCCAGACCTGCCTTCTGAACCAAGGAGAGAAGTCATGTGCCGATTGTGTCTCTCACCCTGAAGGTCTTTTGAACACATTTCATCCTTCTTTGGGCAAATGGCAGCTCTGTGAAACACCTGCAGGGAGGCAAAAGGCTTTGCCTTCAAACTGAGTGCTCAGTATGAGGTGTCAAGTTATAGTTACTGTGATGGGTTAGTTCTGAAATGAACCATCCTTCAGTCCCCCAAAACCCACACTGAATAAAGCATTGCTGCCACTGGTTTAAAATGGGATTAAAGCTCTAAGTAAAAAGACCCAAAAGGACTTTACAACCATGTAACTAGTTGAAGAGTAAAATAAATCCACATAGAGCACTCTTGCAGGAGTAGAGATCAGACACAGCACATCACCAGAGCCCCAGGAGACAGTGGGGGAAACTCAGCTTTAAAATCATCCTGCCCATCACAGCCATCCATGCAGCTTTGTTTTTGCTGCATGCAGGAGACAGTGCTGGCCCTTGCAGAACACTCAGCAGCCAGTCTGGGGCTGCCTGTTGTTCTGCACCAGAACATCACAGAGCCTCCCTGCAGGACAGCTCTTGTAAATAAGCTCCCTACAGCTTGCTTAAAAGGCTCTGCTACTGCACTACTGTGAGACCATCCACAGCTGTAACACACTGAATTTCCCAGTGGAGAGGCTGTGCAGCAGGAATCTTGCTCTTTCTCCACCAGATGTCTGGGAAAAGATGTGATTTTTCCCTTAAACTTGTGCATTTATTTCAGTACAGGGCAGTCCGGTGGCTGATCACGATGAGCCATTGCACAGTGGCTGAGGAATTGTTCTGTTCCCTCCTGGCAACAGGTCAGAGGTGGGAATATCAGAATGAGGTGGGCTCCACCCTGCATCCTAAATGACCATTTCTTTTCCTGCCAGTGATAAATCCATCACAGAGCACTCTCATGTTCACTGACACCACATCCCCCTTAGTGCTGAACAGCTAAACCAGCCATGACAACTAGATCCTAACTATATTTCTTCAAGCAAGGAAGGTCTCAGCAGTAATAGCACTGTTCTTTTGTTCAGAGAGATGATAGTTTATTTTAGCCTGATTTCCTAAAGACATGAAGTTTATTAAAACATCAGTCTCCACATAGGCACACTTGATCAAATTTGCCTGAAGGAAAATGTGTTCAAATGTTTTCATATTTGTCACAAAAAGTAGTTGGTAAGGTGAAGAGAGACCTTAAGCATACCTTAGCTGTGAAAAAAAGCTGAAGTGCAATGAGTATCTTTCCCAAGGATTCACAATAGAGAGGCTTTCTTTGTGCCTCATTAGGGGAAGGCCCTAAATCAGTATCAGCAATTTCAGAGATCCTGCAACCAACAAACCAAACAAATCCATAGAAGTCAGGTTTCTCCACATCTCATGCTCACAGCATTATTGTTTGATACCTGCACTCAGGTTCATCTGCCTTCCAAATCTCATCTGCTATTTTCTCCTCTGTGTTTAAGCAGTGCCCACTCTGGCTTAGGGCATGAGGCTGTGACTAGGCAGAAAGTGACTGCAAAACACATTGTCAAGTTACATGCAGAATAATTTGGAAAGAAATTAAATTTGACAATGGCTCAGAGCAAGGACTCAGCTCCGGGGACACATCCAGGCTGTCCTGGGAAGCAGCCTCAAGGGACACACAGGGTGACTCCCAAAATCTGTCCTGATACCCCCTCAGTGCCTCAGCTCAGGGAGGAATTGGACTGAAAAAGCCAAATTGTGCTATTGCCTGAAAACTCTGGAATTTAGCAAATCTGATTTGCTGATTTCAGAATTCTGTCTGTGATCCCCCTGTGAGTGGGGATGAGCCCCAATTTATACATTAGTGAGAGATGGGGCTGCAGGAGGTACAGAACCCCAAGGGATGAGTTTGCTCAGTCATAACCTGTCCTATGTGAGCAGTGCACTTAAATCATTAGAAAGACAAGCTGCATATTCACTAGAATATACTTCTTGTGTGCCTGCCTTCTCAGATTATCAGAGGGAGTGTGTGTGAGGGAAATGCATCCTGTATCCCATGGTATATAAAGATTGCTCATACCCATGCCCTGGTAGCCATGTGCTACAATGCAGAGATGTGATTCATCTCCTCCTGAGTCACTGATGGCTCCTCACTCTGTTTTACTGTACAGGTACAGAGCACGTCATCTCCCCTCACAGCTTTATGGTGGCATCTCTCCAACTGCACCTGAATTGCAGTAGGATCACCCTGAAATTCCTTTTTTCCTCAGGTTACATTAGCTTCTTAGACAGCAATAAACTGGCTTAATTTTCTTGACTCACCCTGTGAGAGCTCAGGTGCACAACCCTCCCCAAAGACACAGATGCCTCAGCATAAATAAAATAAAACAAACTGCAAAATCTGAGCTCGCTTTCTTCAGCAATTACAACAGTTGTCCTTCTCTCCATTTAAAACTGAGAGGTAATTAGTCATTTCAGGTTTTTAAGTTCAAGTTGTTTATCTAATGAAGGAAAAATCAACTGACAGAAATTGCTCCCCACCCCGCCAAGTTGTTTCCAAGATTTCCAGGTAGACCACAAACTCATTAGGAGACAAGTACACGAGGCACAGGCAGGGATCAGCAGAAAGGTGATGCAGCACTAATTAACAGTCTAGCCAAATGCCTGGGTGGAACAGCCTGAGCCCCCAGCATCCAGAAAGCTGCTGGGCTGTCCCTGAGGAGGAACCAGAGAGCCTGGCTGGGAGCAGGCACAGGAGGGTCTCTGGGAGGTGTATTTACACCAGGGTGCTCCCAGCTCTGCTCTTCTGCAGCTTACATGTGTGCCTGTGCTTTAGGCAAACAATTAAAAACACCCACAGGACCATTAGTGGGTAGCTTGAAACAAAAATGTGAAGGTTTTGCATTAATGAGCAATCAAAATTCAGTATTTATCAGAGAAGAAAAAGACCTAAATGCATTTGCATTGTGTGCAGATGCCCTCTAGTCTCGAGATCCATCACGCAAACATTCACAATAGGAGTACAATCAGCTTTTCTTAAATTTACTTGGCCGTCTCAGCAGAAACAAGGTACTAACACAGAAAACATATTTGAGTTTTTAAATAATGACAGATGCTCTTTGCTGCAGGTCTGAAAACCCACAATCCCTGATTCCGAACCATCCCTCTTCTAGTCAAGATTTCCAGCCACAAATAAAATGTCACTGAAACATCTAATCTGTACTGAATTTAATCCCCTTAGCACTCTGACTTTTCTAGCAGTGTATGTGACAAATAGCCTCTAAGGAAATAAACATTTCCATTTTTTAAAAGGATTATTGTGTGATTTCCATGGTTTTTTGTTTTGTTTTTTTTTATTAGAGAAGAATGAGAGTTCATTCATGCAAGAATTCATGCCAGGATGAGAGTTGCTTATTGTCCAGCTATTGGCAACATCTACAGTCTGCATGTACTTGGCATGATCCTTCCTTAGGCTGCTCAGAGTCAGAACAGAGGCTGCATCCTCCCCAATAACCAGCACCCACCACCATCTGGGGCTCAATCACACCTGGTGAGGGAAAGACTTCTTCCCTGCTGTTAAATGTCACATTGTAACACACTGTGGCATTCTGCACCTTGTTTGGGGTTTGGTCAGCCTTGGAGACAGGATAATCCACGTCCCAGCCCCGTGGTTTATAGGGGGATGTTATATCACACACAGACACACATTTCCAGTGCAAAAGTAGACTTTGGGGTGGAAGCCACAAGAATCAGATAAACAAAAGTCACCTTGGGAATGGGGGAAAAAACCACCCACCCACCACAAGAGAGAAGGACCTTGGGCAGGCTAGACTTAATGTGTCATTAATAAGAGAATGTTAACATTAAGCTTAGCATTTCCTGCTGGCAGCCAGAAATAGGAACAAACAGGCAAGCAGGATGAGTCACTGGTTAAGACATGGAAAAGATGTGATGTCATGAAAAACCTGTGAAGATTCAATTGCTGCCAGGAGCAAAATAACACCTGGTTCCTCCAGAACTCAGCTCTCATCAAAATGCTCCAGTTCAACAGATCATATTAGGCTTTTTTTTTTCCTCTCTTGTTATTGAGTGCTCCCATTGCCCAAGAGCCACTGGAACCTACTCAGACCCATTCAGCTGCCTTGAGAGAAATTTCATTTCAGCAACATGCAGGAAAACATTTCTGATGTGAATAAGACCCAACACAAAACCCCTGCCTTTTTTGAAAAAATTCTCTACCTTTGCTAAGTGCTTTTCAAACATTTCCCCATTATGGCTACCTTCACTTCTACTCTTTGGAAGCAGTAAAACCAGCAGTCTTGTATCATTTCAGTACTTACCAGTCATAGGAACTTCCCTTTTCCTATCCTATTTTACTCACCCTGCACAGAAAGTTCTACCACCCTGTTCTCTCTAACATTCCCACACTAACTGCTCACAATGGAGAGGAGGAAATTTTTTGGAAAGAGACTTTTAGTGCAAGAGCTCACCACTCATCAAGGCCTCGGTCATGCCCAACACAGAGGCTTCTGAAATTGTTCCCTGTGACTCTGTGGCTGAGTATCTCTTCAGGTGAGGCACTGCACTTACTTTTCAAAGTACTTTTGTAAAATAACCTTAGGGACAAGCAGGAAAAGCTGCTGTAGATTGACCTAATCCACCATTTAAATATCTCTGGCAGTAGGGAAGCCCCTGCTCTTTTAACTTTTCTCAGCAACTCCACACCATATAATACAAAAAGTCAATCACTAAAAATGCAACAGGATGCATTTGCTCAGCAGAATGTAATCTGGAATCAGGCCAAGATACTGTGAGTGACACTGCTGCTCATGACCTGCTAAAATGTTCAAAATGTTATTTCCATTTTCCCAGGTGCCTTGGGATTGTAGTGAAGATAGCATCAGCTGGTCTGTCAGAGGGTGAGGAGGACTGGAACAGGACTGACTTGCCTAAGAACCTTATCTGCTCTTCTCATCATTTTGTAGGCTGAGTTTTTCTGTTAAAGTGTTTAAAAGACAGTGGCTGCAAAAGTGAAATCACATAGAGAGATATACACAAAGCTTAAGTTCATTGGGCACATTTCTTAAATCTCATAGAATTTAAAAGTCTTTATTTTTTATTACTAGGAACTAACGTGAAGATCAGTCTCATATTGTTGATTCTTTCTGATCCAGCTACCTTGATAGAAAAATAAAGAAATGGCAATGATAAAAATCTGTAGCATCCACACCACTTGCCTACTTCAAATCCCATTTCTTTAGCTCCAAATAAACAGCAAAGTTCAAGAGGCATATGATACATTTGAAAGCCCCATCCACTGTGGACAAGTGATAAAACCATCGCTGATATTTAAAAAAAAACCAAACCAAAAACATCTAAGAGGCTGAGATCCCAGAATAAGTGGATGCATTATTATTATGGAATATGCTGCCAGTTTTGCTAGATCTTTTTAGTTTTCCCACATACATCCCTTAATTCTGTTAAGAACAGCTGTACAGCACACAGCTGTCTGAGCAGGGTTAGCCACCATAAGCATTATTAATTAGCTGCTGTTGAGAAGCTGCTAAATTAATCACAGCTGGAGCACTTCAGAAGCAGCACTCACTCCCGAGCAGGAGCCAGGCTGGACATCCCAACGTGTCCTGCAGGGTGAGGGATTGATGTGCTGCAGCCCCGGGCCCGGCGGGTGGGCTCAGCTCCGCGCTAAGGGAGAATCGGCTGCCAAAAGCACAAGTGCACAGCCTGTGAGGAGGCAGCGATGTGCCTTTTTTGTGCACACAAATCCGCCTGGATCCACCCCCTGGCTCTCTGATCTCGGAAGGAACAAGGAGCTGCGAAGGGAATGAGCACCACAGTGCTGTGGGGCTGCCTCCCCTCCAGCACTCACAGGCGAACGGAGCAAATCCCCACAGCAGAGCAGCCAAAGGAGCCCCAGGCAGAGCGCCCGGAGCCCGTTCCTGCTGGATGCAGTGCCATGGAAACCAGCACGGCAGGGGCAGCGCCGGGGCTCTGCGGAGCCGTCTGGCTGTGGGGATGGACAGTGCCGTGGTACCCGGGGATGGACATGGCCATGGTACCCGGGGATGGACAGTGCCATGGTACCCAGGGATGGACATGGCCATGGTACACGGGGATGGACATGGCCATGGTACCCAGGGATGGACAGTGCCGTGGTACCCGGGGATGGACATGGGCATGGTACCCGGGGATGGACATGGCCGTGGTACCCAGGGATGGACATGGCCATGGTACCCAGGGATGGACATGGCATGGTACCCAGGGATGGACATGGCCATGGTACCCGGGGATGGACAGTGCTGTGATACCCAAGGATGGACAGTGCCACGGTTCCCAGGGATGGACATGGCCATGGTACCCAGGGATGGACATGGCCATGGTACCCAGGGATGGACATGGCCATGGTACCCGGGGATGGACAGTGCCGTGGTACCCAGGGATGGACAGTGCTGTGGTACCCAGGGATGGACATGGCCATGGTACCCGGGGATGGACAGTGCTGTGATACCCAGGGATGGACATGGCCATGGTACCCGGGGATGGACAGTGCTGTGGTACCCGGGGATGGACATGGCCATAGTACCCAGGGATGGACAGTGCCATGGTACCCGGGGATGGACAGTGCCGTGGTACCCGGGGATGGACATGGGCATGGTACCCAGGGATGGACATGGCCATGGTACCCGGGGATGGACAGTGCCACGATACCCAGGGATGGACATGGCCATGGTACCCAGGGATGGACAGTGCTGCGATACCCAGGGATGGACATGGCCATGGTACCCAGGGATGGACAGTGCCGCGGTACCCAGGGATGGACAGTGCCACGATTCCCAGGGATGGACAGTGCCACAATTCCCAGGGATGGACATGGCCATGGTACCCGGGGATGGACATGGCCATGGTACCCAGGGATGGACACTGCACCAGTACCCGGGGATGGACATCCTTGCAGCGGTACCCGGGGATGGATGTGACGGTGGTCACAAGGGTTTCAGGATGAGAGAGAGACAAGAATGTTGAATCTATGTTCAGAAGGCTTATTATTTTATTATATATATATATATAACATTATGACTATACAAAAAAGAAATAGAGAGAAAAGTTCTCAGAAGGCTAGCTAAGCTAAGAATAGAAAAGAATGAATAACAAAGATCTGCGTCCTGGCAGAGAGGGAGACCCAGCTCTTCCATGAGTGGTCAGTAAATCCCAACATCCACAGGAGAACAATCACAGATCCACCTGTTGCATTCCACAGCAGCAGATAACCATTGTTTACATTTGTTGCTGAAACTTCTCAGCTTCAGCAGGAAAAATCCTAAGGAAGGATTTTAATGAAAAGATGTCTGTGACAGATGGACATCGCTGCAGTACCCAGGGATGGACATGGCAGTGGTACCCGAGGATGGACATGGCCATGGTACCCACAGATGGACATGGCAGTGGTACCCGAGATGGACATGGCAGTGGTACCCACGTGTGTGCCCAGCCCTGGGCAAGCCCTTCCTTAACTCATTTACAAAGCAATTTGTCACAGACATATTTTATGAAAAATCCTTTCGTTAGGATCTTTTCTCCTGAGAAGCCAAGAAGCTTCAGCTTCTCAGGAGAAAAGGCCTCCAGGTTCACCTGTTCCCAGCCATGCACACCAGCTTCAGCTTCTCCATGTTTTGCTGCTTTAGAATGTGATTTGGAGAATTGTCTACCCAGCATGTGAAATTGTTTTTACTTGATGACCAATGACAGCCACCTGTGTCGAGGCTGTGAGCAGTCACAAGATTTTATTATCATTCCTTTCCTTTCCTTGCTAGTCTTCTGATGAAATTCTTTCTTCTATTCTTTTAGTAGAAAGGATATAATATATATCCTATTTAATATATAATTTTGTTTTTATGTAATATATATCCTAAAATAATAAATCAGCCTTCTGAATCATGGAGTCAAGATTCTCATCTCTTCGCTTGTCCTGGGACTCCTGTGAACACCACCACAGCAATTATTTAGGGAAATCAAGGTCTTTGTGCTGAAATACCTGTTGCAAGTCCAAACTGTAAGAAAAAAACTTGGTACTCTGCTAGGAGCATCCCTCCAAGGGTTGATTCTTCTTATCCAGGGAAGATTTCATCTTATTTAGGAGTGGATTAAGACTAAATCCAAGCCATAGACTTCACAAGAACCCCCCAGAGATATTATGTCAAGAGGGTCAATTCTAAGATAAAGTGCTCAGAAATTCTGGGAAGCTGTCCATGATATTTTTGAGATTAAAATACCAAATTGAATTACAACCATGAGTCAAAAATGTGTGCTTTAATTTGAAGAGCAGCAGCAAGGCAAAAATAAGATAACAAAGCTTAATTTATATTAACAACAACATGCCAATAAAAAGAAAATATAATATTCTTTTAAGGTGTTTAAAATCCTAGTATGTAATTTTTCATTATTTGGTGGAAATTTAGAGTAGATTAGGCAATTTTTCAATTATTACCTCCTAGATGAGGAAAAAAGACCCACTCCTCTATTCAGGTGAGCATTAAACAAAAATATAAAGAAGGTTCTAGCACTCAAGAAGGTAGAGTGAAAGCTTAAAGACAACAAAACCCAAGAGCAATCTGAACCACATAAACCAGAAGGTAAACAAAAAGGAAAATAAAAAAGTACATATCTTACTTCAGTGGAGTTTGAAATACATTTTCTAAATGATAGAATTAACAAAACATAGATTCCTCTCTCTCATGTGTTTTTGTTTGACAGAAATGTGCACATACTTTGAAAAGCAATGTAATAAATAGATTTGATATATTGGTGACATGTTTAGATTCACAATAAATGTAAAAAAAAAATCAAATGGAATTTGAAACTCTCCAAGTAAACCCACATCTCTGCTAAGAATATAAAGGAAGACTTTCAGCTAAACAACAGCTATTTTGGAGTAGTCCTAAGCATCTTAAAATAGAAGCTTAGAATTGAAGTGCTTTGTCAGCCACAACAGCACACGTGTGATGATGCTCAGTAATAGCACAAGACAAAGAAAATAATCTTCTACCATTTACCGTGATGCTTTCTATTATAACCACACAGAGAAGATGTTGAAAGAGAAATTCTGTTGTGCAGCAGCTGCAGGTGGCTCCCAAGGCAGCCAGGAAGCTCCTCGGGGCAGAAGTGGTTACAGCTGATGCTTTTCTAGGTGGGAGGTTCTTTTGAGCACTGTTTTAAGTTCACCCACCCTTGGGGTGATGCTCCTTTCTCTTTTCCATTTGGAAAGAGAGCCATGAGCAAATATTCCTCAACACACACATGTGATGTTTTGCTGTTTTTACTGGTTTATTTTTCCTCATCAATCCATCACCACCTCCCTGCTCTTGCTAAGCCCCAAACTGCCTCTGGCCAGTGGACACATCAAGGGCCTGAGGGGCTCAAACCTTCCTGATGGAAGCACATCTTCATGCTCACCTTTTCAGAAAGACACAGGAAAACGACAGCAGATTTCCCAGCTGAAGAAAACGTGGTGCTGGCATTATAAAAATGCAATGTGCTGCTCATGCCTCCAGGTTCACCTGTCCCCAGCCATGCACACCAGTGGGGCTTTGGGCAGGCTCCCAAGCTGCTTTTACTTAACAGGACCACTCAGCTCAGCCCAAATTTGGGAACTGATATAAAATAAGTCCTGAAGAATTGTAAGGTCCTGTCTGCATCCAGTGACCTCAGCAAAGAATCCTGCATATGCAGGGTCCTGATTTCTCTCAAATGAGATTAAATGTCTAGATAAGAGGAACACAAGACATAGCTTTTTCCATGTGATCTATTTCTCAAAACACAAACCTCAGCCCAAGGAAAGGAGTCTGTAAAAATGCTGTTAATGACAACTCTAAACTGTCTTATTTAAAGCTAATAAAAAGTCTATAAGCAACAGAGACAGCATGAGATCATATTTGTACAGAACATTAAATGTGTACAATGCTTTACAGATCAACAAAAACATGGGGGCATCAGTCTTCACTATATTCTAGCAATTTTATATTAATACAGCTTCATAAAACAGGGAAACTGCACAGCATTACCCCAAGCAAGCAAAGGTCTATCAACCAATCTGTAATTGAAGCAATCATAGTTATCAGGCACAATACAAGCACAAGTTCATGCATTATGCTGCTTCCTAAATCACCCAGGCCCTCTGCCAGCAGAAAATTGAAATCAGACTCTCTGGGCCCCTGGCTCAGCTCAGCAAAGGGAGCTGATCTACACTCCATTACCTCGCACTTCTGGAAACACTTCCCAGCTTAGGAGTGAATTAGTAGTGTTACACTGGGAAAAACACACACTGAAATATTTATCAAATGAAAGCAGCCTCCCTAGCAAGCAGGAACCTCTGGGCAGACTGTGCTCTGCTTTCATGTGCAGCTGAGTGATGTGTCTGGAGAAGGTGCAACAAGTTGATGTTTGGAGCAGCACACGTTATTTACTGTGACTGAGATAGAGAAAGGGCTCTCAGGACTTTGTTTTTGTCCCACCCCTGCCCAAATCACTTCTCTGGAATGAAAGTGCAAAAGCAAACTTTGGAGCAAAGCATAAGTGAGCAGAATTAGACCTGCCAGTGAGCAAAAGACATTTTCACTAAAGGGGACATGACTTCAGCAACAGCATAACTGCTTCAAAACATTATGAAACTACAATTGAATTAAATGCACTTTCTGCCTGCTGCTATTTTGCCTTATTCTGACATCAAAGAATTATAACTCAACACCATTTTAGAGGCCTCAGAGCAGCAGGGGAAGTTTTGGTGTTGGCTGTCTGGAGCTTACCCTGATGCTTTATGCCAAGATCCAGGCAGTGACAGTCCCTGCCTGTTCTGCAGAGGAGAGTGATTCCTGCTCCTTCAGGGAGCAGTTGCTGTTTCATTGCTATGCTCATACCACAAACAACACTGTCAGAAGAACAGGGTGCAGAGAACAAAATGTATCCCCATTTAAAGCACTAATAAAATTAATACAAAGAACTGAAAGGAAAAAACAAGTCTCTCTTCACATGGCACCAAGATCTACTTTCTCCATCTATTTTTCCCAATGGAAGTAATTTCCCTTGACCACAGCTTTTCTTTACATCTTCCAAGTCAGTTGAAAAACCATGAAAGCCACAATAATATCTAAAACTGTTTAGATGTGTTCTTTTGCTAGTTCTTCATATGGAGCCTGGAGGGCAAGCAGAAGATTTCATCCCTGTCCTACCAGGACAAACTGAGAGCTCCCATAACTCTCAACCTCAGCCAGGCCTTTTTAGCAAACTGTGTGGTAACATCAGAGCACATTTCCAACATCTCCAGCCACATGGAATCCTAAAACTTTTAATCAGTTCTTTCTGCCTGATGCTTAGTGACTAAAAATTTCCTGGATTCTAGTTTGTCTTCATTAAGTAGCACAAAAGTAAATATGCAGCAAAGTTTCATCCATGTTATGGACTCTTCCTGGAGTCAAACAGTCAGGCAATAAGTATCAGATGATAGAGAATAAACACACTGTTCTAATCTCATAGTGTCCTTCCACATCACTAATGATACATCAAATCACCCTGCATTCATTAGGGCAGTTACATCAACAGGCAGCAAATGTTATATAAAAATTCCTAGATAAGAACAGGCAACATGTTTACCTCCTTTTAATTAGTGAGCAGGGGAGCTGCAGTCTATCTCCTGAAATGAGATGTAAACATAACCAACCTCCACACAGGCCCCCTCTTTCAAAACATCTTATTGACATGAGCTGCAGGAACCACCTCACATCCACGCTGGCTTCAGTGCCACATCCATGCTCTGCTCTTCAGAAAGGGAAGAGGTGGCATTTTAGTGTGGAAAGAAGAAAAACAGCAGATATTCAAAGTGCACCTGGCAAACAGAGAGGTTGATCTCTGTGCCCATGAAAGAAAATGGGAGGGAGGAAACTAGAAATAGTCTGGGACTTTTCTGGAGGGAATGGATCTGTCACTTCAGGGAAGGAGACACCTTGTAACATGTCATGGTTGAGGAACAAGGGACAAGCTGAAATGAGCCAAAAGAAGAGCAAAATAAGATGATGGGAAGGCTGGCTGATCATAAACCGTTGGAAAGATGAGCTGTATTTGGTTAAGCACAACAATCATCCCAGGATGTTACAAGGCTTGTTTCAAAAAAGGCAAAACAAGCAGCTTCCCTGGGCAGGGGACAGGTCTGCTCATCTGTGACAGAGAGCAGCAGGTCTCCAGGCAGTCTCTCCTTCAAGCCTGAATGACTCTCTAAATCTGCAATTCCCAAGGTACTCAGACTCTGCAGATGATAAAGTGATATTATCCTTGTCACACAGTGAGACCAAAGAACTCTGGCTGATCTCACTAGGTCTAGGACTTGTACCCATTTCACTATTCAAGTTTTTAAAAGAGGAAAACAGCTCAGTTAGTTATTTTGGTAATCACAGACCTCTACATCTGCTGGTGGGTTGGGGTTTTTTTGGTGGTTGGGGTTTTTGCTTGATTGGTTTTTACATCGTTGTGCAGAGTTTCTTCTGTCACTTCCAGAGGTTTGGCCAAACTCAGCAGCCACAAATTAATGACAAAATCTGGTAAAGCTTAAGACATTCAAAGACAAGGATGCATTTGGTTCATGCAGGTGAGACAGGTCAGGATTTGATGCTGTGTGACAGAGGTTTCTAGCAGGCAGCAGCATCCTCCTCTTGGAGCTTCTCTATTTGGCAGCTTGTGCCATAATCTGAATGTTGGACAATTGCACAGCATGGTAATGCAAACTTTAGTGCACAGACTGCACTAAGAACTGTATTCACACTCTGGAAAAGCAGAGTTGTCACCACCTCTATATCCACATGGTCACTGAAAAGCCACTTTGCAAACATACTCAGATTCCAGGAGGAACTGATGAAAATGCAATTAATGAAATATTCTAATGAGAAGAGAAACACAATCACAGGCTTCACATTGTGTCCCAATTAGACTGTGCTCAGGTCAGAATCCTCAGGTGTTAATAGGACTGTTAAAACAAAGAAAATGAATAAATGAAGGAAAAAATCAACTAGATACAGTAGTAAAAATACTTTTAATTAGCATCTTTGCTTTGCTGAATGGGATCACAAGGTTTCAAACAGCAGTTTATAATACCAGAGAGTTTGCAAACACATTGTTGTAATAAAAGGGAAAACAAGAAATTCAGAAAGAATGTGCTATATTAACTTGATACTGCCAGGGTAAACAGTTTTACAATCTTGTAAGGAAGATTAGGATCACAAGTTACCAGGATACTATTGCTCCTTCCAGCTTTGTGTTTTCAACACAAAATTGAATACTTTAACACAGACCTGTACCTTCCCTGCTGCAAACTCATTCATCCTCTTGTGTGGGAAGCTGCAATAAAACAGCACAGGACTTTTCAGAATTTCTTTGTTCACAGGAGTCACCAACTTGCTATTCATAATTCATTTTAGTTCCCACAATCTGAAAATGAAATAATTTCTGGGCACAGTTTTCCAGTGTAACTTCAGAGAGAGCATCTGATCCAGATTTTCTCCCAGGTACACTGCTGAAGGAGCTGAGGTTTTTTGGGTTTGTCTGAGCTCAGCTGAGATTAGCAGCTGCTCTTCCATTTCTTCACTTGCTCAGCAGTGACAAACCCTGCCAATCACAGGGCAGGCTCCTGTCACTCCAATGGACAGGGCTGGATGGGCAGCTCAGAAAATGAGGAGAGAAAGCTCAGCACAGGGTGCTGAAGCAGGGGAGACAAGGGCACATGCCAAGGCCTTTCCCAGTCCTGCTGAGTCTTTGTGAGAACACTTCTCTCTTCACTGACTTTGGCCAGCAAGGATTTTCCTCCCAGTTACATAAATACCTTCCCATTCCATGGATTACTTCTGGCTACTTCCAGTGCCATGGAACAACTTCTATCCCAACTGTCCTTGCAGAGAAGAGGTGAAGTTTGGGGGCATGTAAGAGACAGGCATCTATAGACACAGTATGACAAAGCCATTCCAGGACTAGTTAGTGTTCTTATTAAGGAATGAAGAGTTAATATATAAGAGAAAAAGGAAAAGGAAAAAGAGCAAAAAGAAAAGAAACACCAGCCTGGAGGTAGCTATTCATTCATACTGAAATACAGACTGGAGGTATTACATTGAAATACAGATTGTTTTGGCCACAAAGAATTAGGTTTGCCAGGTTCATATATAGAGTATAGTTCATTTACCTTTACTGCCCATCTGCTTACCCACCTGCATGAAGCCAGGTGTTAACTGACAAGCTATACATTCCAAATATCCTATAGAAACTGCCTCATGGACACATCAAGGCTGTCATCTGCTACATCCAGGAGGAGATACCATCCTGCTGCTTGACAGGAGCAGATTAAATACCAGCAAACCTCTCCCTGATCTTAGCAACTGTGCTCACATCCCATGAACCACTCCTGCACAGCATACAGCAAAGGCACAAAAGCCAGGTTGTGTTGTTGTGTACCCAAGGAGAACACCCCACTTAGCAACAGAGCAACATGTCACACATCAGTGGGACTTTGTGCTTCTCAGGGGTGCCATCTCCTCCCCTCACACATCACAGTGCCTGAAGGGGAGAGAACTGCAGAGTCCCAAAGCAGCCTCACAGGCAGTACTGCCAGCTGTGCTGCCAACAGTGCAGCAAGCACTGTGATCACCTTGGAGCTGCTCTGGGACAAAGCAACGGCAGCTCTGACATTTGTGGCACTGTGCTTATCTTACCTGGGAATTTCTTCTCCCTGAGCAGTAGTTTTGTGCCTACGCAGAAGGTCTGACCCCACTGCAGAACCTCAGAGCAGGGAGAAAAGAAGCAGAGCTCCCCTCCTCCAACTCAGGTTTAATACAGGAGGCTCCTGTTTACTCAAATAAATGTTATTTATATGGCTCACCTTGGTAGCTGCACAGAGGCAGTGTGATTACTCAAGTCCTGTGTGAGAAACACCATGCAGAGATGGCTGTAAAGCATCCCACTCCTTTTCCTCTCCTGCAGCAGCTGTGTCTATAGTGATTATTTGCATAAGTCACTCAGATCAGTTGCTATCAATTACTATGTGGTGGATTATCATTTAATGTTCTTATATAAATAAGATTTTATAGCTCCTTGATGAAGTGGGTATTTTTGGCTAGGTGGAAATCACTCTGGGGCTTGGATATCAGTCATGTCTGGAGAAGAGCAGTGGAGCTGGGGAAGAGCAAGTGAGGAGCAGTTGAGGGAGCTGGGGGTGCTCAGCCTGGAGAAAAGGAGACTCAGGAGGACCTGTGCACTCTCACAACTCCCTGAAAGGAGGCTGTAGCCAGGTGGGGATCAGGCTCTGTTTCCTGGTAAAAAGTGACAGAATAAGGGAAAATAGCTTCAAGTTGCACAAGCAGAGGTTTAAATTGGATATTGAGAAAAACTTCTTCACTGAAGGGTGGTAAGGCACTGGAACAGGCTGTCCACAGAAGAGGTGGAGTCACCATCCCTGGGGGTGTTTAAAAGACCTCAGGTGGATGTGGCACCTGAGGAAATTAGTTAGTGGTGGGCTTGGCAGTGCTGGGTAAACAGCTGGACTCCATCTCAGAGGTCTTTTCCAACCTAACCAGCTCTGTGATTTTAAGTCTCCCATAACAAGAGCAACTGACTCGCTATGACCCAGCTTCATTTACTGACCACTTGGAAAGATTTTTATTCCAATCCATATTCCTAAGAGTAGAACAACCAGCTCCACTGTTTTAAGCTGTATATTTAGAGTGATGCATGTTTGTTCAGCATTTGCAGGACCCCAATCTACATAAGTTGATGTGACTTTTTGGGAGTGCAGGAGGAATAAATACATCAAGGAAGGTGTTCTGCTGCTTTTCAAAGAGCAGCACTTCATACCTTGGCTGGTTCATACCCACACAAAACAACAGCAAGGTTCCTACCTGTAACTGAATGCTCACAAGTATTTAGCCTCAGGTTTGAGATGTTGCATCCAATAATCCACCTTCTCTGAAAATCCTCTACTATGATATTACGATTTTTCTCCCTAAGCCACATGTACACGAACATCTAAACTGAACAGGCTCCAGTAAATTGAAAACTAATAAACCAATTTCAAAGACATTGGTCTGAGCTGGTCTCCTAGACCTCACACATCTCTAGTCAACAACCTCCTTCTGAAACTTTTTAGATTCAACTCCTGATCCAAGCAGAAGTTTTCTTGAAAAATGGCTTGAGGTTTGTTACAGCTACCAGTACTACCCATTTCCTGATTCAAAAACTTCACCTGTCCTAGCTAGACATATTCAATCAGTTGTAATTGGTACTGATAGAAGAATGTGTTGTCAAGCTGCAATCAGAATAATGTGTCTCCTCCTGTTCACCACAGAGTAACCACTGAGAAAAATTTCCAAATAGACAACATTTTCTCCCCTACTTTTCATGCATATGATACAAACATGTATCAGCTGTGCCAGAAATTTAAACAATCTTTTAGACATGCTGGATTGTTTCTCATTAGCATATCCTCATGCCAGTAATCAAAATCAATCAACTCAAATCAAATTAGTTCTCCATGTGTTCAGTTAAAATGCACACCATATGCTGGCTGAAATGTATACCAAAGCAAGACTGTGCAGCTGTAGGAAGCTTCTTTCTGCAGCTCTATTTCATGGCAATATTAGGACAATTTCCACTAAAACACCAACATTTAACTATTTTCAACCAGCCTCGTGTAGCTCCAAAGGAGCAATTAAATGACTTGTTGAAATTAGTCACTAGTGATGCATCACAATACCTGCTGTCTCTGTGGGATCCAATCACAGGTTAAAGGAAGAGCTCAGTCTCTGATCAAACAGGACCTCTGAGAAATCACAATTCACCAGGCACACCCAGAGGCTCAGCTGTGGTACCATTTGCAAGATTTATATGATGGCATTTTGAGTCGTCGCTTACTCCACCTAGTTAAACATCTGGCTGCTGTCAAATTGTCGAGGTATGCCGAGCTGGAAGCACCTGCTTACAATACCAACTACTTCTTAACATCATTGGCATTGCAGGAATGCTTAGGAGCCTTCTGAAGGCACTGCTGAGAGGTTACCCAGGCTGGCTGAGCAGCAGCCACTGCTGAGTTTCTCTGGGCAGGAGGGTCAGGAGTGAGTGAGCACCAAGGGGCTGCAGGAGCCACCACCCCAGTCAGCACCAGGGCTGCCTCCTCACCACTACATCACCTACTCTGCACTGCAGAGGCACTGGGGGGGCAGCCCTTCAGAGCCCTGGGTCTGGGTTTTACCCCACAGCTCAGCTGCAGAAGCAATATCAAATGTAAGATACACACCCTCAGTGTGCTCGGCATCCTGAGGCACCAGAGCTGAGCACCTCTCCTCAGTCACCCAGTCCTCAGCCTCCCTCCTCCAACTGCTCACAAAACCAGCTGTGGTGGACTCTCTGAAGCTGCCTGGGAAGGGGACACATAGTCTGTTTTTATATTAAATGCATTACAGTTATTTTAACAACCTGTTCTATTCTGACTTCAAACAGCAGGAAACCTTAGCTTGCCTCTCCACCCTCCTTACCAGAAGCCTCAATTTGTACTTGATGAGATGACTTGTTTTTCTCTCAGCTGATCACTGTCATATGCCTAACCAAATGTGTCAAGCAAAGTATTAGAGAGGATTCATAAATGCTAAACCTCTAAGAGGCTTAGGAGTGAGAAACATAATCGAGTGTCACTGCTGGAGGCAGAAGAGTTGTTTAGGAATTCTGATAAGCATAAATTCAGCAGATACTCATTTTTATGCAGGTTAATCAGAAACATGAAGCTTCAGGAAATAGAAATGCTTCTCTGTCTCTAGCTCATTCACCATGGGGTAGAGGAACCACCATGGGGTAAAGAAATCACCATGCCAGCTCAGATTAGCAGCTCAAGTGTTTCAGCATCCTGTCCTGAACAGTGGAAGCTTCTGATCTAAACAGCAATCTGAAATGGATGTTTATGCAATAGAGAAGTATAATCATGAAAAACTTAAGTAACATAGCAGGGGAAACACTTTCCTAACTTAGAAGCCAATCTCCAATACATCAGCTTGTGGTGGACAACCTCTGCATTACCAAAATATTCCTATAACTGAAACACTAAAGCCTCTCTTCCTCCTCCACTCAGAATCAGGCAAATTCCCGAGATCCTTTTTTATCCCTCACAGACTCTCAATTTAAAACTTTTTCTTAACCCTACAGGTGTAATTTAAAGGACCTCATCCCTCACAGGTCCCTTGCTGACCGATGAAATTGTACACAGTGAGTTCCAGATGATCTCTGATCATTTTTGGTCAGAAGCCTTAGAATTCTACTGTCAGCACATACCTCAGACATGTTATCTCCTACCTTGGTGGCTGATACCTTTTCAACCACATTATTTCCCATCACTGCCTACTTCTTCCTTTCAGTGGTGACCAAGGAGTTATGGCAGAAAAATGACTGAAATGGATGGAGTTTGGTCCCACTTCCAGAAGGAGCCTGTGACTGAAGCCTGAGCCTTGAGACAGGCTCACTCTGGTGTCCCCTGAGCTGGCAGCACCACCAACCCCTGGAGCTGCTCTCCTTTGTTATTTCTATTCCCAGAACAGTGTGCACACTCTTCAAGAGCCAGAACTTCTTTCCCTGCACTCTCAGCATCAAAGCAAAAGCACATTTTGCACTGAGTACCCAGCCAGACAGTCCCACTTCATTACTTTCCTGCTGAGCTCCTGCAGGTAAATCCAGCCTGTATTTAATCTCTAAACTTGAAGGGATATTTCTTGTTTATTTTCATACTGGCCTTGACTGCAATATTTCATACCCAGATACCTGCTGTGCCACCAGTCTGAAAACTGACTTCCCACAGCAATCTGTCAAAAGTTCTTCACAGCATCAGGAAGGCACCTGAGCACAGCAATACAGATACCTGGTGGAGGCATTTCCTCTGCTGCCCTGATCCAGTTAAGCAGCAATCACATTACCTTGCTCCTTCAATACCTCTGGGCTCACTTCAATTCACTTTGGTCTCTCTGAGCCTGGCACTGTTGTACCTGCTGCTGTAAGATCCTCTCCAAAAGACAGCTTGCTTTGAAAAAGGGCTAAACATCTTAAACTCCTGTTTCACCACTGGAAACATATCTTTGGTCAAAACACATCCAGAGTCAGAGTGATCACTGCAGCACTAATAATTAACAATTGGATGCAGGCTTCCAGTGAACCACCTGAATGGAGGTAGGATAAAGAAGTCAACAAACACATCAGTTATCTGTCAGTTTTGAACTGCTGCACTCATTAAAGGCAAAGCATGGCCACACATAAAAACATTCTGCACTGATAAGCTAACAACAAATAACGTCCCTGTAGTTTCCACAAGACAAGCATCCCTTTCCTTTAGTCATTTCTTGCACTCTTCTCACTGCACCTATGGAAAGTTTCAATAGTATCATCACATCAATATGGATATGCAATCTGCATGCATTTAACTTCAAAAAACAGTCTTACTAGCAGCTTTCTGCAAGATAAATGTTTCATGTTATCAAAATAATTCATAAGACATATTGACTTTCATGACTCCTTGCTACTTTCAAAATTCTGCTCTCTGCCAGAGACAATCAAGAAAAATCTCTTAACTAGGTTCATCACAGCCTTCTGTTCATCAGAAAACCCCATACTTTGCAATGTCACTTTGAAGGAGGAATTCTGCAGAAGCAGAGCTGGAAAACTGAATTATATTACAAGCTGGAAAAGCAGAAAGCATGCTGCCATTCTTTTTAGTCACTTCCAAGCAATTTTGTTTGAATCTGCTGAAGGCAAATTTCAGCATAAAGTATGAAAGCTCAAGATCATCTAGTTACTGAGATGAATGCCTGCTAAGTCTTCAGTTGGGACTATCGCCTTCATTTATAAAAACACAATTTCTCCTCCAACAACAGAATTAGCATAAGTGTGCTTACAGTCCTGCTCACAGGATCTGCCAGCCATATCTTCTTTTTTATTTCTATCTGAGATTGACGTCAGCAGCATTCACAACCTTTTGAGAACTCATTCTCCAGTTTGTACTTAATTTGATGTCTCAGAACATTTATATGACTCATAAAATTTGCTGTTTGCAGCTTCAGGGCACAAAGATGGAAAGAAATCCAAAGGGGGAAAAAAAAAAGATTGCATTTAGTGTAGTAAAATAATAGTAAGGAAGAAGAGACAGATAAAATATAGTCAGGTATTTTTGCAATTGCTATTTTTGGCAATGGTTGTTTAGTAAAGGAAGCACAATTTTCCCTTTCATTACTCAATAAAACAAAGAAACACAATTTTCTGTTCCATTCATTACTCAGAGTGAATGAAGAGATCAATCATAAGAGCAAAGCTAAACTTACAGGGTTTTATAGCTGCCTGTGGGAGCTGAGTGACACTTTGGGACTGCCAAAGCTGAGAACCAAGGCACCGAGACTCCCAAGAGAGGAGACTTCCTTACACAGGACACACTCCTGACTCTGGAAGAGAGCTTCTCTGGGCTCAGAAAGCCTTGCTAGAAACTGCTCCAATTCAAATTCAAATCCAAATCCGTGTTGGGCAGAACTGTAAAACTCAGGAAGAGCTCATTTTTTAGGAGTAGGAAGTAATCACTGATGTCAGTACAGATTTCATTCCTGAAAACCCCTGATCCTTCTGCACACACACAGGGGCTCCACATCCTCTGGATGAAGGGAGGACCAATTCCTTTGGGGAGCTGGATTCCTGACTGCATCCCACAGGGAGACAACTACTGCAAAGCTTCCATTCTCTCAGGTGAGGGCCTCTAGTTCCAAACCTGGGTCTTTGTCAGGTCCTTCTCAGTGAAAAAATGAACTATTTTCAGTTCTGAAGAGAGAACACTGGTTATATGAATCCCTCAAGCCTTGACACACTATCAAACTAATACTCTTGTTGTTATTAATCAAGAATTTAATAGATGAGATCTTAATATGTCTTGGGAATCTTTTCATTTAAAAAATGAAGATCCAATGAGTCATGGCTGCAAAAGTCACTCAGCATTTCCCTTTGAGAGATTATTTTGAACAAGTACTTTATTGAGCAGATGGATTTTAGCAGAACACAGCAGACTCACCTGTGGCATGAGGGCAATTAAGCCTTTATAAATTTTTTTTAATATCTGTAAAATAAAGTAGACAAGAAGTGAAAGATCTCCTACTTCTCCCATTTCCTGGTAACAGTCCCAGAGTAGTTACCAAGTCTGATAACCTGTATTTCTTCTCAGCCTCTTTCACAAAAAATATAGTAAGAAAATAAATCAATGCTACAATTTTCTTGGCCACATAGGCTATAGCTTAAAAAAAAATAAAAAGGAGGGAAAAGATAAAGAGGGACATTGCATGGATTCTGACATTATAACCAACTAAAAAAATACCACCTCTTCCCTGCCTTTGTATTAGGTGATAAAAAGCAGTTTGGTTTTGTATTGGGTTTTTGGTTTGGTTTTTTTTAAAGTCTGTATTTTTTTAATCATCAAACTGACTGCAGTGTCTCTCACAGCTATAGGGTAATCCAACATTATTTGGAGGATGCATTCTCAAGCAGAATTATCAGCTGCCACTCCAGGGACTTGAAAGCCCTGAAGATTCCAGCTGGAGTAAAAGGGATGCATATGTTTGATACTTTCAGGACCAGAGTGAATAAACACCTTACATGCAGTGAATGGAAAATAAAGCTATTCATTTCCTTCTGTTTGAGCACTGGGGTTTGTAAATGCTAAGGCAGGTGGCTACTTTGCCATCACTTAGCAACATCAGGCTTTGACACACAACTGCTTCCTGGTCTGCCAGCCAGGTGGGCAAGGGAGCATTCCCAAAGCCCCTGCTGCAGATGGGAGAACTGACAAATCACTTGGAGCTGATGTTACACTGATGCAAAGGTGCTGCTGTGTCCAACTGGCAGCCAGATTCAGCAAGTTCCACTCACTCAGGTGAAATTCCCTGTTAAAGCAGTAAATATTCTGTAGACCAAGACCAATTCCAGATTTAGGTGAAAGATTACTGAAATAATAGTTTTGCCATGACAGTGGTGTATTTTTACTCAATTTGTTCCCTTTAGATTTCTTGCAGTCTCTTGAACACTAAGTAGCTCCTATACATATTTATATCAGAATTTTAGCAGGAAAACTGAAGTAATTTCAAACATTTCCAAGACCTCAGAATGATGGCCACAGCTCTGAACATGCTACTGTGGCATGTGCAACTCAGAACAGTAGAAAGCACACCACAGAGGAGGACTTTATGCAGATTCTTCCCTTGCAAGAGTTTGCTTTTCCCTAAAATCATTAACCAGTGCAACTGGAAGGAAATTACTAATCTTACACTTCCAATTCCCAAAAAATTCAAGAGGGACTAAGCAGTTCTCGCAGATTTACCTCATTTAATATCTTTGCAGTAGTGACTCTTGTTGCATGCTGTTTTCAATATGAAGGTCATTCTTCTAAAAGAGAAGATCATTTTAGCTGGGATAAGGCACCTTAAACAGGTATGGGTTTGCAGCAGTTGCATAATTATACCACAGCAGTCAGAATGAGCATCAGTACAGAAATACTGCTCATCTGAAGCTCTGAGATCCCATAATCAGCCAAACCATTCAAGTCCCTTTTGTGCTTCACTCTCACACTTAGGAAAACAACTAGAGAAGGGGTTTGGTGAGGAAGGGTGTAGAAAAACCAGCTGAAGAGATTTGCCAAATATAAATCCACTTCCATCTCGGGAAGCCCAGACACCAGCCACTCCCAGGAGGGCTGGAATCCACCTGGAATTCACACAGACACTTCTGCAACAGCAATTCCACCCCTCCAGCCCCTCTGGGATTGCTGCTCAGGACCACTCCTTGCTGCTTGCAAGCCAGCATTTCCAGCACTGCTCTTTTTGGTGCTGTTTTGCACTGTAATTAATGTATTCATTACAGGCACTGGGGTTTTTCTTGTCATGGTCCTGCTTCGGTTCTACACAAGTTTTGCCCCAGTTTTCACTGCACTCTCTTGCTCCCTTCAGGACACATCAGCACTGCACAGTGGAGTTGTCTGCACAGGACTCCAGAGGTGGAGGGGGCCCAGCAGAGCCAGCTGAAGCTGTGTTTTAGCTAAGCCAGGCTTGCTGCAAGCCCCATCATGCTGCACTGAGCACAACCTTCCTTCTTTCTGACAACTTCACCCCAGTGTCTCACTACACTGCTCTCACAGTACCAGCCCTCACAGTGCTGGTGGTTCTGCAACCCAGTGAGGGCCAGGAGAGGGTAACAGAGGCACAGAAGTTATTCTGGTCCATCATTCCACTCTTGTACATCAAAGACTTAAAAAATGCATTCCTTAATTACCTTTGCTTGCTGTAAATTTTCAGTGTTATTATTCCATGTAATTAAGTGGTGCACCTGTGTGCTTTATCACAGTCAAGAGTATTTCTTCTGTAAAAAGCAAACAAGAATTCCTCACTTTTCCCCAGCTCTACTTGCTCACTCTTAGACACAACTCCACAATTTTAAATGTTGTTATGACAGTACTCTGCAAGAATTCACCTTGCAGTTAGTGCAAAAGTGCTCACAAAGGTGCCCTCTAACCTCTCCAAGAGCAAGCCAGGGTGCACAACACAAAGAGGAAACAATGGGAAAAGTAGCCCAGCCTTACAGAAATGTGTACAGCATCAAGTTAAACTGCAGAGCAAGAAAGCAATTTAGCACTTGGTGGTAATTCCAATGAAAACACATTTTTTAGCCTTTTAGAGTTCAAAAAAAAAATCCAAAACACATTTGATGGGAGTTATTTCTCTTTCTTCCCTCAAAAGAAAAGACTTGCAGTCCTTGGTAAAGGACTTCACCTGGACTTCTCAAAGCTGACTCATGCCAGTCTAGCACAATTTGGCACTTGGAGCACTCCTTTCACAACTGGGCAGGCTTGGTGCCCGCTGGCAGGCAGCAGAGCAGGATCCAGTTTCCATGGCACTGAGCACGCAGCAACTTCACAAGTGCCACGGAGGCAGCGCCGACCCAGGGACGCGCCGAGGGGAAGCAGCAGGTGAGCCCTGGAATGAGCACAGGCAAAAGCCAAACCAGCAGTAGGGTGAGTGCTCTGCCTCGTAAACACGCTCTGCACAGCTCCCCTGCATGGTGTGCTTTATTGCTCTGGCTGCAAGGAAAGCAGAGGGACAGCAAAAGCCGGCAGCGCCAGCAGCATCTGTGCGCACACGGATCCTCTCTCGCCGCGGCTTCACCCTCCAGCACTGCTGCAGATGTCTGGGTGAGCTTGTCAGAGCGACAAAGCAGCCAGAATCTGGCTGAGAAAATACCACCATCGAGCCTCCTTTGAGTAGTACACAAAGTTCAATCACTTCAGTCATAGATCACATGAAGGTACTTGAGTTAATGAAGCACAGCAGCTCATAACACAGTGTTTATCTGCTGCACTTACACCTGCTCCCCTCAAGTTTCAAACACTCCTGCCACCTCCTGTTTCAGCTTCTAACACAAATTAGTAGTGAAGCAGTGAGTATTTGATTAGCAGAGAAATGGATGCAAAGCAGAACTGGCAATACTGGAGGAATTTTCAAGCAAGAGGCAAGTGCACAACAGAAGCACAGGGTGCCATGTGTGAGCCGAGCCGGACGCTGTCCGGTTTTCGGCTGTTTGGATGGCCTGGAAAGGCCCGGGGTGGCCTTGGGGCAGCCCGCGTTTCAAAGGATGAGAAGAGGATCAGTTCTTTTCTCGGTCTCTGTGTTTATTAATTGTTTATCTAAAAGATTTTCTCTCAGCCCGACAGAGCTCTGCTCAGCAGCCAGCCATGAGCACACTCCCTGCCCTCCGGGCAGTCACCTATCTTTATACCCAAAGTTACGTGTACAATATTTATCATTTTTCCCAATACCTTTCACCCTTATTGCCCAGTGCACTTTTAGTAATGACCAATCCCAAAGTGCCACCATCACCACAGAAGATGGAGGAGAAGAAGAAGAAGAAGAAGGACAGGACACGCCCCAATTCCTCCATCTTACTTCTCTAAACCCCCCTGTACAGAAATCCTAAACCCTGTGTTTCACTCTCTAATTAACTTATCCCTTCACCATTCACCCCGGTGAAATCCTCCTATCCTCATACAAGTGTCGTCTCCTGTGTAGGATCAAAGTCCAGCCACCAGACACTTCTGGCAACATTCCAGGACTCCCGAGCCCCCCAAGGGTGGTCTCGGTGACTCGGCACCTCAGTCCTGAGGTGCTGAGATCCCACAGACGCTTGGGACTGGCAGCTCCATTCTGATGGAGGAACATCTCAGCAATGCTGCAAACCCACACTGTGGCAGAAGCAGAGGAGGATACACTGGGATGCTTGGGGTACACTTTTGGGCTGCAGTGGAGTGACCCCAGCCATAAAATGCAAGGTGCTAAGCTGCTACTCTTACCCCAAGCAGGATTTATGTTTCCTGCTTTGTCACTCTCATTATTTGCTGGGCAGCCAGAACAGCTCACCAGAAATGTGAGTTGAGATCAGAGTCACCTGGTAAATATTACATTGCTCTGCAGATGGAAGAGCCTAACCAGCAAACTATAAACCTCCCAGTTCTCCACACTGCAGGAATGTGCTGCTTTTTTGTCCAGTTTCTGGTGCTTCTCACAAATGTTTCCTTCTGTCTGCAGAGTCCAATGCCTCCAGTGCAACAGAACACAGAAAATTAGTGCTTATCTCTGGGAGCTCAGTTCATGCTGTTTAATCAATCAGGATGATGTTGAACAGCTGGACAACAGAAAATAAATCACAAAGTACATGCTGCTAAATTCCTAGGTACTCCAGCTGTGCTACAGGGTACAATTTCTCACCCCTGAAAAACATTTCTGGGGGTTTGGATTCCCTTTTTTGAGCTCTAAAATCAGTCATTCAGGTACTCAAGTGTTGCATAAACATGGCACTGCAGTAGACAACACAATGCATGAAAGTTATAAATGTGAGTAAGCACAGTAGTTGTATTTTCTCATCTGACCAAATGTGACACACTAAATACAACCTCACTTGAGACAAACACTGTGAGAACTCATAAAATCCACCCCCTGTGTTATCTCATAACTGACCACCCAGCATATTTAAATATAGAATATACCCAGTCATTATGCAGGAGATAAAATTGTGAAAGAAAATCATAATAAGGGTGATTCTGATGAGACAAGGACAACAGGAAAGGGTTTCAAGACACGTGAGTCTCAGACCTTATATAAAATTACTTCAAAATCTCTATTCTGAATTTCTGGTAAAAAAGCATTAACTGCAAAGCATCAGGAGGCTGGCAATTAATTTGTTCTCTCAAAGCTTAACTGCCTCACCTCATCAAGTAAATAATTTCCCTTGAAATTTCCCATGTACAGCTTTCACCCTAGTGCACAAACAGTCAGCATTGGTCCGTTTTCTCTAGGAAAGGTCCAAACCTTTGAACTATCAACAGCCCTTTATCAACAAACACACTCGACACTGCCCCTGGATACAGCCTGGTACCTCTGAACGTGTCTCATTGCACTGAAATGTACAAAACAAGGCCTCCAAGGGCACAGCAACTCTGCAAAGATGGAGCACAGAGAGAGACACTACACCTGCAGTGAGAGCAAATCCAGTTTTGTCAGCAGGGATGGCTGCAGTGGTATCAGAGCTTAGACTGAGGTTGAATTTGGCCTTCACTGTAATGCAGTGTTCTAATGAGATAACAATGAGATTGAGGTGATTAACTATAAACAGAAATAAACCCTCCATGTCAACTGTCTGACTGCAAACACAGCAATGCCCTGCTCAGCAAGCTTAGGCTGTTCAATAAATTCAACAGTGAGTTGGGTAACTGACCCATCAGTCATTTTGTCTTATTTGTCAAGTTTTTATTTCTCTGCTTTGGATCACCCTTGCAACTCTAATCTTAAAGCCATTCAGAGTGGCATGAGCACCAAGTTCTTCTCAAAGCAGAAGTATTATTACTTGAGATATAAGCAAGACCTTGGAATTGAATTACAGACACTGTTACTGCATCTCTTCTCCAGTCAAATATTGTGCATTGTATTTTAGCATGAGAAGCAGTGCTTTACATCCACTCACCCACAATGATTTTCATTCCTGGGACCCAGTAAATCCTTAATGCTGCAAATAAAATGTAATCCTTGACTCCCTTACAAGGATCAACCTGATCTTTTCACTATCATGAATTTCTTCATTTTAGTTCTTCCTCTAAACAGCAAATCAGAGGATTTCACAACAACTGTGAGTCCATAAAAGCAGAATCAGGCCCATTAGTGCTTTAGAGACACCCATCACTATCACATCTATACATTTAATTACTGAACCTTATTATCCCTTTTTTTAGAAACAAGTTTTGTGCAAGCATTCAAGCCTAAAGTCAGTGCTTGCAAGGAACTTAGCAAAACCATGACAGGAATAGGATGCCTTGGGAATAGATGATTCTCTCATCTGAAATGCATAATTAGCTTTTGGTTAAGTGTGCAATTAACATTAAAATTTACAATCAAATATGATGGTGTTCTAATTTTACCTCCTGTAACTGAAAAAAAAAAAAAAAAGGAAAAAAAAAAAAGGAACTCAGTTGCCAGTGTTACTGCTTTGAATCCCTTCCCTAAGAGGCGAGCTGCTCAAGATGATCCTGTCATCCAGGCAATGTCTGATACAAAAAGCTGTTAAAAACACTGTGTATTTGCCTTCTGGACAGCCACACAGCAGGGGGGTTATTTTGGTTTATACTTTTCTGTTTTGTAGTGGTAACTGCCACTCAGTATAATTAGCAGTTGTCATATTTCTGATTTAAAAATAAAAAAACCCAGAGCAATGTTGCTTTGTGCCCTCTCCCCAGCTGTGCCTGAGAGCTGGAACACGTGCTTCAGACATCCACTAAAGCTAATCTCACACCCCAACAGGTTTCAGCAGCTAAGCCACAGAGACATTTTTGTTAATGAGAAGGAAAAACCTTCATGCTAGCAGTTTAATTCTGATAAACAGCTCCTTAAAAGAAAAATCTTACTGCAGTCTAAATATGCTGCCTCTGTCTGAGCATCACAGCCTTTCTGCCTTTTAACCTGAAGTTAAATTTAATCTCTGTGCCTTTTTACAAAGGGGGTTGAAAGCAGTTTCAACTGTACCATCAGCTGCCAAACCCTGTATTTAGTTATGTTTATAATTAATCACATCAATGCTGAGAGTCCTTTGTGTAAGGTTCTGCACAAAAACATAATGGAAATGTAATCAAATTCCTCACACAAAGTGTGTATTGGGTGTTTGGGGCTGAACCCTGCCAGTGATTTTCTATCAGTTAATTTAGGATACTGTGCAAGGAGTTGATGCAGTGAACCCAGCCTGGGCCAGCACAAGGGCCAGAGGCTGCCCCCCAGCAGCTCCCCCCGAGGCCACGCTGCTCAGGAGCTCTGCTGGCATTTTCACCACCACTGTTCCTCACCAGCAACAGCCACACAAATGCACACAAGGCAGAAAAAGAAATCTCACCTTGCTCTTACCTAAAACTGAAATCACTTTTATTCATTCACCCTGCTTCCATGTGGATCTGGACAAAGTGGCCCTCTCTAGCTGCTAGGCAACCTGAACTCTGCATTAAGTATTAACTGTCTGCATTTGCTAAGAATATAATAATGTTACCTTTGAGATTTATTTATAATAAAAAACATACCTAGCTGAAAATATAATAGTTTTCCTCCAGTAAACAGTAATTAGCAACTCTGGGAATACAAAATTCATCAAGAAATGCAGAGAGATATTATAAGTTGGCTCCTTACAACCCAATCATAAGGAAGATGCTTTATATAAAAGTATTATTACAGATGGCAGTGGCATAAAAAAAATCTAATCCAAGAATTACATTCATGTAGATATGTACATATCTATATAATATATTAATATATTTATGTAATAAATGTTTTTAATTAGATATTAAATTACTAAGTCTCATCCAACTACAAAACAAATGTTCTCAATAAAGTTAATTTATTCTATTAGCACAACACTACCATTTCTAAACAAGACAGAAAATATTTGAAATTAAAGCACAGTCAACTGATCTTGGAGTTCTTCAAAGAAAGGGGAAAAAAGCCAACAAAAATTATTTCATAAACCCCTCTCTGAACCATTTTACTGTTTCCATATGCAGCAGCAGTGCTGTCACTCTACCTTAAAAACATCATGAATATCTCTGCTATGTCCTGTTCCTCTCAAGCTAGAGAGATATTCCTTTCAAGTCTTTTCAAAGCAGATCATTTCCCAGACTGCTTAGTCACAAGCACAACTGATTATTAAAATATCAATTTGGGTGATGGAGGCGTTAATGTCAACAAAGCAAGAGGCCCACGAATGACACCACAACCAAACAGAGGAGCATTCTTCTGATCATTCCATGTGACAGCCTGTCAAACCCTGATTCACAAAACACAGACTCCCTCAAACTCAGCACAAACACAAAGGCAAGATCTTTGGCTTTAAAATGCTCATCAACTTCTGCTGGAGAAACAAAACCAGGAGTCAGGGCAGTGACATTTACAGACACAGCTGTCAGCCTTCACGTGCACCTGCTCGGCCCTTGAGGCAGCACCAATTTTTCAGACAACACAAGAATTTGGGTCCTGCACCCAAATTCTGCTCTTGTGTTCAACACAGGCAGTGTAAAGGAAGTCCCACTGATGGTGCATCCCTCTGTGTCCGGTTTTCGGCTGTTTGGAGGGCCTGGAAAGGCCCGGGGTGGCCTTGGGGCAGCCCGCGTTTCAAAGGAACAGAAGAGGCTTCAGTTCTTTTCTCGGTCTCTGTGTTTATTAATTGTTTATCTAAAAGATTTTCTCTCGGCCCGACAGAGCTCTGCTCAGCAGCCAGCCATGAGCACACTCCCTGCCCTCCGGGCGGTCACCTATCTTTATACCCATTGTTACGTGTACAATATTTATCATTTTTCCCCAATACCTTTCACCCTTATTGCCCAGTGCACTTTTAGTAACAACCAATCTCAAAGTGCCACCATCACCACAGAAGATGGAGGAGAAGAAGAAGAAGAAGAAGGACAGGACACGCCCCAATTCCTCCATCTTACTTCTCTAAACCCCCCTGTACAGAAATCCTAAACCCTGTGTCTCACTCTCTAACTAACTAATCCCTTCACCATTCACCCCGGTGAAATCCTCCTATCCTCATACAGGTGTCGTCTCCTGTGTAGGATCAAAGTCCAGCCACCAGACACTTCTGGCAACATTCCAGGACTCCCGAGCCCCCCAAGGGTGGTCTCGGTGACTCGGCACCTCAGTCCTGAGGTGCTGAGATCCCACACCTCTGGATCACAGCACAGCAGCAATAACTCCCCTCTCACCTTGAGACTGCAGAGCACACAACAAGGTTATTTGGCACAGCCCCTCCAGTGTGCCACAGCTGCGCCCACTTCAGAGCTCCACAAGCAGCCCTGAACTGAAAAAACCCTGGCTCTGTGGAGAAGAGAACATCACAGGTTCCTAGAAGTGCTTTTCTCTGGGTTTTAGAAAAATATTTGAAGTGGTTAAGTCAAACACTTGTACCTTCTCCTTCACTTATTTTCACATTAAATCTGATTCAGATAAGGCTTAATGCCAAGCTTAGGGAGAAATAATTTGAAAAAATGTCAACATAACTGGAAAATTGTAAGTCAGAGCAAAGGGTTTAATGGAGCCACAGAGTCCCACACTCCCAGAAACTCAACAGCAGCTATAAATAGTTTAAAAAACCAATTGTATGAAAACTCTTTCTTCCCACACACAGGAACCCATAGTTTTGGTATGCTAATGGACCCCACTATTACTTCATGTACCCTGGAGAACACATTGAATGGCAAATATAATCTCAGGACAGGCAGGACACAAACATGTTTAAATGCTGTGGTTTTGATAGAGGCACACAGTGGTTTTGTTAAGGTCCTTGAATCATGACTCATGTCAGGGATCCATGCAAAAAGAGAGAAGAACAGAACACAAGTTACTCTGGAAACTGTCCAACACTTAGGTGTACCTTTTATTAAAAAATAAATGTTAAATCAACAGTGTTGTAACTCCGATATTACAGGTCCTGGGGATTGCACCCTGTGAGGAATTCACCTGACATCTCTTTTCAAAAGAAGTTTAAGGTTATTAAAGCCCTTTTTGCCCAGAAGCCCTCTAACAGATTTAATTAAGATTATTGCTTAATTCACTTTAATCACAGTGTCTTTGAAAAAAACTCTAATATTTTATGGTGTTTTCTGTCTCGCTTTTACACAAATTCTTAGAAAATTTCACGTTCCAAAATTCCCAAAGACCAACTAAATGGAAATCATCTTTAGTTGCTTATAGAGCCTGAAGTAAAAACATTTTTATTGCCAAAACCCTAAATTAATTCAATCAATTTCACATCAGGTGACCTACCTTAGTTTCAATGTCAGGATTTTACAACATGAAAAGGATCTTTTATTAAATAATTTGTTTTACATTGTACCCAGCAACACAGAAATAAAATGAATCATGTAGTTGTAGTACAAAAAAAAAGCACCTCATTTTAGATTCTCACTATTCAAGATCACCACAATAAATAAAAAACCCAGATGTGATTACTGTAATTTGACATTTAAATGCAATTATTAAAGAATTACAAACCAGGTGTATGTAGAGCAATTAGAAGATTAAGCTCTTAAGATGGGGCAGAAATTGGGTAGAAATGGGCTGCTGAGCAGGTACATGAGTTCCAGGAAGATACAAATATCTCATGTAGAGGCCATAAAATGATAGCATGAGCTGTGTGTAGAGTGCACTCAAATGCAGAGCAGCTCCTCAGACCACATCAGGAGTGAGACAGACACCAAGAGAGCTCCCTCAGGTTACTGCAGGGACACAAAGGCCCAGCCACACACAGCTTATGAACAACCAAAATCTACACCAACCCAAAAACCCACTTCCCAACAAGCCACACTTTACCATCACACCTCTGCTGGGATTAATAGAAAGCATCTTTGAAAGTGCTGGCACTTACCCAGATCTGCAGCTTCACCCTCTTGTCATTCCTGTAAACTGTTTTCACCTTGAAGTCGATCCCCACCGTGCTCACAAAGGCTGGGGTGAAGGTGTCGTCGGCGTATCTGAAGAGGAAGGATGTTTTACCCACACTGCTGTTGCCAATGATCAGGAGCTTGAACATGTAATCAAAATTTTGGTCTGAAGTATCCTTCTGCCTGAATCTGGCATCTGTTACTGAAGCCATCTAAGAAAATGACAAACGTGGGAAAAGAACAGATTTAAGAGCAGTTCAGCATTTGTATTCCTTAACTGTGTACCATATGTTTAGGTTATCTCTCCACTTTCTAATGTCATAACCACCATATCTGCTGACTAAAGAGGAGCACACTTTGCAATCTTCTTTTAAATTCTGGCTTTAATTCCTGTTTAGTGTTCACTCGTGCTGGTAAGACTTCCAAACCCAAGAAATACACCTGTTGCACTGCTTTGTATTTAACAGAATAACAGATGGCCACTGCAGATTGTTCCAATTCTCATGGGGAAACAGCATTCTTTACTCCAGTGGCAGGGTGCCACTTCTGTTGCTCCAATAAACTGCAACCAAGAACTAAAATCTTTGACAGTGCATCCAACCATGCAACTCATCAAGCAGCCTCCAAGGTAAATAAACCTAAATAATTGGTTTTACTACTTCTATGGAAAATCCATATTTCCAGTGTATGCACCACCACTATTTTATCCTTACAAAAGTTCCCTCCCTCGACATTTACAGAAGAAAAACAAAAGGAAATGGGAAAAGATGAAAAACCATGAATTTCAGCTGGAAACTTTGAATCCATCCAACACCTACCTACTCCTAAGACTGCAATTGGAATAAAGACTGTATAAAACGTGAGGGCTCCAACGGGGGTACAGACAGCATTTGAAATGGATAAATTATCCCTTTTAGATTCAGAAACAAAAAAACAACAGCAGAATATGAATCATTAAGGGCCCTGAGCAGCCCTGGCTGCTCTAATGTGTGCAGCTCAGACAGTTGGTGGGAAGAGGTAAGATTCTGAATTTTCACCTCTGGTTGTACACAACACAACCACACCAACCAAATTACTACAGAGGAGGAAACAGAAACTTTACCTTTTAACAGATATACCATACTTTTAATCTCTCATGCTGTTTGAAACGACCACACATCAAATAAGCAAAGGTCTTGGCTCCTTATAGCAAGTTATAGGTTTGCAAATTGGAGCAATGACAGCACAAGTTTAATTAGCAGCTACTTATGCAAAGCAGGGCCTGGGCTACTCGTGAGCAGTCAGCAGGCACTAAGCAGTGACAGAAGTCTCTCCTTCACCCAGCACCCACAGAATTTCCTCCTCAACTCAAATTCACAGGCACCTTTGGGAACAAAACTCACTCCAATATCTACTCTCAGCATGTGCCCAAATGCCTCCCTTCTTAGCAAGTCTCACCTTCACCCATTCACTGAAAAAATACAGTAACAACACCACCACCCCACAAACCCAACAAAACCAAAAAAACAGTTCAAAAATCACAACTCTAAAGCAAAATGCTATCCCAAGGAAGTTTAATTAGGGATGATAACTTCACTTAAATTTCCAGCAGAGGGGAAAGAAACCAAAAGCAACCTAGTTTAAACTTCAGTGCAATGTGCACAACGGTTTATCTCAGATTAAACATATGCAACTTTCTCACACAGAAAAGGGCTGGTGCAGCAGACATTTCGTTCACAGACTGCATTCACAAGGGCAGTTTCTGAAGAAATTTATCAGCAGCTCAATACTGAACAGCTGCACAGAATGCATTAAAATCTTCCCAAAAGTATTTCTCTGTAGGATACAGCATAATTCTGATGCACTCTCTTCTGAACTTCAGCTGCTCTTCAGTCAGTCTACAGCCCTTTGCAAGCACTCCAGAAAACACAAGCACAAATTTTCTTCTCATTAGTGTATTAGAAAACAGCTCTTCTACCCATGTGTTGTGGTTCATGGCAGGAATTTCTAAAATGAAGAATTCAACATCTGACTAACTTCCATTCAGACACTCAGGCCAATGCACTTACTGCCTCCTCATCCTTAGAAATCTCAGCTGCAAAAATTATGAATCAGGTGATTAGCTGATTTGCACCATCACCACACTGGACGACAGAAAATTTTCCATTTGAGTCATTTATCTTCCCCATACACATCTCATAATCTCTACAAATGAGAGTAATCTCATTTATAATCTCTGCATTGACAATACTTGTGCACTTGCTAAAGAAGAAAAAAATAATTAAAATCTCTACTTCTCCATTCCACTCACACAGGCTCAAAATAGTGAGAAACCCTCATCATTTGAAGCCTGATCTTTTACAGATTCAGAGGCAGACCTTTAACAAAGGTATTGTACTCATCATACAGGAATCAGAATCTTCTTTCTACCCCTGCCTGCCCAGAACCCATGCACACACTCCAAGCTGATCCTGTAACCGAAGCACTGCTGCCCCTATTAACCCTCCTAGATTGCTCTAATCAGAATTGTACCTGGCTACAAATGTGACTTTCAGATCTCAGCTGAAAAAGCAATTACAGAATGTGGCCAGCTTGAGCAGCTTTGTTAGAAGCACAACACAGAGAAAAAGATCAAATGATACTTGTCCAGAACGTGGGGCTGTTGTCATAGAAGCACAGCCCTCACTGGCCTCTGTGCTGCCTGAAGATGCTGCAGGTCAGCATCTTGAATCACCACAGGCAGACAGAGCACAAAAATTTTAAAGAAAACTCCATCCCCTTGCTTAAATTTCACTTTTCCCTCTCCCCTCTAGTGAACAGATAATTTCTGATTATCCCTCTGATGGCTGATCATTACTGAAGCTGTGCTCCACCAGCACTTGGGCTGGAAGTGTTTGCAGGGCTGCCCCTGAATTTGTGCTTGAATCCCAAAGCCAGGGAACAGCAGACCTTCATCCTGGTGCTCCTCCCCTCCCTTTCTCTTCCCCACCTGTTGTCTCACTCCTGCTCCAAGCACTCCCCAGTCATGTCAGCCCTGAGGACCCCACAGAGAGGTGGTTCAGAGAACACAGAGATCCCAGTGTAAAATAAATCCTCCTCCAGCTTCTCCTGTTTTGCAGCGCTGTTTGGGAAGCTGGTTCAGTTCCTGATCCCTCACGGCTCAGGGAGCCAAGCAGAGGGGACAGAGCAGTGGGAAGTGGTGGCAGTTGCTATGCTACTGAGACAAAGGTCCACAAAATCACATCTCCTGCACCTGGAGGGGATTCTGCAGCACAGGCAAATGGAGACAGCACTGAGGTCAGGCAGCTCCTGTGCAAACCCCCTGCAGGCTCACACAGCCATTGCTCCCAGGGGATTGTCCTCCCTCCTTGGCCCAAGGCCATCCATCCAGCTGGCAGTGTAAGCCCTGCTCCCTGGGCACACAGCCACAGATGCTCCTTTAGGATGGCTGCAAACAGAGCAGCACCTCTGCTGTGTCACACAGACACACAGCCCAACAGAGCTCTGCTACAGGAGACCAGGTCAAATACAGCTGCCACACACAGGGCAAAGGAGAGGCTCTCCACTGCTCCATTTTGACTCTCTTGGACTAATCCTCAATAAAATACTTACACAGGAAAGACTTTGCTACAGGACATAAAACCTGTTACACAGGAGAGGGAAAAGCTGCCAGTCAGATTGTCCTTGAGAACACTTCAGTATGAGACCTTGCATCATTTAGTTTTTTGCCTGGATAGCCTCATTTTTGTAGCTAAGAGCATACTTATATTGACAATCTTCTTGGGAGCAAGGTCTCAAACACAGCCACTTCCAACTAGTTTTGTGGGAATAGGCAGTTTTGTAGCTCTGAGATACTTTATTATTTCCCTATTGAGGAAAAAGCCTGCAGTGTGAGCTCATCTTTTATTAGACAAAGAAACCACATAAGAGCAGGATGCTGCAAATGCTCTAAAGCAATAAAATCTTAATCAGAGCTTATTAGCCACCAAAGAATATATTCCTGGGTCAAAGTGGCTCTCCTGTCTTTAGTTTCTATTTTGATCTAATGAATTTTAAAAGAAAAAAAGCTAATTGCCCTAAGACACCTGCATGGGAAACCAGCCTTTGCTGTTTTTAGTGCTGACTAAAATCTGTCACATAGATGGATCCACACAACTGTGCTCAATTTGTGACCAGCATCATGGTGAAGCCTCAAACTGGTTTCTAGTGCAACACAAACATCAAAGTGTTCCTGCTCTTAGGAATCACTGGAAGTGGTCACTGTAAGCCCTGCTCTGAAACATTTTTTGCCTACACACAACTTCAGGACAAACTTAAATTAACTGATATACCTCTCACCATTTATTTATTGCCAGAAAAAAAGGCTAAGGTTGACTTTTAGTGTTGCCAGCCCTTATGGTTTTGGCTACAAACTAATGGAGAGCTGTTCTTTATCCTCTCATGACAAGAAACAAGAAATCCAACCATTACCTTGGAAGGTCACCTTTCTTTATGGTTCTTTATCTTTTTTTATCTTTTCTTCTTAATGGTTCTTTATTAGCAACCATGTGGGTGTGTTCACTGACATGCTGTTTCCACATCCTATTCTCTCTCACAACAGTGTGAGAAAGAAGTCAATTTGGGAAAAAATCTCCTTTTCTGCTGTCAGTCACCCTGGTTAACCATGAAACCTGGTCACACCGATGCAACTTATACTTCAAACTATACCCTAAGACACATTTGCAAATTCAACTTGTTATGAACCTGTGTATTCTCTGTATTACAACTTCTGGGCAGTTCTAGCAATAAAAACATCTTTTAATATGCCTCATTTTTAAAGCCAAAAGTGTAATTTCCTATATTTGTCATATGCTACTTAGGACCAGTAACAATTTAAATGTGACAGTTTAACTGTTTTATCATCATCCAGTAACACACTTTAATTAGGCAGATGAGAGGATGGGATGAAACCACTCCTTTGTATTTCTACAGTAACCCATGAGAGGTGCTACTAATGTGCAACATAACTTCTTCTCAAAAGCATTAATACCTTGTGTATTTTTTTCCCAAAAAGTCTTAGAAAGTGCAATTAAGTTAAAAGTATTCTAGTTCACAAATTACACATCTAAGTCAATTTTCTATTGTAAAAACTCACTCCTTTATGTGCTCTGTCATTGGAAAATAAATACTGTTTTCTTTTTCAGAAATCAATTTCCATTTTGAACCAGATTTCTACCAAGCAATTGAATTTTTTAGAGCCAATGTGTGCTGTCCTAAGGATAAAGCTCATAAAGGAAACAAGGCCGTGACCTTAGAGACTCTATAAAATGCTGTTCTACAAGAGAGATTTCTCAGAAGCAGAAAACAGAGTATGAGCAATTAACAAGTGCTAATAAACATTGCAAGCAAGCGATAGTTACCAATTTAGATCTATAATCCATGAGAGAGATGAAGGCTTTGCTGTGAGTATATGAATCAAGAGAGTGGTCACACTGTTGAACCTGCGATGTAGAAGCAAAAGGATTACAATGATTATGGTAAAGATGAATAATTAGAATATTAGGTAAGGGAATAATGGGGTTAGGCTGGGAACACAGCGCTGTGCGAGGTCTGAGATTCCTCCACTGAAGGTAAAGAGGAAAATCCTGTAGTGTACAAAGAAAACAGAAACAGGGCTTGAGTTAGTGACAGATATTAAGATAACAGCAAACATTCGAAGCCATCAGTTTAAAGTTTATTAAAGGGAGATTATCTTTACTAATCTAAAATTAAAGTTCCGGATAAATCTCACAAGTGGACAGAAAACCTTGGATAGGAATCATTGCACATTTCCTGAAGAAAGGCAGCAAAGCAAACAGAACCAAGAAGCAGCTGAAATCTCTCTGTACACAAGGGTGTTTTGCACAAAGCCTGGATCAAAGTCTACCATGCTGCAAAGACAACTGCAATAGGACATCTGCAACTTAGAGCACACCTACACAAAAATATCTGCTTCAAAGTAATAATTATTCCAGATTTAGAGCAGAAAAACATAACAGAACATCGTTGTCTTTTTCATGGCTAATACAATGTAAAGGCCGAGTTTGTGTCTGGTGCATTTTCTCCCCAGTAAGCCAGGGGACAGCACCATTTGTCACCCTGACTTACATTATCTTGCCTTGTGGAGCCTGCCACAGCACCTGGGCACACTCGGACCTTACGTAAATAACAGGCTGCAGCCACCCACCCCAGGCCGGAATTTGGATCAAACACAAATCCCTCCTCAGGATCCACACAATTGACAATCACCTCGCTTGGCAGCACCACAGCAGCTTGCTCTTGCTCAAAGTATTGCACATTTTTCAGTTACATTTCCTCCTGCTCTCACAGCCCTGCCCCCTGCAACAGCTGCTCCCTGTGACAGCCTCTGGCTCACTCTTCAGTACTGTCCAAAACTCGACTTTGGGGTGTCATCTAAATGCCACTCAACTGACAGATCTAGAACAAAAACATTTCAATTCTCTACACAGAAAGTCTATGTTTATTATCTTAAAAATGGGAGCTCTTCATCTTGAGTGCTTCAGCTTTAATAGAATTAATTTATAAGTGAGTCCAGAAGTCTTTACAAGAAGATGCTTGTAGTGGATTTGTTCTGGAACTTACATGCTACAAAAAAGTTCAATATATGCATAACAACTAAAGGATGAAAACCTGTAAGCAATGTCAGTGGTTATTTTCATTCCCATTTAGATTTGGGAACACAGGCTTTAAAAACAGCTTTTAAAAGATTTTTAAGAACTTGCTGGATGTGGAACATGAGTCAAGAACCAGCAGGTACCACTTTTTTTGCCATCTAACTTTACAACATTTCGTTCGACTGTTAAAAAGATTTACTTGAGTCAAACATCAAGCCATGCCTCTCCCATTTCCTGCACGACATTCAACATCCTCAAAGCCCATTTCAGAGCCAGAATAAAATTCTCAGGAAGGAGGAATTAGTCCTTCTAGTATTACAACAAAAACAAACAAAAAAAATTAAAGATATTTTAGTTTCCACTTTTGTACTCTCTTCTATGAGTGTTGTTTACCACTCTCTTACTATCACACGGTTCCATTCCTGTTGGCAAGCACACTACTCCAGAAAATACATAGAAAAATATGTAATGGTAAAAAAATCTGAACCTAGCTCAGCTCTCTCCCAGAGGATGCAAGGAAGAGGGGATTTTTATCTTCCCTATGCCCTAAAGAGGGGATGCAGAGATTTCCACAACTCCTTGAATATTCTGTTGAACTGGGAATCCTGGAGCCAGCCAATTTCTAGTGCTACAGAACTGCAAGCTGAGGCTGCCCCGAATCCAGCCCTGTCCCAGAGACCAGTGCACACTGATGAGGCTGAGGGCTGTTACAAAACTCACCATCCTCAAAGCCCTTCCTTCCTGTCACAAACACCGGAATTCAGCCCGCTCCTCACGGGATCTCCAGCCCTGCAGCTCTGCTCTCTTTCTCAGGAAGGAACTGGCAATGGTGGAGCCCTTCCTCACACCTCACTGCTGAACACACTGAGGGAGCAGCGACATGCAAGCACAAACAGAGCAACACACGAGATGAATCTGAGTGTGAGTCCCTGCAGATCCTTGCACAGCTATGTCCTGCCCTGGGATACAGCCCTCCATGGAGAAAGCCATGACCATGCCCTCCCACAGTGGTGGAAGATAAGGGAAGTTCAGGCACATGATGGCACTCACCCTCTCTGGAGATAGCGTGAGGCCACATGCAGGCTCAGGCAGACACCCCTCCACCAATGAGCAGGACACAGTTACAGATTTTTCTGCACCACTGGGTCTAAAACCTTTCATTTATAGATAAAAACAAGCTGCTGTCCTCACCGAATCAAGTGACCAGAGGCTGGAATTGTCTTGTAGAAACCACCTGCAAACCAGAATCACACAGAGACAGGGCCAGCTTAGGATGCCTCTGCAGTGCAGAAGTCTAATTTGCTGCCTGTTAATGCTCCTCTTCAAGCAGAAAATCTGGGATGAATAAGTTAATTCATTTCTCTATGCTATGATGTTCTCCCATGCTGCAAAGTAAGCCACCTGCTAACTGGGATTAGAACAAGCACCTTCACATTTCCCAATTTTTAATGAGCTAATACTGCCAAACATAAATCTTATTGCTTATTTCAAATATCAAACACTACTGCACTAAGCTAAGCACACATTTCCAAGAGCTCACTAAATACACAGAACCTAAAGCACAAGATACATTTTTACAGCAAAAAGCATACCTGAAATGACCAGTTCAGGACATTTCTAAGTGTTAGCCATCAAGAACTGCCTCAAAAAACCCTACTTCTTCAGCCCAACCAGTTACAAAAAATACTGGGGGGCAAAGTGGACATGAGAGCCCTTCCCTGGAACTACAATCAGGCAGCATGATGCAAGACCCTCAACTGTGATGCTGTGACCTGCACATTTTAATCTGGAGCTGCATGAGAACATATGAAAATGAAGGTAGGAAAAACCACCTCTGAACTACGCAGCTAACATGACTACTACACAACAACCATCATGTTAACAAATACTAAATGCATTGCTTTGCTGCACACAAGAACTACTGCTAGTAAAACATAAAGCTGATAAGTCTTCTCACATTGTCACCTGAAAATATATTGGGTCTGCAAAGAGGGCATCACGATTTTGTCAAAACTGCAAAGGAATCTTGATCTTAATTGGGTTTATTTGTCTCTCTTCTGACTTACACTATAAATTGTTCTGATAAAACCGTCCTGAAGGCAGTGAAGTCCCAGTAAATGTATATACAACCACCTCCAGGATAGCAAGCACAAATAACAGGAAATAAAAGCCTTTTAGTTACACACTTCCATACAGCAGTGTATGGATTCAATTTTGTACCCTCTATAACCCAATACCGGTGCTCCCATGATCTGAGTACAGTTACAAACACACAGATCAAAATTATAGTTCCTGTGACATTTTTTACCTTTGGAGGAGGAAAAGAAAAAACCTTCACAAGAGAATGTTATTTGAACCCAGAGCTAATCCAGGCAACTCTTAAGCCCTGCAAACTATTATTTGCACAACTGAGAGTGCAGCACTGAGTGAGGAATAAGTGATGAGAAACAAAACAGGAGAAGTCAAAACCAGATTTGCCACCAAAGAATTTCACAGAACCATGTTCAGAGACGACGGTCATGTCTCAGGACATGGGAAAACCCACATTAAAATTATTCCCCCTCGGTTTTTTTTTTTTTTTCTTTTTTGACAAGTTACACTTAGGTCAGATCAACCTGATGCACTGCACAAGCCCACAAGCTTGTAAGAAGGAAAGGACAGCGTGGAGACAGAGCCTTGGGAGGCAGGGAAGGTGGAGCCGCTGGTGCCGGTGCTGGCGATGCCGCTGCGGTGCCCCGGCCGCTGTTACCGCGCACACCAGCGGCACTGCCGGGCTGCGGGCAAGAAACAAAACAGCGGAGAAAACCGACGCGTCGTCCCAGAATGCGGGGCAAAAAAAAAAAATAAAATACCACATGCGTTTTGCACAGCATAAACTGGACGAACTGGAGAGTTTGTACTTTTTATGAACTGAATTAGAAGGTGGATCCGTTCGGTTTGGTGCGGTGGGCGCGCTGCCCGGGGCTATACGGGCAGGGTGGGCACGGGCAAGTCCGCTCCGCCGGCTCGGGCGGGCTGTGAGGCAGCAGCGGGTCCGTGCCCTGCCCGAGCAGCCACGACGACAGCAGTGCGCGATTCCGGCAGTGCTCCATTCCCAGCAGTTCGGTTGTTGTCACCTGTTCCCTGTTCCCTCTCCCCGAGCCGGGCACGGCCCGGGGTGACGGGAACGGGCGGGTTACGCACCAGCTGGGGAACAGCCGGGAAGGCCCCGCTCTCCGCTCTCCCCCCTCCCGCGAGGCTGAGGGTATTTTACTGATAAGGCAAGATTATATCGCCTCTCGTTGCTGGGATATGTTTATTTTGGAGATGGAACTGCTGTTGCCCTGTCCGCCCCGCCGCTCCCGAGGGCTGCCCGTTACAACACACCTCGGGGCACGGAGCTCACCCGCCGGGCACCTCCAGCTTGCCGTCCCGCGGAGCCCGGGGCGAGGAGGGCAGGAGGAGTTTGTGGGTCCCGGTTGGGGACAAGAGGTGCGGAACACCGCCAGCCCCTTCCCCGCCACCTTCGTTGGGAAGCAGCCCCGACGGCGCGGAAGGAGCTCCCTCAGAGGAGCCGCGGCTCTTACCTGCGGAGAAGGAGCGGCGGCGTTGAGCCGAGCCGAGCCGAGCCGAGCCGAGCCGAAGCAAACCGAGCCGAGCCGAGCCGAGCCGAACACAACTGAAGCGAGCTAAGGCGAGCGGTCCCGCGGCCGCTGCTCGCGTGGCGGGAGCCGCCCCCCCGCCGGTACCTGGGGCGGCCCCGGGGGCGGAGCGCGGCGGGGCGGGGCGGGGGCCCGCGGGGAGCGCGGGAATGGCAATCGCCTCAGGAGCCCCCGCGGGCTCGGCAAACGTCCCGGGTACGAGCCGAACCTGCCATTCTTACCGCGCTTTCCGTACGGGCTGGGATTGTCATCAGTAGCACGGTTAACTCTGAAGCCTAGTGATGGCCGATGTGACACCAGGCGCTACATTCCTACTGGTGAGGAGACAGAAATTGGGGCAGGGGCTGCTTTCTAAGTCGTTCACATGAAGGAGCTCTGATGAAGAGGTTGTGGTGGACCCTCTTAGCTTTAAAACCCTTTAGACCTCAGAGAGACTTGACTGTGGTCTACTGTGGTCTGTTCCTCTCCAGGAAACCAAAACAGTCTTTGAACATGACGCCCTGGACAGAATGAACAAAATATTGGGTTTTTAAAAACGTATTAAACATTATGTGTGACATAACCAAGAAGGTGCTTCCCTAACAATCGGCACAGATGGCAGGATTTAAGCAAGTGCCTCAGCACAAACACGAGGTCTTGTTGGGCCCCAGGAGAGAGGCTCCTTGTGAGGGGAGGCAGAGCAGGAGGTGCTCAAAGGTACTGGATTTGCAGGGTTTCTGCCTTCAGGCAGTACCTCTGAACTCAAACCCCTAAAACTTGGGGGTGCAGATGTCTTTTCACCCAGCTATGCCCTCCAGAGCACTGCTGCTTTCTTCTCAGTCTCATTGTGCCTTTTGTTTGATGTGCAGCACTTGGACTCGGCTCGGACACTGGCCCACACAGCGCAGGAACAATTTTGTCCCCTTGTAAAAGCTTTTTGCACATCTGGTGATCTTCAGCATCTGATGCTCAGCTCTGATCTTCAGACTGGCTCGTAGGTCAACCAGCCCTTGGAGCAGCTTGAGCTTTATAACAGTTCCCTCACTTTAGAGGAGTCTGACAATTGATTTATTGCTACCTTTTGTCCAGAGCAGTTGACCAGTTACCAGTGTCATGGGAATGTAGAAAGCCAGGGAGCACAGTAGTACTGTATGACTAGCATATAGCTAAGGTGAACATTTTAGGAACAATCACAGGAGAGATGCTGAGCAGCCTTAAGGAGCACCTCTTCTCTCTGCAGATCAGAGATGCCATACAGTTTATCCATTTTACTCAAGTCAGAGCTATCTGCCAGGTGGCCCAGGGGACAATTCTACCCAACATCAGAGTAATTTTCTACCCTCATCTAGAATGAAAATGTGTATTTGCCATCAAAACCCCAGCTAAAATTACTGTTATATAAACCAGGCCCTGATTTAAGCTTTAAGCAAAATAACAGCTTTGTGTAGGCAACTAGAAATAATCAACAGCGTAACAAAATCCCCAACTCATTACAGCAAGTATTTCAAAGACAGCCTAGCAGGCTTGACACCTAAAAAAATCTTTCCTGCTCCTTGCAATCCTCTTGTTGCTCTGGGGTAATTGATCTCTGCCAAAACCCGACTTCTCATCAACCCAGCATGGGTAGAGCTCTTCCCTCTGTCTGCTGACTGATGCTCAGTCTAGAAAATCATTGTGATCCCACAGCCCTACAAAGCACCAACACAGAGTGCAAATGGTCATGGGCACACACCTGCACCTTTGATGCAAAGGACACACCATGGCCAAGGCTCACTTGGGCATCTGGCAGTGATCACCTGATTTGACACCCCAAAAACACAGGCACAAGTGCAGAGCCACTGTTCAATCCTAATTTCCAAAGGCTTTTTTAGATTTCATGCCACCCCTGAAATGCCAGTGTTTACCTACAAGCCCTTTCTTAGTCAGGGGTACCAAAAGAAGGCACCCAGGTAATTAGGAGACAGGAGAATACATAGTGATTTTTGCTGTCTATCACCTTGTTTAGACATGGTTCTATAATTTATGGAGTGAATAATTTTTGCTCTCCTAGTGCACTTCCCTGCCAGGTTTTAATGTTGTATGGTCATGAATTGCTGATACCGCTTCCAGTGGGGGAGGTCTTTGTTATTTTAGATTTATAGATGGGGAAATAAGGAAACAGGAAAGAACTCCCACAAGCACACGGAGGTGGAAGAGCAGATGCTGTGCTTTATCTTGTTTTCTGACATGTGGATCTATCTCACTCTCTCCCAGCAGTCAGGAGAGCACATTTATCAAGCACAACATACATACTCCACTGCTCTCTCAACATTTTAAATTCAAAACACTCCATCCTCTCACAGTGCAATTGATCTGAAGAAACAAATTTAATCTTTTCTAAAAAGGGAGTTTTAAAAAATTAATTTATCAATTTATGGACTGATTTATTAAAGCAAGAGCAGCACCAAAACAGTTAAATCAGCTGTTGTCAGGGGAGCCAGGAGAAAACAGGACACCCACAAACAAAATCGTCCTTGTTTGAATAGGCAGCACTCACCCAGGTTCTTCTCCACTTCAGTGTGGAATAAAGAGCATGTAAGGCCCATGCTGTGTCCCCAGGATGTGTGCAAATTTCATTCCCTTTAACAGGGCTAATGCATCCAAATCCTCACAAATGGCTCTTTGAACATTGTTCATAATATCAGAAACAGCACAATAAAGTGACATCCAAATTTGACTGTGCTGCCAGTGCAGCTTATTTCATGCACAGCATGTCATGTTGTGACCTGAAGCACTCTCAAAAAGCAGAGAGCACATCTGCAGTTCTTATCAATTAATATTTCTGCAGCACATCTACCTATTTCATGCTGTGCATGGGCAAAATGGTCCCAAAATGAGTGTACACTAGCAAATGAACTCTAATCAGCAGCCAGTTACCTACAGCCTTAGCCAAACTCAATCCACAGACTGCTGCCCCCTCAGCTCTGCTCCAGCTCCTCCCTTGCCCTGGCTGGGAGTGGTACAATGGGATTTTGAGAGGGTGCAAGCTCTAGGAAGTTGGCTCCCCCTCACTCCCCACATCACAGCAGAGACATGGGAACGGAGGAGGAGATTCCTGTGTTGGCTGGAGGCAAACAGAGCACGGGAGCAGCACCCACGCACCCACCTGAGATCCCATGGGCAGGCTGGACCTGCCTGCTCCCCCCACCCTGCCTGTCCCACATCCTGGCTGCTCCCTGCACTTTTCCTGATGCTGTGCCCCGTGCTGGGATGAGAGCCAGCATGGCTGGTGTGTGACAGCCTCTCTCACTGCTCTGAGTCAGAAGCTGGAATGCTGCAAGCACAGGTCAGCCAGTCCCTGCTTCCAGCACAGTTGAGAGCAGAGCATTTTGGGGTCTCTATTTTTTTTTTTTTTTTTTTTTTGTCCATAATCAAAGGAACTTACTGCAGATTTCACCATCACAAAATGGTGCCATGCCATTTTTCACAGCTTGGAGAGGGTCACTAAAGCTTTGGTTCCTGTTGCCACTGCCTGTGACAGGTCACAGGGGCTGGCTTGGCACTTGTCACTGAAGATTCCTCCTCCTTGGAGGGTGCTGACGTGGTGGCACCAGATTGGTGCTGCAGAGGCAGGAGTGGTGCTCCCTGGACAATGGCAGGCCTGGGAACTGTGCACAGCCACACCTTGCTCTAGACAAACCTTGAGGGGAAAAGCAAACTGAGATTATTTGACTAACTGCTTAACAAATCAGCACCTGTTTCTTCAAGGAGGGAAGGGGGAATGGGTTAATATGCCAAATAGTTTTGGGACAAAGTGACTTCTAACATTTAGACAGACCTTCATTATTGTTTCCTGATTTCCTCCAGGCAGCAACCTTCCCTCTCCAGCCAGTGCCAAAGACAACTTACACAGCTGTCTGGGAAGGGGATGCAACCTTTTAGAGAAACCCCATCTTTGGCTTTGCTGTCTGTGAAATGAGCATGGATTTGCAGTGACTTCCCCTTTTCATCCCACTCTCTGGAGAGAGCTCTGCTCAGAGTAATTCCATCTTTATTGCTTTCTGAATCTCTATCCTCAGGCCTCAAGTTTGGAGCCACCGATAGCGACGGTTGTCAAGGAGTAGCCCTGGAGTGTTCTCCTGGCTGGGCAAACCCAAGCAGGTATAAAAAATACCAGGTCAGCTGCAAATAAATATCACAGCATAACATAAATGCAAATACCTCTCCTCATAACAAAAGTTAAGAGAAGTTTCATTACCTCCAATATGACCTCATATTCATCGGGGTTTAATAATATTTCACTTCAGAGCTATTTATTACAGGAGCTCTACACGAGCTCTGAAGCTCATTAGCAGTTTGATACAGGCTAGACACGGTGGCAGGCAGACAGCCAGGGGACAAAAGTGTGTTTGAAGTAGATGACTCCCAAACTCAGCATGCCAGGATGACAGATGGGACACTCTGGCCATGCAGGCATTCTTGGTTGTTGCAGTTTTGTTCCCTGCTGCTTAACACAGCAAAGGAGAGGTTTCCCAAGTCTCCAGCTGAAATTTCCTTAAAGTCTGTCCAGCCTCAGGTGCACAAAGCAACCTCTGCTCCCAGGCAGCCAGATGGGAGCTGCAATCCAGGCACTCCCTAATTAACTTTGGGATGTTTTTCCTCTGCAGGTTGTTTCTGGACAAAAGAGAACTGACAGCATGTTTATTTACAAGAGATTAATTCAGTCTGGCAATTTGCTGGGTCTGTACTAAGAATTTTGAAGTGTCTTGGGGTTTTTTATCACCATAGAAGGAGGAAAAGCTGAGAATCCAAGGGGATTTCTAAATGCATCTGAAGAACTGATCATGTAAGTTACTGCAAGTCACACACAGATGGGCAGCACAAGAAACAAAGGTGATGGGGGCAAACTAAGCTGAGGTCTTGGTTTCTGAGCAGTGCTGCAGTGTCATTAACTTCAAACACAGCTACAGGAAACACTGACCTGCAAGCCTCGAAGCCCTGGGGACTTGTTTGTGTATAAACTCACACATCATACAAAAAGCAATTGCTGGGTGGATCCCTCTGCACAGAAGACAATGCCAACCATCTGTACCATCTTATCAAGATCATGAAGAAGCAGGATGTAAAGGAGATAGTAACAAAAATATCCAGGTATAAAACTAACAGGTAGAAAAGAGAAAAATACTTAAGTGACTTAACATCAAAAGTAGGTTTGCCCTGTAATCCAGAGATGTGAAAACAGCTTTTACACAAGGTAACCAGCTGTCCCTAGAAATCAAACTGTGAAAGCACATGAATCATATTCTGCTGAGACCCCAGCTAGACACCAAGCAGGGCAGCAAGAGCCAAGCTCCATCCTGCTACAGGGGACAAAAGTGTGCTCTAGAAAAGAGCAAATGGAAGAGAGGGTGGGGAAGCTGTACCAGCTCACCGTGACTGAACATACAGAGGGTAGAAAGGATTACAGAGAAAGGAGGCAGCTGGAGGACAAAGGAAAAGGGTCATGAAATAAGTTCTTCCCTCCAAAGTACCAAGTCTGGAAAGCATGAAGGGCTAAGGAGAGGAGCTGTGCCAGAGAAGATGTGAAGGAGGATAATTTTGAATCAGGTCTTAAATGTAAAGAATGAAGCACACTGCTCGTCCCTGCCACTGAAGGGAGATGTCTGTGGATGAAGAACTTTCTAAAAATTACTTTGAGGCCACATTGCTTCAGGCATCAGAGCATTTTGCAAAGAAAGGAACACTTCATGCACATCATCCCACAGGCTGCAGCTTCACTGAGAGATAAGAGCAGGGCAGAGCTGCTGCAAAGTCGTGCATGGAAATTCACAGAGGTGCACCCTGCTAATTTGCATCAGAGATTGCTTTTTAATTATGATTTGTTGAATCCTTTCCCAGATGAACACGCAGAGTCCTCCCCCTGCTGGCAAGTAAAAAAGCCATAGCAATGATTTTTTAGTTATGTCAATCTAAAGCTCTAAATAAAATAAGCATCAGATAGGATCTATTTTTTATTTGCTCAATGGATAGAACTGGGGAAAAAAAGAGAATATTTTGCACAACACAAATCCTTTTTTAAGGCTTATATAGATTTACTTTGAGGTTGATATGACTTGAGAGTAGCTGCTGAGTTCAATTCCATTGCTAATTTACTAAACAATTTGCAAGAGAAGCAGAGGATAAAGCCTGTAGAGTAACTATTAGCAGCTGAGCAGGGTAATTGCAATGTGCAATAATTCCATTAATTCCACTGAGTCCTTGTGTTTTAGTACCCAGTTAAGTTTTGGTGCCTAAAATTTCTTAGACAGACTGGTCTGGAAAGTAGAATTCCTAATGCTGCTGAACAGTAAAAATTGATTCAGTAGACAAGTTGGGTTTATTCTATAAACAATTTTCCCCACCTTATGTCCTCAGATAGCTCCTCAGTAAGTATCTGTAGAAAATTATTGCATTTGTTAGGGGAAGTTATGTTATGGCAAGTGTCTTTTGGACAGGAATTTTTGCTTGAGGTGACTAATTTGGTGGCTGAGGGGAGAGCAGTAGGTGGTGTTTATTTTGGCTTTACTATGGCTTTCAATACTGTCTCCCAAAGCATTCCCATAGACAAAATGATGAAGTACAACCTAAACAAAAGGGCAGTGAAATGGATGGAAAACTGGCAGAACAGCTGGCCTGAAGGGGGCTCAGCATTAGTGGAGTACCCATGGTTGGTACTTTTTAACACCCAGCCCTGAGCAAACTGGCAGATGATACAAAGCTGGGGAGAGGGGCTGATCTCCATGTAACAGAGGTTGTGCTGCCACTGGGGACCTGAAGAGGCTGGAGAAATGGGCAGAGAGCGTTGTCAGGAGGTTCAAGAAAGGGAAATCCAAAGCCCTTCAACTGGAAACAAGAAAGTCTGGAAATCTGTTTTGCTGCACAGGAGAATATGGGAATCCAGGTGGAGAACAGCTGATCATGGCCAGCAATGCACTCAGTGACAAAGAAGCCCACAGCAAGCTGGGCTGCATTAGGAAAAGTGTCCCCAGCAGGTCAGGAGGGGTGATTTTACTCCCTGCTATTCTTCTCTTCAGTTCCAGTAAATAAACATATTGCCTTCAACAGTGGGGGTAGAGTAAGAATGGTGAATTGTAATTGTATGGGAAAACAAATTATGTATTTTAATTACAAAAAAGGAGAAACCTTCAGCTGTGACAGTCAACATTAATAACCACTGCAACACAAACAAAACAAACAAAACCAAACAAAACAAACAAAAACAAACAAAATCAAACAAACCAAACATATCCCCCATGCTTAAGAACATAAAGCTACGCCCTTAACCACAAACCACTCTCTGCATGCTTATTTTTAAAAAGGTTTAATTTTTTCACCCTGGTACAAAAATACAGTACAATGTGATGGCAAGGCATTCGCCAAAAACATTCAAAGAATAAAAGGGGAAACCCCATAAAGCTTCAACACAACCCACCCTCACTTGATGGAACAATCAAAAGGTGAGTGCATAAGGAAAAAGTTACATTTCTGCCCAAAGGCAAATAAAGATGAATCACACAGTTTTACACAATAATACATTTGCAGAGCTGATAATTCACATGCTATTTGGACATTCATGAAATGTATTCTACTTGGTGTAGTGGCAGAATTCATGGTTTTGGATAGCTAGAAAACAACTGGCCCAGGAACATGCCCCAGTGATGGGAATGCCCAGTAAAAACTATGGGATCACATAATACCAGTGAGAAAAGAGAGATTCAACCCTGATTAGTGTCAAAATGATGGCTACTTCTAGTTTTTCCCATCACATTGTCCTCAAATTCTGTCTTCCCTACACACCTCCCTTTTAACACCAAATATTAGTGGCTTCTCAAACACACAGAGAGATGTGTTTGCACATTATCCAGTTGTAAAGAACCACCACAGTGCCAACTGCCAGGCAGAGAAAACACTGTAACTGGTGTGTGTGTGTGTGTGTGTGTGTGTGAACTCCAAACAGGGTTTTTAACCTAACATTGCTGACAGGGGAATTATGTCCCTTCAGTGCATCTACATTCTTAGTCTGTTTAATCATTTCCTCTCAGTTTTGAAGTGATGAAAAGGTAAATTCAGTGTATTCATTATAGTTCATCTCCCAGGTGCTTTTGTTTGAAAGCATCGCCTGTCAGCTTCTCCTGGGCCTCCTTCATCCCTTGGACAACTGAAAGATTAAACAGAGAGACACCAACCATTAATCTCAGGGTGAAAACATCAAGGTGAACTGGTAATGAAAGTGATTTAAAACAACACAGTTACAGAATGTAGATCTACAGATTAATCTGTAAGGAAAAAACAGTCCTGCACCCTTACCCCAACTATGTGTGGCTGGATCATGCAATTTCCATGATTTCCCATGCCTGAACTGGAGACAAAATTAAGTCCTAGAGACTTTTAGTAGGTATTAAGGTGAGTCTTGATTCTGAATATGGTTACTGAGGTATCAGAGAATCACTCACACTGTATTTAACCACTCCCAGTTACACTTTAAATTAACATAATTTCTCTCCACTGCAAAGCTTCATCTCATTAAAAATGTACTTCAAACAATTCAGCACATACCTTGATCAGCGTTGGTATAGAAATACTTGTAGCTGGGGTTTCCTCTCTCATTTATGATTTCTGGGTGGACCTTTCCACTGGGGTCTGTGAAATAAGAAATCCAACAGGAAATTCAGATGGAAACAGTAAGAACCCAGTGCTGTGAATGGGCACAACAGCTGTGGATGCCTTACCCATGAAAAGGATTCTGGGAATGTAACCTCCATCAGGACTAAAGGCTTCATCCTTTGGCTCTTCATCATCCTTCCACAGCAAGGCAGGAGAGAGGAAAGCCATTAGCAAGACAGCTAACAAACATGGTGCCTTTTACAGAAACAAGTTACTGCCTTCAGATTCCTTCTACCCTGAGCAATTTACATCTTGAAGAGATGCTAAGTAACTGCAGAATCCTCCACTCTCCAAGGGAAGAAAGTTATTTTTACCTACATAAATATCATTTGTAAAAACAATATTTTTTCTGGTCTATCAATCTGCATTACTCATCCCACTCTGGTGCAGGAATATTTGATATGTACTGAGAGAATGAACATAAATCCCTTTCTTGTGGAAACTGAATCACACAAGGTACAAACTGTTAAAGAGGAAATGGCAGAGAGCCAGGTTTATAAACAAAATTAAAATAACCAGACTGAAAAATGTCTTTTTATAACAATGAGCTCTATCAATCAATCCTGAATGCCTATTTAGGAGTGCAGGATTTAGGATGTACACAAAACAGGATGCAACCAGTTGAGTCAGATTCCAAATGCTTCATTACTAGGCAGAACATGGATACAGAGCAGAAGGCAGCCTACCTCAAGGTTGACCATAACAAAATTATGGGCAAGTTCAGAGATCTCCTTGGATTCAGCAAACTTTGGCTTCAAAGCTAAAGAAAAAAAATAAAAATAAGAGGCATGTAAAAGCAGTGGAAAATATTTCAGATTTTCAGGTCAATATCAAAATCTCCACTTCATGCCTCCCTCTGGAGAGGTGGCACTTCTCAATAAGCAGTGGGTAAATGGAATGTATGTGTCCAACCCTTCCAGGCTCAGAACAGGAGGTAACTGAAGCAATTCTTGCCTGGCAGCCATGGGCTGAAGCCTGCCCAACACACAGAGGTGGTTCTATTTGATCCAGTGCCACAGAAACAGAAATCCTGCTGTAAACCACCACTCCCACTCAACTACCCCATCCTTTAAGGCTTAGCCATACACCCAGCTTGTTTGCTATGACACTGCCATATTATTCCACTCTCAATGAAATACAAATATCATTAGTTACATTTTGGATGCAAAATTCACATTTCTCATGGCTACATGATGTCTGTACAAAGACAATTTCAATTAGAAAGTGTTCAATTTCATTAGAAATTTCAGCAAGCTCTAGTATTCAATGCACTTACCTTTGCAAGCTCCACACCAGGACTTGTGGATGATAACCATAAGAGGCAAACCACTAAAAAAAAGAAGAAAGAAAACTGTCAAAGAAATTCTATTACATGTGCAGTTTAATAGTCAAGGCTTCCTCAAAGGCTAAATGTAATGGGAAATAAGTAAGATATAAAGAGATTATGGAGTGCTCTACGATTGTCTTGCAGAAAGTTTTCCCAATCTTAAAACATGATAAAATAATTTATTATAGCTGCCAGCCAATAACTGCTTGTGTAGAGGAGGAGACTTTCTCTTCTTAGTTTAGATTCCTCAGATACACAACTGGTCATGTTTTTTTCCCCTGGATTACTGGCAATGGTTAATGACAGCAGCTGCCTGAGAGATCTCAGGATGGATTTTCATGACTGTTTAAGACAATCCAGTGGGTGACAATCTCTGCCCATTACAGCCCAAGTCTCACTGAGCAAACCAGCAAACCCAAAAACCCAGCAAACCCTTTGGCTGCCTGCATGGCTTCCCACACATTTGTATGCTGAAACTAACTGTGATAGATGTGTCCAGTACCAGGGCTAAGGAGAGAGGGTCTGTGAGGAACTGCAGCATAAATAAAATGCAATGCAAAAGGACCAAAGTTATTTTTGATTTCACTCTTTCCAAATAATTCATTTTACATTTTCTAGCTACAGTACCCAGAGATTGTTTCCATACAATAATGATATGGCTTCCAGAAGAGTAAGAACAGCCTAAAATTAGGTGGAGGAGAGGAAGGAATCTGGAGAGAACATCCTATATGTATACTTCTTTCAGGATATGCCAAGCAAAGCAAACTGTAAGCTTTCTCTGACTGTAAACTCTGCACGGTATTAGGGAATAAAAATAAAGTCAAATTTTCATACACATGAATTATTAACACCTTTGCACACAACAACATTAATTACTAGCAGAACTATGTATGAGTTTTTCTTCAGATGTAAATAGACATGAAAGGAAATCTCTACTTAACAATGTTCAGCAATGAACTTCAGAATGAGGAAAGGGTGGAAATGAAGCCATTAACATTTAGAATTGTTTAAAGACAAATTTGCCATCTACAATTAACCTACATGTCATCAACTTTATAACTGTTTGCAGTAAGGAGCAAGAATACACATTTCCCTAGTAAAGCTTGCACTGCCTCAGTGCCCTCTCTCTGACTTCTTTTCATTGTTTCTACAGAGTCCAAAATTCTTTTGCTTATTTCTTGAGGAGAGGCTGATTTAAGACAGGATTTAAGATTGTTCTTATCATCAAGGATCAGTGATTCACGTTGAAAGAGTTCAATGGTCCGGTGGTCAGCACTGGCATACACTTTTTAAAGAGAAATTTTAAAAGCAGATTTTAAATGCAAGTGCTCACTTCCTTGAAATACCAAGTCTTAGTCAGTGAGAACTCATAGAAGTTTGTGGTAATTGATGTGTTTTCTCAGCTTTGTTCTCTTTATTTTGACTTGTTAAGTAAACTTATTTATATAAAAACATTTTGTAGTAATTTCTCAGTTCTGCAGTGCATAAAGCCCCTTAGCAGCTGGTGTGCCAGACAGACAGACACTGTAACTGAAATAACTCTTCCTGCCCCACTTCACCATTTCATCCCAGTGAGCACTACACATAAAATTAAAACCAAAAGCCACCATTTATTAGAATGAAGAATGAAGCATCCACCAGAAAGTGAGAGGTTTATATAAGCTGTACCCAAAATTATTGGAAACTTAGCTACCCATCACAGCCAGTACAGACTTATGAGTTTCACACAGAACAGAAATAAATACATTTATTTCTGTCATTTTAGCTCATTTTTCCTATGACAGCACTCATTCTTAAGCAACTTGTGTTTTTAAGGGTGTAAAATGATGGTTTTAAGGGTGTATAATGACCTTGAAGACAAAAGACATGGCCAAGTTTTTCAGTAAAATAGTCCTGCAGGTAAATTAAGACTTTACTCCATTTAAGGCACAATTTTATTATTAAACCTGAAACAGAGAAGTTTAAGTCTGTTAAGCCAGCACCCTTTTGCAGTGCAAAGTTGAAAATCTCTCTTGGGTGAGTCAGATTTTTTTGAAACAGTCACATCCTAAAAATACAGCCTGTTCCAGTTCTGGACCTGAAGTCTCTTCTGCAGTTTGACATTTTCTGGTGGCAGCTCTAGAAAAACAATCTTCTTATTCCAGACACACACATGCCAATGTGGAGGGAAAAGTCTTCCCTACAGTCATCACCTTTTACACTGTCACATCACACTATTCGATTACTGGGGTTTGCATCTCCACAGGAGATTTCATTGCTTGGGGACGCAGCAGTAGCTCCCTTTTTACAAGAAGCCAGTGGGGAGAAGGCAGGGCTGAGGAACTGCTTCCCTGGAGATCCCCCAGCAATGCAGCTGGCTCGGCTGCTGCAGGACACGGTGCCCACCTCCCCCGAGCTGCTGCTGCTGCTGCCCAGCGATCCGAGCATCCCCGACAGGCGGGACCCGCGCTCCGCAGGTCTGTGCCCCAAGGCACATTCACCCCGCTGGAGTACTCGGGGGCCGGACCGCCCCACTGCTGGGTGGCACGGGTGGCACTTCACTGGATGCTGCGGTTCAGGTATTGCACGAACATGCTGGCCAGCTGGGGCAGGTTTTCATCGCTGGGCTGCATCTTGGTGTAGCTGATGAACTGCCTCCGCAGGCGGCTCAGCTCGGCCACGCTGACGGGCCGGCTCAGCACCAGCCCCTCGGCCACGCCGGGGACGCGGACGGTCTCTCCGGGCTGCACCCCGCTCCTCTGCGCGGCCAGCACGGCGGCCAGCACGTCCTGGGTGACGCGGTCCAGCTGGTGCAGGAAGCCGCAGGACTGCAGCGGCTGCGTGCGGGTGGAGCGGTGCGGCGGCGGCGGGGCGCTCTCGAACAGCGCGGCGCGGATGGCGCCCAGCGGCAGCGGCTCCTCGCCGCGCACCGTGAACAGCGGCCGGTCCCAGCGGCAGCTCGGGTCGGGCTCCTCGAAGGGCGGCTCGTCGGGGCCGCCCGCGCCGCCGGCGCAGTGCAGGAGGCAGCGCGCCGTGCCCGCCTGCCGCGCCGCGCAGTACAGCTCGTAGCGGATGCTCCGCAGCTCGTTGCCCGCGTCCACGATCACCACGTCCCGCCGGCTCAGCCGCCGCTCCACCTCGGCCCGCAGCGCCGCCCGGCCGCCCTCCGCCTCGGCCACGACGTGCGCCGCCCGCTCCGGGCCGCCCAGCGCCTCCCGCAGCTCGGCCGCCCGCCGGCTCTTGCCGCTGCCGGGCCGCCCGCACAGCACCACCAGCGGCATCGCCCCGACACCGAACCGCCACCCGACCCGGACGTGGAGCGACTGCTTCCGCCGGGCACGGGCACACACACACCCCCACAGCTCGCCCGGCCAACCCCGGGGCTCCTCCTCCCCGCGGGCGGAGAGAATCGCCGCGCCCCGGCACGGCTCTGCACCGCGACACCGCCCTGCGAGGCGTCCCGCTCAAAAACGCCTTCGCAGCAACTGCTGGGACGGAGGGACCGTGCCCTCGCCCTCAGGGAACTTAAACCAGACAAGTCCCCAGCTTCCCATGGCATTGTGGAGTTTACAGAATTGAAACTGAAGGTCTGAAACTTCCTAGACCACCGGCTCTGGTGCATCTCATTTGATGCATTCCAGATAATTTTGTGTAATTTTACATCTCCTGATTTATGGTCGGAGAAAAACCCCTGTACTTTTTACGTTTACATTTTCGTTGCAACTAGTAGTTTCTCCCAAGCCTTCAATTCAATAACACTGAAATGCTGCCGCGCTCAAATCAGCGAGCAGATCTGTGCATCAGCAATGAGAGTGTGGTTCCCACCCATCCCATCCCATCCCTTGCTGCAGGGTCTTTTTGAGCCGAGCACCAATCCTGCCCAAACCTGAGAGGTCAGACCTTGCCATCCCTCCCACCCTCTTCTGTCTCATTTTAAAGCTTCCTCTGCTGCTGCTACAATTATAACTCTAAAAACTGAAATAATCTACTTTTTTTTTTTTTTTCAAAAAAGCCAATGTATCAAGTTATAAAAACTTGTAAGACTTCTGAAGTGTACCATCTGGGTTAATTCAATGTCTGCACTGGAGCGTAGAACTTGCCAGATGGATCAGTTTGAGAGCAGAGCTAAATTAAACAGCAAACCTGGAAGGCATGAGTAATTTCTGCTCATGTCAGCATTGTCAGATCTGGGTTATAAAGTTAAAATGCAAGTAGAATTTATAAGCATGCCATTCTCCTTCTTGGATTTTAACAAGAAGCAGAAGGAACTCGGAGAAAAGAAAGTCAAGATGTCATTTTTCATAGAGACATTGCTCTTTTTAGAATTTAAGCTTAGCCCAAACCAGGTTTTGTCACTTCACTACAATTTGAAACTTCCAGATTTTTGCTGCAGATGGAAACAAAATACCTCATGCTGAGGCCTCATCTATACAGGCACAAGGAATTTTTGGGAACTCAGCACTGCTGAGTTTAAGGGCACTGAGCATCACTTACACTTGCATTTGTGTGTTTGAGAACCATATCTTTCTTTACTGCGATAAATAATTATTTTCTTGTTTCAAAGACATGCTAGGGCTTCAATCACTTAATTAGACTGCAGTAATTAAACCTAAGTGGTGCCTTAGCAAACTTAACAAAACTCTGTATTTTCTCTCCAATAACCTGTAGGGATCTGAAGAGTCTCCTAAACCACCCTCATTTTTGTTAAAAGAGAATCTTTTCTGTGGTTAAATTTAGGGCTGAAATAGAACCACTGTGAATGCTTCTGAAGACACATTTCTGTATTTAAAACTAATGAACATACCTGGCTGCTGCCTCTTTCTTCCCATCTTCCAGTGTTCTCCAATGAATATGATCTCCAAAACCTGCCAGAGAGAAGGGTTTATAAATGCTGCATAATTTAACATGTCAGCTAACAGAGGAAAACAGCCCAACCCTCGAGAGTATTTTCAACTCATTTTATATTCTTTTTTTAAAAACAACTATAGCCTCACTTCTGGAAAGACTTCTGGAAATACTTACAGCCCACACAGTTATATGAGGAATCCCATTGAAATTAATTAACAAAAATATACCATGCTCATGAATATTTCTATATATGTATGTAAATGACACTAAAATCCCCCAAACAGATATTAAAATTGAAGTGCCTTCTGATTATTCTCTGTTCTTTTCCAGTTTGTGAACATTTATTATCTGATGAATGACAAATTAAACATGTCAGCATTTGGCTTCTTAAATCCCACTGAAGGTGAACTAAACTGAAACTTAACTTTGAAGCCAACATATAATCACTAATTGCTCTAAAGCTATTATGCTAAGTATTCCTGCTGATGATAATACCATGGAAGAGCAAGAAAGAACATCATTGCACGTATTTCTGAGTGTTACAGTGACAGAACGATGCAGGAAATATTTTATCTGGCATCCAGATAACAAGTCTTGTTATGTCAATTGACTTAAGAGTGAGTCAGTGTATGTTTAACAGCTGCAAAGCCAGGGTTGGGTTTTTTTAGTAGCCAACACAGCACATGGCCAAAAGCCACCTGGAGAGCTCAGATGAAGGAGATCCAGGAGCTGTACAAAGACAAACTCTTCTTGGAACACCTCCTCAGAGGTCGTGGTTCCAGTAATTAACAATTACTGCGCTGGATGGCCAAACATGAGCCTTGGTTTGCCCCCTCCCATCCCTAAGGGTTTGGATTAGTCAGGAACCAGCCCAAGGTGCTGAGGGGAGCAGATTTTGGGTGCTACACAGAGATCAGGAGCCACAGACTGCCCAGTGAAGATACAGGGGAAAGTGGACATTGTCTCCAGCAGACAACTGTGGCAAAGAAGCTGGAGAAAGCCTAAAACAAGGCAAGGTTTTGGGACACCTCCCTTCAGCATCCGGGAGGTGAGGGCAGTGGCACAGTGTTTGTGTTACGTGATCTCTGCTGATACGAGCAAATATGAGCATATGTGATGCAACACATCAAACAGATGAGCTCAGAGCAGGGTGGGGAGGCCTCGTCCCTGTCCCCTCACGGCCACACAGCCAGTGCTGAGGCAGCCCCCGGCACAGGATCACATTTGTACAAGCTCAACATCCCAGAGCAATACCCAGCACAAGTCACGTTTACCCAGAATATTGACACCTCAGCTATTTCAGTCATCGGCCAAAATGTTAAAATAATAAAAACTTTCTATTGTTCTAACTGGGAAACACTTTTCAAAAGCTTTTCTATATTTAAAACAAACTCCACTTTGTGGTGAGCTTCGGTGTGTTTTTTAAAGCATTGCCCAACACATTACAGAGCGTATCTTCTGAATGAAAGTCATCTGGGGAATTAAATGGTGAATGGCTGGCTGGGGTCCACACCACAGCTTTGCTGTCATTGATCAAATTGGTTACAACCAGCCTCGAGGAGGAGATTTACCTCTACGGCCAAGCCACCACCTGGCTGAAGCCCAGCCCCGGCTGAACCGGGCTATTAGACACGGTAATTAGACAGGGAGCCTGGGCAAGCCAGGAGCGGGGTGAGGAGCGGTCACCAAGGGCAAGGGAAGCGGAGGGAAGGGCCATTCATCGCCTGCCAGGAGCCCGGCGGAGGCACAGGGCACGGCGGGGCTGCTCCCCGGGGCTCCCCTCAGGAGCTTCAGCCAGAACCCGACCACAGCGGCGGAGACCCCGCAAAGCCCCCCCGCGCCTCCAGAGCCCGAAGCTGCGCCCACTGCCCCCGCGGGCTGAGGGGACCGGACCCGCCCCGAGTGGGGACAGGAGTTGGGGAAAGCCCGAAGAAAGCGTTTGTCTGACCCTTTCCGAGCCCTCCCGCGGCGGCGGCGGCGCAGGCCGCCAGCACCAGGCACAGGCAGAGGATGGAGGCTGCCGCGGGCTGAGCCTTCATGGTGTCGGCGCGGGCAGCGGCGGCACCCGGGTACGGCCCCGAACCTCCGGACAGGACAGGACCCGCTTAACTGGACTTTTTTTTTTTTTTTTTTTCTTTTTTTTTTCCCCGTTTTTTAAAGCCCAGGAAGTGATGTATGGCGGATGTGGGCGGTGCGCCGCTCTGACGGTCGGCCCGGGGGTGCCGCGGGAGGCCGCTGGCGGGAACGGAGTGGGGGGCTCGGGATGAGCTCAGCTCCTTACAGGAGCCGGGACCCCCGGGGTAGGAGTCATCGCACCGGAGCCCCAGAGCCCTGGTTACTCCCCCTGGGCAAACCCCAGCGTTATCCCGCCCGGAGCAGGCAGTGGTGGGAGGGGGGTGGTTCCGGGTTTATTCTCTCCTTCCGAAATAAACATTTTGGTCGCTCTGCTCTCTCCGGAGTTTGTCCAGCTGGCGGGAAGGCAAAACCGACCGCAAGCGCAGGGTATGAGGGAGGGTTCACTAAGGGGGACAGAGCGAGTGGTGACACGGTTGGAAGCGCCGCGTCCCAGTTTGGATCACAGGGCACCGCTCCCTGCCCCGAAGCACGGATGGCTACTGCTCCCTGGAGACTACAACTCCCAGAAACCTTTGCGCGCCACAACCCCGCCTCTATGTAAATGAGTGGGCGACCCCGCCCACCTGCGGGCGGGCTGGCGCCGTCACGTGGCGCGGCGCTTCCTTTCTCTGTGCGCCTCTCTTTCCTTCCTCGGCCGCCATCTTGTTCTCGCCGCGTGTTGGCAGCGGGGGCTCCGCCGCACTCAGGTGAGGGGGCCCGCTCCTGCCGTGTCCCGCTGTCTCCGTGTCCTGCTATCGCCGCGTCCCGGTATCGCCGCGTCCCTGCCAGCCTGGGGCGGGCGGGGCGCCGCGGCAGCTCGGTCCTATCCCCTCGGTTAGTGCTGGGCCGTTCCCCGAGGAGAGGCCGAGCGAGGAGCCCCTTGTGCGGGGGCTGCCCTGGCTCGCGGGGCCGCGGGTACACGGGCTGCTGAGGGATGAGCCGCGCTCCCCTCCCGCTCCCCCTGCTCTGCGGCTGCACCTTGAGCCCCTTCCGTCCCTCCGTGCGCCGCTCCCTGCCCCGCTCCCGCCCTTGCCCCCGCCGTTCACGGCACGAAGCACATGCGGAGATTTCCGAGGATCTCTGATGATTTTCTGGGGCAGAGCAGCGAAATACATTCCTTTTGCGGGGAGGCTTGAGGCGTTTTTCACCCATTATGGGTTTTCAGGACTTTCAGCCTTTAAAGGTCCCACCAGACCCGTGGGAGAAGCACTGGACAAACTTCCCAGTCACTGTATTGGATGGAAAGCTACCAGAGGTTCATGTAGTAAATATGTCCATACACGAACTTCGCAGAGTTTGGATCTCGCTTATTAGTCATAAGTATCAGAGATTCATTATATGAAAACTATCCCAGGTAGTTCAGTGGTGACTGTGTCCCTGGACCCTCGTAAAGATAAGGTGTTTTCCCAGACCAGTTGTGGTGTATGTGCTGGTTTGGGTCTGGTTGGAGCCTGTAATTCATTTAAATGCTTCCAGCAGTAAACTGGCATCCTGGAAATGAGTACCTCGGCCTGATGCAGAATGAAATGTCCTGTGGAATCTGTGCCTCATCGTGGCACAGACACTTGAGCTAAACGTGGGTCCTTCCTACTGCAGGACTACTGTGCATTGCTTAGGTGGGGTGGCTTTAAAGCTGCGTTTTTGTGTGTTTGTTTGACACACTGTTTTGGGTGATGTTCTAGAAGATTGAAAAACCAGCTGTAATTATAAAAATACTCTTAAAATGGACTGTGACTTTTTTGTTACTGTTTTGATGTTAAGTTGAACTTGTTTTTGCTGTTTAGACGTAGCACTATGAACCAAGAAAAACTGGCCAAGCTTCAAGCACAGGTCCGAATAGGAGGAAAGGTAAGAAAACCACCAGAGATGTTTTTGAAAGTATAGGCTGAAGTTCATAGAAAGAAAAGAAAAAATTATGCTCAGGCTTGACTAATACAGGTTTTGTGTGATCTGGCCTCCAGTGCAACTACCTGAAATGCAAGTTTCTTTCAGTTCACAGTGGCTGGATGAGCAGTTTCCAGTGTGCAAGCTTTGTTTTAATTCAGTGACTTGTTGTGACCTGTGAAAGCTCCAGCTAATCTCACCTGTTGGGTGTTCCAGTTCTGCCTTTATGGTCATCCTGCTGGGGATTGTCTTCTTTGTGCCTGCTCCAGGCACTGGCTGTGCACTGAGCTGTTTCTTTTCTCTGAGCTCCAGTGGGTAGTTAATGTGACCAATAAAAAGACATGTAATTTGTTCAGTGTGGGTGCTCATCCCCTCTTGTAGGGGTGATTGTACAAAAGTTTGCAAAGCAGGAATTCCAGAATTGCTGTCTGTGGAACACTCTGAAAGCATTAATGACTTGGTTGCCAAAGTGGGGCTATTTAAATCACTGTATTTGTGCTTTGTTTTGGAAAAAATATCTTGGGGAAACTTCATAATGTGTTGCTTAATATTAAGTAGGATTTTTGTAGTCTGGTTTAGTGGAAGGGAAAATATGCTGCTGGTTGGTATTTCTTTGGTCTTTATGCTTAAGAAAAAACTTATAATTGGGAACGATGGCCAAAGCTGTAGGTAAAGGAAATAATTTGGGAAACGTTTTTATCTATAGAAATGTCTCATGACTTGAAAGATGTTGCTCAGACTGTGCCCTGACTTTTGCAATTACTGTTGTGAGATTTTGAGCAGAGCTGACTGTTGTCTCTTGATTCTTCCCAGGGAACAGCTCGCAGAAAGAAGAAGGTGGTGCACAGAACAGCTACAGCTGATGACAAAAAACTTCAGAGTTCCCTCAAAAAACTGGCTGTAAATAACATTGCTGGCATTGAAGAGGTAGAGTGAAAACATAAGTGTGTCCTGTTTGAAATTAAATTCACTCTATTGTTTTTGTGGTGGTGTGGTGGGTTTGCTTTTAGTTTTGACAACAGTTTTATCTTCCAAGCAAAACCATAGAGATCTGGTTATTGAGAGGTAACGTTGTATGATGTATCATTGCCTCATTGGCATAAATGTGTATGTGCCTGGAGAAGGAAAGGTGGAGGTTCTGCTGGCCAGGCAGTCTGTGGTGGAGGTCATAAGCTCTGTGTGTCAGCATTCATTGCAGAACAAAATTTCTCTTCATTCTCGACTTCTGTGAACTTGCTCTAAAGGGAAGAGCAGTAAATGTACATGGAGGCACATCTAGAGCAAGTGTGGTGCAGAGTATAAAGGAAGGTTTAGAAATGCCTTGAGTAAGAGCTTGAGTCTGTATTATTAAAATTAGGACCTTTTACTGCACAAAAATTGCTGGAATTGTTTGCAGTAGTTCCAGGAAATGTTTTTTAAAGCACTGCAGAGACTGTACAGAAGCAGCTTCTGTGTTAATGTAAGTGGGAATGTGAAGGTTTCAGGTGTTCCTTGAATCCCTCTAATTTACATGTATTAATAAAACATGTTTTCCATAACAGTGTGGGGAGTGACCCTCATGCATGGGAAGAGGAGGAGGTTTCTCCATTGTGAGCTCAGTGGAGCTGTAGTACTTGCACTGCTTGGTTAAAGAAGTGCAGTATTTAATCTGTGATTAATTAATTGAAGCAGGATTGCAAGGTGCATGCAGAAGTCTCTAAGTGCATTCCTCCCTTCCAAAGGCAAATGCAGATTCAGTGAGGTTTGCCTGTAAGTTTTCAGACCTCTGGTACAGAAACAGTTCAGTTTGTCTGTTTTCTTAAGCTTAATACAAATATGCAGAGCTATATGAACTAAAGAAAGGCACAGTTCTTAGTGTATGTTCAGGTTTTTTTTTTTAATTTTTATTCTGTATACAAAAGAATAAAGATCCAGAGCACAGGATCTTTATTGAGACACAGTTATTAAGGAATTTAAATATCTCAGTGTAGGAAGATGATGCAAAATGTTTCTACCTTGATAGCAAGAGACATAATTGGGGAATGTTTTATTCAAGTGAACGCAGGTTGACCTTGGTAAGCTTCGTGCAGCCAGAAGAGTCATGTTGAGTCAAGCATGAGTAACACATTTGTGTCATTTTGAAAGAGGCTCTTAAGTAACAGGATGATAACTGTGCTTGAAGCCTTTACCATTTCCCCATGGGCAAAGGACAGGATATTGCTTAGTTTTGTAGGAAAGCAACACACCTGGATTTCCTGTTCAAAACATATTTGGAACTCTGCTGCTGTGTGAGGATTGAGAACTTAGATGTTTCTGTACTTCAGATCTCATCTTTAGTTCTGAATCCCTCTTTATTCCTTGTAACTTAGAAACATTGCTTAATAATTTTTTCATGTAAGTTTAATACCACTGTTGTGTTGGATGGGTAGAACTCTCTTCCTACAGTCAGACAATGATTTTTGCACAATAGTTTATCCATCCCTAGAAGAAAAAGCTTTTCAGCTTTCCAAAGCAGGCCACTACACTGGCTGTAAGGTTCTCAGTGATTCAGAAGGCCAGGGAAGGAGAGCAGGATCACTGGGTGGTGTCCTCAGTCTTGAGAGCCCTTGTGGAATGCTTGGGAAGGCACTGGAAGTGTGTTCAGTGCAGTTGGTCCCTGATCCCCCAGAGCTGGGTGTGCATCCCTGCCCTGTGCCAGCTGGGAAGAAGCAGGAACATTTTCCTGGTAGGTGACACAGGCACCTGTGAAAGGCAATGGCTTAGCCTGATGTGGCAAGGTTGGAGCTTTGAATTTAGGTGCTGTTAACTCCAGGTGCTTTTATCATGGTTATATTATCCTTTAGGAGGAGTGCTAGTTCTGAAATTTTGATATTTCAAATCTAAATTTTAGTTATTATGCTTGTCTAATGAGATGCTACAACACTTAGGTAAATGTTATTAATCTATTTAAACAGGTGAACATGATAAAAGATGATGGAACAGTTATTCACTTCAACAACCCCAAGGTTCAGGCTTCCCTCTCTGCCAACACTTTTGCAATTACTGGTCATGCAGAGGCTAAACCGATCACAGAAATGCTTCCAGGCATCTTAAGCCAGCTTGGTGCTGACAGCTTAACAAGTCTCAGGAAGTTAGCTGAACAATTCCCAAGACAAGGTAGGTCTTTTTGGAATCTTCCACAGCTGACTTAAAGGATACATGAACTACTGAAAGTTTTAACCCAAATTTAACAACAACTTAAAAAGTCAGAAATGTGTGTGTGCTTTTATTTATTTGCCACTGCTGTGGAAGAAGAGGGTGGGGGAAGAACTTTCTTTTTATCTTTATTGGTTCAAGATTACACAGGCAGGCCCTGATTTAAAAGAAATGGGTAAGCCTGGCATGCTATGGTAGCAGGTGTACAGCTGTGTATGGCAGAATGCTTAGGGGAAAACAAGGTTTTACTTGGAAAAACTCAACCAGTTCTTTTTGTCAGGGAATCTATTCTGTTTTCTTTGTTCATACAAAACATTTCTATTGCAATTGTAGAAGAAGCAATATGTTCTTCTGCTCTACAATTCTCTTTGGAATCCAAGCAAGGCTTTAAAAAAAGCTACTTAAAAATCAAAGTTTTAATGGGAAAAAAAAACAAACTTAAATCACAGTTATGCATATGATTCTTTATTTTCTATTAATTTTAAAACCTTGGGAGCATGGGTGGAAGGGTGTATTTGGTATAACTATTACTGTAATTTTACAATTAAGAATAAAGATCAGGTACAGTTCCAGTTAGGCTGATATGGCCATTAAGATGACTGTAGTTGGATGTGTTGCAGTTGTCTGTGTTTGGAATGGAATATACATCACCTGTTCTAATGTTTTCAACACACAGTTATTCCTTTTAAATCAGTTTTAATTACTCCAGCATTCATGTTCAGAGTTTAAGTGAAAGTTAAGGGTTTTTCTTCTTTAGTAATGCATAAAATATCTTCTAAAATTTAGAGAGATGGATCATCATAAGCATATTTGAATCAAATGATGTGTTGGTCACTGGTTGGTGCCATATTATTGTTGCATTGAAACATGGGACTTCACTGAGAAGATTGAGTCATGCTGGGTTTTTTCTGTATAATTTGATCTTTTCCAAACTCTTGATGAATACCCCATAGCATCTGAAGATGGCTCTGCTAATGCTTTGCTGTCACAATGTCCCCAAGGAAGCCTTTTGGTCATGCTGGTAACTCTCAGTACCTGGTCATTTGTGTTTGTCACTACTGGGGATTGAGGAAGTGCTTGCTTTTTTCACATCTATGGTTTTTATTTTGTTGTGTAAGTGTCCCTGATTCTGTATTATGAGAACTCAGCACCAAATTTTTTTTATAGTGTTGGATAGTAAAGCGCCAAAATCTGAAGATATTGATGAAGAAGATGATGATGTCCCAGGTAGGCACATAGACACTTTTATGTCCACTTAAGATATAAATATTCTGATTCATTCATTTAAATATGTAGCTTTTGATGTGATCATACTCCTCACTTGCTGAAGGAGGTTTCTTATATAGGACAGCATTAAAATATGATTTGGGATTCCAACTTTTGAGAAGTAGATTACCTTGTGCAACTACCTTAATTATTGACTGAAACTAGGTTGAAGTAGTTTCAGTGAGGTTGAACAGGTATCTAAATATCCAAACAGGGCTTTAGGACTGCACAATGACATAATTGGCATAGTTACCAGGTTGTTTTTGTATCAGGGTCAGAAGTGGGAGTTTTTATTTCTATAGCAGAAGAAAAAGGACTTATGCCAGTGTGTCTGGAAGTAAATATGACAAGTTCTTTATTTGTCAGTGAATAACTATTTTATCAATAACCACATTCCACTGCATCCTTTGGGATGGTGTGTTAGCTAAAACAAAATGGGTGTACCAGAGATGGAATTCCTCCTGCCTTGGCACTGGTTTATTTCTTTGTGACCTTGCATAAAATTCAATTCTCTAAAATGGCAGGCATTTTTTAAAGAATGCTGATGCTCAAAACTTGACTGCAGCTAGTACAGCACCTTTGAAAATCAGCTCTTAATCACTTAATGTTAGAATTTTCACTGTTGGCGTGTTTCTGCATTTCTAGTTCTTTGTGTATGTTTAAACAAACAATATTTTCTAAAGCCCTTTGAAATCTGCCCATAAAGACATGGTTTCCCTAAGTGTAATTAAGTATTACTTAACCTTTCCTGTAATTATATGCATTTTCATTAAACTTACAAAGGTAATCTTACTGGGCATTACTGTATTAAATATCTTCATCTTTTTCAGATCTCGTAGAAAATTTTGATGAAGCATCAAAGAATGAAGCTAACTAAAACATTAATAGTTCTGGAAGCTGGCATGGACTAGATTTAAGAAATCAGCTATGTGGTTCCAAAGTTTTAAAGAAACAGAGAACATCATCTGTTAATAGTTCAGTAATATAAATATTTTGTATTTTTATGATGCTGTTTGTTCAGCATTTTCTGTCAGTTGATTTTGCATTTTGCACTTACTCCCAGGATCTACTCTTTTGGTCAAAAAGAAATGTCAGTGCAGTTTGAGGGGTGTGTGTATGTGTGTGGGTGTACGTATAGTGGAGAACAAATTGGACAACACATATTTAACCATTTACCCTTTTCCTTTGGAAGTAGAAATAAAATGAATCTTCAGCATCATTACTTTGATTATCACCAATAGTGCACAGAGGGAGTTAAGATGAACGTTTTGTCCACATTTTGTGACCTGAAGGCATTACATACACCATTAAAACTTGGGGTTAATTTGCTGTAACTATTGTACTTGCAGGTGTGTTTCTCAATGTACATACATTTGTTATCAACCTTGTGTTGATCCCAGGATTTAGGGGAGATGAGCTGTTCTAGCGGCTTGTTTGGTACAGGAACTTTTTAAAAACTTGGTCTCATCAAAGTGTGCTTTTTTTAAACCTTTTTCAATTTTTTTTTGTCTTTAAAAGTTTTGATACAAGCTGATATTTGACTCCTTCCATGTAGACTCAGCAGTATGTTCTCCTGTTGGTTACTAAAGTATTTCCCAGTCAAAAGAAAAACACCTTGGTTCTCTACTGTTGGGTCACTTGCTAAGCTTGCAGGTCTGGTTGGTAACAGTCCAGTGCACCAGTTTTGCACAGTAACAGGTTTTTGCTTGAATAACTTCAAGCTGTTCTCTTGGCATGACTGCATTTACTAGCAGCTGATGGTCCACTCTCATTCTTAGGGCACTAGGAACTAAATGCACTGTGTGAACAATGTTTAGGGTGGGAGGAAAGAGTTGTTGACACTTTGCCTTGCTTCCTGCTGGGCAGTCTGTGCAGTGACTAGCTCTAAAGGGATTTTTTCTTTTTTTCTTTTTTTTTTGCCTGTAACTTACCTTGGCCTATAACCTACCTCTAGGTTTGGTGTCATCTATGTAGTAGCTTCTTACAAAACACAAATGCTCCTCAGGCATAAGGAGGACATTGGGAGGTACTGTTGGTACAGTGCAGTATTTATGACCTTTCTTTAAAATGCTTAATGTGAAGCCGTTTTCTCAGAGGCTCTTTCAAGGTTCTTGATGTAATGTGCATTACAGTAGTTAGACATCATTGTAACCTCTGTCAAGGGCAGCTGTGGCTTACAAAAGCCACTTTGTTTTTTTTTTTTCCTCTACATCTGTCACTTAACTATGGCTTAATTGGAACATATCAGCTTTTGGTGTAGGCTCATATGCTAGAGAACTGTAATAGTACAAGCAAACAGTCCATGAGTTCTGGAGACTTCATGAACCCAGGGAAGTAGAGCTGTGGTGGTTTGGCAGCTGAACTCCTCGGTTCATTTTCTAGGCTTCGTTCAGTTTTTCCTGTTATATTTTATATACTACGTGGATCTTACTACAAAATAAAATAACAGTACAAAAGAGGAAATGCTCCCTCCTGTGTGTTGTGTGCTCCTCCCACCAGCACTGGCTGAGGAAGGCAGGTGGATGCAGCAGCTGTCTGAGACAGCCCTGCATTCTTGGTGACCAAGGAAGATGTGGGGCTAGGGAGGGTCCTGGTAGAGCTCTAGGATTTCACACTCCCTATACTCACTCCTATTTTCTGTGTGGCTGATCAGCTGCAGATGATTTGTTCTGTTTCTAAGGAGGAGATGTCTCCACAAATGTGTGCTCAGGCACATGGAATTGCATTCTGCTGCCTCTGGGAGCCCAGGGAGCAGAGGAAGGACATGAGGCCACAGGGATTTGCAGTGTTCCTCCATTTGCTTAAGAGGCACAAGTGAAGAACCTTTCCTGGTAGCAACTGCACAGAATTGATACATGGGACATCCCCTTCCTAAATACTAATCAGATACTGAAAATTCCTGCTTGTTCATTCTGATGTAGGGAATATGTCAAAAGGAATTTTGTGAGAGACTAAAAGTAAGCCTTGGAAACAATGATTCCCTCAGTTTATATAGCTGAACTTTCTGATTCCTACAAAATACTGATTTAGTTTTTGCTCTTGAATTTACATGTTAAACCCTCAAATTTTTCCTGTGTTGACAACCAGTAAACCAACTAACTATGCTAGCTTATGTAGTTATATTATCTTCAGTTTTTTTCACTGTCTCTGGAAACAGTCAACCACTTATGATTTGCTGCTGGAAATACTAGAGCTTATCAATCATTAAACTGATTTTAATTAAAAGTAGCCCATAAAGGCTGTTGTGGGAAAAGCTCTTTTTCTTCTGTATTTATTCATGGTATAACACAAACAGTGTTTGTACATGCTGATGGAAATGCAAGGTTACTAAAAATAGTTTTGGGGAGTGTTGGTAAATAAAAACTCCCCTCATAAAGGTGAACACTAAGTTCTTCTTTGCTTGGCTTGGAGCATGGTAACCACCATCCTTCTGAAGCCCTTGTGCTTACTTGCTCACTACTTAGCTCTGCTGATGTATTAAAGATACTGCTGATGCTACTGACATGTTAAATAACTTAGCAGTGCCTGGAAAGTAGGGAGATGGAGCAGAAAGGAAATCAAAATATCTCCTGGATTGTATGTGAGGGAATCCAAGCTCGAGCAGTGAAAATCAAAGAATGGGCAAATGTGTGAGACAGCAAACACTGACCTTCCTGCCCTGGCTGCTGGTGCATTTGTGTAGTTCCCTGGTTTATGACTGGGAAATTTGGGTCTGGCTGGCTTCTCTGAGACAGGAGAGGAGTCTGTAAAAACCTGCAATTGTTTCATGATTTTCTCTGTGAAAGAGAAATGCTTGTGTGTGATGGATGCCAGGGTTACAACGCAGGCTGTGGGGCTGGGTGCATGGATTTCCCATGCAGAGCTGGAGAACAAAGTGAATTTACAGCTGGGAATGTTTGTAGCTGGAAAGAGTTAATATAAAAGGGACAATACAGACCTTGGATTTTTTATTTTTAGCTTTTGTTATATAGCAATAGTTGAAGAGTGCACAGGAATGATAAGGATGAATTTAGAACTGCTGTGGAAATATGTTGATAACCTACTCATATTTGTCAACTTTCCATGGGAACTAGGAGTTGCTATGAGCTCCCTTCTGCCAGGATCTTCACAAATAATGTTTTGGATTTGGTGTGTACAAAATGAGCTCTGGAGGTCTTACAGCTGATTTAATTAGTGAGCAGTGGGTTGATTGACCAGTGTATTTGTTAGCAGGAAGCCATAAAAGCACAGTAAGGCTGTACTATAAATGAGATACTCTACTGAGGAAGGTCTAGGAAGGATCCTGAGGTTCCTTGGAATCAGCACCCATGCAGCTCTGGGCAGTAGGGATTCACAGAGGGCTGAGCAAAGTGCCCCTTAGCTGGAGGTGAATGAATTCTTCCACTAGCACTGAGGATCAGTCTGCTCATATTATTCAAAGGCAATACTAGTTTGTTCAACAAAGTGAGTAGTCTTTATTGTGGGGATCCAGATTTCACTAATGAAATGATCCCTGTTTTGTACTTGAGCAAATGAAGTGGTGCAGAAGAGAAGCTTACCAGAACAGCAGCCATAGCAGCTTCACAGGAGTGACAGCACAAGTGCAGGGAATGGTTATTTGCCTTTAACTGCTTTCCCATTAATTTTTTTTTTAATCCCTCCCTTTTAAAGACCAGTTTGCAGACACTGAAGAACTTAATGGATTTATCCAGAAATGTGAGGGCTGCAGTATCAATCTAGGATTTGGGGAACAAGAGAAGACATTTTTTCTAAAATTGGTAGTCTTGGTATGTTTGGGTGGAAGCTTGGGTTGGTATCTAGAGCAGGGTTATTGAGGCTTTCATTTCACATCCACCACTGTTACAGGACAAGAAAAAACAGACTTGTACATCTTCCAGGGCCTTGGTTTGCCTTTATTTCAGGAGTACTGCTCTGCCTCATCTATGTGCTTTGTAAATTAATGAATATCAAACTGGATGTTTCTTGAGAGAGCTACATCTCTGTGCAATTGGTATAAAAAACTACTTCTGTGTGATAAACACATAGTATTTGGTGGGTTCTCTGAGCTGTTGAATTCCCTCTCACTAAGCAACAGACCCCCAGCTTGCTCAGATGCTGCTTTTTTGTCAACTGTTATCTGTCAGATTCTCACATATTAGACAGCATCTCCTTGAATTTTGCATTGCAGGTAGGTTTTTTTGTAGCTAAGCTAAATTAGTTTCTTCTTTGAAGTAAAAGGAGATCAAGTGCTCATTTGAGGTCTTGAAGTTGTTTGTGATATTTTTGTTAAAGTATGAATGCTAAGGCAAACATAGAAACAAAAAACCTTATTCCAAGGCCTTTTGACCTTTCAGTGCACATATCCCTGCTGAATAAAAGGAGTTATGCAACCCTCATGCATTTTCTTGCAACATCCTTGTTGCAGCTATAGTAACTGCTTATGTCAAAAAGTAATATTAGAAAGTATTTAATGTATTTTTAGATTCTGTCTAATGCAACTTAGCTGATAAAGAAGAGCCAGTGGTGTGAGACCAGCTCTCTCTACAGACATTGGAAGTGTGGCACAAACAACATTTTGAGAACAGCAGATCTCATTTTGAGGCCATGTGTGAAGCTGGAAATTTCCAAGCAATGCAAATTATTGCCTGACATAGGTAAGTGAAGATGTAAAATCCCAGCAGCTGTCAGCAGGATGCCAGACCTTTGCACAGCAAGAGGGAAGTTCCCTGAAAAGCTTTCACTAATCTCTGGCTTTTCTGCTGCCGGCAGAGCAAGGCTTTCACTTCCTTTGCTTTCCCAAACTGATGTCTGAGCTCAGCTGGACCAGTTTGCTCTGAAGCTACAGGAGCCCATCTTGTTCCCACTGAGCTTGAAATTCCTGGGAGATGAAGGTTAACCCCTGAGAGGAAGTGTTGGCAGGCAGGCTGGGTGGGGATGGCCAGCAGCAAAGCAGCCTCCCAGGCTGGATTGAGCTGGCCTTTGGCAAGGCACTGCAGGGCAGCCTGTGCTGCTGCTGCCAGGGTCACCCCGAGCTTGGGAAGGGGAGCCTTGGCCATACTGAAGCCTTGGGTGATGGTGCTGTCAGACCCTCCAGTTTCTAAACTTTTTGTTGTGAAATGAGGATTCTGTCCAGCTCACTTTGCCTGCACCACGGGCAGCCCAGCATGGCCTCACTGCCCTCTGCCCCAGCCACCCCACTGCTCCACAGCTGCACAGCCCCTGTCAGCCTGTCCTGCATGTCTCCTTCTAGGAAAACACTGATTTACTGGGGCAAGCTGCTGAAGTTTTGATGTTTCATGCTGCAGGTTCTATGTTCACTAAAAATCACTTTTAAATTTAACTGACTGAGGTATTTAATATGGAATTTCCACTTTTGTCACAAGATCTAGTTTTAAATGGTTTCTGATACATGTTGTTGAATTGAAAATAACTCTAGTTTGCTTACAGCATTGCTATAATCTCCAGGGAGTAACAATGCAACTGAATTCCTGCTCTGTTCATTTTGAAACCTTTGCTCTATTGCTGGAGACTTGGCCTGCTCTGTGATTGACACTTGTAATTAGTGACATTTTGCATGCTTCTGAAAGAATGCAAATACAGCCTAAAATAATTTTTATTTTGAATAAGGATTTCTTCCCTGTATGTCCTAAGTTTCCCACAACCTGCTTCCACAGTTTGACTGAAAGAAATCAGGTTTTCTCACAATCTCCTGATGGATATTTGGGCAATCTGCTGAGCCTTCCTTCTGTTTTGACACAAAAATGATGTCAGTCTTCTGAAAAACAGGAGATGTGTTATTTTCTAGTCTTTACTATATCACCTTTCAGCAGCATGATTTCAGTGTTGTTGTAAATGATTAACTTTTGAACACAGGGATATTATTGCCTCTAACTCTTCTCCTGCCCTTTGAGTTACAGGGTTGCTTTCATTGGCAGTGTGCACTGAGAAATCATGTTGGCCACTTGCAGCCCTGAAATTGTAATAGTTTATCCCATTACACGGTGATTTTTCCAGCTCAGTTCTCCTGAGAACCTTGAAATAGGTTTTCCATAAAAATATTCCAGACACTCTTTTTTCTTTTAAAGGCTATAGTCAGATTTGAAGGGATAATCTAGCTATTGTTTCTAGTGGAATACATGTTCTATCCTGATGATTTTGTAAATTATAGGGGATTTTTATAGTGCAGTCTGGGTCCCTGAGAACCTGGTGAGTTCTTTGAACAAGCTTGCTTGTTCTTTGGCTACAAGCAGACAAACATCATTAGCATCTTGACTGATGGAAGCTCTTCCATGAAAAATGCACACAGTCTTACTGGTTTTATCTGCACAAGCACCTCATGGATTTGCAGTAAACTGTAATAAAAGGTTTAGGTGTCTTCTACCTCCATTTCCTCAGTGGCTCACAGAAGCATCATCAGGAATGTTCACCCATTGAGTTTGCCTTTGTGTGACTGCACTTCTGTCATCTTCCTTTCTCTGTAGCTGTGGTATTGTCTGAGAAACAGGACTACTGAATTTGACTGCATCACAGTGTGCTGATACTTTCAGACTGCTCAGGGCCTCATGTTCATTATGGTTCAGGATGGCCAGTATTTGTTGGAAAAGGAAAAAGGAAAGTAGTGACTACTCAGAATGAGAATTCACTTGCATTGAATAAATATGGTGAGCAATTATTTTTATTAGTTTCTCTATTGAGACATTAATCTGCATTGAAATTTGTATGAGATGTGCCGTGGTTCGATTTTTGCCCTTTTATCTTAACACTTAGATAAGCCAAGATAAGAGAGAGGTGATTAAATACTTGTCCTCAATTACTCCTGCCCCATGAAAAATTACTGCAGGAGGAATTACATGCATTGGTCTACTTGCACAATAAAAATAAGCTTTAACAGTTGTTCCTACCATATTTAAGTAATCCTGTTGCAAGTTTTATACTTGGAATGTCTCTCTGGTTTGATAAAAGCAAAATAAGACAGATGTCAGAGATGCCAAAGAGCATTTTTCTTTTTCACCCCTCACTCTCTCCCCCAAAAGTGCAGCTTCTTGATGTATGTTCTGTTATTTACTGTGCCCTGTTTAGTTCTGTATCATAGTCAAAATTGTTTGCAAGGGTTCTGGCACTTTGAAATGGGGTACCAGCCTTTTTTAGCAAACTCGAAGCATTTATCTGAGTGACTGCTGAGCTACAAACATGAACAACACAGAGACCTCTCTCACTGAGATGTTGAGGAAATAGCTGGTCAGGCCTTCCCAAGAGTCTGACTCACAGCACTCCACAAAATCTCAATCATGTGATTTAGCAAGGCATAAATAAGCCCGAGGTGGTTTTTTATAGGCCTAATCACACCCAGTGAAGCCATGTCTTTTTGCTTGAGCAGGGAGTTGCTACACTGCAGAGAAGGCAGAGCAGTGCCAGGAGAACAGGAAGGTTCCAGCAGAGCCATGGAGGTCATGGGACAAGCAGAGGAGTGTGTGTGCACTTCCATGGCATTGCTGGTGGGTTTGCCTGTGACGGTAAGGCCGATTGATTCCCCGTTTGCCATCGCTGCTGACTCAATAAATGACATGATCCAGATGAGCATGTGTGTTTCAGATTTTTTTTGTTGTTTGTTTGTTTGAGTATTTTTCCTCCTCATATGGACTAGTGAATGAGGAATGAACCAGTGGGAAGTGGGAATGCCTGCCTAGAATAACTAGTGGTTGTATTTAGTCAGAGATCTTTACATAAAACCAGTGACACTATTGTTCTTTTCACTCAATATTTGTGACTTAATCTCTATAAGAAATCATGATGGTTTTGAGGGGACATTAAAGATCATCATCAGTTTCACCCCCTTGCCACATCCCAGTGTCTGCAGGATTCAAGACTCGTCCAGTCCATGTCTAACCCCACACCTGGCAAATGGGAATTTTAAGTATGTTTCCATGAACAAGGAGGCCAGCACAGGCTGGTATGTGAAGCATTTGCTAAGCTTGTACAACTGCAACTGCAGTGGGATATTTTCCACCATTAGGGGAAGGGGCTGGAGGCAATGCCATCCCAGCCACTGCTGGGCTCATGCTTGGACCCCAAGGATTGCCTGTCAAACACAGAACATGAGTGCTCAGGGGAGAACACAATGTTCCATTAATGTTGCATCACTGTATTGTGTAATGGGCCTTGCTGGATACTAACTCCTTTGTTAGACTGTTCTCTGTAAAAACACTGAATAAAACATGTCCCTTTACCTTAAACCTCCATGGGCATTGTAAAATGAATGGCAGCAGTAGCTGTGAATGGCAGTAAAGTCCAGTTACAGGGCTCAGGGCTTCTTCCTTACAGAAACAGCAGCAATGTCCCAGCATGATGGATGACAGGATCCATCCCACACATACTGCCTTTGAAACAGACATAAACTCGTTGAATAATCACCATTCTGTGAAAGATGCATTGAGGTGTTTGTCATCTGGTCAGCTTTCATTTTTATGGCCTGTTAGATTAAACAGCATTTTTACCAAGCTCAAATATTTTCTCAATCAAAGTCTTTAGTAGTAGGGAGCACTTTGAAGTCACCTTAGAAAGCACATTCAGTTCTTTCTAGTATTTGAAGTTCTTTGCCTATTGCATAAATTACAGGCCTAATGCACTCCCCTTACTCCCACACATGAATATAATTCACGTAAATGATATTGAAATTCAGTCTGTCTTTCCCAAGCCTGAATTTGTTAATCACTTGGACACTGCCACAGTCATGAAACCATGAGCCTACCACAATTCTGAATTATCAGATTTCTTTCTTGTAGCCTCATACTTTTTATTCAAACACTCTCCTATAGCATCCACTTCCATGTTGCCATACTACATAAGGTCCTGGCTCAGTTTTGGCTTGGCTGCCTTATTCAGCCAAGAGACAGGATTGTAGTTATTATTTTTCAGATGCTCAGCTTCTTGCAAACTATAGGGGGAGATGTTTGCTCATCAGGTTTTTTTCCCAGTGTGAAGCACTCATTTTTCTTGGAAGAAAAGAAAAATCCAGCCAGCAAACAATATTTTTCTGTCTGTCCAATGAAAGAACTCCCTTGTTGCCAAAGGGAGAATGAGGGAGAGGGACTGGTCTGGTTTTGTTTCAGTTTCAAGATGTTTGGCTTCTTTCTGCACATGGGTACTACTCTTATCCTTTGGTGCTTGGAACATGACCTTTCTATCCTGCTTTTCACTTTACCATTTTGCTTTGGTACAATTTATATAAAACTTATATACAAAATTTATATAATTCATAGAAAAGAATTTGTTTAATAAAAATAGCTCTATAAAGAGAATAAGGGATTTGGTATCAGATGGGTAAATAAATGCCTTCATTTTCTAAGTTTATAGGAACATTATTCCCTTTACAGATAATTTTCTTTCATGTCATATGTGGTACTTGAGAATCAGTGAAGGTGACTTATTTCTAAAGGAAAAACCCTTTTTTCTAAGCCTTTTCCTGCTTTACAGTTGCCTGTATTGTAGCAGCCTGGAGGAAAGTGCTGGTGCTGGAGCCAGGCCCTGTGTGTACCTGCACAGAGCAGTCACTTCAGGCTCCTGTTTTATAACACTTCAAAATTATATCAATTTCAGAAAAATAGTTTTGATGTCATGTGAATGGGATCTTCAGAGAGTAAATTAAATGGGTTATAACTGTCTTCCCTAGTGAATTTATGGCGTGGGGAATTTCAGGTCAGCTCAGTTGACTGCCTCATTTTTCAAAGCGTTTCACTATGGGTTCTACATTTTCAGTTAAGCTGTTGCTATTTAAAAAGATGACTTCCATGTCATTTGCAAAGCATGTAGAAGCTGGAGGCAATTCAGCATTTTGACACTCTTAATTAACTGATGGCCTGTCATGAAAGCAGGTTGTAATTAAATGATATAGTAATTTTGGCCGTGCTGCCTTCCAAACTATTTTTATATCTCAGCAGAATAATTCAGGTGGTGACATCATGTCAGTATATGTGCTTCTCCTTCCTCAGTGCCTGCTCAGGAATTGTTACTCATGGTTTGAAATAGCTTTAAGAAAATAAATTCCAACCAGTTCTTGGTGAAAAAGGAAATAGAAATTTTTAAAATTTCCTGTCATAGACTGTGGCCTGTTATCCTGTCAGGGTCTGTGAAGATGACTTGTAATATGTGACAACCTACATGTCCTGTAAAAGAGACTCACACATTCAGGGTTTCTAGGGCAATCCAGGTGGGTTCATGAAAAATGGTGGAAGAAAAAGGTAATTTTGATAGCTACAGAACCTAAGCCTTGGGAAACTGGTAATTATTTGAGTAAGATTGTATTTGGATTTGGGCCCACAGTACTTTTGACTAATGAAGATTATGCTGTCTTCAACTAGAGGGGTGGGTGTTGAAATGGGAGTGCTTTTCCTGATTAAGCAAACAGTTTTATGTAGGTATTCCAGGATGGACTTGTCCCTAACACAGCCTGACAGTGTTACTGTTCAGAAATGAGTGGGATTTGTCAGGAGCCTGTAATACCCACTGCATTTTGAGCCAGGTTCTTTTGATGTCCATTTTCTGATGTGCTGCCCTGGGGAAATCTGCCATCTATTCATCTATTCAATCCTTTAATAACATCCCTTGTGCCAGGAACATCATAATGCTGAACGCCGTGACTGAGACGTTACTATGAATATGCTGAAGATCCTTGCTCGGTGTACGATGAAACAATCTTTGGGGAATAAGTGAAACAAAAGAGTGTGTAGGATATCCTTTAATTCAATGAGGAATGTGGGTGGAGAAGTAATTGAAATGAACAAGATGCTTTGGATTTTCGTAAATGCCTTAAATACTTCAGGGTGTGCTTAAAGCTTTGTGTGTGTGTGTGTGTGTGTGAACCATTTCACTGCTCGAAGAACTGATGAAAGCAGGAGCCCATGTCAAGCAGCAGCCCATGTTTTTAACCATTCTTTACCTGCCCCCATCACACCTTTTCCCTGAGGTATGAGCACTGTGGCAGTTCTGATAGAGGAGAAACAACCCTATGAAGAATTTTAGGGCTGTGTGTGGCTGACTGACAGCCACCTGCTGCTGAGAGCTGCTGCAGTGGCTGCCTTCCCTCCCCGTGCCCTCAGCAGTGGCAGCTGGTTTGGGCCCTCCCCTACAGCAGCCACCAGTTGCCTCAGTCAAGTGTGGCTGAATTCGAGCTACATATTCCTGAGTTATTTCAGAAACAAAGATGAGCCTGCAATCTGCAGCACAGGTGTGGGAGCCTTTCTCCTTTGAGGGACAGCTTCAAATATTCTGTGCACAAAGGATGGTGGTTTTGATGCCTGCTGCACCCATTGTCATTGAGGAGCAGTAGGGAGGAAAAGACCAAGATGCCAACAGCAGATAAGCCGACAAAGTGTTAGGAAAGTGATGCCTGCCAGATTCTTTAAAGAATAAAATCCCTTTTGCTGGACTTTGACTCAATCACACCTTGAATGATTTAATTACCAAAATTCATTAACCAGAGCTCAGAGCCATGTATGACCATGCATAGCAGCTATTCATCTATCTCCAGTGCAACAAAGAAGGGAAATGCTTAAGATAACAATGAGCCAACGACATCTATCACTTCCTTTCAAGTAAGTTTCAGTTCCTCCCTAAAGAAAACTCAGCTCTTTCTTTGAATCTACAAAGACATAAAGAATAAACTCATATATACATATTAGATCAAACCCTTCACATAAGCATTGAAAAAAAAAAAAAAAAAAAAAAGGTAATGTAGATGAAGGTTTATATTTTTGTTTACTTACATCCTCAAAAAAAAAAAGGCCCCTCAAACAACAAAACAAATCAGACTGGAAATATGTAGCTGCATGGTCATAGACAAGTTGACAATGCTACACTTGGACTGAAAACTTTGTCTGAAACATATTTCCTACCTCAAACACAAACTGTGAGCTTCATGGATGATGTGTGTCCTCACTGCTCCTGCTGTCCCCCATCCTCTGCCTTCCTTTGCCCCAGCACTCACTGGGCTCCTTCTCTCTGCTTCCTTCTCTGACCAGGACCAGCAGCTTTCCCTCTCCTCCCTCAGGTTCACAGACCTGCGGATCTGGAGGAATTGGAGAGAGAAATAATGAGAAAAAATGGTATTATAGCCTTCCCCTCAGGGCCCCAGTGCTGCACAGCCCTGCCTGTGAGGCAGAGATGGGCTGCATCCCTCTTTGCTGTGCTCTGGCAGCACAGGCTATACAAGGAGTCTGATGTAGCAGCTTCTCACCTTCATCTGTTTGTTTTGTCTTTGTTCCCACCTTGGACTTGGATTTCTATTTGGGTGCCTTCCACACAACCACAGAACAGCAGAGCTTCTCTAACTCAGTGACACAGCCCCTCAGCTCTGCCCATAGCCCTCACCCTGTCAGTGGGGATAGCACTGAGGAATTCAAAACTGAAAATGACACCATATAAAGATGCAGGGAAACTTGAGATTTAAAGATAAATTGAAAACATCATAATCTTTACGGAAGAAGGAAAAGGAGGTACATAGCAGAAATAAACAGAATTGAGGGTTACACAGAGAACAATTTTTCCTATATAAGAAAATAAAAGGGTATTAAGTTAAATTGTACAGTAGAGCATTTACATCTGCTGGAAGAAAATACTTTCAAAGTGCCACAATTAGTGCCTGGAACTCACTTTTACAAGAAATCACAGACTAAAACAGGATTTAAAATGATTAAATGTTTTTCTTCATGTGTAAAATGTGTCTCTATATAAGTACAATGATGTACAGATTTATTTAATTTGTGTACTGAATCTGTAAAAAATTCTGACAGCTTTTTTGGTCCTAGAATATAGTTATGCTGGAAGAAACTAAAGAAAAGACACATCAAAAGATATCACTTCAGAAGTCATAATAGTGAGTTGTTTAATAATACTGATGTTGATGTGATTTTTCAATTTGCAACAGTTTTATTTCCCACTGTCTGTAATTAAAATCAAGTCAAGTTTGAATTGTAGTGTTTCAATTTCTCTAAAATTCTTTCATCCTTAGAATTTTCCTTGCATCTGAAGCACTGACATTCAAGGGAGTGGGTTCTGTTCACAAAAACAGTCATTCAAAAATCCTCCAAAAAACATCCTCTGTGCTGCTGTTTGCTGGTGGAATTCCTCTCTGCCAGTGTCTGGTGAGGTTTGCTCCCATCCACCAGCCCTGCTTCCAGGAGTGAGTGCCCCAAGCATGTTCACTGCAGCCCACACAAATGCCTGAGATGTTGTTTGTGAGCTTCTAAGCTCGCTTGTAGGGCCTTTTTTTGCTCTAGGTTGGAGAGTCTCAGTTTAAAAATCACCCGTTCTTCACCACTGTGCTTCCTATTGGCTGTGAAGTGTAGAAATTTTGGTGGTGCATATGGGAAAGTGTGTAGGGCTGTCAACAACTCTGAAACTCCTTTATAGAAGTTGTGAGACACTTTCTTTATTGAGTTGTGCTGGGCCCTCCCTCCTCACCAATATATCCCACTTGAGGCAGGTTTTTTTAGACCAAACTGGCATGAATTATGACTTTTATCCAAACATTGAGAATCTCAGTTCTCCTAGCATCCACCATCCTCTGGCACAGCTCCAACGATATTCCTGGAGTACTATCAACCTTAGGAGAGTTTTATATGACTGAGGAAATTAAATAATTGCACATCCCAGGGACACCCTAATATACATGGGACAAGTTGTAAAATCAGGAGTTCTACAATTCCAGGCCAAACCCTTAAATGCATTTTTTGAGTGATAACGAGCAGGTATTTAATCTTCACAGGGTTACTAGCAGGTTTCAACTATTTGTAAATTACTTTAAAATCTTCAGATGGAAAATACATATCTGTCAGCATTTTAGGGAGATGAATTTCTGTAGATGGAGTCAATGTCTCAAACTCCTATTCATTTTTGTCTCTGAACCAGAAAGCAGATATTTAGGTGGTTATTTCATATCTTCCAAATGATGGCTTTTCAGGTAATCATCATAATAACCTTTCCCATAAGAGACTCTCAAAGTGGTTTCACAGACTTTCCTAAGGACTTATGGAAAACTTACTCATGCTGTAGATATAACCACTTTTACTGCACACAAAGAGAGGGGATCAGGGGGGTTAAATGTCACTCAGCAAGGCAGCAAAGAGTTGAACAAGAACCTGTTTCTCCTGATTCCAGATCCTGGCAGGCTTTTTGTTACTGAGCACAGACATGTTCATCTGGAATGGCCTCACAAATACATGAGCCCCATGAGTATTCACTAAAGCCACTTCCAGCTTCTGGCCAGATCAGGAATGTAATCAAAAAGGTGCTTAAGCATTGCCAGGGCTTCTAAATATGGATGAATAACAAAATAAACAATAAGAATTAAACGATCCAGTTGTTTATTGGAGCTACTAAATCCTGTAATTTGACTTCTTGCTTAGCAGAGGCTTTCAAATTACCTGAGTATCACATCTCACACTCAAATACTGAGTCCAAATAACAACCCTTGAAGAGTTGTCCTGTGAATATGAGTGAGTTTGCACGTGGATTTGTGTCCTCACCCTCTCATCTCTTCCTTGCACTTCCTCAGCCCTGCCCTGAGCAGGATGACCCTGCTGCCACAATGATTTCAGCTCCCTCCACATTCTCTGCAAGGCCAGGGCACTGACTGACACACTGGGTTGGACCAGCAGAGTTGGACTTGCTTTGCTCAGCCCCTCTGTCTCTGGCCATGGATCGACACAAAAAATTCTAAGAACTAAATTTCCTTTGAGACTTACCACTTTTTCAGCTGTGGCAGAAATTGGCCAAGAGATCCTAAAGATACAGGAAAGAGCAAAGGGGAGAGAAAGACAATTTAATTGAAAAAGTGCTATTTCCTTATGAAGTTTGGTGTAATAATCTAAAATGGGTGCCAGAGGGAGAGAAAGAGAAAAAATTGAGATGTCCTTGAAGCCCAAAGCCTTGCTCAGGCTCCCATAGAGGTTTGGATATGGACATAGATCTCTTAGAAACTCTAGGTCAGTGCCTGGAGTATGGACAGAAAAGCTATGGATGTTCAAGATTTAGCCAGCATAGACAGTAAAAAGTCATACCCCTTTCAAATGCATAATGAGTTTACTGTTGGAAAGGATTACCACACAATTTTTTTTTTTTTAAACTTCTCAGGATACATGGCACATTTAAAATTGAAACTGGACAAAATAAGAACAGGTATTGAGCATGGAGTGACTCGAAACTGAGTCACACAATGAGATGATGACCTAGCAGGCCTCTTTCCTTCCAAGAGATTAAGTCCTATCTGGTGGAAAATGCATCATAGATTAATTAAGTGCCCATGTATTAGTGGCTTTATCGTATGACTCACTAATACTGAGTTAACCTTAATATAGGATTCTGAGAATCTTAAGCCAAGGATTTTATTGATTCACATTGTTCTGGGGCAGGTAGTACTTGAGTTTAATGGATGAAGACTGCACAGAATTTAGAAAAATCAAAGATTCAAGGCTGATGAGGTAATCAAACCGTATTGAGACAGACACCACCGGAGCTGGGCGAGTCCCTCAGCCACTAGAGGGCAAAGCCACAGCACTGCAGTCGGCAGCGCCGTCTGCTCGCCTCTTTCCAAGGGTGCTATCAGCGAGGGCGTTTATTTTACAACAAAAACTGGTTAAATGATCACTAAGCCCTTCACTAGGAACGGCATTAGTAATGAATACTTAGAGTATTGTTTCTGTCAAAAGTATTTTTCTGTCAAAAACTGTGGCACACAAGCAGTTATTAGCAACTGTGCAGAAAAAAAGGCCAACATTTTCTTCCATGGAACTGGGAATAAAAGCTTCAGTCACTCAAGAGGTTTGGACTCTCAGGCTCACAGCACAGGCCTTTCCTCCTCGAGATCTTGCATATCAGGAGAAGGCTGAGCACTTGTATCAGCAACTACTTTGGGAAAGTAATGAACATTTTGCTGCAAAGTTTTCCAGTTTTTTGACGGTACCAGATCAGACCGAGAGACTCCTGAATGCTTCAGTGACAGATTTTGGAGACGTGCAGAGCCTTGTGTACAATCCCCTACCCAGGTCAGCCTCTGACCTTCTAATATTGAGAATTCTTGCTGTCTCCACTGGTTCTTGCCCTCTCCTGTGCAATGCACGTTATCAAGCATCTGTTCTCTGCCACACTAAATTTCCCACTGCACTTTTCAGAGATCAGGCGTGGGTCAGCTTTGGGGTGGACCTGAGAGACTGCTTTGCACAAGAGCAATGTGCTGTCTGTGACAGTGGCCAGAAGCAGATGCCAGAGGAAGAGTTTAGTAGCAGGATAATCACACAGTCACACTTGTCAGGAGTGTCCTCCCAGCTCCCAGCCAGGCATGTCTCAGGCTTCCTGAGTGAGAAAAGTTATCTTGGTATGCAATATGCTTCAAAGGCTTTGCCTTCTGTGAAGGAGTCCACCCATCCCTTGAACCATTGCAAACACTGCCATGCCCACGGCTGCTCCCATCATGTGCTGAGCAGCACATGAGCTGTGTCAGATGATGCTGAAAGGGATGACAGGTTGTTACTTCTTAGTGCCCCAGGAAATCAGCTCCTGCATAGACAAGCAGCCAGAATGCACAGCTACAGACACACAGTTCTATTTCCCAGGGAGCAGACTTACAGGACTGAACTCCTGCTTCTGTCAAAATTAAGTTTTTACGACCGCCTGATTTTGACATTCCCAATGCTGGGAAATCCAGCTTGTCCTGTCCTAAACTGTCCTGTGATTAATTACCTTCCCTGGTAGAAGACCTCACAGGAAGATGAATACATCTGCATGCACTCACTGACTCTTGAAGGTCCTTAAAACCTGTGATTGAGTCACCCCTTCACCTTCTTTCTTGACACTGAAATAGATTGAAGCTTTTCACTTTCAGTCTAAATCATTCTTATTGATCTTCTCTGAGCCATCTCTTTTTCAGCTTCTATTAAGGAATTAAGGAATTTGGGTATCAGACTTCAGGAGCAGTGGGATTAGTACCAGAAAAATAGAGACCTCTTTCTATATTCTCCTGTTTATAAACCCAAGGATTGCATTATCCTCTTGGCTACAGCACACACCACCTGCTTATTTTCTCCTGATTATATGTGATGATTCTTGAGGTTTTTGAGCATTAACTTGTAAAAGCACAAATTCTCTCATCCTATAATCACTCCCTCTATTCCTTGATGCATGCTTTTACATTTGGCTGTACAGAAATGCACATTATTTGTTATCAAGCTGTCTCAGCTACTTTGCAGCATGACTTGTTATTTATTAATCCCTATTGCTTACATCACTTGCAAACTCTTTAAGTGATGATTTTATGTTCTTCTTAAAACCATTAATATCAATACAATGCAGTGTAGAACTAATTGCCACAGGATGCAGAAACACATTCTTTGATGATGACTTTTTGTTTTCCCACTTTGTAACTGTCAGTTAGTTAGAGTCCCAACAGTTTAATAAGTGCTGTGATGAGTCGGTATCATTTTGGTTTCTTAATTAAAATGCTGCAAGTTACCAGAACAAATATTTTGCAGGCCTACTTACCTTCATCAACCAAACTTGTAATGCCATTTAAAAAATCAAATTATTTTCGCAAGATTTATTTTCCACATTAATTTGCAGTTATTGTGTTTCCATTCTTTAATTCTTTTTCAATCAAGTAATCTAGATAATGTCCAATTTTATTACCCAGAATTCTTGTCAGTCTGGCAGGTTGTAATTACCTTGGTCACCTTGTTTACCCTTTTAAAATATGGGTACAATATTTCATCCAGTCCTCTGGAACTTTAACAGTGTTCCAAGATTTATTGAAAATCAACATTAATGGTCTAAAGATACTCTGTGCCAGTGCTTTTAAAACTTTTGGATGCAAGTTACCTGGATCTGCTGATAGCCAACTTCATTAGCTTCTGTTTAACATCCTCCTCAGTGCTTGTTGTAATGGAATGTATTTCATCATCGTCGTCGTCATCATCATCATCATCATCATCATCATCATCATCATCATCATCTATTTGTGTATCATATGGCTCTTCCCCAAAAACAGACCAGGAATAATTATTGAGTTCTGCTTTCCTACATTGTTGTTAACCATTCCACTATTTCTACCTAGAAACAGAATGAAGACATTATGAACTTCCTTTTCTCCAGGTTTCTGCAAGTTTCACCACATAGTTTAAAAAAATCCTCTTATTTGTCTTTAACTCTGTTGTTCAAAGATTACTCTGGTATCATTTTAAATCCCTTGCAACTCCTAGATCCCAGCATGTTACACACATCTTTGTATTTACCCTATAATAATAATAATAATAATATTAATCTGTGCTGCTCCCTGCAACCAGGGCACCTCAGAGGTTCCTTTCACCTTTCTAACTGTGCTGCTCTTTCCCCCTTTGCCAGCCCCTGCCTTTTGCAATCTGGAGTATCCTCTTCTCTCTGTTCTCCTTTATGCCTTTTCCTTGGTAGCTTCTCCTAAAGAACTGGGAAAAATACTTGGGAAAAGAGGTGGCAAGCTCAGGCACCATTTCTTGTGACAATGCTGTGGAGGCCCATGGACATGGAAGAACTGCAAAAACATTTGGGAGAGTTTGTAATTTGGACTCTTGTGCCAAGTGAAAGGTCATGGTCCATGGTCCATGGTCTTACAGCCTTGCTGTGGCTTGGGATCAAAATTATTGGTTTGGTTTGTACACAGTGTTTCTCACTATCAATATTGAAATGTTTCTTCTTCTAGCCTAGGGAGCACATTGAGAACACAGGATGGGCAATCTCCCTGCTCTAAGCTCAGGTGTCTGGCACCACAAGTGCCTGGAGCAGCTCCCTGGAGCTTGTGGAGTTTGCTGCTCCCCCAGATACATCTTCATTAGGAACAAGTCACAAGGCATCCAAGATACCCAGGAGGAATGGGGAATGACACCATGTCCCATCACTTTAACTCACAGAGATGATTCCCATTGCTTCTAACTTCTGTTTTGCATGCTTTCCTGCTTTGCCTTCTTGCAAAACAACCAGTTATGACCCTTCAGGAAAAACCTCTCCATGTTTGGTGAGAAGACATCCCAATGAATGGTATCCAGAGGAATAAAAGTAGAACAAAATTATGGTAGTGATATTCACAGATGGCAAAGCTATGCACTGGCTTGCATTTGGCCAGAGGTTACGTGGTGTAACACCACTCACTCTTTAATTAATTTCCCTTTTTTTTTGTCAGGCATATTGTGTGTTTATCAGTCTGAGGTGTTTCATGAGAACCATTTTGAGGACAGTAATTGTGTATTGCACCAATCTGAACGCCCCAACTGTGCTTCACAGGCATGACAACACTAATTGCTAAAGAGATAGCAAGTTGGGGTTAACCAGGAATGCTTTATGGGAGTAAATAAATTCCATCTCCATTAACATGCTTCTCCCAGCTATGATGGATGAGCATTTTTTATCTCCTCAGCTATTTGCCCATGGATTGATGATTCAGTTGATTGGGAGTATCTCATATTTTTCGCTTGAAAAGCACATAGTTCCACCAGAATCAATGAATAAACATTAAGTGCTTCCCTTTCATTTCAAGCGGGATGGGCTGATGCTCTTGGAGCAAGGAGGCCTAGATTTTATCACCGGGGCTCATTACACTGCATTCACTGACATATGCGGCAAGTTAATGGAGAAGCCCAACCTGCCGGAAAGGGACGGCCTGTAAGTGTGAAGGCCTGGGAAGAGGGAATGGCCGTGCAGCTGCATTAGCAGCCACCACACTCACCTTTCCCTCCTTCCTGGGCTGACATGGCCCTGCTGCAGCTGGGAGATCACAGATCTGCACCAAGCTGAGGGGACAGCGATTCCTTCCCATTCCCCTGGCACCAAGCGAGCCTTTCCTGAGGGGGAACCTAGGTGAGGGGTTCCTGAAGCAAGAGGTTCCCGAGGTGAGGAGTGAGGGGCTCCTGACGCGTGGGATGGGAGGTTCGTGAGGCGCTGGGCGCTCGCTCGCCCCGGTGAGGCTGCCGGCGGTGGTGAGGGCGCGCTGTGCCGGTTCGCAGCCCGGCACCGGCCGCCTCCCACCCAGCCCGCGCCCGGCGGACCGCGGCACACGCGGGGAGTGACAGTTCCTGGAGTTTCCGAGCGCCCGCAGCCAGGGGAAGAGTCCCGCTCCCGGCATGGGCGGCCGCCTCCTCTTGGAGAGAGATCGGGTGAGACTCCGGGCGCGGTGTCACGGTTTGGCGTGCCCTGCCGGCTCGCCATCGCGACTTCTGTGGGGAACGAGCGTGGTCGTTTGTTGTTATTTGGTATGTGTGGTGTTGTTGTTTTGGGTTTTTTCCCCCTCTCTTTTTCTTTTTGTGTGTTGTGTTTCTCTTTTTTTTCTTTCCTTTTTTATTTTTAATTTCTGGAAGCCTCTTTGCTGAGGACTGAACGTGTCTGCCAGCGGATGGCTCCGGGCCTCGCACCTCTCGGGGCGGCCGAGGGCGTCCCGCAGGATGGTGTCCCTTTCCGATTGTGGAGACGCTCAACATGAAATGGCGAGATAACACACGTTCGGCTCCCAGCCGCGAGTCCTTCTGACCAGGTTTTGTGGAGTGGTCACACTACGCACACTGCAGCCGCTGCCCGGAGGCGCGTCCCTCGGCCGCGGGGCACCGGCAGCGCCCGGTGGCGGCGGTGGGTGCCCGCTGCCGCCCCCGCCTCTGTGTGTATGTGTGTGTGTGTGTGTGGCTGCGGGGGCCGCGGGCTCGGCGGGTCCCCGCGGGGACAGAGCGGGCGGCTGCTCCCGCTGTCCGGCCGCTGTGGGGGTGCCGGTGCGGACCCCGGGGCCCGGTGAGGGGGTGCCGGCGCGGACCCCGCGGCGCGGGGCGGGGGCGCGGCAGCTCCGCGCCGCCTCCCCGGCGGTGCCGCAGTGCCGTGCGCTGCCGCCGGGGCCGGGCAGGGGGCGCTGCTGCCGGGCGCTGCGGCGGCCTTGGCCGCGGAGGCAGCGAGCGAGCGCGGCTGGCGGCGGCGAGGGCGCGCCGGCCCCCAGCGCTCCCGGGGCGGACCCGGGAGATCCCCTCGCCATGCAGACCCGGCGGCGCCTGCTGCCTCCCGAGGTGAGTGAGCGGTGTGCGGCACGCAGCCCGCGGGCCCGGCAGGCCGGGGTACCCCGCTTCCCAGGCCCCTGCCGCCCGCAGCGAGGCCCCGCGGGCGGGCGGGCGGGGAGGGCTCCGGCGCCTCGGTGGAGCCGCCGTATCGCCGACAGCGCCCTGGGCCTGCCGGCTCCGGGCGCCCCCGAGCCCCGCCGCCCTTGTCCTCGGCACGCCACCAAGGGGGAAGGCAGCGGTCGCCCCCCAGCCCTCCCCGGCGGCCGCCGTGGTCCTTGAGCTCCCTCCCCGCCGTTCCCCCTCCGTCCCCGGGCCGCCGGAGGTGACCCGCTCGCCCGGGGCACCTTTCTCCCGATGCCGGGGATGGGGAAGGAGCTGCTGCTCCCCCCGGGACGCCCCGGGAGCCGCGCGGGGCAGGGCGAGGCTGTGCCCGGGCAGCCGCGGCTGCCGGGCCGGGCAGGGGAGGGAGGATCCCTGTTTGCATCTCGTGCCCTTTTTATGGCCTGATCTCCGCTCTCTCCCCGGGCAGGGAATGTTACTTGCTCATCGCGATGTGTAACAAGTCACTCCTGCAATGGTGGTAGTGCTGGAGGGGGATGGGGAGAGCGGGCGGGATGCGTTTTATAACATCTCTAATTACGTGAAATTGTGGTCATGTCTCACTCTAAGAATAACTGGCACTCTTGACATGTCAGACTTTTTGCAGAGGTAGGCTAGTTTCTTGCTCGTAAATGTTATGGCTAAATAGGTGCCTGTGGCAGAATGTGGCTCAAGAAATGTTTTTATCTTCTTAACCAGACAGAGAAACAAGTAGCAGATGGAAATTGATAGAGTTTATGTTTTCGTGTTAACGATCTTCTTTATTTATAGACAGGATATTCCTTATTATTTTATGAAAGAGGTTTTTCAGAGAGTGTCATTTTTACACATATTTTCATTCAGTTCAGGTATTAAAAGTTAACTGAATTCCATCAATCTTCTTATTAAGTATGATTGTCTCAGATTAGAATTTCTGAATAACACTGCCCTCAGTTTTTGGGTCCAGACAGAACCCAAACCTGGAAGGAGCTGTGTAAAAACAAATAAAATAGTAATAACAAAAAAGATGCTCTACCTGAATAAAAGCTTTTATTTGCTTTGGGCAGCATTTAATTGACTAGGCAAGGCTTTAAAACATTGTAATTAACTTCTGTTAGCAAGTAATTTTCGATTGCATGGAACACATCCTGATTTTAGATACACCTTCAGTGGCTGAGACATCCAAATCCTTTGTTGCTGCCTGAACCCTCTGTGTGCTTCTTTTTATAAAGTTAAGGCATGTGATGCAAAATGAGAAGACCAGTCTCCTTGACCCAAGAGAGACAAATTTAAAAATCTCTTCAGAGGTTTGGGGAATCTGAAATGGAAGCTGAAGAAGGGTTTAAAATTTCAAACGAGCCTCCCCCTCTAATTGAAGCCCTGATCAGCCCTGAACAAGTTACCATGTTCTGACACACTGTGATTTATTTGCATTGCTTTATGGTGCCTGCTTTAGTGTGTGAGAAAGGCAGAAACCCACCCCAAAGCCGCCGTGCTGACTCCTGATCCTGGGTGTTATTTTTGTGTGTTAGCTCTGAGGCAGTTACGAGGCTGGGGATTAAATACTTTCAAACACACACTCATTTCAGGATCTGAGGCCTGGGGCTAAGGCTGAGATGAAATACAGTTTTTTTAGCCTGGCATAAAGTCTGGCTGTGATTGTCTCAGGGAACAAAGGTAGAGACCGAACAAAGATGCTATATTAAAACTTGTGGCCAAAGAATGATAAGCTTTTAATGTCTGTTGTAGTCTGTCCACTTGCTGTGCCAGCTTTGGCAGAAAACAGCTTGCTTGTTTTTCAGCTTGCAGGCAATCTATAGAAAATTACCTGGAAATTATTTTGCTAAAGGATTAGAGTGGCCTTTTGCTTTTATTCAAGTTGGCCAAAAAGAGGTTTTGAGAAGAACTTGTGTGTTCATGTTTTGTTGATCAGAAAAATCCTTTCTATATGCTAAGCTGAGAATCTTCCCAATAAAACTGATTCTCTTAACTGAAAATCAGTTGAGGAATGATAGTTTCAGTGCACAGTTAGTCTGTGTGCTGCTGAATCTGTGATCTTTTCCAGAACACTGTTGTAAGATGCCAGTATATTCATAGGCTTCTTTGAAAGTGTTATATAAAGGCTAATGTTTATTTTTGTAATGTGATTGAGATTAAAGAAATTGAAGGGTGGCCTGTTTATGGTTCTATTTGTGATTCTTTAGGAGACTCAGACTTTTATGTGGATAGAAATGTGAACTAATATGCTTGGTTTTCCCTGCTGTTGTTTCTGTAAAGCATTGAGAAGGGTACAATGGTACTGCAAGTTGACAAAGCTTTTTGTGTTGATAAGCAATAGAAAGTCAAAAGTAAATGGCTGAAAGTAACTGAAAGCATTGAGTTTGAGCTGATAGAGACAGCTTTTACTTCTGTGTTAGCTAGAAGTGTTGGCTATATCTTGTAATATTGTGAAAATTGTGTCAATTAATGCAGATGGATAGGATGATATAAAATATACATCAAGGATCCTTCATTGACATTGTAGCTTCTACTTGAATTGGAATTCAGGAAAACAGAATTCAGGATATGTATTGATACAACTTTTTGGACTAATGACTAGAGCAAAACATGCTATATAGTTATAAAAAAAATGCACACTGAAAAATCAGTGTGATAAAAGTAAATGACCTTTATCCTAATGCACACAAATACAATTTATATGTAAAGAATAATTATTGGTCTTGTCTCTATGAATAATTTTATTTTTACATACAAGTAAAGTACATTCCTACCTACTGTCTGTTTGGCTGTATTTTAATTTAGCTGCTATTCAGGTTGCCATAGCAGACAGGTAGAATAGGAAAAATACTTTTAAGGTGAGTTTTTATGTATTCTTTCACTGAATAATTCCAGTCTGGTGTATTACTGGATGATTCCATTGGTAATTATATTACTGCTGTGTTGCTGCAAGAGACAAGCAGAGATGGCTAATATTGGTACTCCTCTTTCAGAAATAACAGCCCTCCAAGTAGTACATCAGCTTCAAAAAGGCTTAACGTGAGTGGCAGAGGAAATCCATAAAGTGTCACTTAAACTATTTTAAAGGTAGTTACTAGAGAAATTGAATTAATTTAAAAGCATAGGTTGAAGGCAAGAATGCGTGGCCAGGAACTTCAGGGTGTCAGCAGAAGGTAAATTGTTCCTTCCCTTTTCTTTCATCCAGATCTGCTCTGGGAGAGGGGATGTAAAGCAGCAAGTCCAGCCAGCTGAGATTGCACAGGCATAGTTCTGTTACAGCAAAAAGGCAGAAAAACCAAAGGTGATAAACCTTTGTGAAAAGCAGGTGTAGAGTCACAACCTGTGGATCCTCTGTGGTTTAGAAGTGTGGAGCTGGAGTGCTCTCTGAAGAGCTCGTGTGGCATCTTCAGTCTGAGGGTGAGCCAAGGCAATAGCTGGGTTAGTTATGAAGGCTGGGAAAAGAGAGCTTTAGGAAACTTCAGCATTGTTTTGTTTTCACGTGAAATTCGATCATTTGGAGATGTCAATATGCAGCAGTGTGACCATATGTTCTGCTTTGAAGTTTTGGTGTTCATGTATCAAGCTTTTCACATGTTTGTCCCCAGTGTACACTGAGCAAAGGAAAATGTGGACTTGAGTGCTGGATTTCCACTTGCACTGTTGCTTTGTTTGTCTCTATGTTTCTTGAGTAGAAATGATCAGCTTTCATATGGAATTATTTGCAGATAATGCTAATAGCTATACCCCTCTATATTTTGTCTCTGTGTTGTATATAGAATTTATAAATATCTTTGTCTTTCTTGCTATATGTGTTATAGTTCATACCATCCCTCTGATATTTTGATGGCAGCTGAAGTTACAAACCTATCTGTAAATCAGTGGGGTATCAGTTGTTTAAGGGAACACACTGAAGGCCCAGAAGCATTCCAGTAAGCTCTGCTAGGATTTTCTAGGTTTGTCTGTCAGGCATTTTATTGCCTGCTGCTTGTTTCCTATGCTTCCCCTTCCTTTTAATATCCACAGGAAGCTTGATGAACTTTTGTTTTTAAGGGCTTGATGGCATAGTGGACTTGAGTAGGGCTTTACATTTGGAAATGGTATTGCCCTTAACAATTTTTTCCAGCACTGTTTTGTTGTATTTCTGTTGTAATTTGGTTCCAGCACAGTGCCAGAGGTGGGAAGGTTTCCCATGGAGGCTTGAGGCATCAGCTGGTGCTTCAGGCAGTGCTGCTGGCCCTGTGGAGGGGATGGGTTTGTATGTAAAGCAATGCAGTAAATGTGCTTTTGCTGGTGTCATCCTGGTTTTTGGCCTGACTCGAGCTGAACTGATGTTTGCAGTAGCTACAAAGAAGCACTAAAGCCTAATATACACAAAACTGGATGTGTTTCTTCCTCTGCTGTTTTCTGTGTGTGAAAATGTTGTAGAATTCAGTTTGATAACTATTTTAGGGCTGTTTCCCAGCTATTCTTCATTAGAGAAATTAGGCATGATCAAAGATGCTTGAAGTGTTTTCTGCTTTTCTTTACTGAGCTGAGAAGATCCCTTGTCCAGTTAAGAGCTAGAAAAGAAATGCTTTACACCAAATTATTACCATGCTGACTGGTAGTGTTTCAAAATTTTCCTTATTGAGTACTTGTAGTACAATTTTGCAGAAGAGGTTTTTTTTCATTAGTAAAATGGTAGCTGGGAGGAACTTGTCATTCCTCTTTGCAGCGTACAAGGAATTCAGAGGACATTTCCTATCAGGTGATAAATTGAAATTAGGCCATACTTGGGTCACAGATTCGTGTGTGCTCTATCAATTACAGAAGAGCTCTGGCTGCTCTAGTAGCACTTAACAGCCTTCTGGATTCTTGCAGTTTTAAAAAACATTGTAATTGGAAAGTTTTTATTTACTTTGGCAATATACTGAAGCCTTTTTTAATAAATAATCGAACTGAAATGTTACACAGGTTTTGGGTACAACATTTCTATTCCACTCTAAGTTTAAAATTTTGTTTAGGGAAGCAATAAGGGTGCAATACTTCAGCAGATTCATAGCAGATTATCAATGGAAGAACATACACCAGTACTTTTTTCCAAAAAGTAGTGTGATGCACTTAAATGGGTAAATGTTCAGTGGAAGAAGAGGATCAAAGAGCTTTCTAAATCACATAATACCTTCTTTATCTGTGAATGACACTGACTATTACAGGAGCTTTTCTTGTTTCCAGGTTCAGTTTTGTTGTGTCAAAACTCTGCTTTGAACTCAGTGTACATGTTGTCTTAGCTGTTTGCACTCCAAGTGTGAACTAGAAGATCGATTTAGGAACACTAAAATAAAGGCCAAGCCATGTGAAATATGATTTTACAGTGTATGTAGTTACTATAAATTCAAAAAGAATTGGCAAATCGTATGAATATGCATAAAATTTATTGCTTGACCAGGTGGCCAGTCACATAATTGGAAGTTTGTAAGATACTACATCACAAAAATTGTAGATATTTTCAGGTTTGTGAGTCCTTTGTTTCTCAGTTATTGTTTATTGTACTTCTCTTGCATTTCTTTTAACCCAGTCAATGAAGCTGTTCTCTCATCTGTTTCATTTTCTTCTTCAACAGCTTGTTTTTTTTTTTTTTCCCTCTCGTTTTGAACTGTTGGATTTTAAGAAGAAGGTTGAAGACTGGTGTCAATAATAGTAAAATATGAGTCCTGCTTTCTGAGGATGCAGATTCCTCTGGTCTGTGTGGTGCACAGAGCTCATTCTGATCTTGGCTGTGCCACACCTGCAGTACCTCAGAGGTGCCCTGTGCTGATGAGTGTGGGGTGAAGGCAAACCCTGCCCCAGTCATCTGCTGAAGGTGCCTGGCAGAATCAAATTTGTATTCCCACTTCAAGTTCTGCAGCTCTGAGCTTTGCATATCAATTCAAGCAAAATGAAATTAATCTGGTTTCTCTGCCAGGTGGGGAAGGGCAGTGAGTGAGGAGGTGCACATTTGGTTTTTCTGCAGGTGCTGTAGAAAGCAAAGGCAGTGGGCTGCTGTGGTTTATTGCAGAAGAGAGGTGGATAATGTGCTGGTGGTTCTTAAATAAATGTGATATGAAAGAGAGAAGTTTATTTTGTGTGTTATTCCCAGCAACTGCTGAGTAGGGGTAGTGCTGACCTGTCTTTTTAGTGCATCACATCCAGGGGCTTGCTGCCTGACACCATCCAATACTGAGGACAGAGCACTGGGCTTGGTTAACCTGGGGCTCTAAAGAGTTCAGTGGTTCTTGTACTGAGTCACTGCAGTGTGCTGGAACCAGTAATGAAGGAGCTGAAATACTGGGAATCTGTTCCAGATTCATTTCTGATGGCTACAACTTATTTTCCACCTGTAATTCTTTAATTTTGTGAAAGCTTTTGTAAGTAGCAGGGAATTTCTTCCATGATCTGGAGATGGAGAGAAGTATATTTTGTTTTAAGTTGGAAGATGTGTTGAATGAGTTTATTACAGTGTAAATCTTATCTGATGTTCTATGTATCCAAGTCCTTGGAGATACTATATTAGTAAGCATTTTGTTCCACCATCTGTGGAATGAAAGAATCTTGTTTTTCTGTAGATGTAAATCCTTTTTGCCCCATAGTATCTCTTCCCTTCCTTTCCTCTCTGCATTAATCCCATCTTTCTCACATAACACCAGAATTCTGGGGATTTTTTCCAGAGCTGTGTGGGTATTGATTGCCCAGCAGGTTGCTGCCAAAATACACAGAGCAGCTTGCTTTTCCCTTAGAGGGCAGTCACTTGGATTTGCTTTTACTGGGGAGATACTCATTTTCATGACAGATCTATATATTAAAATAGGAGCATAAAGAATAGTAAATGAGCAATATAATCCCATAATATTAATTTCTATAGGAGATTAGATTAAAGATACAACACTTGAAAAGTGGCAGCATCTGAACACTGAATCAGTGTGTAAGTCCTCTTGTTCGTGTTACTGAGGCTCTGAATACTGAGCTTTCTTTGTAGGCTGGAGGAGACAAAAAAGCTACATGGTTAAAATATACCCAGGCAATCATGCCAATGTAATTTTTTATTCCCTATCTGCACTGTAATGCAGATAAATGAACATTTAATACAAATTGAGATAATGTAAGAGGAAGGTTCCCTCTTTGTGATTTTTTTTTTTAAATTTATCCAGCAGTCTTTGAAATTGCACATTCTCCTGTGATACTGTAGAAATACATGCTATGGCTTGGGAATAGCTTGTTTCTGAGGCTGTTTTGAAGAGAAAGGCACAGGTATTTTTTATTTACACCCTTTTTGGGCTATAGCCAGTATACAGCTGCTGTTTTTGTTGGCCCAGCCACACTGACAGTCCAGCAGAGCATATTGGTTGTCACTGTGTTACAAAGGCACATTGTAAATGCTGTGTTGCTTAATTCAAAATGAGTATTTTAATGGTTTCTTATTTGGTGAGCTTGAAAGTACATGCAAAGCCCACTTCTTAGGTTATATTATTAACAGATTACTTTAAATAGCATATATATTGAAGCAGCCTCTTAGCTGAAACACCAAATTGCATTGATTGTAGTAATTTCATACTGTGTTTTTGTGTAAATGATGAAGGCTGCATAAAACCCCAGCATATTTCATGGGTTTCACAGTTCTTTCTTGATTCTTTTATAAATGTAACTTTAAAAGGTTGTTACTTAAGCATCAGTCCACCTGTGTGCTTTTCTGCTTTCAGGTAATTGTATTGGTGTACTGGCTTAATAGCTTCTATAATGTATTTACCTTGGTTTCACTTAACTAGTCACTTGTAAAATGCATTTTAACCCATCTCTGGAATTTGCTCATAGATTTTCTTTTTGACTACTCATGTAGAATGAATGTGGGGTTTATTATGATGCCAATTAGAAATTGTTTCTTGAGACTCATGGGCAATAGATGGATGTATATGTAGTGGTTTTGTTCCCTTATTAATTTCCTATAATAACCCTTGTGGCAATATTTTTTTCATTAAGCTTCATTTCTATACAGATGACTTTTAAATGTACCTTCTAATGTGAGGAAACATGCAGTAGTGTAGTAGAAACATGTTCCTGTGTAGTTAACAAAACTTGTGTTGACTGGAGGTTTCAAATACTGAGATGCTTGAGGGAAGTGGTCCTGGGTGCTGAATACCCACTGTGTGTGTGTGTCACAAAATGCATTTCAGGCTACAAGGCTGGGGGTTTGAATGAATTTGTGTCACAAAATGCATTTCAGGCTACAAGGCTGGGGGTTTAAATAAATTTGTGAAGGAGCTTAATGATGGTCAGTAGTGATGAGGAGGGGTAGGAGGCAGGTTGGTAGTTAGGACAGGGTTTTAGGATATGGCTGTTATTGTAGCCATTTGGGATTTTTTTGCTTTTTTGATGGCCAACCCTGTAAAGACTTCAATTTCTGTTTGCAAAGTGGATGGAGCACCATTGCTGTTGGGTTTGCTCCCACTGTGGTTAATAAGGTTGTTTACAAGTATGTTCATGCCAGTAATGAACAGTAATGTTGGAACATGAGGTTTCTTATGGGTTTGGGGTTTCTTGTCAGAGAAAGAAGACAACTTAGGTAGGGAGAAAACAAATGGATGCAGGAAGAAGTGAATGGGGAAGGAATGTGAGGGGGACAAGGAGCCCTCCAGATGAAGAAAACAGGAGCATGCTGAGTATGCTGCAGGCTAAGGAAGGGTAGAGAGGTGGGGATTCATGGCTGAGCTGAATCAAGCACCCTGTCAGTGGACAGAAGTGCCAGAGGTTTCTCAGTTTTGATCTATCTATGAAATGTTGCACCTGAGTTTAGAAGAATTTGGAGTTCCTACAGCTCTGTAAGATTTCTGATAACTGTATTAACACTCATTAATAAGGAAGGCTTTCAAATGTTTTTGGGGTTTGTCTGTTAAGTCTTTATTTCCTGTGCCTGCTAACAGAGATACAGAATTATGGGCACTTATTATTAGAACTAAAACTTCATGGAGCCCAGCATAAATTTCAGGTTGATATCCTGATTGCCTCAGTGGCACAGTGAAGAGAAAAAGCCTTACAGTGCACCTCAGTGCAAGTTGCTGCCTGTTTCTGGGGGTGAGTGCTCAGTCCCTTCAGCACTGTTACAAACATGTCAATGCCCTGAGCACAGAGGAGGTGCGTGCTCGGAAATAGCACTTGCAGTACGCACTGTTGCCATGGATTATTGAGTTGTATGCAATGAGTTACTAGTTACAGATGACTTAAGGCATAATGCACTGTGAGCATCAGCAGTGATGCTGGTTAGATCATGATCACAAACGTGGGAGGGAACTTTGCTACACTTGACAACAGTGTTTTATAATGTGTTTGGTGTGATATGAATATAAAGGTCTACACAAAATGGGAATTAAGTTACCTACTTAGAGATAATTTCAGGGAGAAGACAGTATGAGATAAAAGTCCATATTTATTTCAGGGATGTATGGTAATCCAGCTTTACATAACATAGGGTTTGAGAAATAGTAACCAATTGGTGTCTATAATTATATTTCTTCAAAAGGTATGTCAGAATTTACAATGCTGTTGTGTAGCTGAGTTGTCGGATGAGCAGAGATGACCCAGGAGTGCTGGAAACAAAGCCTGTTGATAAAAGTGCTGTTAGTAGGTGCCTGACTGCTTTCCAGCGGCCTTTCAGAGCTTTTGCCTGTTGGGATGCTCCATTCTCTAAAGAGCAGCTGAATGTATAAATTGTGTTGCTTCCAGCAGCTTCTCTCCCCCGAGTACAACTCAGAATTGATGGGCTGGTGAATGGTGGCAAAGCTGTTTTCACTTCTTGCCCATTGTCCTTTTGGTCTGTCCCATTCTGGTTGTGTGGCACTTCTGGCTTTTATTATCAGCTTTTGCTCAGTGGCACTCGCATGTGTCAGTCCCACATGAGCTTTGTAAAAAAGGACAGCTCCTTAGGAGTTGTAGGCTTTTAATTAGAGATTCATGGGGATCTCAATCAGTTCTTCCTGTATTGCCCAAATCTAAGAAAGATCTGAAACAATGTTGAGTCTGTTTGGGTTTCATTCTTGTTTCTACCCTACATTGGAAAGAAGAAAAATTCATGAAGTATTAGAATACAGGATTAATCCACTCTGGGCGAGAGTGTGCAGCTTTAAATACTTTTATTCTTCAAATGTGTTAAACATCAGAGTCAAAACCTTAAATACTGAAAAATAAAAATCATCCCATAAACCTACTTGTTCTATATGTTTACTTTAGTTTGTGTTTGAATAAAGATAAATAACAGCTTCAGATCAGTATGTTAAATGGATTAATTTTTAAAAATAACTGTGTTGTTACATCGATGACATTACTTGGAACTCATGCACAAATTAAGAAACATGATTTCATATTAAATTTATGTTTAATGCACTGTGCATTAGCTTTTTGTGGTTTACAGTATTTCAAATTTGCAAGTTGCATGAAACAAAGTGTTAAAAAACATTAGATACATAAACCACCACATTTTGCTCTACCAGCATATGAGTAAGCTCAGGAAAGGATTTTTCTCTTTTTTTTTTTTTTTTCTTTTTTCCAGCTGTGTTCCTCTGGAAAAACTTGCGTGGAAGGCAGCAGTGTGGTGTAAACCTATCTATTTGTTCTTGCCCAGAGCAGGGATGGATCCTTTTCCAGGCATCACAGTTACATAAGCAGGAGCTGGTTCCTGTCTCCAGGTGCTGAGGCCTCTGCAGCTTGGCAAGGCTGCGTTTGTGTCAGGAAAACAAATCAATTGCTTTCTCCTTGAAACAGTAAAAAAGGATAGGAAATGGAATTTTATTTCTACTGTAAATGGTTATAAAGCAGGTGTCCTTTTCAGCTGAGCTGCTTTTATTTTCTGGAGCACAAAGGTTGATAATGCTGCTGTCGTTGTTCTTGTCTCCCTGTTACTTTTGACTGTGATGCTTCCTATAACGCTGCTTTGAAGTTGCTGCTCCTTTGACTGCCTTACTACTGCTCAGGCATGTGTGAATGTCTCCTTATGGAAACTTGGCTGGAGACAAAAGTGGAAATAATGGCTTGAAAATGGCATGGGGGAGAGTCAAGGGAAAAGATGCAAATATTGGTGAAATAATTAGAGAGGCTGTACTGCTTTAAGCATTGTCCACCTCTCTTTGTTCAGCTGATTGGAAAAAAAGACAATCCAATGCAAGATTGCAATGGTTTATCTTTTGTCAGCATTCGTGGGTAGTGAGCTGTACGAAGTGTTGTATTACACAGGAGTAGCCTGCCATGCCCCAGCCTGCTCTTTACATGGAGAAGTAGAAACATCAGCAAATTATGGAAAATAAAGCTGAAGGATGCTTGGTCATCTTGAGCTTTTGGTGCAGGGAAAGGATTATCAGTGACTGCATCTTTGTATCTGTTACATTTCATTTTTGCTGCTGTATTTAGTATTGCTTACTAAATGGATTTATGGTGAGTTTTAATGGATTTTTCTAATCTGAACTGTGGTGTAGACCATGTATTTAAAAAAAAAAATCTGTGTCATTTGCTGAGTTTTCTTTAATAACTTAGAATTCTGAAAACAATTTTTTTTCTGATTGCACTGAATGACTACTACTTTAATTTATTAATAGAACACCTAATTTTGGAATGCTTAATTTGGGGCCTAATCTGAGGTCCTTGCCATTGCAGGCATTTTCAGGTGTGTGGCAGACACTGCTACTGCTGTGTCACAAATGCTTTGTAACACCTGCCCTTCCCTTCACGTGGCACCTGCTAGGTAGAAGAACTCCATGTTTGGGGACAAAATTGTTGGGCATGTGGTAAACCACCACTACTCCAAGCATTACATTACCTGAGTGGTGAAGAACCCCCTTTATTTGTGAAGGTTTAGCTTCCAGACTGATTGATCAGATAAAATAATTAATTAAACATAACTCATGTGTATCCTGAAATTTTCCACCTGTCTCCCCCTGTGTTCAAGTACTCTGATTTTCTATTAATGTAACCCCCTGCTATGGCATTCCTTGCTGTAGTTTGGATTTTCTTGCAGAGTTGGGCCTGAACACATCCTCTGTAGTCTCTGTATCTCCCATCTGATTCTTCCAGAGTGTAGACAAGGTAGGAAGTGAAGATACCAGTGTTGAAATCTGGATTTGCATGTAGGATAATGCCTGGTTCAACTAATCTAGCAATAATAAAGTGCCTTAAAATGGCTGCAAATGTCTCCCTGCCTACTCAAAGACATCTCCTCACTGGTAGCACATTATAGAGGATCTGTAGTGTAGTTAAGAGTTGGATCTTTGCCAGTAGATGGAAGCATTTTTTAGCATCTCCTCATGCTTTGAGCATTTTTTGCATTTTTTTACCATAGTATCAAAATTGCTTCTTTTTCAGTCTCTTTCCATTTATTATAAGCTATTCCAGTTTCTGCTAGTTCAGATTACTTTCATTTAATCTTGTAAACATTTTTTACATTCTTTTTGGTGGAAGATATTTCTCATTATGTATTTTTGGAGTTCTTTCCTTCTATTCTTCATCCTTTCTTTATTCTGAACACCTCTCTGCTTGTCAAATTTCTCTTCAATTTCTGTTTTGCTTTTGCAGTAATTGGTAGTCGCCTTCCTGGAGCTCCTGAGGGAAATCACACCCGTAGGGTACAAGTGAGTGGCACCACCGTAGGGTTCAGCCCAGCACCAGCAGAAGGGATGAGGAGCTGAAATGCTCCCAGTAGCAAACTGGGACACCAGGGACACTGGGCCTCCTGCATTCACTGTCATATTAGCTTTCAGTGGGCCCAGAATTTTTAGGTGGAAATGTGTGTATTTTTCACAAGTGGGATGGAGCCCTTTTTGCAGTGTGTGTGATTCAGAGAAAACCTTATCATCACTAGGTTATGTCACTGACATCTTTTTATAAAAATCTTTTTTTTTTTGGATTTTTCTTTTTTCTGGGAAGCTGAGGCCCCAGAAAAAGAATGTGAATAGTAGTTGTTTGCTGCTGTGGAATGTAACGAGTGTACTTGTGATTGGTTCATGTTAGATGTGTACAATTGAAGGTTAATCAGAGACTGAGCTCTCTCTGAGACAGAATCAGGGAGAGCTCCTTTATTATTGATTCTTTTTTTATTCTTAATTTAGTAAGCTTTTGAAACTTTTTCTTTCTATTTTTATTAGCATAGTAATAATGTAATATATACTATAAAATAATAAATCAACTTTCTGAACGTGAAGTCAACATTCTCGTCTCTCTCTCACCCTAGAAAACCCTTGCAAACCCTGTAACAAGGTTATATGTTGTTGTGAGTATTCTTGGCTCTCATTTGTAGTTATTCCTTTTGTCCTTAATTTTAATTTAAATATACTTCTCTTACATTAAATTCTTACTGAAAAAAGAATTTGGCTCTGTTGCCAACTTGTTCTTTTTTCCCATGGAATCCAAATGTTATAATTTACTTTTCATTTTTCTTTTCCTTGCTTTTTGTTTAAATATACTACATTCATATCTGTAAGCATGCTTTGATTTTTGCATTGATCTTTGTAAGGGGAAATAGCTGCTGAGTGTAAATGTTGAACTGTAAACAAAAAGCTCCAGGACCTCCAGGTAATATCTCTTCAAAGCTTACTGTGGAGACTGGCAGCCCTTGATTGGATCTTCTCTGTTGAGTGGTTACGCACAAAAAAGTCATTACCTGGGAAGAGTGGAACAAGGAAAGAGGAGCAGAGTGAAAACAATGAATAATAAAGCTGTGCCCTGATTATTGCTTGCCTGGAAGGTTTGCAGGTAGAGCAGGGGTGGCAGCAGAGCTCCTTTAGCTGGGGGTTGCTGGGGCTGATGGTTTCTGATCAGGGCAGGTTGGACTCTGGTTAATGTGTGACTGGTTCATGTGGTGTTCGTCATGCAGCTGACAGGCCTTGCCATAAATCACAGAATTGTCATTAATTGATCTTTCTTTTCAAAGGGGTGATGAAAACTGAATCATTTTCCTGTACTCCAGGCTGGGAGGGGACCTGGTGGTGGTACAGAAAACCTTCCCCAGTGCCACGTGTGCTTCACATCCCTTTGAAAAGGCTCATTCTGCAGCCTTTCAGTGGAACTAAATCTCCTCCACTTCTGTTTTTGCATGCATGTGATGCCTATCTGAAGAATGTTGTAATAAGATAACATCTACTATTTCCCAGATAACCAAAATTCATTTTCATTTATAGAGGCGGAAATACACATAGCATCAGAAATTTTACTTGTATACAGGAAGAGTTCTGCTGGCATCCAAAGCTGTGGGATTCTGAGTTTGAAAACACTACTACTCAGAGTGCTGCTGTTCAGTTCATTAGTTTCCTGGAATTATTACTGTAGCTTATTTCTGAAAAGAATAATAAACAGCCCTGGGAGAAATTTAGTGTAACACTGAATATTGCTTTCATGCATGGAGAACTGATTTTTTTTTTTAGCGCTGTTAATTTTGCTGGAGCTTGAAGATTTTTTTCTAACATATGTTGCAGCTTCATCAGAGAACTGATAAATATTTCAACTACCTAACAGGTCGAAATGTCAGTGCTGGCAAACCTTAAGAAATGAATTTAACGTATCTAATTCCTTTTCTTGTTGCACTGTTTGTCATAAACTGGTTTCTGTTTTTTCTGCCCATGGCTGTGTTGGATTTTTGAGCTATGTTGGCTGTTAGGATGCAGCCTGAGAAAATAAGCCCCTGACCTATAGAAATGCTGTGGATTGAAGAATAAAAGTTTCTTCAGATGACTTTTTTTTCCTCTTTGGTCCTCCATACTATTGAAGGCTGGTGCTATTAGAAGAAGCCTGTAGGAAATGAAGGGAGCCTAAGATTGTAGGGGGAATAATTTGAAGACAAAACCACTTGTTTAGCTGTAACAAAATCAGTGGGAAGCTGATGAATACAGTTTACAGAATTCAGAGGGCTGTGAATTCTTGTTGACTATCAAAGCTACTAGCTCTTTATTTTTGGAAGGCCTATTGTAGTATAATAGAATTGATTTCAGGGGTTAGTTTTATAAATTGTTACAGTCAAGGTCATCAGGAATACAAGGACAGTTGGAGTTGCTGTGTTACACTGAGGGTTTACAGTTAAATGAAGAATAATAACAGGTAGGTAGCAATGTGGTATTTATTAGCAACATTTTTCACCAGACTTTTGGAGAACACAGTGCACACACATCTCTGAATTCAAAGCTGCAGATGTAATCCAAATTGTCTGAAGCTTGCAGCATTTGCCAAATATGCCTGTGCTAGCTGCAGTCACGTGTTGAAAAGGACATGGTTTGTGGCAGAATTGCCTGTCATAAAATACATGTTTGTATTTTCTAGGATCAAGGAGAACACCCTGATTCAGCAGAACTGGCTGGTTGTGCTGCTGTCATCATGAGAAGGCACAGGGTCATTGGTTTCTTAACATATGTGTAAGAAAAAGGTAAGAGGCAAGTTCTGCTTGAGAATATAATGATTCAGAGTTCTGCACCTGAAATGATTTTTATGTATTCTTACAGATACATATTTATATACATACACCTTCATGTATTCTTATATATATTTGTATACATACACCTTTGTGTATGGATGGATCTCTTATAAAGAAGATGATGGAGTATTTTTAGCAATTTGTTGTTTTGTTTTTTACTGAAAGTAATTGCCCCATTTTAGAGCAAAGATTGTGTCTTATTTTGTTTGGGAGAGGGGGAAGGCGGGCAAAGTCTTTGTGAGTGTGTGCTGTAGCCAGAACTCATCAGTTCTAAATAAAGCTATTGCTCAACTCAGAACAAAGTGTTCGTTGCAGCAGAGGTGCCTGACTCGCAGGGACAGGTAACGCCGAGGGGAGCTGGAACAAGATGTGCCCTTGACCATCGTTTGTTGGGCTTGAAGGAAGTCTTCAGGAGCCCTGGGTCTAATCAGTCTGTCTGTCCAGTCCATCTGTACTGTCTTGCTATGGGAAAATGACATTTTCTGGATGTGTGGTTTTTATCAGGATGAATAAGCAATGTTTGGTTTGTTTCAGTTTGATCATGCCCTTTGTGACTTCCATCTTAGGAGCTTTCCATGGGTGTTTTTTATGGGGACTATAATAAACTGAGCATTTTGTGTAGTAAGAGATTACTGAAATGTGTAGTTTCACAGTTTGATATTGAAAAAATTGTCTCCACAGGACAGCATGACAGAAAATACTGAGATCCTATTCTGGCTCTTTACATATTCTCTGGTTTTTGGGTCTTTGCTGTGAGGCCAATAGTTGAATGCCAGTATTATTTCCTTTCAGTGCAGTTTTTTATTACAGTGTTTTAATGTGATTATGAGCTGATCATCCACTGTTAAAAGACAATTAGAAAGACTAAAGGCTGTCAGTTCCCATGGTGAAAACATCCCAAGGATAATTTAGGATGTGCAGTGCAGAAGATCATGGGTTACATAATCCCTTATCACAGAGCCCAACACAAATACAAGTCTGGCTGCCTTGCAGGTGTAACACAAGGCCAGTCTCTTGTACAGTTCATTTCCAGGAGCAAACTGGCCTGTGGGATATCTGAGGGGCAGTCTCCAAGGCTAAGCCTCTTTGAAACACCTAATTTTAAGGAAGATTTTTCTGTCCTTGTGTCCTTCTTTCCTCCACTATGCAGCTGCAGTCTGTGTTGTGTTTGAATGCTGTGATGCCAAGGGCAGTAATTCTGGGTGGATATAACACACACATTTCTGGTACAGGCACCTTTAAATTCAGACATCAAGGGAGAGTAAAGCATGAAAGCTTCATGGAATGTAAGTTCCTGAGTTTCAGAAATGAAGATGATGATAAGCCCATGCTGTTGTTATGAAGAAATTGAGAAGTAAAACACACTTCCTGAATTATGCATGATGTGTGATCCAACAGGAGCTTGAAAGTAATCTGGTTTGACAGACTGCATGTTTTAATTAGCTCCTTGCCCTGAAAGACAGAAGATGACTCTGCAATGGATAACGAGTGATCTTGAGTTCTGGACTTATATACCAGTGGATAGTAACCATTGTATTAATCTTTTTTGTATACAGAGTTAAATAAAACATAAAATTTTACTATTTTTTTCTGTAATTAGTCTTTTCTGCCAAGTCTTAACATGGAGGACTGTATTTTTGAGAAAAACAAAATCTCCTGTTTTTTACTCATTGCTGGATGGTGCTTCCTTCTCCTTGCACTGGCACAAGATCCTCTCCTTCATATTGTTCATCCCAATATATAGTAATTTTGGATCTCCTTTTTGGTAGCATAAAATTTCCACTGAAACTTCTTTCTGATTTGCTCCTGTTTTTATTCTCTTTTTTCCAGAGTCTGTGTGTTGTGTGTTTGCTCATCAGCTTCTCTCCATGCCATGACTCAGGATATTTGGGCAATACTACAGAGTTTCTCAACTATTAAGGATCCTTGAAAAAATGTCATGCCAACCTTTGTCCTAAGAGAAACTTTGGGATTAGAGTAATTCTAAAAGTCTTCCAAACTTTTACAGTGGTACATGTGAGATGCAGTCAAAAGTCTCAAAAGATCTGTAAAGGAATATGTTTTTTATTTAGCTTGGGCATTTAATAAAAATATTAAAAATAAAATTAAATTCTAAACCACAGGGAAAACAGCTCCTCAGTTATTATGGCATGCTGTGTTAGAGCATTTTATTTTCCATTCTGATCTTGAGTTGCTGGCTATGGTGAGTTGAAGCATTAAATCTTCACCTGGCAAATACGTGAGTTGCTGACAATCAGGAAGCCGTGCTGATATCTGTTAGGAACACGAGCACTCATCCTCCCTTACTGTCAGGCAGAGGAGAGGACATTAAGGACTTTGTGGATTTGGCACTGTGTTTTGCCCTTGGCAGAAACTTGCAGAAAAGCTTGAGGGGTTGTTGCATCCTTTTATATAATAATAATAATTTTAGATATGAAACCTAAAGATTTGCAGGTGACCTTTTGTGAGAAATACCTACTGCAACAGACAATGAGATCTCATTTAGAGTGGCTGTCATCTTAGTGACTTTGAGCTTAAAAATAAAAGGTTCTCCATATATCCTGGTACATCAGTGAGTGAAATAACAATAGTGATATAAAAGGTCTTTTCTCTCTTCAGTTGGAACTCATGAGCACAAAAATTTGTTATGACATTTTTCAGTCTTGCAGTGCCTCACTGACAAATACTCTTTGCATCATTGACTTCAGTAGCAGGACTTTGCCTAGGAATAATTATATATGTCTTCATCAATTGTTTGCCAGGAGCAATGTTACCATTATAATGTAAATTAAATACATTATAAATAGATGTGCAATCACCTGGTATTTTGTACAAAACAGTGCTACTTCTTGAGACTCCTGAAATACAGCTGGTGATCGAGGTGGGCAGCTTTTCCATTGCTTATATTATGATCTCTGCATCTGTGCACAGTAAATGATATGGCAAATAATCTGTTTTCCTTGCAGAAGGAGTTAATGTAAATTTCCAGAACAGAGGACAAATCTTGGAGTATGTCAGATGACAAGTCTAGTTTATCTTGGAATTCTTTTGCAAATGGTTTTTTTCTGTTGATGCATGTTAGATGAATTTTCTTTAAAACTTGCTTCTGTATATATCTTTAACACATGCCTTAGTCTAATTACATTAAATAGCAATGTATTTATGTTTTATCATGATCACCTTTTAAAACAACCATGTATCACATTTTAAGTTGATCTTGAAAACTTGAACTCTGCATTTTGTGATATTTTAATGCACAATCCTTTCCTGTCAATAACCTAACTTCAGCTGTTGCCCATAATAAAGGCAAAGCTGTTGTTCTGTAAATATTTATAATTTTTGAATTTGTAAATACGAAATGTTGTAGTAGTGGAAATAAAGGTGGTTGATGTTTTTCTCAAATCCAGATCCTGTGGGGATAATGGTAAAGTATTGTTTTAAATTGGAAACTTCCTCTAATGTGTTGTATCTCTGGTGGAAAAAAGCAGGTTTTTAATTGAGCTGTCAGGTCTAACACTGCTTCATGCTGCAAAACAAGGTTCTCACCCTCTCCTCCTCCATTGCCTTATTTCACAACAGTGAAAGCCAACTCTGAAGAGAATAAAGCTGTTTTGGATGATGTTCAGAGAACAGATCAAGTCAAGGTCTCTGTGGTTTATAGGTTATGGCACACATTTCCCACCGAAAATGTCTCTGCTGGTAGGGAATGTTTGGAACAAATGAATCAGGGTGTCTTGTTGCTACAAGACTTTGGTAGTGAGGCGTCCATGTTACTGCTGTTAGGGCAAAATGTTACTTGTTATGTGAGGAGAGTTATGTAAGGATTCAGGCTTGGGTTTTTGCTTTGGTTTTGGTTTTTTTCCCTCCTCATTTCTCTCTTGTCATCTTCTTTTCTAGCCTGAGAGCATTATCTCTTGATGACACTATTTACTTCTGTGCATTTTGCTGGATTTCCAGTGGCTGCCTTTCGGGGAAACAAGGATTATTAAAGTAGACATTTTAAGAGGTAGCACAATTCAAGCAACACCCATTAAGTCCCTTAACAACTTTTACAAGTATGAATCTTTGAAGCATCTCGAGAGGAATGAGGACTGACACAGAGTACTGCTAGCCTGTGGTACATTAAAAAATCAGAAGCACAGGGAGTTTAAACTCCTTGTTCAAAGCCACATGAAGTAATTGGTGGTAGCAGAGATCTGAAAGTCAGGTCTTCAGATTTTTTAGTTGGCTTTTCTGGTTTCTCTAGGTTGGTTTTTTTTTTATTATTTTTTAGACTGGTGTCACAGCAGTTTTGCTCTTACCATTATGGTGATCTTGATAGCCAGACATATTAATGTGAGAGACTGGAGGTAATAAAATCCAAAGCAAGTTTGGGGAAGTTGTTAATCTGAATGAAACAAGTTTAAGCACACAAATGTTTTTTATTCCTGGAAAATACTTTTGATTTATGTCTGTGATGTATGTAAAATTTGATTTACAAAGGACTTTTCCCCTTAAATCAGGACAATATGTAAGGGAACACTGCTGACTGAAGGTTAAGCATCTGATTGTAATTTGTTCTCTGGCAGGTTTAGACAAGGATCTGGTGGTTGTTCCCTGACAAATGGAGAACTATTTCCAAGCAGAGGCATATAACCTCGATAAGGTTTTAGATGAATTTGAGCAAAACGAAGGTGAGTCATTTTGAAGAGGATTGTAGATGCACATCAGATCTCTTCTCCAGAGGACAGTGTAGAAGAGGGGGAGATCTGTGATACCCTTTGAGGGTTTGAGTTGCAAATTAATCTCAGAACTTACAAAAAACATCTTTTAATTTTGCATGGAATGTCTTCAGCATTTCTTAGTAGCATTCTCTTCTGCTTCCATTCATCTTGTTTACCTTTGTAAAATTTCTTCCTCTTTTAATAGCAAATGTACCATACACTTTTAAAGAAAGGTTTTGTGAAGCTTAATCTCAGTAGCAATATTTAAATCATTTATTTTAAACAAATCAGGCAAAACTTATTTTAAGCTTCTTTTGCAGAAATGTTTTATTAGGTCACATAAATCATATGATGAGGGTTATCACGTTCAAAGCACTAAATTTTTTGCTTAGTCTAATTGGTCATTCTTTGCTGTCAAGGAAGTTGAAATGTTCATTTTTATGGGGGTGAGAATCTTTCCAGGCACTTCTAGCTGTCTAAAATATATTAATCAGTGCTTTAAAGCTGCTTTTGCAAATTCAGCCTGATACTAATTGGGGTAGCTCTAAACTTCTTGAATTCCACCAACATGATGGAATTACACTACTAATGGTTGGCCAAGGATGTTGGTTATGACAGGTGAGCTTCATTTTTGTGCCCATATTTGAACACTTCTGCATTTCTATTTGGAACATTCTAATGCAGCAGGATTAATAGAAGCTGTAGCTTTAATAAAGCAGTAAGTTTTGTTGTTTAAAACCTTTTTCAGATGCCGCTGTTTCACCTACTCTGCTGGGTGCAAAGTGGAATCAGATTCTAGATCCGCCTTCTCGTCGCCTGTCGTTCAACTCGGCCGTGGCCAGCGTGAATGAAGCTCCAGCTCCTAATGAGTGTCAGCAGAGATTAAAGTCTTTCTCCTTGTCCCACTCAGTGACTACACCAACAGGAGGAGGGGATCGCTGTGCTAATGGAAAGGATTTTAGCATAAGCCCAGAGACCCCAGTCATGTGGATTGATGATCAGGCAGCAGCAGATGATCAGTTGGTTAAAAGAAATAGTAATCGGGATGATCAGTGTAACTCTATGGAAGCAGGAGAAAAGAAATGTGGAAATACAGCTTGCTTGCCAGAGGAGAAAAATGTGCTAGTGGTGGCAGTCATGCACAACTGTGACAGAAGAACACTACAAAGTGGTGATGTGGTGGATTGTACAAATTACAACAGTCAGTCCCTAATGGACTCTATTAGCTTTACACTGGATAATGAAAACCGACAGAGTGACCAGCTCAGTGTTACTGTAAATGGATCCACAGAAAAGGATATTGATACAGAAAAGCAGGTAAACAGGCTGTGCACTGAAGATGACTCTGTAAGTCATTTGATTAACACTTCATCTGAAAGCCTGACTGCTGCATGCCCCTCCTCTCGATTGAAGGAGGATTTTAATATGAATAAAGATTTGTTGTTTTCAGAAGCTACAACTGCAGGGATCAATGCAGTGACTCTCTTACAGAGACCAGTTGATGGTACTGCTAAAATGCAAGAAAATTGTGCATCAGTTGAAAATTTCACTAGTAAAGCCATTCCTCAGAGAACAGATCTAGAAGCTAAAAACTCTTCTGGTTCCAGTAGTGGAAGCTTAATTGTAGAACAGGAAACAACCCAGCAGTTGCAGTCTAGGCTATCTGGGCTCACTGAGACCTGTCAAGCTAACGTGGCTGGAAGTGGCAATTACAAGGAATGTGTTGCAGAGGATGTTAGTGCCACCGAAGGCGAAGTCGTTGAATGTGATAAAAATCTCGGCACAACGGAATTGCACAGCATGGCAGAATGTTACCCTGAACCTCAGGAGATGACTAATTGGGAGCTGACAAAGTTGAATGAGATGAATAATAAGCAAACTCTAGGAGAGAATGAAAGACTTTTGCAGACCAAACAGCCTGATGATGCATGTGGGAATAGCAGAGAAGATGAAGATGGGGTATTGGAGGCAGGCATAGACTTAAAAGGGTCTGGTACAGATGAGCTTGGAGGGTCCAGTCTCTCTGATGTGATGGCTACATCAGCAGCAAGCTCTCTGTCTAATGGTTGTGATTCCTATGGAATGCAGAACCCAGTTGTTGCTCATGTTCCAAAGACTTTACCCTCCAAGGAAGACTCGGTAACAGAGGAAAAGGAGATTGAGGAGAGCAAGTCAGAATGTTACACTAATATTTATGAACAGAGAGGAAATGAGGCCACAGAAGGGAGTGGTCTTATTTTAAACAGCACTGGTGATCACATAAAGAAAAATTATTTGCATAATCTTTGTAGTCAGGTTTCATCCATGCAAGGGCAGACTTCACCAAAACCAGTGACTAACCTGCAATACAGTGTTCCTTTTGGTGGTGCAAGACCTAAGCAACCCACAAATCTGAAACTGCAGATTCCGAAGCCATTATCGGACCACTTACAAAATGATGTTATTCCCCCAAATTGTGGAGGTAATAGTAAAAACAAAAATGTCTTTGGTAAGACACAGTTAGGGGATACAGCAGACACGTTTCCTGGTGAAACATCTTCAAATGCCTCTGGTACTGGCTCTAATGGGGAACATTTGGATGAGTATGAATCTGGAGTCTCTAATAGTTCGTGCCTTGCAGTAGCCCCAGATAGTCCAGACAATGATCTCAGAGCTGGTCAGTTTGGAGCTCCAGCCAGAAAGCCTTTTACGACTTTGGGTGAGGTGGCTCCTGTGTGGGTTCCAGACTCTCAAGCACCAAACTGTATGAAATGTGAGGCCAGATTTACATTCACCAAAAGAAGGCACCATTGCAGAGCCTGTGGGAAGGTAAGTTCATATTTTGTGAATAAGCTCAAAGCACCCTTTTTCCCCTGGTACTGCACAACATCGCATCAGAGGGCTTGCTAAGCTACTGGATATAGTTACCTGTGACATCTCTTCCTAAAAAGCTGTGTCTGAGTGAAGCAAAAATGGGAATTTCTGAGCTCTGATCTATTTAGGGTGTCAATAAAGAGTAACTCATTGTTATTAGTCTAAATGAGCAGTTGTATTGCTTGATTGCAATGATCATCATTCTTGGATTTATATCAGAACTTTTATAAAATGATTAAGTTCAGGAAACTGCTTTACAGAAATTACTGCATCAATAATCCCATTAAAATTACTGAAACAAACTTGTGTATTGGGAGTGGGCTGTTGGATTGCTGGCATTCCTGCTGGTTTACATGGCTGATGAACTCAGTTCTTCTCTGTCCTCTCTACTATTCTCATATTGCTTACATTATTTTAAATAGTATTGACATGCTTTTAAACATACATTTGCTCTTGGGGGGAAAAAAAAGTGATTAACTGTAACCTGGTGTATGTCCACATAGTGAGAAATGTCATAATGGAAAACAGCTAAAGCACAATTTCTGTATCCCTTTTTGTTGTGTAAGAATTACTTATTGTTGAGAATGTTTTAACATTTTATGTATGTGCCATCTAGGTGAACTCAAATTCTTATGTAATGATTTTATTGTAAATTATTAACCTGTAAAGTATTCCAAATATCTTTTACTGAAATACATATCAGTGACATAAGTATGAACTCAGGGAGAAAATTATGATAAGCAGTAAACTAACACTCTTGTTAATTAGGTATTAATGAATATTGTAGAAAGAAATACTAAAACCAACAAGAAGTAGAATTAAAAAAAACCTTCAGTTCATTTAGGCCTCATTCAAAAGTTTCTGAAGTTGATTGAAAGACCTGGCTGCTATGGGTGATAATTTTTGCAGCCAGAAGAATGCAGGGAGGGCAGAATGGTTGGATAAAGAACCTAAAAGAAGCAAATGTATCAGGAAAGCTCAAAGCCTTGTGCCAGCTGGCTCTGGGAGCGGCCCAGCAGAGCCCCCAGGCTCGCTCCTGCTCCCTTTAGGAACCACAGTGACAGCACTCAGCTCTCACTGCAGAGATGCTGAGCAGCCTTTGCCAGGGCACTGGGAAAAGCTGAGCAGGAATTCCCTGTGCCTGCTCCAGAGCTGCAGCTGCCTCAGCCCATCCTGCAGGTCCTGATGTGGAGCCAGTGACAACCACAGGTGATCAGTGAGCATCACAAAAAGCACTGCCTGCCTTCAGTGTGCTTTGGGTTTCCATCAGGGGCCTCATTCTTCTCATAGCAGTTAAGCAGAATCTGTAAGCCATGGAAGTTAAAGGATTGTCCATGATTTTAGCTTTGAAATGTTAACTGACACTGTTATTTAGGATTTTCTTTTTTTTTCTAGTTGGACAAATATGGCTTCAGATTTTATGTGCAGTAAATTTTTTACTTATTTTTGTGTTTTAAACAAGTTTATTGCTTAGATTTGTTTCTCTGTAATAACTGAAGCCCTGAGTAGCACAAATGAATGCAGAAAATAAAAGTATCTGTAAATGGATAAAACATGCAATGATGGAACAAGGCCAAAAATTTCTATATGTTTTTTGCTTTTTACATTCTTCTGACAAACCTTGAGAAGAACCACCAGTGCCAGTGGGGGTTTTTTGATTTTATGTGGGAAATGGATGAAATAAAAAATACCTCTACTCAGTAGCCAAACTGACTCAGTAGACTTAGAATGGATTTATTTTTAGAAGCTTTTGTCAGCAAATGTTTATCTGGGCCAAATTTGTACAAGTGCAGCCAAAAGATGTTGCAGAAAGGACTCACTAATAAATGCTAAGGATCACTGTAAGTCAAATAATACTTAGCACATGCTGCAAATTGCTTTACAGCCCTTAATTCCTGTATGACTGTGGGCAGAGAGAGACCAAAGCTTTGACACACAAGTTCTGATGAATGTGGCTGCAGTGGCTTGAGAAATCCCAGTTCTCAGCTGTGTGCTGCTGCTTTCTGGCTTTTTCCCCAGAGCAGTTCAGAACTTCACTAGAGAGCAGATCTGGAAGCTCAAACCTCTTCTGATTCCAGTAGTGGAAACTTAATCCCAGAAACAACCCACACCATGTGGTGTAGGAGCTCCTGAACCACAGGGGTGCTCCCATTGTTAAATGTCTGAATCTCACTGAAAGAATTGGGGAGACAACATCTTCAGCCCTTGCAGTTATTTGTTTCTAGGGGAAGTAATGGGATTAAATATTTTGAACACAAGATTTAGCACAAGAGTTCCTGTTTAAGCTTTATTAGCATTGTGACAAATCATTTTAGTAGGGGTGAGTGTATCTGTTTCATTTGGGAATAAACACTGCATTTAAAAATAATTGAGTGGCAACTAGGAACTCTGGGAGTTTAATTTCAGGGTAATAATTGCAAAGTTAATGGATGATATGAACCATTTGGATTGATGGCAAGTAATACACTTACAGTAAATTTTGAGTTAAAATAAAGAACCTGATGAATGTGTGGACACATTCATAAATTATATGTTACATATTTATGTACCTTCTATTGTCAGATTAAATCACCATCCTTGATAGGAAAACCAGAAGATTTATATGCTATCTTTTTTATTGACAATCAAAATGATATTTTTCTACTAAAATACTAAAAAAAATCAGCAATTCCACTAGCAACTAATTCTTTAACAACTCCTAGTGAACCTGAAAACCCTAGTAACATAAAAACTTGCTTTGACACTGCTCTGTTGTTTTTTTTTATAGCATGATGTGCTGAGATAATGACTTGGTGATTGTTAATAACAAGTCTGACTTGTCATTTGTGGTGGATTGTGTTCCCTGCATTACTGCTGCTCAAGGCTGATGCAGCCTGAGAGAGGAGGTGGGGATGTTCTGTCATTGCTTCTGTTTTCTCTTTTAATATTTCAATCATTGCATTTGGGAGCTTTCATGAATGTGTTGTTTGAAAAAGGGTCCTAAATTAGATATTAATTTGTGTTGGGCCTTCATTTATGGTTGACAACATTGATTTTTCCATGTTCAATACTGAATGAACTTTTGACTGGAAGTTGTGCCCAGAGAACTGAAATGATGTCAAATGTCTCTAAAATATGCTGTGATGTTGTTTTAAATATTCCCTAGAATACATGTAAATTGGGTTAAGATGTATGCATAGAAATCAGATTTTTCAAATACATTTACTTTGGTTTTTAAAGGTTTTCACATATGTGAAAGGGTGGATTTTATTTTTGCATTAAAATTCCAGTCTATGCTTAATTATATTTTGTTTTTGAAATGTTTGAGTTGTCATAGTTAGAAAACATTAAAACTGGTTCTAATGAGACAGGGCTGAGCTTCTGCACATTTGTTTTTCAACTCTCATGTTTAGTTCAGAACCTGTATTTGGTTATTTTGAACACTTGCCACTAAAAGTAGTTGTAATTTGGTTGATCTTTAACTTGGTTGAAATTTAATTAGGCTTAAACACGTTTATATATAACAATCCTGTGTAGCTTCTTGTCTATATTACAGAAATAATGCTGCTAGAGTGATGGAATATTTTTTTTAAATTTAGAAAGCATTATAGATCATAATAATGCATAGTGTATTGCAGAGATAATATCCACCCATAATTAAATTTTGAAATTCTCTCTTGATATCTGAACTCATTTGTTAGGCAGCTGCTGCTGTTTCCAGATCTCCTGAGTGTGACATTACCTTTCTGCAGGAAGTGGATCTTCATCAGTATCTTCATATCACTGGAAAAATAACCCTGAGGAACTACTGAGTTTTTAAAATAAAGACACTATAATTATTTAAAATAAATAAGAAATCATTAAGAGCATGTGTTCTGCAGGATTTTGAGAAGGACGTTGCTTCATGGTCATGTCTGCATGGAAGTGTGTTGTGCTGCACAAGCCATGCTCAGCTTTGGTGGTTTTGCCTGTCTGGAGGAAGCCTCAGGAATCTTTCCTGCCCAGGACTGGGGAGTTTTTAGAGCTGCTTCAGGGGAGAAGGAGCAGCCCTGCAGCTGCATCTCCACAGCTCTTTGTGCTCCCTGGGCTTTGCCCCAGCCCCTTCAGCAGCCAGCATGCACAGAATGCAGTTCCTGACTTCTCCCTCCTGGTGTGATACTGTCATCTTTGCATTCATGTCAAAATGAGCTTTTTTATAGAAATGGAGCAGGATTTTCTTGCAGTACTAATGTCATTCAGCTTTCTGAAATGTCTTGGTTTATGTGTTTAACACTTAAAACATTTTGATAATCACTGTCCCTCCTCAACTGAGGAATAGCTTGCTAGATATAAAGAGATTAAACAGCTGGAGATACTATCAGAATCACAGAATTATTTAGGTTGAAAAAAACCTCTTGAGATAATCAAGTCCAGTCTTGACTGATGACTGATCTCTACTTTGTCAACCAGAGCATGGCACCGAGTGCCACATCCAGTCTTTCCTTAAATACCTCCAGGGACCTCGAGAGCATCTCTCTGGGCAGCCCACTCCAATGTTGAATCACCCTCTCTGTGAAGAAATTCCTCCTGAAGTCCAAAAATTCCTTCTAATGTCCAATTCCATGAAGATGAATTGTGCTGCTGCAAAGAATTAATTAAGTTTGAATTAATCTGTGCCATAGCAGTTTCTTTTATATATATGGAGTACTTGTGCATTGAATTGCTATTTAATTCTAGGAAGTACTCATGCTTTTTCTAAGACTGAAGTTAATTCCCAAATTGTTAATTCTGTGAGGGATTGTAATGAGGTAGGTATTTTTTACCCCCATTGTCATTTATGCCAAACAAATTTTAATAACACTACAATGCAGTATCAGGACAAAATGCATTTATGTGTTCCACAAAATAATCATCAGGATTAGTAGTACAGCCATCTTGGGTAGGTATTGGTCACTGTGCCTTTAATGAGAAAATACTGATTTTTTTACCTCTGTATTTTGCATTTCAAGAGCTCTGCAGACACCCACTTGTGCAGGTCCATCCGTTTGCCCCATATTTGTGCACAGCCCTGAGCAGTTTCCCTGTGTTCCAGGTGTTTTGTGCCGCGTGCTGTAGCCTGAAGTGCAAGCTGCTCTACATGGACCGAAAGGAAGCCAGAGTGTGTGTGATCTGCCACTCAGTGCTGATGAATGGTGAGTGGGCTGGGAACTGAGATCTGGCACCTCACTGGCTTTGTGTGGAGCTGCAGTGAGGGCACTTGAAAAGAAAAAATATCAAAATGCTTCATTTGTATGGGTAAGTATTCTAAAACAGTAAAGGTGCTTGAGAGGCTGGCGTGGAATCCCAGTGAAGAGTAGAAAAACTGGTAAGGTTGCAGTGAGTTTGGAAGCTTTCATTTGGGAGTGCTCTACCAGGATTGCAAAAACTGTGACTTTGAGGTTGATTCAGAAGTGTACTCTGTATCCTTTGTTGCCTGAGTAGATAACCCACTACACATTTAGATGGAGTGCCAAAGATGTGCATGATGTGCCTGTTCTAGGTAATGCGCTATAGGAGATTGGGAAAGTAGTATTTATCCACAAATTAATTCAGCTCCTCTTCTTGGAGTAGGAGGTCTTGTCTAAATAACAGGTCCCCAAATGTGGACAGCTGATCTTAGATGGTTACATTCACACATTCCTGGAGAGTGTCAAACCCAGCGTGGTGCTGTGGCTAAAAGCCTGCTGAGAGCATGGGACACAGTAGAGAGGTCATAAGTAGTTCTGAAGTTCACGTGTAGAACTGGTAGGAAGTTCTGTCACCTCTGCTTGGTGTAAAGACAAACTCTGGTTTTGGCCAGCAGGCTGTGGGGTGTATTTTGTGTGTTGTTCTTTATTGTGCTCACACTTTAGAGCTGTGCTATAAATACGGGGAAACGCAGAGCACTCCCTTGAGGCCTGTGGAAATCTCCAGAACTTCCCTCCCTGGCAGCTGCCCCTGGGTGATGATCTGTCCAGCTGAGTTATGCCCATGGCACTGAGACAGCTGCTGCTGGAACACTCAATGTGCAGTTCCTCTGTCTTGAACTGAGAAAGCAGAGAAATTGGATTAGGTTGAGAGAGGACCCACGTGGGTGCTTAATTCATGAGATAACCTGTCTCAGTGAGAAATTCCAGGCATTTCGGCTTATTGGTGGGAAAGTGAATGGGTGTCTTGGTCCTGGGGTATAAATATATATCTGGATCACTGAAACTTGATGCCAGAAGTGAATTCAGTGGTAGAGGACGGTCTGACAGAGCATTCTAACATTCTAAAAGGTACAATGAGAATTCAGGGAAATTCAGGCTCTAAATGCCAGCTTTTAACTGTTAGAATTACTGTTCAGTAATTATCAGGATGGTTTATCATGGAATATCCATTGCTGCAATTGTTTAGCTAAACTTTGGAGACTTTTAACAGAGATTCTAACCAAGAATTAGTTAGGAAAATTGTGGTTTGTGTCAGCATCACAGAAAGTAATTTTGGCATTATCTTTACACATTACTGCATAGTGGATTATTTGAGCTGTTTTCAGAAAGATCTCTTACTTTGTTGTTTGAACATCTAAACTAAACTTAAAGTCATAGCTTTACTTTTTCTCCATAGAAGTTGAGTATTTTTTCAGGTTTGGTTGAATGTAACTGAGTGCTTAGTCTTGAGATAAGAATATAAAAGTAGACAGTATCTGTTAATAAACAAGAATATAATTTTCTCAGAAAAAAATTCAAAAATTTGAAATGCTTCAAAAATATGAAACATTAATCACTGTGCAGTGGTAGGTTTTAATTATTAATAATTCTTTACTCTAGGCCAAATGTGTAAGGTGACAGGAAATTGTAGGTTATAGTATATAGAAATTAAAAACTAGCCCCAGTAATGATGCTGAAGAGATTCTATAGTGTTACATTTTGAGATGGAGAAATGAACACATTTCAAGGTGTACAAGAACAAGGAATTACAAATACACTTAGCAAAAGACAGCTGGCTCTGTCCTGGTGAGTAGGATTAATTTTCATCTGGCGGAAGGGAAGAATCTGTAAATATTTTGTTGAAACCAAAGTGTTGTTTCAAAAAGACATAATAAAACTGATCATATTATGATGATTTCATTTGAAAGCCTCTCTGTGCTGTTGCCAGGGCAGATGCACATGAATGGCAGCAGTGACACCAGGGCCAGTGCTGTGCTTGCCCTGTGTGCCTCTGTTCCTGTCCCTGCTGCAGTGTTCCATGGTGATGCTTTGGGTTACCTCACCTGTGGCCTGAGTGCATCCCACCCCTCCTGCTCCTTCCAGTTTCTTTGTCAGTGCAGCTTTTGGGCCTTTTGTCCCTGTCAGTGCAGCAGGTTAAGCATGAATCTTTGCACACTCCTGGAAGCAGGGGTAGGAACTGTAAAAGCAGTTATTCTGTCACTTGATTGCTCAGAGCCTGGTTTGTGTTTGACTGGGGTGTGAGGGGAGGGTTGTGTGTTTTCTGGCACGTTTCCATGGCCAGGCTATGTGTTTCATCAGTTTCCAATGCTACTTTTAGTGTATTTTTAGTTGGTAGATGTGCTGACTTGGCACTTTGCTCCATTTAAAGAAGGCTTTAAGAATACTCTTTTACTTTTCTAATAAAGGAGCCCTGGACATGTAACTTTGTACATTTTTAATACTTTCTTCTTTCAGGACTTTATAGAATTGCTGTTTAAAAAGTGCTTTGGTTCAAGTAATTTTCTCAGCTGAAATACCAATACATTTTTCATTGACAAGTATTTCACTATTGGTTTTGAAGGTTGATGGAGGGAATCAGGAGGGTTTATATTCTGTCGAGTTCTGTTTGGCCTTTTTTTTGGTCTTGTTATTTCCACCTTGGTTTTGTAATAATTTGCAGCTGAAGAAACCCAAGGATGTACATGCTCTGAGAGATTAGGTGCCATGATATTTGTGCCTGACTCAAAGAATACATTTATTTGTAACACACTAATATGGTTGTGGGTGCAAACACACATATGAATTTTCTGGCATCTTGCTGCAAGCCTCCCTTAGAGGTGAAAAAGAAGTAGCACTGTGGAGTTGGTCTGGTTTACTCACTGGAGGAGATTTTCCTATGATAGATGTTGTTGACAAAGAAGATTTTTGTGTTACTTTTTGGCCAGTTGAATTAAGCCTTAAGTCATGCCTTCCAAATTAATAGCATAAAGGTTTTTTTAGAGTTAAGAATAAAAGTTGTTATCTGTACACAACTGCCCTGGACACAAAGAAATGCAGGGTGCTTTTTATCATAAAGGAAAGCTAAATCTGCTCAAGTGTTTTGTGGGTTATAAAAACATCTATTTCTCCATGCATTGTGATATATATAATATATATATATATATATATAATTTATATATGTATGTATGTAAGTAATATATATTTATATATATATGTAATATATGTACACATTGACTGTTTTCAATTAAATCTTTGCTAAGCATTACTCAAGTCAAAGTCAAAGAATAAAAGTTGTTGATCTGTACACAACTGCCCTGGACACAAAGAAATGCAGAGTGCTTTTTATCATAAATGAAAGTTAAATCTGCTCAAGTATTTTGTGGATTATGAAAGATTTGTAGTAAAAACGTCCATTTCTCCATGCATTGTGAAATATATATATATATATTTACATACACATTTACTGTTTTCAATTAAATCTTTGAAGAAGAAACAAAACGAGGCATCACTCAAGGAGTGACACACGTCAGGAACTAAGCATCACTCAAGTCAAAGTGTATTTTAACCCTTTTCAGAAAATGCTTCTTTTTGGACTAATATTTTTATTGCACAGGGCCAGTGCAGTTTCTCCTTGTGCTTTTCTTGCTTAATTGCAGTCTCCTGGGCTGTTCCATGGAGGGAATGTTTTTTGGGAGATGGCAGGGTCCATACTGACAGCAGCTGAGAACGTAACACAGTGTTTTGGACTGTTGGACACCTTCCTCTGTGTTGATGGCTCTTGTTCTTTGTTTGCTTTAGCTCAAGCCTGGGAGAACATGATGAGTGCCTCAAGCCAGAGCCCTAACCCTAACAATCCTGCTGAATACTGTTCTACTATCCCTCCTTTGCAGCAGGCTCAGGCCTCGGGCGCCCTGAGCTCCCCGCCTCCCACTGTCATGGTACCTGTGGGAGTTCTGAAGCATCCTGGAGCAGAAGGTAAGAACACTTCATTTTCCTTTCAGTTTACCTGTAGGAAGAATTTGGAAAGAATATCTGCACTTCATCCATTCCAAATAATGGCTAATGCCCATGAGCTATTCCTGCCCTCAGCAGGGACATGAGGTTTTTCAGGACATGTAAACTGTTTCCAGTGGTTGTGTCTGTACATGATGCTGCCATAGGGAATGCACTAGGTGATGTCTTAAGTTCCTTCCAATCCACATTTTTATTTTTTTTCCCCATTTTGCTGTTTTATACTCAGATTTTCCTAGGCAGTGTTGCTGTGAGATGTTAAATGCTGCTTTTTGTGTTCTCTCCAGTGGCTCAGCCTAGAGAACAAAGGCGTGTTTGGTTTGCTGATGGGATTTTACCCAATGGAGAAGTTGCCGATGCAGCAAAGCTGACAGTGGCTGGGACAACTTCCACAGGAACCTTAGCAGTGTCTCATGATCCACCAAAGCCCATGGCCAACAACACTTCATCAGCAGAAGTAAGGGAGTATTTGGCATTCAAAATCCTGTGTTTGCCTTGGTTGTGAGTGGTCTGTGAGTTGCTGTGGTGACTGCAGTAAGACTCATGCAGGAAATCTGCTCAGGCTTCTCTTAATATGTTGCATAGCAAGTGTTGTCCTTATTTGAATGTTTGCAGAGTGCTGAAACAACCATATCTTTCTAAATGAAATGAAGAGATTTGGGGCAAAGCACTAGGAATGTTTGTTGAGCATGTGTCTTCCAGCTATTTGGCTGTACAGCTGGTGTGTGAAGGATGTTTGTGTGACACATGCTTTGAAAAAGGTGAGTCATGGTCAGTAACGAGTTTGAAACAATAAGATTATCAGAAGAATATTCTGTCACAAAATTATGTATGCAGGAAAGTGCAGGTAAAGTTAACAATGTTAAGCCCACCATACCTCATGTAAATGGAATTGAGACTCTGCAAAAAGTTCAAATGGGCATAGATGCATTAAGATTTTGTAAAGAAATGGGTATGTATGATGTTGGAGATGCAGGCTCTGAGCACATTTTCTATCAGTAGTTCACATACAGGAGACATCACATGATCATCTGATGTTACACAGCCAAATTACCTGGTGCTTCTGTTTCTCCAGCAGACACAGACTCCTTCACCTACATCTATAATAATTTAGCTAGCCAGCTCTTACATTTTTATTATTATTACTGTTTTAATGCTGTCCTTCCTTTTTGTTTGCTTCTTGTAGGCTGATAACGCCTCTGTGTTCTCGGGAAATATAACTCAGGTTGGCAGTCCTGTTGGCAGTGCAATGAATCTGATTCCTGAAGATGGTCTTCCTCCAATTCTCATCTCCACTGGAGTAAAAGGAGGTGAGGGTATAATTTGGCAGCCAGCTTTTATGCTTACCAGATGCAATAACCTAGTGGCTGGTGTGTTTATTTTAAAAATAAGATGCTGGCAGTGTGCTGAGTATTGAAAAGAATTCTCAGTAAGCACTCGTGGGTAAATGTTGGGCCACTCCTTTGCACAATTGGTCCCTATTTGCATCCAGGAAAAGCCCCACCTTGCAGTGAAATTCCTGTAACAAGTAAAACATGAAGCAAAAAATTAACTGCAGTCCAGAAACATGTGCTAATTTCTTTGCTAATCGGACTGTGGGGAATGTTTCAAACAGAGATAGGTTTTAATTAGTCTTTTGAATATTCATGCTTCCCTTCTCTGAAATTCTGTTAGAACATGGGCTCTGTCTGAGGCATCCCCAAGCACTGCATTCAACAGCACTATTGCACATCATTGCCACAGTGCAGCTTTTAGTCATTGTGATATCCCTTTATAAAGGATCCAAAATGAGGAGCCTTTAGAAAATTAAAAACTAATTTTGAAAAGATTAGAAAATGTGTATTTGTTTATGTGAAATTGCTTTCCACAGTCTGATTCGTGACATCCTTTAATACATCCGTGGAATGAACTTATTTTCTCTTTGGTTGTTTTATTCCTATTAGATATTTTGCTGACACAGTGCATTTCTAATGTTAAGTTGGAAGTAACCTTTTATTTCAGAATAGTGTCAAAACCAAAATGTGAGCAGCATTTAATTTCAGATCTGTTCCATCCTGTGTTTGCTGTTTATGGTAGTTTGGAACTGATGCCCTTCAGCCTTGCTGTGATTTAAATAACAATTCTTAACTTCTTAGTCATTTGGGATTTCAGTTGACATTGTGACACATTTTTCAATTTGATTTCAATTTTCTCCTCTAGTTGGTACTGAAAAATAGTTATTTTTCTGATACCAGCTGCACCTTTCTAAATGATGTATAGAGGCTATCTCAGAAATTGTTGAAGTTTGAAAATACCAGTCTTGGAAACAATCACTTAAACCAGCAATACTTAAATAAGTTTTGTCTAAAAGGTCACAACAGTAAAAAAAATTGGAATTGGGGTTATAATGTACAGTTTGTACCAGTAATTTATGGATTCCATTGTGTTTGTTTCTTTTGTAGACTATGCTGTGGAAGAGAGACCTTCTCAGATCTCTGTCATGCAGCAGCTGGAGGATGGTGGCCCTGACCCTCTAGTATTTGTTTTAAATGCTAATTTGCTGTCCATGGTAAAAATAGTAAATTGTAAGTGTTTATTATTAAATAAGTCTTAGTCTATGAGAGGGGGAATGTTATCTAGATTGTTAGTAGGAACAGCAGCATTTTTATTTGGTAGGATAGTCTCAGAAAAAGTATACAGGTTGAAAACTTTGTATTGAGCCATATTAAGTTAAATGTCAAAAGGCCCTTTTTTCATGATTTAGGTATCAGTACAGATAATTTTATGTAGAAAATAGAAACTGAGCTGATGGAGTCTCCAGTCTGAGGTTTGGAGATCAATGTCCCCTGTAGAGCATAGTAGGACAGGGTATTTTATCACCCATTTTCCTTTGGTTGCTTCACTTATTCCCCCGTCATCCCATTCCTGGAAAAAGCAGATGGGATCCCATGACAGTGCAGAGGTTCCATTCCATTCCATTCCATTCCATTCCATTCCATTCCATTCCATTCCATTCCATTCCATTCCATTCCATTCCATTCCATTCCATTCCATTCCATTCCATTCCATTCCATTCCCCTGTGCACCTCTTGTGTCCCTTTCTGTCCTGTGCCTGTGCTGAGGGAGGAGTGGGGAGGCACAGGATGGCTTCTCATTGTGTCAGTTCCTCAGCTGATCTGTGCTGGATAGAAACACCATGGAGAAATTGGGAAGGACAGTTTTGTATTAATAAATTGTTTATAAACCTTTCAGCATCTCTTGGATTGCAATACAATGTTTTCCATATGTATAAAAAGATAATATATTGTAGACACGGGTTTTATTTCAACAACTTAATATTCTCAAGAAATGAAGCTCAGAGCATGTATCATTACTAACATTCCTGTGAAGCAGAACAACACAGTGAGGTCTCATGGAGACACCTGACATCCAGCTCTCCATTAAGGAAGATATCACTGCTGGAAACTGTTTTAGCTGTCAGGATCATGGTGCACACAGCCAGCAGCCTGGCCTGTTCCCAGGCTCCTTCAGTCACATTGAAATCCTGTCCTTTCATTTGAATACAGAAACTGCTAAAAGTCTGCTCTGTGGTGTTAATCCCAAGATCTGACTGGGAGCTGTAATACTCTGGCTCTTCCTTAGCTGTAAAGTGGGAATTACTGAGCTGCTCTTGTTTTGGATGTGCTGCCCTCACGGTAACAGATGTAGGACGTAATTTGTCTGTGTGACAGATAACACAGCAACACGTGCTGTAAAACTGCTCCTTGCAGGTTTAGTCACTGCAGTGAAACGTAGGGATCCTTTTTGCAGTTCTGCTCTGCTGATCCATGTTTCCATCCGTGCAGATGTGAACAGGAAGTGCTGGTGTTTCACCACCAAAGGCATGCACGCCGTGGGGCAGTCGGAGATCGTCATTCTCCTGCAGTGTTTGCCTGATGAGAAATGTTTGCCTAAGGATATCTTCAACCATTTTGTGCAACTTTACCGGGATGCCTTAGCAGGTAGGAATGCTCTCTGTTAAAAATGTTAAAAATCATACAGGGTCACATACATTTTTGTCACAGCAAATGGCTGTTTTTGAAAAAACCAAAAATATAAAGAGAGAATAAGCATCAAAGCTGATAGGGGGATGAGTTGTTGGTTGTTAGTATTCAATGTTCTAGTCATCTCACCAGATAAAATGCTGCTAACCTAGGGAGCTGCTCCAAAGATCTTCCAGCCAGAAAGAAAATGTTGAGAATTCTTGTGGATAGTATGTTCAGTATCTCCTGACCAGGTAGTTCAGAAGTTTGATTCTCATACTGCCTGTGTCTATTACTACATTATGGAGATCCTATTTATATTTTAAAATAATATATGCATATGTGTGCCCAGAATTAACTATAGAGCATTTCAGAAATAATCCCTGAAGTTTGAATTTTTGTATCTTGATTGGAAGATTTTTATATAAACCATTGCACATTTTGCATTTACTAAATTAATAGGCTTCCACTTCTAGGTATTATTGTTGGACCTTAGAATTCAAAAATCCTTGCATAAGGAAATACGCAAGTATTTGGTTCCACTAATCAGAAGATAAAGCTTATTTTCCACAGGTGAAATTGGATCACATTAAGGTTATGTGCTGAAAATACATTTACAGGAGGTTCAGCGTATCATTCGTGATGCCTTTGGAGTGATTGAATCCGGTACTTTAATAAAATAATGAAAGATATTTGTTTCCTAAAATATCTTTGTACAGTAAAGGTCAGCTTGTCCAGAGAGGTTGCCAGGTTCAGAATGTATTATTATCTCATGTCATAATGGATCTTGTGTGCATGGCAAAAAACTACTGTTCTAAACCTCAATTCATTTTCTTTGTCTTATAATGATGTTATTCAGAGGGAGATAGATGTGAAAAATGGCAAGCATGTGTATATAAATGTGTATATATGTATATTGCAGATATAAATCCAGCTTGGTGTGTATATTGCTATGAAGTTCTGTATAATTACACTACAGAAATACATAATTTATAACTCCTACATAATGTATTTGGAATTCTTTTAGTACTGTAGTGGTAGTAATTTGATATCCTGCAATTCCACTGGTGCAAAGAGCTGCTTACTATTGTACAGTTGTTAATCAACCCAATGTTGCTGTTGAAGAATTCCACTGTGTGTTTTCTTTTGGTAGGATCTGCTGTGTGTTGTGTTTCAGACATGAAGGATGAGCAGACAGACACCTTCAGCTACTGCATAATGCCTGCAGCTTTTGTAGATAGTGCACCTTGATGAATTCCCAAAGCACTTGGGAATGCTTTTTCAACATCCAGCCTTTTTTTTTCTCTCCAAGGCACACGCTGAGAGGCAGAAGGATCTGTTAGCATATTTGTAACTTGGCTGCTTTAAACATTATTCAGGCAGAGAGGAGGTGATGCTGTAGGGGTTTCAGTTTGGTGTCTGTAATCCCTTGGAAGTGGTTAGCAGTTCTGCTCTTGTAGGTGGAGCCGTGCTTTCCAAGCTGTTCATTTCAGAGGTACTGCACCTCTCCTGGCAATGAGATGATTTAGACATTTAGAGCAAACAAGAATTCCCAGTAGAATTTAGAGACTTTTTAACAGCCTGCCTCACCATTTCATTTTTCATTATATAATACATTGGCTTAAATATATTCTGTATGAAGAAACTGAAGTAAATTCTATGGATGTTTTTTATTTATTTCCTTTAGTATAAGTTTTCTTAAAAACAGTAATAAAATAAATATACTGTAATAAATGTACTGTAAAAAAGTACTTTTTATTGGAATGGAAGCAAGAATTACTTTTTATGTTGTTGATATTGCTTTGAAGTGATTTTAGATTTCTTGGTCTTGTTTTCAGCGGGAAAACACAGCATCCCTTTTTGTTTGTTGGATTAAAGCCCAGTCCATAGCAAATGATTTCTTCATGAGTCACATGAATTTAGGAGCTTGGATTCTGTGCTCAAGCCTAGAAGCACAAAGTCCTTGTATGTACTCATGGCTCTTCCCAGATGTTTCCGCTTTCCTGAAGGGATAACTTGTTCTGGAGGCAGAGTCCTGCCCTCTGTGCTGGGTGTTGTTTGCAGGCTGCCTCTGGTAGGATAGCAGCAGAGAGATTTTGCAGGAAAAAATGGTATTTTTCACTGTAAACTATATGCACATGAATTTTAAAAAATGAAGTCAGTTAAGGCAAGTATTTGTTGCTGCTCACTTTTCATCACTTTACTTTTCCTCTGGCCCCTCTGTCATCAAGCTCCCTGCTGTGTTGCTTTTCTCGTTTTGAAATTGGAAGCTAATGATTTCTGTTGTGGTTGTAATAGTTGCACTGCTGTAGTAGTAATCCCATGATTATCCTTGTCTGTTGGCTATAAGCCTGGCAGTGAATGGGAAAATGAGGACTTCTGTCCGTGTGAATGGGGACTTTGAGGCAGTTGGGTGTGTTAATGTAGTGCTGCCAGAGATGCCCTAGTGCATCAGCTCTGTGCTGCAAAACAATAAAAGCTGCTGTTACTTTTGTAGTGCAGATGTAAATCTGGCAACTGCCTGAAATGGCTTTGACCCTGGTTTTTGGGGATATTCCTTGTGAGGGTCTATCCCAAACACAGTTTTTGCATTTTTTACCCAGTGTGGTTTTAATTAAGTATGGTGGTAGTTAATTGTAGATCTGTAAAGAAGCCCATGTAGATGTTATGAATAGAGAACAGGTTAACCAATTGGTCTGTGGAAAGGTGGAGACAAAATCAAACTTCAGTGAGGTGAGTGAGTGATGTTAGGAAGGCTGCCACAGAGTAGCCTGAGGAAGTTTTGGGTGCTGGCAGCTGCTGCTCTCCTGGTAGTCAGTGAAGCATTATGCCCTTGGCAATAGGAGGAAGTTCTTTCCAAATTGCTTTCTGATGTGTTTCAATAAAGAGATGCTGACCATGGCCAGAACTTTGAATGTGGAGCTGATATGGAGGTTTTTCTCAGTGTTGGGGCATCAAGGTACATTCCTGGGCTTGGCTCTTCTGTGGCTCTTGGAGTGATGGGGTTTGTGTTCCTTTTCCAAAGGAAATGTGCTCATTTGCTCTCGAAGAAAATCCGTCTGGCAAGATTGTTCTCAGGTGAATCTTGCTTTGCATCTCCTGCTGCAGGACTGGAGTGCTGGGGTTTTCAGGATGCCAGCAGAGTTTGGTACATGGCAGTTCCTGGCTGTTCTGGCTGGAGTTCCCCAAGCCACAAATAAATGCCTTGCCTGAGTTTGGATGCCATTACCTTTATTTGACCTGGAATTAACCAAAAGATGGGAAGCATATATTAAGAATTTAATCTTACTGTTTTTTGGTAAAAGTATCTAACTGGCTTCACTACTATTGAGGGCAGTAGACAAATGCAGGAATCTTTTCTTTTTCCTCATTTACCTTTCCTGGTGTAGACTGTTTTGAGGCCAGAAAGGATTGCCAAACTGCTTCACAAAGCACATTGTTCGTCATGGAAAGATATCTAAGTGAAGAATTCAAAACACTATGGTTAAAAGCATCTTTTTTTTCTGGACAACTTTGTAGGGATGCTTGAGATTTAAAGTCAAGGATAACCCAGTATAATTGAGAAGAGGATAAGTGCTGACCTCCTGCAGAACTACTTTAGATGCATCATGCACACTTAGAGCACTTCCTAAATAATGTCAGGTGCTGGAACTTAATATATGGAAAGGCACCTTTCTGCTCACTCTGAGATTGCCTCATTAGAAAGGAAGTTGTGATATGTTTTAAATTAAATTACATGCTTTTGCAAAGGATAGTTATTTTTGAAGGTTTTTCTGACGCCTACACTTTCTCTACAAGCCTCTGAAACAGTTCTGTGCTTAAAATGTGTAATGGTGCAGTGGGTTTGGTTTGACAATGTCAGGCTGGGAATAGCAACTTCTCACTGGGGCCTTGGCTTGGAATGACCTTCAGAGACAGGGCAGGGCAGACTGACAGCCCCTGGTCAGGGCAGAAATGTTTCAGGGACAAGCCCAAAGAGGCTTTTTGACTTGGTTGTGCTGACTGAAAAGGGCACTAAAGAAGTGTGTAGGAAAACACTTCTTCCCATGCTGTCCACATCCAGACTCTTAAGCTGTTATAAATAATGAATTGCAGCCCAGCTACCTAATCCCAGTAATTTGTCCTCTTACAGCAGTGGCAGCCTCTTGGATCTTACACTGTGCAAGCTGCTTGTGTCAGGAGGAGTAATTTATGATGCTGTGGCTTATGGGAGGAAAGGGCTGAACAGCTGAGTTGCAGATTCAACTCTGAGGGCTTTTTCCACGTTTCCGTTGGCTGAAAAATTATTATTGAGGCATCCCAGGCATGTGAGCCTTGAGGATCCATCTCCTGAAACAGAAAAGATAAGTAGTCATCCCCTTCTGCTGCAGCACTTGGCACCAGTCTCAAGTGGAAATGTCTGGTTGCTTTGTCATTCCAGTGGGCAGTGCCACACGTCTCAGATGCATACAGGATTGTACAGCTGCACTTTGCCTGGCCTCTCACACTCAGAAAATCCACAGAGAAGGGGGCAGAACTCGGTGCAGTTTGGCACTTCATACACGTCATACACTTGAAGGGTAAAAAGGATTATTGTGATCATGTTGTTGGAGCTGAGAACCTCACCAAGTAACTTTATTATCAGGCCTGTAGCTGTATTTGGGTAAGAACAGATGGGAAGGGGAAAAGGAAGTATAAATGAAGAAGAGGCGATTAGTGAGGGTAGGTGGAAACTGCAAAAGCAAACGAGTGCCAGCATCTATTTTAGATAAGTGAAAATCTTTCTCATGAGCACCAGTGGATACACTGGTTTGCACTCACTAGCAGTATGCCCACGTTGGTGCATTGGTGTTTCACTGAGCAGTGTCCCAGCACAGCTGACAGAGCTGCATTTGCACATGGGCAGGAGCAGGGGTTCTCAGCAGCTGACATTTGATGTGGCTCTGTTATTCATGGTGGTTTGACCTGTAGCTGCTTTTCATCAAGCATGCTCAGCTGAGACGTTGTAGCCACTCTAAGAGTTCTGGAGTTTGATCTGGGTGATCATGTCAGCTTTGGCCTGTGTCTGTCTGTAAAATTACAGGTTGGCTTTGTAGGACAGTGGCAAACTCTGAATGAGCCTCACCCTGCTATGGGATGCTGGGCTGCCAAAGCTGTCACCTTCTAACAGGGAACCTAATAACTAACTTTGTGCAGCGTTTGTGAGCACAGAAAAAAAAATCCACAAAGGGGCCCTGAAATTTGAAAAATAAGGAACCCCTTGAGCTTATTTGTTAGTTGGAGTATAAAAGGAGCCTTTTGCTTACAGACCTGCCAGTCACTATATGTAAAGCTGGAGGACTCAAGGGAATGTGAAGGACAATATTGAGTGATGATTGTGCCAAGGTGGTCTGGAGAGGTGCAAAGCAGCATGGCCACATCTCCAGAGGGAGGGCTGGAATAGCTGTGTTATTATAACTTGTATTATAGAGAATGTCAAAGTATCACCTCTGTGACTCATGGTTTTACTTACTTAAAACCTGGCATTTGTCTGAGTGTGTGTAAAAGGAAGAAACTCCCCAGGTTGTGTCCAGTGGATGTGCAGATGGAGAGGTGCACAGCACTGCCTTGAGTTCAGCTACAAACACTCTGTTATGAGGTGGTGAAGGAGCAGAAACTCCTATTTGGCAGTCTCTGTCTGCAGGTGGGAAAGGCTGGGATTGCTCCAGAAGCCCAGGAGGTCTGCATGAGTACCTCAGTGCCATGCAATTCCTCATGAGTGGTGTGATCAAGCACACCACGCTCTCTGAAATTGTCTTTTTGTTTGAGAGCAAATCAGCACTGTTAATATTCACATCTTCCTATGGAGAATTGTGATCAGCTGTTCTGTACATTATTTGCATGCTGTTGTTGTCATTTGGTAAAAGGAATCACACCATGGTTCTTTGCTTCAGTGTTAAATGCTGTGTTGGATGCTATAATAACCTAATCAACATTCAGATTCATTCAGCCATTTGAGTATAAACAATTTTGGAAATCAGAAGCATCAAAGAGTAAAAATGTGAATAAAAATTGGTGATGTTTCTCCCCTGTGTCTCTCTCAGTTGCATTTTACATTAAGTGTACTAATGAAATAAACAGTCTTTTGTGTAATTCTTGAAATGACCCAGATCTTCAGTATGTGTCTGAGCAAGCACCCCAGTGGTTTGCCTAAGTGGAAGGACAACCAGGGGACACTAATTGTTTGACCAGGTGCACATCCCTCCTTAAACTGCAGCTGAATCCAAAAGTTTAGTTCAAACAACAGCAGCTTCTGCAATGGAGCTCCCTTTAATATCTGTAATGCCCTGAAAAAAGGCTTTGTGGGGACATCCCCACAAAGTGCCAGGGAGAGGTTTCAGGTACCACCTCAGCAGCAATACTGGTCTGAACTCTCGTGTGGTGTCCTGAAAGGGCAGTCTCAGCCTGGCACAGGTTGCCCAGAGCAGCTGTGGTTGACCCATTGTTGCAGGTGTGGTTAATACACATTAATGCTCCAGGAAGAAAAGTGAATTTAACATGGATTTTATTACCCTATCTTAAAAACTCTTGGCATTCTTGATACAGCTCTCAATCCAGTGAAGCAATGAACTCTTTTTTTTCCCACAGGTAACATTGTTGGCAACCTGGGACACTCCTTTTTCAGCCAGAGCTTCCTTGGAAGCAAAGAACACGGAGGGTTCTTGTACGTTGCAGCCACCTATCAGTCCCTGCAGGACCTGGTGCTCCCAACCCCACCCTACCTGTTTGGCATCCTCATCCAGAAGTGGGAGACCCCCTGGGCCAAGGTGTTCCCCATCCGCCTGATGCTGAGGCTCGGAGCTGAATACAGGCGTGAGTATTCATCTTCTGCAGGGCAGTGGTGAATTCTGCTCCAGAGCATCCCCAGCCATGGAGTGTTTCCTGTCAGAGCCACCAGGCTCCAGCAGGCAGGGGAGGGCTGTGTGTCAGAGCCACAGTGCAGCACTCAGGTGGTGGTGGCCTTTTTACAACTCTGCTGGCTCATCAGGGAGGTTTTTGTGGCGATAAATCTAGTTCTGAGCATGTTTGGATCCTTTTAGTACCTGAGAGTTATGTGCAGAACAAGTCTGATTAGCTGGTGTGGCTAGCACTAGGGAGAGCTTTGAGATGTTAAGCTCTTTCCATGCTGAAATGAAAGACCATTTCCTTTTAGTTTTTTAGAACCATGTTCATTTGCCAGAGAGTAACAATATGTGTGCAGGGGCAACAGACTTGGCAGTTTGTTGCAAAAATACTGTTGGAACTAATAATAAATAAGCTGGAGAGAATGTTTCATCTGAACAAAATCTTAGCAGTTAGCATGAAATTGGCATAAAGTTAAGTTAAAATAATTTTCAAAAGACATTTGCCATTGCTGGAGCGAAGACATTACTGGCAGTCTGTCCACCATGATGGGCCAAAAATTGTATGTCTTACTCATCTTCAGTTTTAATTGGCATGTCTCATTAATCTAAATTACTATGAAAATGGTCTGTCGCTAATTTTTCCCAGAACTCTTTCAGAACATTTTAAGAAAATAAGTTTTATAATATACTGTGCAGAGATTTGTCCCTTTAACTTTTAAAGTTTTGAGCACATTGGGAATTTTCCACAAAATGTGTGTTTTGCTGGAGGAGAAAAATAAAATCCTCAAAATTTGCCTTCTGAGGATGAGGACTGAAGGTTAAACTTGTCCAAAGAAACATTCATGTTAAAGGTGTGTAAGTTTTTGTGTGTACCTGCAGGCATTTTTGAAGTAGTGCATTTATTCCCATCAGTATTTAGAAAAACAAACAAAAATGCTCATGTTTTGGATGTGACATCTGTTTCTGAGCACAGAAAGAAGTATTTTGATAGTGACAAGGAAAAGTACCTGGGAAGCCAGGCTTTGCATCATTCCCACAGCTGTGGTTTGGATTTAGAGGTATTCCCTTGAGCTGTGCCAGTTGTGGCTGCAGGGCACTGCCTCAGTGTCTCCCTGGAAGGTTTCCTGGCTTTCCTTCCATCCTCCTTGCTGCTGGAGCTGTCAGATCCCAGGCACCTGTGCAGTGCTGGCTGTGCAGATCAGATGCAGGAGGCCCTGGGGTTGCTGGGTGTGCAGAAAAGATCTGCTGAGCACCCACAGATCAGCCCAACAGCCCAGGCTCAGGGAATTCGGTGCATCTGGGATGGAGCTTGAAACCAGTGTTAGACACAGGAAATTCAGCCCTTGCTGGTGCCTCAGGGCACCGTGCAGGGGTTGGTTGCATGTGGTGTGTGGTGCTTCCAGGTATCAAATCAGCGTGCAGAGGCTGGAGCTGATTCCCATCAGGAAATCCTCATGTTATTCACATGATGCTGAGCGCTCTGCAGTCCCTTCTGGCCACACTGGGAACTGGGAGTGTGGCATTTGGGGAAATCAGGCTGAGTGTTTGCCTGAGGATAGCTCAGGAATCCTCCTTCAAACATGTGTTTAGGAAACCTTGGCATTATGTGCCAGAGCATGAGTCATGTTCCAGGCATTGTGGTGGCTTCTGCTGCAACATAACGTAATGCAGCCAGATCCAGAATTGCATCACAGATGTTTGACAGGCATGGATGTCAGCCAAGGAATGCAGATATTTTACATCACTGACATACCGTGAATGTCCTTTAAATGGTTTTTGATGTACCCCTGTGGAGTTTGCCTGATGAAATAATGAAAACAGGAAATAAAATAATCTGGGTTATCACTTGAGTGTCACGTGTCAGCCACAGAACTGAAAGACTGATGATGCTGTAGTGGAGAGCAGCAGGATGGTTGTGCAAAAATAGAAGCCATTTCCAAGAAGGACTTAGAAAGGTCATCTTTGCCATCAGGGCCCAGGTCACTCAGTTCATTCTGCAGTGTGGCATCTGTAAGCTTTCCACATAATTATTCTTGTTTCTAGAACAGTGGGCAAGCAGCCATGGCACATGAGGTCATTATAATGTTGAACCCTTCTGCCTTTTTCTTTTTAAATTCCAGTTTTCCCAGTCTCTTCTTTAGCTGCTGCTTACTGCATTCAAGTGAGGACATGATATTTGGGTCTGGTTTTGCACAATCTGAGTATGTAAATTTCCATCTGACCTGTTCTTTTCTGTTTTATTCCAGTTTATCCATGCCCACTCTTTAGTGTCAGATTCCGTAAGCCTTTGTTTGGAGAGACTGGACACACGATCATGAACCTCCTTGCAGTAAGTCTGAGATGGAATCTGTGCATTCCATTGGTGTGGGTGGATCTCTGTGGGGAGATGGGGGCTCCAGGTAGCAGCTGGAAGGCCCAGGAGATGCAAGAGGAAGTAGTGGGGATTTGGGTGAATTTCCCTGCTGTTACTGAGAGTGCATGTTAGCTTTCAGCAACACAGTGAATTGTAACAAGGTTCCCAAATCAGTATCCCAAACCTGGCTGCTGGAGGATGTTTGGATTTTGAAATAAGTGCATTGTTTGCTCAGACTGCTTCCTCAGAAGTGCTGGGTCATCACAGTGTGCAGTCACAGGTCTCTGATTACATCGTGCCCTGACTGAAGGGATGTTATTATCTCTCCCTACTTGGCAAATATTTTCAATATAGGAAATATTCTTTGATGCATGACTTAATCTCACTGCTAGAAAAACTAATAACTCCATCTAGTAACAGAACACAGAGAGCAAATTTTCTCACATACAGTGATGATATTCAAGGTTGGAGAACATTAATTTTGATATAGGAGATATTTTTTTCATTTGTGTACTGCAATTACATGGGTTACATGCTGTGGTGTGTCTGTCCCTTCCTGCCTTCCAGTCACTGATTACAGTTATTTGAATGGGCTAAGTAGTAGTCACCAGGATAGTTATGAAACCTGCAGTGTTAATGATGATCATCATGCCTGACTTGAAATCTTGTTTTAATTCTCAGGACTTCAGAAACTACCAGTACACACTGCCTGTGGTCCAAGGTTTAGTGGTTGATATGGAAGTCAGAAAAACCAGCATCAAAATACCTAGCAACAGATATAATGAGGTAATGCTTATAAAACATACATTTGTGTACAGTTTCTTTGTGATTGGAGTACCTGGGATCTAGAGGAATTTTTATTTTATTCACTACCACTAAGGAAAAATGCCTCAAAAGCAAATAGCAACTGTGTGAGGCACACAGCTTTTGGAAGTGAATGAGCCTGGCTTCACAGGAAGAATGTAATTCCATTTACTATTAATTAAACTCTTAAACTCTTTTTCTTCAGATTTTTGAACTGTTTACATCAAGTGTCATGTGTTTGATTTGAGCAATTTGACAAACTTTACACTTGAGGAAAACAAGGAAGAAAACATGCATTAGCTTTTCTCATTTGTTGTGTGTTCCCACTCAAAGCATTTAGTAGTATTTGTTGGATTGCTGATTATTTTATGTAAAAGTTCCCTCAACATTGAAATTTTATACTTGATTTCTGGTGTGAAAAAATCAGTCAGCATCTGTAGGAGTTAGTGCTGCTAACTAGAGAAAGCTGGGGGAGGAGGTATTTGAGCAGTAATGAAAGGGAACAGTGGAGAAGGGATTGATTTCGTGTTCTGTCTGAAGAGAGGGGGGATAACTTGGTGGTTTGAAACCTGTCAGAGCTGGGGGGAGAGCAAACCTCCTGAGCAGAATGGTATTTGTAAAAGTTCTTGTAAGATCAGAGCAGAATGCAGCTTTGTCTCAAGAGGGAATTTCCCTGCAAGAAGCATATGAGTAAAATAAGTGAGTAAAAAAAAATCATTGAATAAAAAAGTGTTCTTTTATGAAGTTTGAAAAAGATGAAATTGATGAAGATAAAGAGTCTGTTAAAAGGTGTTTTAATTTTTGATGCAGTTGTGCCAGAATGGGAGAGGTCAGTGAGGTTTGAATGAATCCAGTCTGGCACAGGCAGTGCAGTTCAGTGTCAGCTGGGCCTGGGGTTTGCAGGGTGTCAGCTCCACTTGTGCCAGGCATGGGCTGAGCAGGACTGGGAGGGAATTCCTGTGCCAGAGTTTCAGAGCAAAACTCTGCATTGTGCTCAGGTTCCCTTCCCAGCGTGATGCAAGGATTCAGCTTTTTAAATGGAGAATTTGTTACTTATTTAACATTGTCCATTGCTAGTGATTCATTTGAAAAGTTGTATTAATGGGAATAATTCATGAGTTTACTTTGAATTAAGATTCACAGAATATTCTGTGTTGGGAGGGACCCACAAGGATCAAGTCCAACTGTTAATGGCCCATACAGGGATCAAACCCATAACCTTGGTGTTACCATCACCCTCCTCTAACCAACTGAGCCAGTCTCAAGATTAATTAAATAATAACACCTTTACTTTTATTTACTCAGGACTGTTACTCAGATTTTTTCAATATCTAAAAAGTGAAAAACTAATTTGAAATCTCATGTATGTATTAAATGGGGAAAATTCAACCTATGATTAATAAATTCCGCATTAATATTTAGTTTTTCTATTAAATACATATTTTTGTTTTCAAAATTATTCAAATTTTCCAAAGCTTAGAGGGTCTTAGTTGTCTGTTTAATCCCTCAGCAAAGGTGACTGTTATTCCTTGATCAGCTGCCTTCTAAGGAAGCACAGTTGCCCCATCCATTTGTTTCTTCTTGTGCTGAAGGCAACTGCTGGGCTCCACAAATGTGGCTGTTCTGGAGCTAAAATCCAGTTTCTGGAGCATGGCATGATCAACTGGATAATGCAAGACACTGATGTCTGATGCAAAATCTTAATTAAGTTTCCTCCCCAAACATTACACCTGTGCACATTTGTCAATAGCGAGCATCAGTTAATGTTCCTGACACTGTAATTAAGGTTTTACGTTGGACTGAGAGAGACAAATGTGTTGTGTGTAGCCTGCATGCTTATGAGCTCCAGGAAGCAGAGGTGGGAGTGTGAATGCTGTTAGGAGATGTCAAATAATTCAGTATTTTTCTGGGTTTTCACTGCGGGGGGATTTGTGTCATTTAATTTGACTTTTTTTATTTTAAGCAAACATGTCATTTTCCTGTTTGGAACAAATTCCAGAGTTGGGTGACTCCCTCAGTTTTCTTTTGTATCAAAAATCACCAAGTCTGAGCCTCCATGAAGAGGAATAGTGGGGAAAAGAAACTATATAATCCACAAGGGTATTTTGTCAAGGTGTCTAACTCAGTGTTTGTTAGATGATAGTCATCAGAAGGGCAACTGTGCCACAAACTTTTTTGGATGCTTTCTGGAGGCCTCCTTTGCAGAGAAAGAAAATTTGGATGTTTTTTAAAAGTCTTAAATTGGGAACACTGATCCCAGTTTGACCAGTTCATGCAGGTGAAGCACAGAGACACTGAAGATTTGGTGTCTGGTTGTGGCAGCAGAGGATGAAACAGCCCCAGTCTGAGAGCCCATGTGGCACTGAACTGTGGAGGGGCATTTGTGATTTATGTAATTACAACTGCAGTTGGGTAAACAAGCCAAGTATTTCCTCCCAGGGTTTTTCTCATGGCTTTTTTCCCTGTGTATTTTTAAAACCAGGTAGAGATAACAGCTTTTGCAATTTCTGTAGCTCAGCCATCCCTTCTACCACTTATCTTAATTGCACACAAGATGGCACTTTCAAGTATCCAGGCAGTAAAAGACCTGAACCCTCTTCTCAGAAGCAGTTTATGGTTCTGAGTGCTAAAGCCTGACATGGAATATGAGAACTTGAGAAGCTCCTGATTAAAGTGCTCCAAGAACCACCTATTTATGGAAGTGCTTGATGAGCTGGGTGGAAATGCTGAAGCTTTGTGTTTGCAGATGATGAAAGCCATGAACAAATCCAACGAGCACGTGCTGGCAGGGGGAGCGTGTTTCAACGAGAAGGCAGACTCACACCTGGTGTGCGTGCAGAACGACGACGGCAACTACCAGACACAGGCCATCAGCATCCACAACCAGCCCAGGAAAGGTGAGGGGAGCCCTGCCTGGGCTGCTTGGCCCCCGTGTGCCTGCCCCAGCTTTGGGAACTGGCTGCAACTGGCTTTGGCTGGGTTTCACCCAGTTTCTGATAGAGAAAATCAGTCTGACCACTGGTGTCCCTGACTGGGCAGCTTTGTGCTGGAACTGGCTTGGGCAACACCTCTCCATTAATAATGAGAGCTGGCTTTGGCATTATGGGATGTGCAGGTGAGGCTCTGGTTGCCTGGGCTTGACCTACACTATGTGAAAGAAAGACCAGATTGAGTAGGACAGAAAGTTCAATAGGAATAACCAACCACAGCAGCATTGTAATAATGCATCTTCAAGCAACTTCTCATTTTCACCTTAATTAGACCATCTAATTTCCAGGGTATATTTTTGTTACAGTAGGCTGAAGGGCTGCAGCAGCTGTGTGCTGAGAATTTAAATGTTGTGTGTTTGGGGACGTTTCTGGCAAAGACATTTATACAATCTCCAAATGAGAACAAGACAGAGGCTGATTTGGATGGTTTGCAAGTATCACTGGTGACTCCAGCAGGTGTACTGGCATGGAATATCACTTGGGACTAATGGTCTTGTCTGACTTCTGTTAACTTCACCTCTGGAACAAGAAGAGGGATTTCCAGCAGGAATTCATGCTTAGTAGTCATTGAAGATAATTCTCCTTTAAGTCAAGTGGCTTTGAGCTGTGGCCTTGCGGGTGGGTTGGTGTTAGTGTGATCCATAAACAGCTCACACGCAACCTGCCACCTGTGTGGGAACATCTGGAAGTCAGTTGTGTACTTGGCTGCCCAAAATTAGTAATTCTGAAACTCAGAGGTGTATAGAGCACGGAGAGGGAGACAAGTATTAACTTAGACAAAGTACAAGCATTAACTTAGACAAAAACTGTTGTTCAGTTTAGAAAATAACTGGGTGATTTGCCTTTGCATATCCAAGCTTATGATGTGCAATACAGACACCATAATTCCAAGCAGCATTTGTCCTGATTCAGGGTGATCACCTCTCTGGCTGATGGAGCTGATACCTGATTCTTGGGTAAGGCAGTGCTTTGACAAAAGCCTCACTAAATCTCTCCTGTTGTTGTTGTTGCAGTGACTGGTGCCAGCTTCTTTGTGTTCAGTGGAGCTTTAAAATCCTCTTCAGGCTTCCTTGCCAAATCCAGTATAGTGGAAGGTAAGAACTGAACTGCTTGCTTAAACACTTCTTTCTTTGCCCAGCTCAGCTCTGCAGCTAAAAGGGCTCTCTCTGCTCATATGCCTTGGGCCTTGCAGTCTTGCAACTCAGCTTTATCCTACTCCTAAGCAAAAACCACCCAGTTCCTTTAACAAGGAGGAATTTGTGCAGATGCTGCAAAACGGGGTCCCAAGAAAATGAGGGTAAGATACAAAATACTTGGCTTGGGAGCCTGTGATGGATTCACTGGTTTGGGTTGAATGAGGAAACTGTGAGCCTAAGAAATACAGAATGTGTAATCCACCAAGCAGCAGAGGAAGCCCTGCTAAACTTCCACTGCTTCCAAATAGCTCTGCAGTGTGCTGGGGTGTGAATGTGCATTGTTGGTGTGCTTGTGTGGGCAGAGAGAACAGGACAGGTTGAAAGCACCGAGCTGGCCCCTCTTGGGTTTGGTTTGTTGTGTCACAGAAGGGGCTGCCCTGGCTGCTCTGGCTGGAAGCTGTTGGTGCCTGCAAGCTGAGCTGATAACCAGCAGCTGTGCAGGCAGGAGTGCTGTAGCAGTGCTCCTGCTCTCAGTGCCCACTTTGGCCACTGTCAGGCAAGCACTGACTTGTCAGCCACTCTCACTGCTGAGTGCTGCTTCCAGAGCCAGCAAAGGAGGCAGCTCAATGGAGCAGTGCCATGTGGCGTTTCTGAGGGTGGCCTAAAGCAGAAGTGAGGTTGTGAGGCAAACTCACAGGGACTTAACTACAGCTGACTTCACCTGGGAGCTGCCCTTCTCTTACTGTTGTGTTTTCCCTCATCAGCACTCAGGTTTGCAGTTTAGGAAGGTGACTGTTCAGAAGTCTGGTTATGGAGCACTGCTGCCCATGAACATTTCACCTCTGTTGCAAACACATGAAGGATGTTTGGTTTCTTTCTGGATAGACCGTGTTGGCATGGCTTATCTTGGCTAATGAGGATTTCTTGGTTCCTTAGATGGAGTGATGGTCCAGATAACTGCTGAGAACATGGACTCTTTGAGACAGGCCTTGAGAGAGATGAAAGACTTCACCATCACCTGTGGCAAAGTAGATGCTGAAGACCCTCAGGAACACGTTCACATTCAGTGGGTAGAAGATGATAAAAACTTTAATAAGGGGTAAGTAGAGGAGCACTTGATGTTGGTGCCTGTTAAAAATTTTAATTGATCTTGTAAGACATGAGTCTTCAAATCAATAGGAATTAAAAGTCTGCACCTCTGTTGTGAGTGATAAGATGCAATTAATTGTAATGAAAATGGAATTGAGATACCAGAGCTTTGGGGCATCAATTTAGAATATTGGCAGTGCTATGGATTTTTTTTGGCATTGCCAATATCCAGTTATTGGAAACCACTAATCTGTCTCCAACTCTCAGTGCTGAACCCTGCACATTGTGGTCACCTTGCACTGTTGGTGCTTAGTTTGCATTAAGTAAAGCTGGAAACAAAATTGCTGAACATCAACAGTACTTTGGACACTTGATAGTTAAGCCAAAAGGAAGGTGGATTTGGCAGCTGAAGTCTTTATGGCAGTAAAGTGCTGTTGTGATGGATTCCACATTTCAGGACTCAGACCTAGAAAGAAGGATATTTCTGTAGTTTCAGGCTTCCAGATCAATCTTAGGTTCTGCAATCAAGTCCTGGAATGTGTTAGTTGTGTTTTAGGTATTGATGGCCTACACTGAGTTAACAAATTAGCAAAAATCCAACCTGTATGAAATGCCTCATTGTTCTGTCAGAACCCTACAGGATCTCAGCTCTGCTGCAGAGCTTTGTTGGAAACCTCCAGGAAGCTCCTTCTGCACCTGCCTTGTGCATGTGACCCCTTTCAGGAATCCCTTGGATTCCAAGGTCATTCTCTTCTGCACAGGGCTCTGTCCAGCTCAGTTCTGGTGCTGAGTCAGAGCTCACCCTCCTCCCTCCCTTTTGCAGCGTTGTGAGCCCTATTGATGGCAAATCCATGGAATCCATAACCAGTGTGAAGATATTCCACGGCTCCGAGTACAAGGCCAACGGGAAGGTCATCCGCTGGACAGAGGTGGGTCTGCCAGCCCAGGGCTGTGTCCAGCAGCTCCCCCAGGCCCCACAGGGAGCAGCCTCAGCTTCCCCACGGGGCTGTGGTGCCTTTCCTGCCTGCACAGGGTGGCATCCTGCAGGATCAAAGGGATGAAACATCCTCCCCCTGACACAGCCACAGCCCTCAGGCACCAGCCAGCGCTGCTCCCATCAGGGTGTTCAGCCTGTGTTCAGATCCACAACACTTGCTGCCTTACACACAGAACAGTTGGTTTCATTTGCCTTTGGGTTAAAAGCTGCTTTTCTACATGGAGACAAATCTTAATATAAATTGTTTTTTAGAAATGTTATTTCGAGCCGCTTTCTCTAAAATGTTGCATGTTAAAGTGTTGTGGCATAAATCACGCAGAAACTGCTTGCATGGCTGATGTTGCCTGTGACTCTGCCAGCACACAAATGCTGGTGTCAAAATATTTCTGTAAGTGTTTCACTTTGCCTGCTGAGGAGGAGCCAGGTTCCTTACTCTGCACTCAGCCCCCGTGTGCCCTTTTCTCCCAGGTCACTTGGCCTCAACAGAAACAAGTGCAGTGACCAAAATAGCAGAGATTTTCAGGCTTGTATTAAAAGTATAATTTTTTGAACTTAACATCTGTTTAAAAGCAGGTTTTTATTAAAACCATGTGCAATACATAGTGAATTTCCATAGCAAGGCTTTTGACCAGATCTAAGAGGTTTCAGAGGACTATTTAAATTTAAATCTTTCTTCTGATTTTTTTTTTAATTTTTTCCTCCCTAAGGTGACTTGTCTTTAGGGGTTTTTGCTGGGCTTTCCTGAGCAGTTACTTCTTAAGTCTTCATTTGTAGAAGTTTAAATGACATCTGACCCAACTTTTCTAGAAAAGCCAAGTGTTGTGTCTTGTGTTGACTCTTCCCTTCAGGTGTTTTTTCTAGAAAATGATGAGCAACACAATGGGCTGAGTGACCCAGCTGATCACAGCAGACTGACTGAGAATGTGGCAAAAGCTTTCTGTCTGGCTCTGTGTCCTCATCTGAAACTGCTGAAGGAAGATGGAATGACTAAGCTGGGTCTGCGTGTTACACTGGACTCAGATCAAGTAAGTCTTTAATAGTTTGGGTTTAACTGGGGGATTGTTCTCTTGTTCATTCCCCAGAACGGGAATACACCACTTAAACCAGGAGAATGCTGAAGCAGTACCAGTATCAGATGCTAATCAGGTGCTGCTGGCTGCTGTTTGGTGTTTTGGGACATCTGTTGGATCCAAGGCCAGCCTGAATTAACACAGGCTTGACCCCCCTATGGCACGAGCAGCACCTGCTGTGTGCTCAGAGCAGACTCTTAACTGGCCTTTTACCAGCAAGTGTGAGGGTCCTGCTCATCCCAGGGAGCTGCTGTGAGAAAACAGGAGGAAAAGCTTCCTTTTGCTCAGGCAGCCACTGGGAACACAAAGAAGCACAAAGACAAGTGGAAAAGCTGCTTTAGTGCCTGCTTGATCCAGTTCAAGTTCCTGACTTCCCTGGGAGATACCACAGCTCCTCCTCCCTTCCTGCCCCCTGACTCACAGCCTCGTGTCCTGTTCTTAAAAACCCCTCTTTGTATTTTTTAGGTTGGTTATCAAGCTGGGAGCAATGGACAGCCACTGCCCTCTCAATACATGAATGACCTGGACAGTGCCTTAGTGCCAGTGATTCATGGAGGGGCCTGTCAGTTGAGTGAGGGGCCAGTCATAATGGAGCTCATCTTTTATATTCTGGAAAACATCTCATAAGAGGACTTCATTTTCTGTTCAGACCTGTTCCAGCAGCAGTTGTATCTGAATCATTTGCACTTTAAAACTGGAAAATTAAGCTTTTGTTAACACTATTGGGGAAGGGGGGGAGGGGGGTGGGACAGTTGTTCCATAATTCTAAATCTTCTATGCATTGTCAACAACCAGAGGATCAGGGCAGCTTCTATACTACAACATGGCTATGCTATCCTTGCAGCTAATCCACTTCTGTTACTGTTTAGAAAAATGCTCATGTTTAAAGACTTACAGTCGTGTACTCTAAATGCTCAAAGGGTGCAAAGATCACTGGGGCGTAAATAAAAAGTGAAATTCCAACCTTGTACTGTCTGTAGATGGACATGTAAGAAACAATCAAGACCTCCATTCTGACCTCATCCTAATGCCATTGTGGTTATTCTATAGACATTAAAATGTAACGTTTACATTGTTTTGACCAGATTATTGGTTGAAATATGTTTGGAGAAGCCCTTGAGAAATAGGGAAAGCTTCCCTAGCCATAACCCTGTTTGTCTGTGCATCCAGAGGAGCAGGACAGGCAGCTCTCTGCAGTTGTGTGTAATAGGCTAGTTTCCTTTTCTCCTCTATTTCCCACAAAAGTCTGTCACTTGGGCAGCTTTCTGTGATCTCCTACAACAACTCTGCTGTTCTGTACCTTGTTTACAAATCTGTCTGAAGCAGAGGAAAGATCAGCCCTGAAGTGCAGCTCCATCTTGTTCCTTGTCCCCAGTAGGTCCTGCTTTGAGATGAGTCCCAGCCAGGGCAGCTGTGTCCCCTCCCTGCTGTTCGCTGTAGTGTAACGCCAGTGTCACGTAACCCGAGCCAGCTTGTACTTCATATTGCAGCCCCATGTCCAAGCTTACCTGTGATAGCAGTGTAGAGTGGCTGTTCCTGCATGTTCTGCTGAAAAAAGGCTTTGTGGTCAGTTCTGAACATGTGCACTCGGCCCAGTGCTCTTGGTCTCACCTGAGAGGGCTTTGGTAAGGAGAGCAGCTGCTCGTGTCTGCCAGGGCATTAAGAAGCTGGAATTGAGCATCAGCCAGAGGAAATGTGGTTCCATGTTCTTACTGTCTCCATGGAAAGCTGCTAACCAGTGGCAAGAGCTGTAAGCAGGAGAAGGGGTTTGGTTTGTTTAGCCAGTCATGCAAAGCAGCTCTTTTGAGTCCCTCCCAGGAAGAGGGGTGAAGGTTTCTCCTCCTGTCTAGAACTAATTAATTTGGGAAGAGAGGTGCTAATTTATGGTGAACATTTGTGGTGTCAGACACTCCCTAATGCCGTCCATTCTGGGGAAGCTGTGACACAGTAACACCAGTGGCCTTGCAAAGAGAAAGAGAAGTGCCAGGCCACTGTGAGACTGAGGCTCTGGATTTTAAACAAATCAACACCACTGGCTGGCCAAGGGAAAGTACCTGCACAGGGATAAGTTTTATAGAAAGGCAGCCCAGTGTCTGCACAGAGTGCACTTGGGAATAAATGGCTGCTGCTTTTCAAAAAACAGAGTATGACAAATCCAATGTTCCCAATCACAGCCCTTGGAGAAGACAGGCCAGGGAGCTGGGGCCAACTCCACAAGCAAAAGCTGGCCAGCAAGAGGGAGCACAGTACCTTTGAAGGGTGTCAGATCCAAGGGAAGCCTTACCTCTGGCATTTGGGACAGGCTGGGTGACAGTGCAGCTCATGCAGTGGCGCCTGCTGGCCAAAGCAGGAGCTGTGACCCAGCCCCTGCTCCTGCCTGAGCAGCCCAGCTGGACTGAGGCCACCTGATCCCCTCTGCACACTCTGGGACACAGCTCAGCACCACACGGTGCAGGCACGGTTCCACAGCTGGAAGAGCATTCCAGAAACTTGGTAATAATCTTCCTCCTAGAGCCTGCACTCCAGCTTTGCCACAGCAGCAGCTTTCCAGTTACTTTAGTTGCATTGTTACGCTTAATAATGCAGTAAAAGAGGTGAAAAATGTTTATCTTTTCTTCTTTTGCCCCAGAAGTCTTTTAGGTTTGGATTCTGTTTGTGCAAAACACTATCAACTGGTGACTGACATGTCTGCTTCAACCATAGCCTTTGAAATGACCTTAATTACCATGTTGTTAAGAAATGAGTACTTGTTTAGAAAAAAATTGTACTTTTAAAATTCAGTTAGTTAACACTGCAAAAAACTGCATATTATATTTTTATTTTCAACATGTAGTTTTGTATATTAAATTTATTGAAATTAAAAACTAAACACTGTATTGTCTTCATCTGCTCAGGAAGACAGAGGCAGAGCTGCCTGACCTGTCTGGACTCTGTTCTGTCTCCCAACCTGCCCATCCCTGGCACAGGCACATCCTCCCCTTGGAGATCCCTGGTTTCTGTTAGCTCACAGATTTAAAAACACAAACAGATTTAGTACCCTTGGTGGGATGCTGCTGATCAAAAAGCATTCCTGAAAATGCATCACGATCCAGTTTTCTTAAAGGAACAAAGTGAGACTATTTTCCCCATCACCTGGAAGAATTGTAAAAGCCTATTTTTGTAAAAATACAAGGAACATTTGGAAAGCAGCAGAGTCTTATGTACTTTCTTCTTCTTTAACTGAAAACCCCAACACCATAAAGGATGAAGGCACAGTACCTTTCTGCGCTGGACAAGCAGTGCAGCAAGCACAGCACACAAAACTGGGAGCCAGAACAAAACCAGAGGTTTGTAAACACCAACCTGCTGGGGAGCCCTGGGGCCTTTCCTGCAGAAAGGGACAGCCCTTGGAGCCTCTCGTGCCAAGGGTGTGCACAGAGGGGGGACTGGCACCCCTGAACTGCTGCCTGAGAGCTCTCCTCTGACCCAGCCCAAACAGGCCTGGACAGGAGAGGACAGACAAAGCAGTAGCAGACTGTTCACTGAACCACGGCGGCTGCTCAGACACTTGGGAACAGGAGTTCTGGTGAAGGTCTTACCTGTGACTTAACCCAAGAGCTCTGGCACTGCCTGAGGGAATTTTTAAAGGGCTAAACCTTTCCACAGCACTCTGCATAGTTAATGTAACATTCGTCCTGGTGCTACAGCAGTAGTCCCACATTAAGGCAATTCTGTCTATTTTGGGCAGACCGGTCCCAAGCCCTGCAGCAGCGCATTCCCAGAGCCTCCCTTTGCCTTGGAGTTATTAATAAGCACTATGGCTGTTATCAAAATAGACATTAGGTTCAGTAGTGCATTCATTTAACATCTTTGGTGCTTGCAGCTTAGCAGCATCTTCCTGCCTTCGCTCAGCCCACGACTTCCAACATTCCCACGGATCTGGGAAAACAGCACAAACAAACCCATCAGAATTCCTTGCTGCAGTACAGAACAGATGCTCACAGCTCAAGGAGACATTGTATGGAAAATGCTGACACCAAGGGTCTGGATGGTCAACCAGGAAAATCAATGGAGCACAATTATTAAGCTCCAGTGATGGAAAGTGCTTGGGCACGAGGCCAAGTTGTTATTTCAGGTATGGCCATCAAACGTGTCCTCAGCCTGACTGGAGCTCAGAGAACCTCCTGACCTCCTTGGCTTGGAGGACACCACCAAAACAGGCCCTTTGACACCCAAAGGGTGACTCCTGTATTGAAATGAGACCTCAGTCTCTACAATCTGACACCATTTGCCACCTTTGCTTCCAAACAGGATGTCACTCTAGAGCTGATGAACTGCCATTTAGAAATGTAAAGTGAAAACATATGCTAAGGAAGAGGGAGCACAGAGGCTTCAGGAGATCAAGCAAAGGAAGACAGATTACTTATTTTCTAAATATTCTTAGTAAAGGTGACAGCAGGAGCTGTCCCTGTATTTCAAATGATTGTGAAACAGCATCTTTGAGATACAAACTAATCAGAGATTCTGTAACCTCATTTATGAAATGATGTCAACTCCCCACCACAAATATAAAGGGGAATGCTACTGAAGCCAGAGCAGTGCAATTAGGTCAATGCCAACAACAGACATTGTTCAAGCAGAGTTTTTCTGCAGCCCTGTCAATTCCTGCCCAGACCACCTCTGGACACAGTGCCCATACCTCAGACAGAGCTAACGCTCCAGGACCAGCCAATTTTCTGTAACTGTTTGAAGATCTTGACCACTGAGGGGCTCCCTGAGTCTCACTTTTACCTCCAGTTTCCCTCCAGTGGGCTTTCTGCCATCAAAAACCTGAAATAACCACAAAAAGAAGAGCAGTTAGGACAAACAGGGATTATAATATCAAGCTGTGGCTGTATTTGCCTGTGGCCCAAGCCTGACAGAGATGCCTGCAGGTGACTGCAGTGCTGGGGGTGTCACAGCCAAGCATTCCTTGGTCTGGAGCTCAGCAGAGCAGTCCCCACAACCCAGGCAGGTTATCAAATCCACCTAATACAAAACTCGACTGCAGTCACACCTTTAATGTGATCCAGATACTCATTTCCCCTTTGGGCTGAAATTCTGAGCAGAAGAACACACCTCATCCCAAAATCCTACCTCGATGATCTCTCTGACTTCACATTCTGATTCCAGCTTGTCCAGCTTCAAGTGTGCTGTCCCCACGTGTTTGTCACTTCTGAAGAAGGACCTGTGCCCAAGAAGTGAAGGGGTAAAGACTGTCAGAACATAAAAAGAAAAGAAGCCCAGAGGTCATCACTATTTGCTCCATCCCCACATCCAGAGAGGGCTGGTCACAACATGCTCCTGGAACCCTGCACATCACAGTGCCAGAGGCAAACCCTTAAAAACCAGATGACAAGGAACAAGATAAGGAAGTACTCATTTGTTAATTATTCTTTTGCAACCAAGGTAAAGATGAGGACAGCAGTGAAGAGAAACAACCAACTAAACCAGCACTTGGAGTGGCAGCAGCTCCTGTCCCTGCCTGGGGTGACAGGGAAGGAGGTCCCAGTGGCCAGGACAGGGCCATCCCCTGCTTGGGGCTGTTCAACAGAACAGGCTGAAGGAATTCCCAAGGAAGTTGCATCTCCCAGCAAAACAAACATTTCACAGGCACCTGTTGCTTTTGGCAAACTACTTTTAGGAAAAAGTCACATGAATCATTCTGTTTTGTCTTGATAAATCAAAACAATTCCAGTAAATAAGAACATTTCAGCTATTGTTTGGATTCACCTACATACTGGGAGTTTTAACAGTCAAAACCAATAATTTTAGGTTTTCCAGTCTGCTGAAATTAAAATCAGAAGTATTTTTACCCTGTGAGGAAAACAAGCAACTTCTCGCTGGAGTCACTTGTGTTGAACAGTTTAATCAGCAATAAATCAGCAATTTACCTGCACAGAGCCAGGTGTTCCAGCCCTTCCCAGACAAACTCCTCCAAAAGGCAGCAGCCAAGACTAAAGCACCCCAATTCCACAGAACTGTTCAGCTCAAACACAGAATTTCTTTGCCTGCATCCAAGCAGCTCCCTGAACCAGCCTTCAAAAGGTTTGATAAACAACTAAACTCTACAGAGTCTGGAGTTAAAAAAGATAACTTGGCCACACCTGCTGTGTTTTCTTGGAAATTTTCCAAGATTTCAGAAGCTTCCCTTCTTTACCCACTCTATTTCAGAAAAAACAAGCAACCAGACCAACAAACATAAAAAACCCCATTCTCCACAACCCCAAAACATCCACCCTTCTTGCTGTTATCATTAAGAGATACTAAGATACTATCAAGCAAGACTTGAGATATTCAATGGAAGCTCAAAGATTGTTCATGGAGCCTCATGATCCCATCATTGGTGGCAACAGGAGACTGAGACTCTCAGTCAGTGAGGCCACAGCAGACTCACAGAACAATTCAGGGAAGTTCAGAGTTTCTTAGCTCACATGTTGGAGTACTTCCTTCACTTTACAAGGACCTTAAATGAGGGGTTATGTAAGTGTACTGCAGCATGTGGGGCACTTTGCTCATAAACTTCAGAGAATCAGCAATTCTTGCTGGATTTTTTAAAGCGTTTTTCCGTTTTATAACTCAAGAAACAAAGACTGGCTCATCCCTGCTCAGTTCCAGGGGGCTGCTGTGAAGACTGAGAACTTGCTCTAGGCTAAGGCTTCAGAAACAGCTCTGGGGAAATCCCCTTTCATCTTCAGAAGCTTCTGGGAGAGGCTCAAGAAGAGACTTCTCCTTTGGAAAAATACATTGCTGAGTTTTTACTTGAAAGTGTTGTTAAACTGAAGTTTAATATATATGACCTGAAACAATTCTCCTTTGCTCACTGAGCAAAAATAATTCTTGGGAGATGGTCAAAGAGCTATCAGAGAACCCAAAGCTACAACAACCACCAAAGCATTTCTGAAAGTATTATTCATTTGTAGTTTTAGAAAAGACAGAGAGCAGACAGTCTTTAGAAAAGAGCCTGGATCATTTCATCCTGTCCCTTCTCCCAAGGAGATGGCTGGGAAAAGGTGATAGAAACCCCATTTAAAATAAATGTAAACACTTGACAGCTCTGTGCAAATGAGGGGGGATCTTGAACACAGAGCTGCCAGGATTGACAGAAAAAAAATAAGAAAATCAACTTTTGCTTCAACAGAGATGCCAATGGATGACTGGAGTAACAGTGGGACTTGAGGTCACAAACTGAAACATCTGCAAGTTGAAAACCATCTCAGAAAACCTATGGACAATTTCTGCATGGCCCAGTAATATCAACAAGGAACAGGACAAAGAGCCACCAAACAAAAACCAGATTATCTGGCATCCCATCACAGTCTGGGATCACAACCAACCCAGGGATGAGGGAATACAGGCCACTCCTATTGTGAATAACTGGACTGGGGATGATCCTGGTTATGAGCCTGGGCTGAGGATGATTTCCCTGAACACTGAACATTGATCTGGTGATGCTGCTCTCTGAGATGAGGGCAGTCTGTGTGAGGTGAGGGCGGCCTGTCCGAGGTGAGGGCGGCCTGTCCGACGTGAGGGCGGCCTGTCCGACGTGAGGGCAGTCTGTCTCTCTCAAGGCAGCTGCCAGCAGTGCTCAGGAGGTATTGCAAGATCCAATGAATGAAAGTACAAAAGCACAACTCTAGTTCTGCCATCACCTGTCACCTGCTTTCCTGCTCTTCATATTTTGCTGCCACTTCATTATTTTACAGAGTTATTCTACAGAATATTTAAATTTTCTAGTACTGATGACTGAAACCAATCTGGGTAAGAATCAAAACAATTTGAGGTAAATCACTGCTTGCTCAGTCCCACAAACATCCTCAACTGATCTGAAACAGCTTCAGTGAATTTGTGCCTTTCCTCACCCCACAGGGGAAGAAGCTGCAGAGCTCAGGCACATTTTGAAAGCTCCCAGACATGAATACCAGCCAACTCTTCAGTGCTGGCTTAGAGATTGTGCTTCATAAACTTCAGCTCCAACACTCTTGAGCTGTCAGCAGAGAAGCAAACTGGACTCACCCTTTGTGGAACACTTCAAATTTGATTCCTTTGGAGCGAACTGCGCGTCGGAAGCCGCGGTGGTTGCGGTTGATGTTCAGCTTGAACAGCTGGTTGTACTCTGCAGGGAAACAGGACAGGGGAAGAAACCTGTGAGTCAAATGCTGTGCAGGGCTCCATCCCATGCTCCTGCTCAGAGTTCTTTTGTCTCAGTGTGGCCCAGAAATCCTCCTCAGGACGGTGTTTCAGTCAGGCCCAGGGTGTGTCCCTGGGCACAGTTCATGTCACCCTCCCCTTACAGGGACAGAACCCAAACTGCAGGAAAACCAAACCACTGTGAGCTGACAGCAGGGCACAGGGGAGCTAAAACTGGAGAGTTTAGGGCTTCCAGCATGTAAACAGTGTTTGTGGCTATGAAAAAATGTACAAAATATTAAAGAAAAAGCAGAGTAAGGCTGGAATGACTGGGAAGGGTGTTTTGGATAATATAATGGATACTGGTTTAATTCATGACATAACAGCTACCACCAATATTGGGATGAGGGGGAAGAAATTGCCAACACAGCTGGACTTCACCCCCCAACAAACCCTTTCATGAGAAAGAAGAAAACTGGTGGTGGGAGGACCTCTGGCCTGGTTCACAGTCTGACACCAGCCAGGGATTCCCAAGGTGCAACATTTTCCCTGCTGTTCCAGAAAAAAAGGGCTCACCTGGACAATTGTTATTGTTAATTACAGGTGTTTTACTCTTTTGAGGTTGTTCCTATTAAAAAAAAAAAAAGAGACAGACATCACACAAAACTGTCAGGTATTGTCTGAAAACAGACTAGAGACCATTTTTATTGCCAGCTCTATTTTATGTCTATACCAGAAATGTAAGGTTTTTGGGGTTATCTAAATAAGAAGAGTCATGGTATATTCAAGACTAAAATACTTGGACTGCAGTGTGGTAACAAGGATAATACTGCAGAAAGAATAAGCCAAAACATTACATTAAATATGAGAGCCATAGATAAACTACATAGTCACAGTCAATTCAATCCAATCATCATAAAGTTCCTGACTGGGGCTGTTAAACTCCATGACAAACTGTGCACCTTCCAGCACACAGTAATTCTGTTCCTCCTGCATTAGCTGGAATAATAAGCTACACAAGGAATTCATCACAAATCATTCAGGGAATTGTCCTACTATTATTTTCCCTGACAATCAATCTGCCACCAAAATGAATTAACTTTTAACCTAAAGCAGAGTACAAACTAAATCTCTGGGGAATGAACAAGGACAATGTGGCCTAATTATTGCAGCTACTTTGCAAAACTGATTTCAGCTGTAAAGGAGAAAGGTGGTGTATTTATTTGACTGTTGGCTAAGGAATAAAGACCTGGTTCTGCTTTAAACAAAGGAAAATAGATTAAAAGAAACTATGCTGATTCTTATTCATTCCCCAGAAAATTATTCATACAGACCAGTTCTGGTTTCAGCCACCCTAATTGTGTTACTCCTTCATTAAGGCCTCGAGTCACTCAAACCTAAACACAAACCTGGTCTGAGCATCACCAATTTCCCACAGGTAAATGAATTAATTTTAGTGGAATTACTGCAAAATTTATTGGGAGGTAGAAATCCCTAGGCTCTGCACTCTTCCAGGGCTAAGCATCAGTCCTGCAAGAGCAAAGTCTGGTTTTGCCTTACAGAGAGAACAGCAAAGCCCCAGGATTTCTACTGACAGTAAGAGACAGTCAGTCCCTCCCCAGAATCCCTTCTAGCTCTCAGGTTTGAGTATTTTTCAGACCAGAGACTGCTTTTCAAGGTGAGAGGAACAGGATAACACTGGGGAATTCCAAGGAAGGAAGTAATACATATGTGTATACATATTTTATATACATACACATACATACATGCACATACACACAAGTTTTAATTAGTAAGGGCAAGAAGCTTGCATGGCCCAAGTCCTATCTCCAGATATAGATATATTTCCTAATTAAATCACCATTTATTTGATGACAAAGATTAACACTTTCAATCCAATTCTACAATTGTAAGGGAGGCTCAAATGCAATACCTTTAAAAGCTTGGATTTTTAAGGGAAGAGGACTTAGGGAGATCACATCTAAGGTGGCCCTTGGCAACAAATTTGAGTGCCCTGGTGCTGGGTGTGTTTGCACCCCCAAAGAAATGAACTTGGGCACATTTTGCCAACATTGGAAAGGGCCTGATGGTGCCTTCAGGGGGAGAGCTGGGCATGGCTGAGCACTGGGTGCTGCTGCCACAGAAGCTGCAGACACTGCCCTGCCAAGGGGAAGGTGTGGAGAGCATCGAGAGAAAGGTGCCAAGCTCAAACCTGCAGCCAACAGGCTCAGCAGCTGTTTCTCAGAAAAATAAATCTGCTTTAAAAGCAGATCCAGGCAGGATGTCTGGAAGTGTTCTCCCTCACAAGCTCATGCAGTGGCAGGGGGGACAGACTGAGGGGCAGAAGAGCCACGACACACTCACCGCACTCGGGTACTGAAATTCAAACTTCACAAACGCATCCAAATCTCTTGGTGACACACCTGGGTGAGACAACAACCAGCCAATCCAAACAGCCAGTACAGACATTGTCATTGCATCTGTCATCTCGAGCAGGATTCTCAAGAGCACCCCACTGTTTTACAGTAGGACTCATGACCTGCCTCTAGACAACTGAATAACCCATCCATCAAAGCAAAATCCATGGAAAGTTGGCATCCAAGGGGAAACACCTGGGTTTTTTTTAAGATGTTGTTACTCCTAAGAGTCTAGCACAGAGGGTTTACAAGCTCCCAGGAACAAGGGGCCAAAAGCAGTAACACTGGCTGGAGCAAACCCTGTCTACTGACGGGTCAAAGTGTTGCAACTCATAGGCAGGCACTTGTAACAAAATAGGAGATAAAAATGAAACCTTAACTATGACCCAGTTATGAGTGAACCCAGGAAAATTTAAAGTTCTTCTCTCTGTCCAGATGGAACCCAGATTTTCTTTCTTCACCTGTCTGCTTTTTTAAAAATACTGTTTAAAGTTTTTAGGGGGCACGAGCCCAAAATGTGATTACTTTGTTTTAATGAGAGAAATGCTGGCTTGTAAAGTGGCCTTCAAGACAGAGAAATTTAGTTCCCCATTACTTTCCTTACCAACTCAGAGGAAATAGCCCACATGCCCTCCTGAGTACACACCTGGTGGGGCTGGTAGGTTCATCCCCCTGACAATAAGCAGGTGCATTTCTGTGCTGTTGAGATCAGAAAATATCCTGTGAAAAGAGAAAGACAAAAAAGCACATTCATCCCACCATCAGCTGACCCACTGCCAGACCAGGATGCCATGGCTATTTGTCAGAGCTTTTTCAACAGTGCACTCCTACAGAGATCATCTCCACAAAATACAGCAGAGCAAGGGAAGAGCACAAACAGAGCTAAAAATATCTCTGCAGCCAGGAACAAAGCCCAGGAGGCAACAGGATGGAGGGAGAAACACAGAGGAAGGAGGAATGGCTAAGAAACAGAATATGAGAGGGGAAGCTGGAGGCATTTTGAAAACAAAAGAATCAGCAAGAGAACGTAGAGAGCAATTTTGTATTTAAGTTGTTGAGAGTATCCTTTCAGGAATGCTGAGCATAATCCTGGATGCCACCCAAGTCTGCTGAAGCCCAGAATTCCCTAAACAAGGGCAAAAGACCAGGAAAGTCATTCCAGCCTGACTGAGAAATACTCTTGTTTTTCCACACCTTATCATTTTAAATGTTCTTTCCTCAAAGTGATGGCTTGGAGGATCCATTCCTTGTGCTCGTGCAAGCTGTAGGATCTCCATATCCTTTTTACAACCTTGTGCCAGTTTCTCAAACCTGTACAAAAGGCAAAAAAAAAAAAATCAGCAAAAAAACCCACATGTGCCAGAAATCAAAGAGAACACAGAGCAACCCTCAGCCAGAGCTGAGAGCAATGTGGAGATGCAGGAATCACAGTCCCAAGCCTTTCACACGAGGATAAACTTACCAACTCAAACCCCAACATCTTTAGGGGGTGAGGCAGACTCAACCCTGCCACAGCAGCTTTGGGGAGGACTGGGAGCAGGCACTGGCTCTTACCGAGTTGTTTCTGCTACGTTTCCCAGATGCATGAACTGCTTGGAGTACTGCACACACCTCTGTCAACAAAACCAAACCAAACACGTTCACTCAGTGATCCCCACACACAGGTTCATGACTGGCACAGTTCTAAGGTTGATGACAACCTAATTTAAGAAAAACCAGGCATTTTCCTGAGTCACTCAAGAACATTCACCACCCCATTCCTCAAGGCCAAAGCACAGCATCTGTTTGAGCTGTTCTCCCTATTACTTTTTAATCACCTGATCTGTAGATGTGATGTTCACCTTAGGCCTAGTTTTAATATTCAGGTACTTTTTTAAAACTTGAGTGCTCATATTTAAGAATGATAATTTGCTAGTCCCAAGCATTAAAAAGCACACCCTCTGGCTTTAACTATCCATAGAATCCAACTCTGAAAATTCTCCATTTTAGGACACACAGTATCAAAAGTATTTTAAAAGAAAAAAAAAAAGACCCCACTGGAACAATGATTGGATTATAGCATTAATAAACCCCAGAGAAATGTACAGAAGAAACTCCAAAACATTTCTAAAAAATATAAAATGGTCACCTCATGTTGGTCCTTCAGCAATTTTACAAGCTGTGCATAAACTTCATCTGCTTTCTGAGACAGCCTGACATCTTCATGGTGTACAAAGATAAAATCACCCTCATCATCTGTAGGAGGTGATGGCAGCTGCAACACAAGAACACCACATTTCAGAGCCCTTATAGGGAAAAGTAAGCACTTAGATGTCCAAGAATAGGAAACAAAGCAGAATATTACCAGACCTACTAACCTTGGAAATATCAACAGTTTTGCCAGATTTTGCCTGCTCAATCTTTAGGTCAAGGCCCTTGGCTGTTCTGAGATATGTCTTTGCCTGTTCGAGGTTGTTTTCCCTCTTTGCTTTGATGGCTGCCTTCAGGTATTGCTTCTTCCTGTTCTCCAGAAATTCCAGCTGCTCCCTAACTGAAAAACAATTGTACAGAAACACTCATCTGACACTGCCCCTGACACAGGTTTACCCTGTTCAGTTTACAGCCAGGAAAAGATCAGTGAAAGGACAGATGTCAAATCAGGAGATTTCCTTACTGCACTCAATTGTTTCTTGGGCACTTTAAAGCATTAAAAAAACAAACAAGCTTCCTTCTGGAACAGCATCCTTCATCAAAAAAACCTCACAGCACTTCACAAGTGCCACAAGAGTTATTACAGCCCCTAATTTGCAGGCTTGAGACAGATTCCAGCACAGCTGACTGGTCCAAGGGAGAAGCTGAATCCAAACTTTCAGCTCTCCATGTTAACTTCTAAAAACCAGCAAATATTGTGAGCATCCTCTGCAGTAATTTCCTTCCTCTCCCCTGATTTGTCAGAAAAGAACCCTGATGACCCAATGTGCAGGCCCACTCAGACCTATCACCTCTGCTTCTCTGTAATCCCTTCTTCTCTTAGTTTCTAATTAATGCTTGACTCTCTTCTTTCCTTGCCAAAACATTAAGGACAACCACACCAGTAAGACTGCTTGACATTGTACCAGGTTGGTGCATCAGTCAGCCAGGCAGTTCTACTTCATCCTGAGGGAACTGCCCAGGGCAGAAGGGAAGGAGGATGGGATTACAGTGGAGGCATCAATGAGAGCCTGAGCACTGGCAGTGTGTCCCCAAACCACACTGGGAGTGCTGCCTGTCCCTCACTGCCTGCACAATTCACCCTGCACACACAACTGCTCAGGGACCTTAGCAAGGCAAGAGCAGAGACTGATGAAGCCCTGGCTGCACTGCCAGCCTGAGAGCCCTGGGTGAAGCACCAGGCAGAGAACTCTGTGTGATGCAGGGAGCTCCATTAGATCAATGAATAATTCACACTGGCAACCTGACCCCTTTAATGAGGGTATATGGAGAGTTCAGCTGTGAGCTGAGTTAAACATTATGAATCGATACACTTGTTACATCAAAATTAATTAAAAAACCTAATCAGCCTTATAATTATACATGCTGTCTCTGTGAAATAAAGCTGCATGGCTGGTCTGGGTCTGCCCTCCAGCACACACACATTGAGGCTCCTGTCAGAGGAAATCTATGACACACATTCACAGGCTCACACCTAAATTATAAAGTCTTCCCCAACTAGAGCAAACCACTTGCATGTGGAGCACTGGGGATGGTGATCCCTTCCCTTACCAGCTGGAGGGAGATGATCCATTGCCTCTGCCTTGTCCAGGGAGGAGGGGGATGCAGCTCGTTTCAGGTGCTCAGGAGAGCTCTCCTGAGCTGCAGCAGGTGGAACTGGAGTTGGCTTCACAACCTGAGTTGGCTTCTTGGCAACTGGGGCCTGGGGAAGAGGCTCATTCTAGCAAAACAAAAAGAAATGCATGTTAAATGCATAAAATCTATTCCAGGGTTGAGGACAGCATCTCAAGCATCAGCACCATGGTTATCACTGTATCAGCCTTTGGATATTGCTTTTGAGGGGAGCATTGCATTCCAGACAGTAAATTTTAACTTCTGGAGGTTTATGAGCCATGCCAAGCCAGCAGGTAGCTGACCTATGGAAGCCATAGATGGAATAAAAGGAATGTTTAACAAGGCCGTGATTTTTAAAAAAGTAGAGGCATGTAAAAAAAATATCATCCAGGAATTCTCTCCATTAAAAGCTGCTCCAGTTAAAAGCACAATCAATCAGCAAGCAAATCCAGAGAGAAATAGAAATCAAACCAAAGTCTAAATGCTGATGCAGCCTGACAAAAAGCAGTAAGAGCTGAACATCCTGGGAAAGAACAAACATAGGAAGCTACTGGGATGCAGGATAAAAGTATAGATTTAACTTCAGAACAATGAAAGCAGTGGTGAGGATCTCAAGTGTTTGCTTTGAAAATACAATCTAAATACAAGACAGCTATGAAAGAGCCAAACCCTGCACTCACAGGCTCTGTGGTACTGACTGTAATAACATCTCATCTGTCTCTCCTACTCCATAAAGGAAACTGAAAAGACCACTGAGATCCTGCACTCTTCAGACTTTTGGGAATGAATTTCAGCTCATTTCCTTACCTGGAAATCCAATGGCCTCATCTCTGCATGCCCTAAGAGATGGCAATTGAACTTTTACACATCCTACCAGGCAACACTAACCTCCTCCTCTTCATCATTCTCCTCCATGTTTGCCAGCTTGCTGGCAGTCTCCAGGACAGCAGCGATTGTGCTGCCACCATCTGTTGCTGCAACACCAGGAAGAGGGGGAAATCCTGTGCAGGAAAGGAACAGAGGAGAGAGAGTTGCATAAGCCCTGTGGTGTGTCCTCCTTAGTCCTTGTTTACTGGGAAGCTGTTTCTATCCAAATCCCTATTATCTAGTGTATTTTAGTATTCAGTCTAACTAGACTGAGGCCAAGGCCAACAAGCCTTGCTAGATCAAGTCTGAGTGGTGGCTTTAGATCAGATCTCTCAGAAACACCCAGCTTAAGGGGATGACAGTAAAATGATGCAGTAACTGAGCAGTGTTCCAAGCTGAGCAACCTCACAACCTCTAGACTTCAGCAGCAGGGATGCCCCCAGAACCAGCAGAGAATTTAGTCCCATTTTTTCCCCTCTCAGTGCTGCCTCACTTTAGCAGGCACACAGCCCAGCAGAAAATCAGTGCTACCCCCAGAGTAATGAACAATCCACTGCTGACAGCTGGGCTGTTACACACTCAGCCTCTGCTGAAAAGGTACTGCAATGCAGAGGTAGCCAACTAAGGCAGAATCAGAGGAGTTAAATGAGAAGTGTATGAAGAATAATGTCCTTCATTGTTTTGTTATTCTTTTAAGTATGGGAGGAAGGCTGGATGATGGAAGTTAAACTCTCACTGCTACATGACCAGTTTAGTGTCAGCTTCAGAGAACAGAGATCCAGAGCCACTAGTATAAAATGTCTGTTAACACTTCTCTCATTTGATATATAGCAAGTATTCTTGCTGCCAGCCTCATGAGAAGTGCTAAGAAGCAGTGACTAAACTGCTTCTAAACCTAGAGATGGCTGCTACAGCACAAGTTTGAGGTACTCAGGCAGGCAGAACAGAGAACCCTGTGCTGCTGCCCCGTGTGACATTTGATCCATTGCTCAGCAGCATTTCTGTTTCCAGGGAGTCCAAGGCTGGTACTCATCACCAGCCAGATGCCTTGAAGGGCACTGGCACCCCAGGATAATTCACTGGTGGTTTCAGTGACTGCCTGATTATTGTCTTCAGTGTCAATCACATGGCCCTAGATGATGGCAGAAAATCACAGCTGATGTGCAAGGACACTGAGCAGTTCTCCATATTTCCAGAGGTATAAATGTGGAGTGCCTCACTCTTACAGAAACTGGTGTTCACCAAGAAAGGGACCACATTCTGCAAAAAGGGATGCTAAAGTGCCTTTCAGGGCCAGCTTAAAACAGGAAACCTTCAAAGCCACACATGACCTGACAGAGCTGGCAGCCCTACTCTACAGTGCTTGCCATTGACAAAACCACCACAAGGTCCATCTCTATCCTCTAGCTTAAAATCCAGGCACTGCTTTGCAGAGCTGAGTGTATCCTTCAGAAGAACACATCAGGCCCAAGATAAAAGGCAAGATGTTTCTAGGGGAGAAATGGAATCATGCAAATGAGAGGCAGAGCATTCACAGCTGACCTTGCCCAAACTTTCCCAGACACAGCACTCTGTGTTCTGAAGAAGATAAACAGGACACAGTGTCTCAAGAAACAGGCTCAGCTGCTGCCTCTGCCACTGCCTCAGTGTGACCATGGGCATGGTTTGCTTCATCTCTGCAGATGCTTTTAACAGCCAGGAGAGCTGCAATGCTGATTTGATGTTACAAGGTTTACAAGGGGATATTCATTAGAGATCAAGTTCTGAGGCTCCTGATAGGAATCAGCAGAATGGGGGACATCAGGAAAGGTTTTTCACTTCTAAAAACCTCTTCCCAGCAAAACTAAGAAGCCAATATAACCCAAATTTAGTCTTTCCTCTAGGAGGGCTGACACAGAGGATACACAAGTAACATTTTTAACACCTGCCTATGGTGAAGTTGTTGAACTTTTCAAATAGTGCCAGTTTTAAGTTCCCATACTGTCAATCAGGCTGTCAATATGCACGAATATTCAATAGTGTCAGTGTTTGGGAGCACATTAATAAAAAATCTCACAATATCATCAAACAGGAAGGCCAGCTACTCATTGAGAAAAAGGAGGAGCAGGCAATACCTGCACAGCCCCTCCAGAGCCTAGCAGGTGTACAAAAGTTTGGGGATTAGGATGTTTTACAGTCACACTTACCAGGAGGAACAGGTAGCTCAGCAAAATTCACTTTTCTCCCTGCCTTATGGGCTCTTATGGCATCTTGGTATTGCTGCAATCAAAGGCACACTTATTTATGTAAGACATAAAATAGAGCTGACTGTGAATTAGCAATCATCTGTATTTAACCAGCATAAACACTGCACAAGACTCAGTATTTTACTACAATATGTGCATTGTCTCTATTTCTTCCTCCAAATGCTTTCCAGCTTCCCCACTGGACCTCTTTTCAAACAGACAGACAATACACAAATTATTTCAGCCTTGAAAAAGTCTTCAGCAAGAGAGCTAATTCCCAAGGCTTTGCTGGATGCAAGGAGCCCCAGCCCAGCTGTACCTTGGCTATCCTGTCGTGCATCCTGCCCTTGCGCTCGTCCCCGCTGGCCTTGGCCTGGGCTGCTGCTGCCCTGTACCTGTCCAGCCGCTGCTGCAGCGCCTCCAGCACCGTCCTGGGCTGCTGCAGGCACTCTGCAAACACAAAATGCCACATCACCAACACTTCAAAACACACAGCCTGCTGTCTCCTCCCCTTCTTCAGAGAGCAGCACTGGAAAGCTTCACTATGAACACTGCTGTTAGAAAGTTTATTAACTTTCACTTCCATCACTGGTCCAGAACAGAAGTAGATTGGAGCAGCAGCAAAGAATACTCAGGAACATCAGCCAGGTTCACTCACTCCTGCTGCAGTTCAGTGGCAGAGGTCAGACCTTACAGTGCTTCCCAGCTGTGCTATTTTCATGACTTATTACATGTGTAGTGCATGGCTAGCAGGAGACCTGTGATGATTTGAGTGATTAAGCAAATGCCTAACAGAGACCCAAAGTTTCATCATGTTGAGATATTTGATGGTGCTGGGAGGTCAATTAAGGCGTCACTGATGATTTTTAGGATTTGGTTGTTTTTTACAAAGATTGAGGGCCACTGGTTGCTTCTGTATGTGGACATGAAATGCAAAAGTCCTACCTGAAGCTTCTTGGGTCTGAGGTTCAGGTGTTGCAAGATCCTGGGAACTTCCCACCCGGGGTGGTACTTTTTGCTTGGATGCATCTTGTACATGTCCTAAGCTTTCAAGATCTGCAAAGCAGGGAAAGCAGGAAGTTTCACAACATGTTCCATACCCAGCAATTACTGCTGCATGTCACTCAGAAAACCTTCAATTTGATCATATTATCTTCCTGAAAGCTTTCTGGCTTCCAAACAGTATCTCCACAACCAGATAAGTCTAAGGTTCCCATTATCTACAGAAAATGCTTTATAAGAGAAAATCTCAAATGCTGATTTAATTTTGGTTAGGGCTGCTTGAGGGGAAAAAAAAAAGTAAAAGTAGTTCAAGTATTCTAAGAATTCTCTCCCCAAAATATAACTTGGTATCTTGGCAGATGGAAAGAGTGAACAAGTCTGCTAATTGACTAAAATATTCTAGTAACAAAAGATGTGCTGGGAAAGGGAAGAAACTCCTATCATCTATTCAGAAACTCCAGTTTCTGGTACTGTGTAACAGAAAACTACAAGATTATTTGCTGCAAAAATCATGCACTTTTTAAGGCAAGGTTATGCCCTGGGTGAAGTTCCTCTGCAATGGCATTTAGTGATCAGTAACTTGAGTCATGACTCTCATGATTTACTGAAATAATCTGTCATTTAATGTCTTAGAATAAAATAATAAAAACATAAAACTCTCTCTTACCAGGACTGAGGTATCTTTAATATTGATAACTTGCTTTAAAAATCAGACCTTAGTGCACTGCAATCTGTTAATCTGAACGTTACGAATTTTAGTTGAAGCACACAACACCATCAAACATTACAGTAAATTTTAAGAACGTGCCATTATCCTTCTTTCCCTTCCACTTCAAATACTGGCAGCTATTACCTACACTTAGAAAACCCAGAATATGAGACATCAATACTTGTTGGAACTTGGAATTCACAGAGAGTAACTGCAATATAAGTAATGATACCTCACTTCTCTTCATTGGTCTTGATTACACTGTGAACATGCAGTGAGCCTCAGTCCTAAACAATCTCCAGTTCTTTTAATAGCTTTGCAACCAAATGCAGAATCATTCCATGACAGCACAGAGAGACTTCTGAAAAGGTTTCCTGAAGACAACCCTTACCCTGAGGAGATGGAGGCATATTCTGGAGGTCTATTGGCTGCCCACTGTCCAAAGCTTCCAACACCACATTGAATTTCTAACACAGAAAAAAACAAAAGGTTTATTCTGGTCTGTCCAAGACCTGCCAGCTGCCACAGTCAGTATGTGACATTTAATGCATATGGGTACAGCACAGGGTATGCTCAGCATTTGGGATTTCTTGAGTGCATACCTTGCCTGCCCTCATGTATTCCTTTGCCTTCTCCAGGTCCCCTTGCTGCTTGGCTTTTAGAGCTGCTAATTTATACTCCTTCTGCCTCATCAGCAGGATTGCTCGTGTGCTGCTGTGCTGGGGATCTGGGAGAACGAGACAATGCTGAGACTCACACAGAGCATGCAAGATTTGCATCCCTTGCTACATCCATCTATGCAAATCCACATTTGTCCCCTTTTGCTGTAAGTCACAACAGCAATCTTACAAACATCCTTCTTCCTCCAGTCACCACAAGTCCTATCTAACACAACAATTCCACTTTTCCCAATTTAAAGAAAAAACATAAGGTCTTTAAGTCAGTATCTCAAACCTCTTTAAAGGCTGGGATTCCACAAGTCAAATAATGAAGGAGAAACTGAGGCACAGGAGAAGATAAGGACACTGATCCAGTGCACAGAAGAGCTCTAAAACAATAACTGATTCCACTGCCAGAAAGTCAGCATTCCATGGACAACTCTGAGACATTCAGCAGGAAGTTCCAACATAAGCAGTGCTTTGCTACACTCAGCACAAACATCAGGGAAGATGCAACATTAAAACAGGGTTGCAACTGCTCCTGTCTCAGATCACAGTACCTGTTTCCACAGCAGGATCAGCAGCAGCACGACCTTGCAGAGATTCTGATTCCAAATGCTCCCTTGCCTCAGGAGAAGCCTTCTGCTCATCATCTGCAGCACAGTCAGCTTTACTCTCTGGTGAGTCTCCTGAATTCTCCAGCTCCACTCCCATGGCTTGAGGTACACAAGAAGAACTCTTGCCTGTTGCAACAGGAGGTGGCATTTCTTCCTCATTGATTTTTTTGCCTTTCTTCACTGCAGCCAGCATGGTTTCCAGTGTCTGGCACAGAAGGAACAACAGAGCCAACAGGCTTTTTCATCAAACATGTTACCAGCACAAGATCATTCAAAGACAAATTCATCCCCTTGCACATGGCAGGCTCTGTCACACACAACTACACTGCTGCCCTTCAGCTCCCTGTTCTTCTGCAAGGAGAGAGAACTTCAGTGCCAGTGAAAGGTGTCCAGATACCAGAGCAAAGGCCTTGCTACCCAAACCAGGTAACTGAGGTACCTCAGCACCCAGAATTACTGGGGAGTTGATGTGATCCACTCAGCTTTGTCACAGAAAGTCACCAAGGAAGCAATTTATACCAACTGTACATGGATTTTGTGCATCTTTAAAATGTAATAAAATATGCTATTCTGAAATGCCACTGCCTACATGGATCCAGGGAAGGAAGGGCTCTGCAAACCTATTTAATGTAATGAGAAAAGTCATTAAATACTAATAAAGGAAATGGAGCTTCAGCTCATCACCTATGGTAAGGAGCTCTCACCATCTCTAACTTGGCTTAACTGTTGCTCATTTTTTAAGAAACCCTCCTCCTCCCAAGTATTACCTGCCTCAATATTTTTATTTTTTAAATTTAATTTGAGGCTCAGACAAAAGACCACCATGCACTTCAAGCCAAAACAAAAGTTTTACTTCTTTCATCTTCCAAAGAAACTGAAATGGAAGCACAGAAAGACAATAACTACAAAATCTCATCAGTGCCAGAATCACTGCTGGGTTTTTTTTAGCCGTGGCATTGTTTGTTCTACTGAGTAACAGTGGCACACATACTTTGAAATGACTGCATGTGAGACTGGGGTTCAGACCAGCAGCCCACAGACAGCTCCCTCTTCTCCATGTGGGGGTGACAGACTGAGGTTAAAGTTCAGTTCAAAAAGTTCAAGAACTACATAGAAGAGAGAACTCTACACCATTTGTTGACATGTAATTTTGCTAATTCAGTAGCTGTGAGCTGTGAAGTGAGATCTGGTCTATTATCCTGTTACACTGCTTAGGCACTGGGAAACTCCCTGCCCTGAGAAATAAAGGAAGTGGCACAGTGCACTTAGCTCATGACTGGATGGAATGGCTGGTTTGCCCATCCCTGTGGCTCTCACAAAGGCCAGGTGCTTTTGTGTACATTCCTGTCAGGGCTGGCAGGCAGTGGACACACACAGACATCTTGCTTGTGCTTTTTCTCCCGTGAGTTTGGCCTCAATTGTTCCCTCTGTACCCCAAGACAGCCAGTGAGCCATTACATCCTGCCCCAGTGCACAGCCCTGAGCTGTTCAGCTCTGCTGCTGCCCGAGGTGATGCAGGAGAGCTGCTGAAAGCCACGGGGAGAGAAAGGCCCTGCCCAGCAGTAAACAAGCACTGCAGCTCACTGCAAGCACGCCACCTGCCTGGAACACGGGAGGCTGGAGAGACTGCTCTTTGCTGCAGCTCTTAATTGCCTTCATCAGAAATCCTGCTCTGTTCCTTTTCAAGCACAGCCAACACACTCAGGGAAAGGCACCACCTCCCTCTGTCTGACAGGAGTGAGTGGAAGGTGAGTACCTAAGGGATGGCAGCAGTGATGAACTGCAAGGTGTATGTGCTAGGAAAACTCCTAAACTTTGCTTTAAGGTAGCACTGAGCAGTCACCACAGATCAAATTCAGATCCAGGCAGCTGGGTTTAACTTCAGCATGTACCACAAACCCTGCCTCCAGCTATCACCTGGCAAATTCAACAGAAACAAAGCTCAAAAGGCAGAAACAAAGCTCAAAAGGAAGCCACACCTTATCTGTGTGTTTGCCGTAGCAGGTGGGTAGTCAGTAACAACAAATGTTTTTAAAGTAACACCAGGCAGCACATGAAAATTTCATTTCCTGTCAGCAAGCTCAGCCAGCTGGGAAGAGCACCCTTCAGAGAGCTGCCCTTGCTCAGCCTCACCCAGCCCTGGTGACCCCACTCACCTTCAGGCCCCTCTCGTAGCGCCGCACCTTGGCGCTCTCCCCCGAGTCGCGCGCGTTGGAAATCGCCGTCCTGTAGTCAGCAATCCTGCCCTGCAGCGCCTGCTGCAGCTCGCTGCTAACAGCAGGAAGTGAGGAGGTCTCAGAAAAAACAATAAAACAAATCAAGAAAACTTATTTCATCCAGCTAGACGAGTTTTCCCACCGCACTGAAAAGCAAACACTCCTCTTCTACACACACACACACTGCTGTGAACTGAGTGCAGGAAGGAGCAGCCCTGAAACAGAGCAGGGCTTGTGCTGGGCTAACGGGCCCTGCATCCACCTCTGGCTCTCTCAAAAGCCTCACAGAGAAGAATGGGTGGAGAGACTTGGGAAACTCTCACTCACAGAGTAATTGGAGCCATGTGGTCGGTGAGTAGGTGAGGAGAACACTGAAGCCTCTCAAACCCCGCACAACAGAGGGTGTGAAGAGGTATTTTGGCACAAATCTTGACTTATTCTTTTCTTATTTTTAAACCATGCTAGTTTGCTCCCTTCTGGGCTTCAACCTGGTTTTACAACAAGAGCTCTTTTTCCTCCTCCTACAGCCTGGAATTAGTTCAGTGACAAAAGCAGCCTAAGCAAAGTCATGAGCAGCTACTTAGAAACTCTCCACAGCCACAGAGACCCTGCAGATGGCTCCTGATGTAATTATTGCCATTATCTCTAGAGAAACCCTCTCAATCCCATTTACTAACAGGCCCAGTGTACAAGGCACTGGAATCTGTGGCACACAACACAAACATGCAGTGACTGAATAAAGGATTTGACTGCATGAGGACTGACAAATTTAAGCTGAGACAGATAATGCTACTGAGAAAAACCCCAAAACTATTGAGTTATACCATGTCTCACAATTTCAGCACACTGCTCAATTCTCTTAGGGAGAAGATACGAACTCTGGAAGCCTGCACTGCAGTCTGCATGCTCCTATGTATAATGAGGGACAAGACATGCTTGTGTCCAATTGTTCACCTCTTCAGTTCTATGCTAACATCAGAATTCACCCTTGGAACAAAGCAGAAGGATCACCTGCACTCATACAGCACTGCTTTCCTTGGAGGAAACAGCAACAGCAGTTTTTTCTTCCTTGGAAGACAAGGCCTCCCCAGATGCTTGACAATGACCCTCATACAAGCCAAGTGACAACAGTGATTCAGCAAAACTCAGAAACACGAAGCTCATTCCTACCTGTGACTGCAGTTCAGGCAGTTCAGCTTCTGCTTCAGCTGGGGATGGCTCTGCTGCTGTCATTTCATCCTCACAGCTTCCTGCCTCACCTTCTTCCCCCAGAACTTCTTGCAACTCTGCCTAAGGTAAAAGTAAGAGCCAACAAAAGGCATTTCCTCAAAATCTTCTGTCCTCAAAAGACAAAAATAAAATCAAGTCTAAAGTGCCAAAAGCTTTGGATGGATTTTGAACCCAAGTGAAGAGTCTGAAGATCTTCTATTCCAGTCTTCTTTAAATTCAATTTTATTTTTTATTATTAATTTACACTGGTTCCAGATACCACTGAAAAGCCACACTGCAGCCCCAGGATCACCACACAAGTTTGTGGCTGGAGATCTGAAGCTGGAGAAGTTCAGAGAAGTACTTTTACAAAGATTATGCAAACCTAAATTTCAAATTTCCAAAAAGCCTGTACTAGCCATGGCAGTCAAAACTACAGCTTAACACTCCTTCCCTAAACCCTGCCAGTGAGATGAGTCACTGAAACAACAAAGACTCTCTTGAGGTGTTCTCTCAGGCCAAAGCACTGCTTGAAGCAGGAGCAAAATGGTGGCAGACATCACTTGAATGAGACAGTCCCTGGCTGTCCTTCCCTGTGACATGGAATGGGATTCCTGCTCTTCCCTCAATTCCCTAAGACCCCCACACATAGAAATGTTAGGAAATTCTCTTACTCTGCTGTGCAGGGGTTGGATCCTGCAAAGACTTGCATCTAATGATGCTTTTGCAATATTTTAGCTTCTCACCAGAAAGTTAACAGACATTTTTGCTACATGCAGTTCTGTAAAAAAAAAATACAAAAAATACATACTAAAACTCTTTGCTAACAGTTATGCATACCAGCAGGTCTGTATCCTTCTCCAAGTCCTCATCATCTGCATCCTCCTCTTCATTCAGGTCCTTCATACACTCTGCAGCCATCTTTTCAATATGATCCATGGGCAGAGGAGCTGTAAAAGGAAATCCCAAGGAGCCATAAATCCTAAGGAACAGTTATACCCAGTTAACACTGGGTATAAATCCTGAAGGAGCTGCTACCAGCTGAAAGAGCAGTGCCCTCCCCCTTGTTCCCAATTTATTGCACAGTGTTGGAGGTAACTGAGAGCACATTGATGGGTAAAGGGCAGAGGCTGGGAAGGGAGCAGCCAGAAGAGCAGCACTGGTGTTCCTGCTGTGACACTTGAGGCAGGCAGTAAGCCACTGGCACATTTTCTGCACTGCTGTCTCGTGATGATGAGATTCAGCCTTTTCCAAATTTTTCTTGGCTCCTTCATTTTGCAATTTTGTTTCTGGTCTTCAACCTGGAAACTCCACTCAACTCCTCATTGCTGAGTTTTCATCTGTGCTTCATCCTGTGCCAACCACATCTTCTAAACTATCAACTTCCTCCACATGCTCTCCAAGGTGAGGTTGTTTGCCCACAAATCCCAATGGTCCACATAAATGCCTCTGATACTTCCCTATGCAGACTCATGACTGTGACTCACCAGTGGCAGTAAAAGCTGCAGAAAATACAGATCTCCAGGACAGAGCTTTACAGTCAGTTTAAATTGATCCCACTCACTCCCTGCATTTGCTGAATCAGCTGAAAATTAACCCAGGTACAAAACTGTTTCTGTTCAAATAATCCAACTGACCCCATGGGTGCTTCAGTATTTGTATCAAACATGCTGCTCATAAGTTTGACCCTTAGCAAAACTTGGACTGCAGGCCATACCCAAAGGCAACTGGCTGTGCAGAAAACTGCAGCAGAGGCAGAAAACCTAATCAAGCCTCCTCAGATGGTTTTTCAGCTCTAATCCCATGCAGCAAGATGAGGCCACAATTTCAGACACGTGAGTGGCTGCCCAGCTGGCACTTATCAGAGACAGCAGGGATCTCTGGGCTTAAGATGTTCCAACAGTGCAGCTTTTGCTGGAGGAGGAGGAGGCCATTCCCCCACACCCATCAGAGCTCCAGGATGTAATCCAGGAGGGAATTACTGCTCAGCCAAGAACCAAGCACATGAGTGGCCCTGGATCCCTTTTTCCTGCCCTTTCCCAGACAGGATCTGCTTCTCCCCAGTCCCCAGAGCTCCTCCTCTCCAGGCAGATGGAGACCTGCCTGCATCCTGGGCCAGCTCTCAGGAGTGCCCAGAGCCAGCTGCTCATCCTCCATGAGCTTCTAACCCACACACTTCCAATTCTAACAGGAAAACAGAATAGCTGCACACTGCTTTGCAAAATCCTTTTTGAACCACACATTTAGAAGGCACAGTAAATGATAGGCATAGTAAATGTTAATTTTGCACTGCCCGAAGTTTTGTTTTCCTCTTATGAATAAAAAGACCAAAACAACAAAATAAATGACGTGACAGTGAGAGGGATGAAAAACTGATAACAATTCAAGAGCTCCTGATACACAGATTCACCCTCAAAACATCATCCTGCAGGTTTTAGCCATGAGTAACCTATGCCCAATGACATAAATTCTGCTGTTATGCCTATCTGCACAATTGTGCTTATTAGCTTTAAGAGTTCACTAAAATTTTGAAATGTGGAGAGTGGAAATGATTTAGAATTCAGTTTCAGGTACAAACTTGTCCTTTGTCTGTCATCAGCCACTGTGTTTATAGAGTTGTCTTGTCTAAACATTTCAAAATTCTTCATTCCCGGCTGCTCTGTGCGAAGTCCCTTCAAGTATTACAGGGCAACGACTGCAGAGCTGGAAATAAGGCTGCAGGTGCACTATCCCCTCCTTCCTGCCCTGCTCACACACCTGTAGGTCCCCTTTTCCTTTCCCCAGCTCTCAGACAGGCAGGGAGCAAACCTGGTTCAGCTGAAAGCTGCCACAGGAACTCAGGTTTATTTTGGCAGAGGAGCTCCTGAGGCAGCCCAGCCTGCAGCCCCACAAACACAGGCGTGCTCAGAGGCACAGCACGCTCACTGAGGGGCCCTCACAGCAGCAGCAGCAGCAGCCTTGGCTCATGGCAGGCTGCAGCCAGCCTGTAAACCACTGCAGAGCTGTGCAAACACCGCCAGACAAAATTAACAGCATTAGGAATGGTAACAGTCCATTCCAAGAGACACTGTAACCTGCACAACACAAGCTACAGGATTCTCCAAGTGATTGCATCAGTATCTGCCTCTGAAAACGGGATTCAGTTTTGGTTACAGACTCCCAAGTAACTAAAAATATAATGCTCATTATGTAAATTCACCCTTCAAACAAAAACACAAGAACAACCACATGACAAACAACCCACCCTCCACAAGAAACATCATTTCCCCTCTAAAATCATCTAGCGCCTACTACACCTTTTTATGACTTCATATGCTAAAAAAGCATCTCTTAATTTAGTCATTAAATGGGGCAGCCACCAGAGATCTTTTTCATATATCTACAAGAGCATCAACAGAAAAAAACTTTTACATTGTTTGTGGAGTAACAAATTAAACCTTTCAAAGTAAAGGAAAGAGCAGTTGCAAATTCAGTTTCTACCAGTGACAGAAAAACCATTTTAGATAAATTTAAAGATTTTTTTAGATCAATTTAACAAAGTTAAATTAAATTCAGATCCTTTAACTTACTTTTCACCTTTGGTTTTGGTTTTCCTTCTTTCACTTTTCCTCCTGTGATAGCAGCAAGCTCTGCCTCAAGGTCCCCATCATCCTCACCTTCCTCTGCAGCCAGCAGCATCTCCTCAGGATTGAAATCCACAAACAGCCCCAGCTGGAGGTAAGGGAAAATAACAGTACAGAATAATAAAATACCCTACAGTTGACACTCACAAACATCACACTGCATGGATTATTTAGACATTTTCATGCATTCTAAATCCTGTTCTTTTTTTTTTTTACAGCCCACTATCACACCACCTGTATTACCCCAACAATGCATACCAGGCACCCAAAACTGATGTAAGGTACATAAATCTTAACACCCCACAAGTATCCCTTTAAAACTCTACACAAACCATTTCTTAAAATCAATCCTGTTTAACAGTCTGACATAAGAAGGTAGAGTAAAATGTTTTTTACTGAGCCTCATGGAGCAGATAGCATCAGGGAAGTTCAGGGCAGTGCCTCCATAACAGCTAAGCTAGAAAACATTCACTCATGGCTCACACACAGCAGGTCTGACATGTGCACACTGCACAGACTTCACCCTTATCTCTTGAAGAAGCTACATTTATAAACACAGAACTGCTCTGTCTTCTTCTCACATCAGTTTCTAAACCCCAGAAACAAACACAGCCATTAAAACCCAGCAATGGCCACACTGCACTGGGGAAAACCATCAGAACTGGCTGGCACAGATCATCACTGAGAGATAACATCTCAGGGAACAGCATTAATAACAGCAACCAGGATATGGCAGTAGGGGTTAGCACTCTCTGGTGGCAAAACATTCCAAAGCACACCAAAGGAATCTCTGGGCTCTTAGTCCAAAAGGTATTCTTTTAAAATGCCATTTCATCACTGTTTTTGTGTTTCTGGTTAAGATACTGACTGCCCCAGGAAAATAAAATTATCTTAAGTATGCTAAGATTTTTAATGACATGAATGAACAGAATTAGATTCATCCTATGAAGGTGAAGCTTTCCTCAGACTTTTCCAAAGCACAACCCTGATTGATCCCCCCATGGCCAAGGAGGCAGCACTTCAGCTCCTCTCCAGCACAGGAAAAAACATCAGCTGTCATTATTCTGAGGGTCAGCAATCTCCCTCTGTCCTGAGGATCTGAAGTGCTGCAAGAGGCTGCCTGTCAGTTTGTAAATTAATGTGAGTAATAGTTGGTTTTTTTAACCCAGCAGGAATCAAAGGGCTGGTGGCTACTGCCCTGAAAGATTCTGTGCCCCTCTCTGGACCATTTTATAATCCCAATCTTTCATCAATGTGCAGAACAGATGAGGAGCACACAGGACCTGGTCGTTACCACACTGCAAGGGTGGGCAGTGAAGCAACTGCAGCAAGCACGGAAGTCAAGAACACAATTCAGCTGTTCCAGCTCCAAGTCCCAGCCCATTCAAAAAGGAACATTTCCAATGAAATTAGCAGTACTGAAGCAATGTTTAATAAAACAGAAAAAATATGTTATAGAAAGCTTGCAGTTGATATACTACACAACAAAAAATCATTTTAAATTGAATTAATTTGAAAGCGAACAAGCCATTTGCTTCAAGAGACACTTATCTATGATGTAAGACAGGCTGAATAATTAACTGTATTGAATTAGGAATTAGTAAAAGATGTTAATCAGATCCTTGAATTACTCTCTGTCTTTTCAGAGTGAGGTTTCCTTTTTTTTCCCCAGAAGGAGGAAAATTATTTTCACCTTTTATCTTCTCCCCTGCTCAGACAAACTAAGTTACACACTGTCTGTCTCACAGAGAAATGCAAACTTTCACACTGGAGCCATGGTGACATTATGGATCACTAACTACAGCATTCTGCCTCCAGTATGAGAACACTGGTTCCTAAGAAATCACCAAAGGAGAACATCTTAGCTATTTCCTCTGTTCGAATAGCCTGTTACAATCCCTTTTCACATTACTCTACTTTCTTACCAGTTATTCCACCTGTTACTTCCCTCTATTCTTCAAAGGTTTCTGAAATTCCATTCTGGTTCTAACATATTAATTAACTCTTAACTACACTGTTTTCCCCTCAGTTTTCCACCCAGAATTTTGCCTTGACTGTATTTCTAATTTTGACACTGTCGCCTGACTTGCTACACCCGCCAACCATGACTAATTATTGTTTCTCTCCACAAGACTTCTGAAACTCCATCCAAAGGTAAATAAGTATGGCAAAAAAACCTCAACACACAGACACAGCTAAACTCAGTTTTATCTACAGGAAAGGGGCATACCAGTCTATCTGCTACATGAAAATGACTATACAAAGGGAAATTTAAAATTAACTGTCTCTTGTTTAGCATCTTAATATTCTCCCATATACGTCCCTTATTTTGTTAACTGATATTTTGCTATTGTTTCTGTTTTCTTAGAGATATAAGGAAAGCCTCCACAGAGTCACTGAAGTTATTATTAAATCTCAACATAGCTGGGCTAAGAAAATACTGTAAGCATGAGTCATGAGGTCTCATGCAAAGATTACAGCATTACAACACTGTGCCTTCCCTGCAAGACCTCCACAGCTGCCTATCAGATATTTACTCGAAGAAGAAGGCATTAAAGAAGGAAGGAAAACAGGCACCACACATTCTAATTTTCCCCATGATCCCGCAATGCTATTACCACATGGGAGATTCTGCAGGAAAACAGCAGCGAGAGGTCTGAGCGAGACCATCCCGAGGAGCAGTGGGAGTGGGAGGTTTCCCTGCCTGCTCTGCCACCACATCTCCCTGGCCCTTCGCCCTCCTTACCTGCTTTGCAACTGCAGCTCCCTGGCCCTTTGCCTGAGGGCTCTTTTTAGGTCTTCTGCCAAGCATGTTGGTTCATGAATTTCAGAGGGCTGTGTCTCTGTAGGACTGAGAGCACACGGAACTTAAAGTCAGCGCCTGCCCGTGCCAAGGCAAAGCCCGCCGGACGGAGGCGGGCGGCGCGACCCCGCCGCTTCCCCGGCCCTCCCTCAGAGCGCTCCCCGCCGTGAGGGCAGCGGGGGCAGCGCCGCGGGACGCGCTCCGCGGGCCCAGAGAGCCCGGCCCGGCCGCGCCCGCGCTCCTCCCGGGCGGCTCGGCGGGACCCGGCGGGCAGGGCCGGCTGCGGGCGCTCCCCGGCCGGAGCAGGGAGGGACCGCGGGGGCGATGGGCCGGGAGCCGCGAGAAAAACCGCGGAGAGGCCGCCCGGAGAGAGCCCGGCCCCGGCTCACCTCGGCTCCCGCCCGTGCGGCCGCAGCTCCGGCCGGCGCGCTCGGGGTGGGCCCGCCCGCGGCGGCTGCGCGGCTGCGCGGAGGGGCGGGCCCGGAGGGAGCCACGGCCCCGGCTCTGGCCGAGCTGAGCCCGCACAGAGCCCCGGCACCGGCAGCCCTGGATAGGGATCGGTCAGACAAAGGAGTGGGGTATTCAAATGGCACCGTTCGTGTTCGAGGTATTGTTACAGCTTCCTCCATTCCAACAGCGAGCCTGCCTTGCAAAGTGGGAGTTCCGTTTAATTATGTTGGATTGCAACCTGGAAGTTCCTTTTAATTATGTTAGTAAGGAAAAGTTTAAGCCCGTTTTAGCAATGCCTTTCATTGGATGTAAGTCACTGAGGAAAATCTACAGAATGCCAAAGACACCATGAGCCTTAAAAAAAAGTGATGCAAGTAATCTTCTTCAAATAACCCATTCCAAGTTCATAGACCTCAGTTAAAAGCTACCAGCAATTACAAATACTTCTACAAAGAAATAATTTGAAATACTTAAAATGCTTTGAAATTAATTCTTTATTATTAAAAGAGTGCTTTCATACATCAAACAAATAAGCAAAGCCTTTTAAAAAAATACTTTTCATTATTTCCATTTTATCAATAATTAAAAAACAAATAAAAATAGACGGTATTTAAAATATTTATACATATTAAAAGCAATAAAATCTCTTTTGCTTTATTCCTCCCTGAGTGCATACATGACATCGTCCTGGCTGAGGTTCAGTCGCACCCGCATGTGCAGATATTTACTGCTGGCCTCCACCAGCAAGAGCCTGCAGGCACCAAGCCTTGAACAAATTGCCATGATTTCTGACACCGTGGGGCTCTGCAGGCCTTCCACCCTGCACAAAGCCACGTAGTGGTGGTAGATCTGTTGAGAAAGAGAAAAAGGACACAGGTTATGTTTACTGCCTGCTGCAGCTGAGTGACAAGGTGACACAGTGAGAAGCTGCCTTCCCCCCACATCCATGGATGGAGATAAAACAGCTCCAGCCTGTTTAGATGCTGGAATTCTCTATAAAAATGTTTAGAACTACATCTGTGTATAAGTATTAACATTTAGCTTCCACACTACTCATGACTACTCCAGAGTCTTCACAGCTCTGCTGGCACCCAGTATTTTATGGGTCTACTAAAAAAAACAAAGCTACCAGTGACATATCTGCCTCTATGAAGGAAAAATAGTGATGTGCAACTTGGAATCGGCTTTCAGTTTTCCTCCTTGGACTGTTGCCTAGTAATTTCAGCTTCTCTTTGATTCTTCCTGTTATAAAGCATGTTAGGTACAAGTATGAGATGTTTTAACATGCAGGCCATAAAACCACCCAGTGATCCAGATCAGTGGTGTCACAGTAACAAAAGTGCCCCATACCTGTTGAACTGTCGCCTCCTCAACTCCTGCCCTGCGAAACTCTGCCAAAATTGCTTTCAAGAAGATTTGTTCATGCAATGAAGCATTCCTGAGTCAAAAAACAAAACAGATAAAAATCCATCTGTGAAGCTCAGAACCCATGAAACATCAGGAGGAAGTCTGGAAGGGAAATCCTTGGAGCTACATATTTAAACAAGGCTGGGCAGTTTATGCCACAAGCGGCCATTGTATCACAGCCTGCAACTCTGGCATCGTCATTTTTGTTTGTGAAAAACCAGTGCAGTGAAAGGGACACAAAAGCAAAGGAAATATTTTTACCTGATTGCATTGACATATGGTGAGGAGAACATTTCATCTATGGCTTCAGTGACGTGGGCCATCCTGACAATCTCTGGCGCTCTCTTCTGCCGGGCCAACTCGCAGATCTCCGTGGCCCTTCTGCAGATATCCAGGCACCGCCGCGCGTCCCCCGACAGCGCTGCCACCTGCAAGGCAATGTCACACATGTGGGACAACATTTCCTAACACTGGGGACAGAGTTCAGCAACAATCAGCAGACAAACCAACCCCAACACCCTGAGCTGCTCCCAGTGGGAGAGCAGTGCATCCCTACACTCCCAGATGCTGAAAAACAAAGCTTACTGACCAAAACCAACAGAAACTCTCCACATCTCCCACACCCTCATCTGGTTGTCATAAATTCAAGGCAGAACTTTTTTCTGTAACATAGAAGTCAGAGGTTAAAAAAAATTAAAGGTTTCAAAGTATCAGTTTAATTATCAGTGATGACCCTTATAATCCAGGCTCATGAAAAAGGAAAAAAAAGGGGTTGGCTATGACACCAAAAAACTCAGTTTTTCTACACTCATTAAAATACTGATTTTAAGAGTACACTAAAAATTTTAGGTCTCAAAGAAATATCCAGGATAGTCAATTTACTGTTACAAGTGCCTGAAAATTTTTAGGTGTCTGAAATTTCTATAGCTAAATACTTGTTAAAACCCCAACTGTGCTTTACAGTTTTAATAAAGCTATGAACATTCAACACAACATATAGTACTGGCCTAGTTTTCCCAGCAGATGCTGATAATGTACAAAAGCCCTAGAACCCAGCTGGGGCCAAAAATGAGAAACCCTGTAGAAAATCTAATTGCAAGGTACATTTCTATATTTCTGAAGAAAACTCATAGTAGAAAAACACTGCAATTATTCCTCTGCAAACCCTCACTATTATTCTTACAGAGAGGTGGTTCCTTCACAACAAAACACAGGCTTGTATTTACTTCTGACATATTTATGAGCACTCTTTTTTAATGCTATAATGATGCAGGTTGTTTTGACATAATTTTAATAGATTACTTTAATATAGAGCTGCTAATTTAAGACATTAGCAGTGCACATATCTCAGTTTGAGAAGCCACTGATCCCCAATGCATTACTTACATTTTGTACAACTGAGTATTAAGACTTGCAAACGAGAACAAGTATTATTTATTATGAGAGAGCACTGAATAACTTGAGAAATAAAATTTATAAGGCTATTTCCACTGCCACTGGCATGTTATCTTTTTCAGGATTCTCCAGTGACTCACATTATGCTAAACAGTGCAGACAGTTGACATCTTATCATCACGACTCTTGTCATGCCTTCAGCTCCTGGAATATCTGCTGCCTTCTCAGAGTAGGTGGAAAAAGCAAGGACACTGCTCTAGAAATGCCTTCTGAGAAAATACCCTGGATAATGCATGGCCTAACTGTGCCCCAACACAGGACACAAGCACAGAACCAGGACCAACAGCTGTGACAAAGTCTCCCTGCTGCCCCCACAGCTTGCAGCCAGTGCAGCATGAAGGACATTGATCTGCTCTGGGCTCACCTTTCTGGAAACCAGCTGAACTGCATCCTCTTCAAATGCCTTCACTCCCTTCAGTCTGGATGAAACAATTTGCTGTAACTGTTTGTAGGTGTAGGGCTGAAAGGACATTCTGGTGAGGCCCTGCAATAAATGACAACACAGTGAGAACTCTCAACTGCTGAAGCATGGCCTGTGTGGTTACTTTCACTTTTTCTGGTAGGGCAATTAGTTTTTCACATCCTTTCCTTCCCAGTGACACGCTTTAATCAATCACATTTGTGAAACAAATGTACAAATCCACAAAACTGTGGCTCAGTGAGGACCACTGGTTGGATCTCCCCACTGAAAGGCCTGAGGAGCAAGTGAAGCTGCTATCAGAATTCAGATTTCTCTTATAAAAACTTTTAAACAAATGAGAGCTCACCTATACAAAAATATCTGGATTACATCTGTCTACGTGTTATTTCTTAATACCATAACAGCAGCAGCTGTGGAAAAATAATAATGTCTTCTTTAGCTAATCTGAATATGTGTGTGTTGACTTCAAGTTAGCCATCAGCCAAGAATTAAAACCCTCTTCTGGCTCAAGCCAATAAGAGCAGCCCTCAGATGAGGACAATCCATGTCACAGATGGTGCTCTGCCTTTCATCCTACAGGAGACCTGAGTTTTGAATTTCTTATGCAAAACTTCTCTTGTGACTGTATGGACTCAGCTGATCTGCAGTGGGTTTAGTGGGTGGGGGAAAGCAATTCACACCCTGTGGAGCTGCTTTTGAGTCATGGAAGGATAGAGGCACAGAGCACTGTTTTTGCAAATCACTTTTCAGAACCGTGGTGAGATGACCTAGGAAAACATTCAAAACAAGTGGAGAGTGCATCCAATTTTCTTTGTTGGATACTTTTATATAATCCACCAACTGATGATGGCAAACAGAGAAGTAGATGCCTGGAATGAAAGGGGAAAGAGGAAGGGAAACCAGAAGAGAATTCTCCTGAACTCCAGAGTAAGCAGCTTAACCATGAAGCACAGCATTTGATTATCCAGATCTTAGGCATCCACATATTTATTTCATTCTTACAAGAACATTATGTATCAGCATAATACCTGATTAGCAAACAGGCTCCTGAACTTAGATTTATATGTTCATTATCAGTCCTCAGGAGAGGGAATGATACAAACCATTGTTCAGCTTCTGATATAACCAGCCCTACTTTTCTCCTGCATTGCTTTTGATTGCATGCAGTATTTAATCTGTTCTCCTTTGATGGCACAGCAAGAGAACTGCTAGAACATACCAGCCTGCTTGCTACTCTGTTCATCATGATTCTCTCTGGCAGGTCCATGGTGTTGGCAATGGCCAGGATGATCAGCTTGGAGTGCTTTTGGGTTGGCCAGTCAAATAAATTGTACATCACGTTCTGCTTCCGGGTCCACAGCAGATCAAGCTGCAGGGACAAAAAGATAAAAATCAGACTGGAAAAAGGAATGGCCTCTTGTTTTCAATACCTGATGGGGGTTTGAGAACAGCTCTGTACAGAAGATTCCTCAAGTGATTCTGAACAAGCTGTCTCTGTTGCCTTTCCTTTATCCATCTACTAACAGGACTGCATTTGCTGAATTAGGGCTCTAGTCCATTTTGGAAAAGCACATCCTTGAACAGTAAATGTTCAACAGCTGGAGTTTTAAAACAGTACTGTGATACCCCTACATCTAACAAGATTCAAAGCCCCTCCAAGTGAGAACCTCAATTAGCTTGCAGCAAAAAGAAGAGTGCATATGATTATTACTGAACATAGCACATTCAAGGTTTTTCAAAACTGGGTGTGACTTATTTCTCTGTGAGTTTTCCTACTGGAAAAGCAGCAGCTTACAAACAAAATACAATTGAATCCCCTGGTATTTAGAATTGACAAACAACTTATTCCATGTCTTGGAATAACAAAATATAAAAGCAATATGAAATCCAGGGCAGAGAACAACATGGCAACAGGATACTCAGCCTTTTTAGGAATCTGAATTTAAATAGGTAAGAGGAACTACTTGCATCTCCTCTCCCTGAGTCTATTCCTGTTACATCACATGTGATACACTCAAAGCATGCATAATTTTCCATCCACCAAAAACTCACTTCTTACAATCCTTGGAGGAAAGTAAACAAAGGATTCTCTGTCTCACCTCATCCACTATCAGCACTGTGGTCTTCCTCTTTGGCCCAGGGGTACTGAACAGCTTTGCCAGCAGCACTGCAGCATGGGTTGCTGTCACCTTCTGACCTGTCAAGAACTGCACAAGGATTGAACAAATATTGCAGGTTAATCACACCAAACCCCTGAAATACAAACTTTCGCTCCTTAACAATCAACACCAAGCACCTGGATTGTTTTTTTCCAAGAGGGAGTAAAAAAACTGAGAAAGTAGCTCATAAAACACTCTGGTCTACCAAGAACTGCCCATAAATGAGAAGAGAAACAAAAAAATGCATAGCTAAAAAGAAAGGCCCACAGAATTCTCTGCAATCTGTCTTAGAATCATTAAGAAATCCTGAACCCACCCAGTCTAGAGGGCTCTAAACCCAGCATATCTCTAGGGTATCTCTGAATACACACACCTACTGAAAACCTAAGTCAGCTGAGAAGAATAGCCTGACTTGAGTAATCTTGGACTGCTATTAAAATTCTAATGAATCATCAGCAGGATCTATAATTAAATTTATTCAACTGTGAACTAAAAAAATATCTGCAATACCTTTTGCAACTATGTGGCAGAACAGATCAGCTGACTATATTACCTCTTCCCTTGCAAGTTCAAAATACCCAGAAATCAAAACATGGCATTTCAGAATTAGTGCAGATGCTGAATTGATTGTTCATCATAGTGCAAAGTCCAGCAATAAAGCCAAATGGAGACTGCATTTGAAAACTGTATTTCTTTTCTAAAATCTCTTATAAATCTAAGATTTGATAATTACTAAACAAGCCAGAGCACAAGATTAATGTATAACCTCTACTTGTTTCATGTTTCCATTCAGCCAGGACAGTCCAAATCAGTCCCAGCAAGGAGCTGAACCCCAGAGAACCCTGATTCTGCAGCTCTGGAGCTGAGGATTGAATGCACCACAGAGCTGAGCTGCTGTGGTGGAAATGGACTCTTACCCAGGTACTGAACCTTATCTCTTTCATCTGTCCAGGGCTTCCAGTCCCTGTTCCATCTCTAAACTTTCCTACAGCAGTGAGGTAACTGCAGAAGGGAAGCTCCAGAATTTGCTTCAGTCATGCACAGAAACATCAGCAAAGGGGATCAGGACCTGCAGCCATCAGGAGAGCAGCAGCAGCCCAGCTCTCACTAAGGGCTCTTTGACAGCAGCTGAGGCAGAAGGAATTGGAGAAGTCCCTGGTTTGTGTGACTTTGTACTCCCCTAAAGGAGATTTCACTGGGCTGCCTTAGAGTTCAGGACTAGCAGGGGGCAACAGATTGTACTTCCAAAGGCCTATTCTTTATTCATTTTCAGATTTGATGCTGAATGGGATAGGAACAAAGGATGGTAAAATACATTCCCAGTACCATGAAATAAGGTAATTGTCAGGAAGCCTCTCACTATGCTGAGGAAACACAGAGGCCTGGCCTCAGCAAATCCCTCAGCAAGACACTGTCTGAGCTGGTTTGAGGAAAGGATGCAAATATGCAAATTTAACTCCCAGCTATGAGGGCTGGGACACAGGACACTAATGCATGCCACTCCCTGCTCAGAAAGATGATGTCAAACTTAAATAAATGGAGCAGAAGTTTATATTAAAATGGAACAGATGCTTCAGGAAAGCATTTAGTTTCCAGGTCACTGGTTTAAAGTTAGCCTAGACTGAGAAAGCTTTTGAGTAGTTACTGTCTAATGCCTACTGGGTGATCTTAATCCAGTCCTCAGAAGATTAATTCCCACCCATACAACACAAGCACAGTCAGTAGTCCCAGATGGATACTGCAGACTGGTTTGTAATGGATATCAGAAATACTTTTTGTTGACAGAGATGGTCCCTCTTTAGCTGAATTACTCTTATGACTGACCAATTAACCATTAAGACCCTCTCAGTAATTATTCCACTGCTACACTGACTTTCAGAGCTGTCACCTTAGCAGCTGTTTAAGCAGACGAGCAGAAAAAGTTACACCATAGGAAAGTATAAAAAGCTGGTTTAGATTGTTTTTAGATGAGTAGATGCAATAAACCAGGCTATTTCTCAGCCACTACCCTTATGCAGCAGAAAGCAAAACAATTCAAGAAGATGGCTAAGGCCTTAAGTTAGAAAATAATTAACTTGCTCTAAGATAAAAGCACACAGTCCCTTGGAGGGACTGGCAAGTACTGATAAGTGCCTTGAACACTGTAACATACCAAGGATGTGATGGCAAAGTGTAAGATCTCTTCTTTCAAACCCAGAAGCCACTGAAAACACTTTCCTTACCTCTAATATCTGCACATAGGCTTGGTGAGGGTCTGTCAGCTTCATGCCATTGATCTCCACACACTGGAATGGGGGCAGCTCCTCATTTTCTGCAGCTTGCTGAAGACACCGAATTACTTCATGAACAGTGGCAGTTTTACCTGTTCCAGGCACTCCAGAAATGTACATGCACCTACAAAAGGGGAGCAGCCTGAGCAAAATGGTAACAACTCCTGGGATTTATGAGCTGGAATTCCTGACCCTGACACCAGTCTGAATATTGACTCTTCAGTTGCCTACATCTTTATTTATAATCTGAGCCACATAACACAATGTGTCTCAGATTGTAAATAACATAACACAATCCTCATTGGAGGATCATGAGGATTCTTATTATTACTGAAGTAATTAACAACCTAAAACATTTTATAAATGTAATTTACCTTATTTAAAAAAAAAAAAATAACTTTCCAGACTTCTAAAACTGACCAGTTATAATTTGATCTTTAATTTGAATCTGTAGAAGAAGCCCACATTTTTTCTACACATAACACCAGGAAAATTGGACGAGGAACTTTAAATGATGCTAACTTTTTAAATATAACTCATAAATATAAAGTAAAAAGATATAATCTGACTGCTGTTATGCCATAAACAAATGTGATCTTTGTCACAAGTCTTGCCAAACTCACCCTCCTGTGCCATCAATAAGTTTGCTTTCCACAAAGTTGTAGATATCTTGGAATTCTTCCTCACGACAAGGCAGAGATTCTGGGATAGCAGAAACATGCAGCCTTTGAATTAAAAAAGAAAAAGAAAATTAAAATTGCTGCTCTCTCTGAAGAACTGATGCAAACAAACAGGCAGATGCTCACCTTCCTCCTGTGTGGGGTTTTCCAAATTTCTCTTACATACTTTTAAGTCTGAGCATCAATGTCAAGTATCCCAAAAGAAACAGCCTGGTCTCTCTCTATGTGCTCTAAATTTATGCAGCAATAGAGATCATCTGTTTTAAGTCACTAACCATTTGTAAGTCAGTGCAAAGGTAGGGTAAAACACAGTGCAAAGGTAGGATAAAACAGGAGAGGCTGCAGAGAGCAAATAGAACTAAAACTCAATTTGAAAGACACTCAGTCCTGAATGCCTTTTTTTCCACTGTGAAGATCTACAGTAATACCAGCAAAGCTTTTTCACGCACCAAGAAGAGACAAATATTGCACCTTTGCAATCTACAGCTAATCAGAGAGGATCTTTCTTTTTCTAGTGTTGCACAGAATAAAGATACCTAATTCTGAAGAACTTACTATGGACTGGTTAAAATAACTTGAAATTGCTAAAGTAGTATTGTAAATACTACCTTTATTTGTACATCTAATATTGTACTGTAAATTATAAAATACTCTTCTTGGATCAGACCACCATGCATTTTTACCTATTTTTTTTCTAAATGGTAGAGATGACATTCCCCATTTCAGCACAGCCTGCTCTGCACACCTGATGCAAAATAAAGATGGTTTTCCTGAGCACAGGTTACCTTAATCTGGCTTCTTCCAGGACACTGGCTGGTTCCTGGGCTGCCTGGACGCGCCGGGGAATTTCTGGGGTTGCGTTCCGGGGGGTTCTGGGTGTTCCCTGCAAAGAGAATTGACACCCTCAAGCAGATTTTCTACAAACAGCAATTTCTGTTGGGAACAAACCATTGATGATTTAGCATTACTTATGCCAGAGCACAAGATGAACTGAGAAACAGGATTTACACAGGGAATTACCAAACAAGCCTTATGGTGTTTTCTGGCTAAGAGAAAAAGGAAACTGCAAAGGGGGTGGTGACAATTACACCTTTTAACTGTCTGAAGAATTTCTGAGTTGTTAGTTCTTTTCTGAAGTGCTGCATAACAGAATGATCTGGTTCTTAAGAAACAGCATCCAAGCCAGTAATTTCCCTGTTTAGGCTACAGTTTTCTGATCAATATTGTAACAATACTGACAACATGCAAATGGTTTATATATTTCCATAACCTACTCATATCAAAGATTAAATTAATCCAGATAATGCTTCACTAAAAACCAAGGGATTCAGATATTTTACTCTGACACACAGGCATCAAGCATTCAAATAACTGGCTCAGAAATAATAAAAATAGTTCTTTTGTGTGGAACCTTACAGTTTTCTTTGGTGTCTTTGCAGGAGTGTGAACTGCTGACTTCCTTGAAGATTTTGGGGTGCTGAATACTTTGCTAGATTTAGGTTTTTTTTCTGGTGTGCAGGGCACATTATCATCATCATCATCATCCTCCTCTTCCTCACTACTTGAAGAGTAGGAACTGTCAGAGTCAGATGAAAAATCTTCCTGGTCCAACATACTATGAGAAAAAGAAATTATTTAAGCTTTAAAAAAAATACATTCAATCTACACACAACAGAGCAACATTTGTACACTTTCAGCTTTTTCTGGAGTTCTTGTAATCAGCAAGCCAAAACATTTTCTACTTCAGCTGCTAATTTTCCATGGCTTTTTAGCAGACTGGTTTAAGGAAGTCAGTTTTCTGAAGAACACCATGAGTCAGCTTTATGTTTCTGAACACAAACCAGTTTTTACTCGAGATGCAATTAAGCTGTGCTTCTGGAACCATCTGCATTTCAACATTAAGGCAGACAAGCTCTCAAGGCTTCAAGCTCTCAAGAGCAATGTGAGCAGGAGATCTTGGCTGCAGGGTTTTTACCTGATCTGCTCTGCAATGAGAGCACTGGTTTTCTGTGCACACGTTCTGCGAGAACGAGGGGTCAGCACGGGCGTCTGGCTGCTCGCTTTCTGAAATCCAACTAAACTGCAAAGAAAGCAAACAAAGCTGGTTGTATTCCCTCTCTTTGCATCACACTTGCAAAGACACAGAGAAAGCCTTTCAAACTTCAGGCTCAATTGTTACCACTGTCCATCCAGCATGAATTCTTATTTGTTATTTACAGATTGGCTATGGCATGGATGCTGGCAGCACAATTTCCCCCCTCCTGCACTGTGTCTTCAATACATCTTTGCCAAGGAAAACAAAATATTTGCTGTATTTTGCACTGCCAAACTGAAGGGACAGGGGCTCAGAACAGCTGTAGTTTTATTTTGTTGAGACGTGGGGTTTTTTACCTATTTTTTTAAGAGAAAGATAAGAAAATATTATTTCCTTCGGGCATCTTTTTGATTTGCCCTTTGGCAAATCAAATTTATTTTTTCTCTTTGTGTTTTGATATTTCTTGGTTGTCTTCCTGGGTCCTTCTTCAACCCTGCCACTGAAACATTTTACTGCTACTACACAACTTCCTTACTGATTCAAAGTACAAAATGAGATGAATTCCAGATGCTTTTATTATTTGTTGACAGTTCTTGGAAGCTTTTTAAGATCTACAAATACTATTGAAATGCCACTACCTTATCAATGAAAGGTAAACATTATTATGCTGTATATATTTAGTGACAAAAAAAAAGTGGGAATTCCATTGTTGCATCCACATTTTTACTCTTGGAAAGAGGCAAAGGACTGGTTTCTGGCTTCTTGCAACATTTTGCACAAGAAAGTCTGTTCCCTTCTTCTCCTTCCCCACTTTATGCCATTTTTAAAGACTGTGTTAAGACATACTTGTATAGTTGTGCTTTTTGGGCTTTGATTTCTTTCCTATGTAAAAATTAGTATGGTAATATACATACAATTCTCATGAAGTATCCATACAAATGGAAGCATACACACAATTGTCATGAAGACTCTCCTGAGGCCAATCAAACCACTTTCTACAGTCCAGCATCCCTGTCACAAGTCAGGCACATCTGAGCCTTGATTATGGAGTGCAGGGAAATGGATTTTCATCCATGCTGGTGGGTACAATCACCATGAGAACAACCATCAACATGGCTTCAGTTTCCTTTCCTATCATCCCACCATTCCCATTTCCAACATCATCTCTCTGTTCTTGGAATCATGAACTGCTTTTCCATCTGGGAAGTCAAGTCCTCTTTGGATCTCCCTGACCATTCATTCACCTCCAGGTAACATTTCCTAGTGCTTCATCACAGTGCTTGTCACTGCTGGGCTCTCTCCCTTCTCTCCCTGTTCTCAACAGGCAAAACTGGCACATGCACAGACTTCACCTGCTTTTTTTCTCCAGAAGTGAGCTTCATATGAACAGCAATCCCATTAAAAAACCATGATAAAAATGCTGTCACTCACGGTAACAGAATGTTGTCTTCCTCATCAAGATTCCTGTCTTTTCCACTGAAATCTTTGACTTTAGTGTAGGGGGACAATCTTGTGGTGTCACTGCACCTCTGATGGTGCTCTGCAGTCTCAGATGTTGGCTTGGACTTAGCATTGCTGCAGGGGATCTTTGGTGGTGAGCCTAAAATTTCACCTGTGAATTTCACTTTTCTTTTAGGGGCTGATGGTTCTAGTGGTGCTATGGCATCACAGTCGTCATCCAAAAGACCCAAAACTTCACATCCCAACAGCTTGGCCTTGGATCTTGTGGGACCTAGAAATGAAAAGCAAAATGAACTTTTGTCAGGCTTCAATCTGGCTGGGTTGGTTAACTTTCAGAAGACATGGTACAGCTGACTGTTGTTTAAATGAAAGCAAATGAAAACTTCACTCCAGTAACACGGAACTGGATCACTAGAAGGCACTTCCTCTAAATAATTACTAAACAAAAGGAAGACAAACAGATTTTTTCAGTTTTCTAACTCACCTGCATCACTTACAACAACTTCAGTCAGGTTCCATGTTGAAAATACTGCATGTTTTACAGAATCAAACATGCTTATTCAACCAGCTCAATGTAAACATTTTAGTACACAATTAGCAGGAAGATTAAAGAAAGTGGGGCATTCTGAGCTCAAGTGAGGCTGACTGGTCACATTTCAGTCAACAAGCACTTTCATTTAGATTTATCAGATACAAATAGAGCATTTGCAGCAGCAGCAGAGTGCTTGAAACAACAGACAAGACAAACAAGTGATGTGCCTACAAGGCTTGGGCTGATGCCAAAGGCTGAACAAGGCAGTTAAAAATATTGATGTTGAATGTTACAATAGTTCAAATTAGCCAAAAGGGAGAAGCACAAAGCATATACAGAACTACTGAATGGACAGAATATTGCCATATACATACTGTTTAACTCCAGCTTCTTCCTTGCTGTTGGGGTTTTGATGTCATTATTAGCCACCCTTTGGGAATGCCTCTCCTTAGCAAGGGAGGACTTGGAAGTGGAATGTTTGGATTCTATTTCCATATCAGCGTCTTTTGGTTTTGTGGCACTCCGAGCAACACTCTCAGTCTCTTTTTTCACAGGTGTAAGGATGTCTGAAGGAGTAAATGCTTTTGAAGAGTTTGTGTTGACACCTCTTTTCTTGTTAGCTTCTTCCAGCTTAGAGAATGTGTCCGGGGACAAAACCTTAAAGCACTTCCCATCCCAAGACTGTCTGACATAGAAAGTTTGTTCCTTGTTTAATGTGATAACAGGCAGCTCCTCACCCAGATGTAGTGGCAATACCTGCAAAAACAGGAAATATCAAAACACACATACATTAATATTTACTGATAACTTAGAATTCAGCTATTTTCCATTCACAGATCTTATTATGCAACTCATGCAATCCTTAGTGTCTAATTTACACCACAGGGCTGTTGCTGTCTCCTTCTTCCCCCACTGTGCAGAAGGCTTGCAGTACATACCATGACAGTTTTGATAATGGTCTCTGCAGCTATATCGGTGTCATAGCAAAGAACTTGATCAAAAAACACCTCCTGGGCAGGAATCTCTCTTTTCAGCAGCCTCCGTTTGTTCTGAGGGATCTCCTCCAAGCGACAGAACCACTGCACCACTGCACGTTTGTGCTGGGCACCTGCAACAGGGAGAGGGCCAGGGAACACCAGGATTTTATTGTGAACAGTGCCAGACTGCAGCTGAAATGCCAGCCAGGGTAGAAATCCTCCCTGGACACAGGAGAGAAAGCATCTGGTAGGAGATTGCAAGTCCCATTCTCTAAGCTAAATTAAAATGTCAGAGTTGAGAATTTTAAGGGCTAAAGTAACACCTGCACAGGGTCTCAATCAGCTGCAGACCAGCAGTTCCCTCTCACAAAAAAAGAAGCTCCTTATTGGCACAGATGTGATCTCTCAAACCCTGACTAAAAGCAGTGACATAAAAGGAGAACTGAAAAATTTCAGGACGTTATTTGTAGTGCCATTGTACTTTCAGAAGCCTGAAACACTTTTTTCACTGGCTGACAAACCAGGGAATATTGCTGATGAAATAGCTTGTTTTTAAGGAAGTTTCATGGGTTTCATTCCATCATGAAAAGAATATTCAGCTGTACTACAAAAAAGTGCATTGATAAATAAATAAAATGAAATGTGTATTTATGTTTTTAAAAAGGTAAATTAGATTAAAACCCCTCAAAGTATTACTATTACAGCACAAAAAAGAACAAAAGCTGCTCAAAAGAATCAGATATAGCCAATGAGTAGCTCCCAATTCAGACTCAGACAATTTTTGTATCACCCACCTCCCATGATTTCTCTTTTCATATCTATCTCTGTATAAACAAGCAGTTCTACAAGGGACAGAAGTAACAAGTCCCATTTATTCAGCCTTGTACTTTAATGTTAAATTGCCTGATGTCAAATGAGATGCAAATTTCAGGGCTGCAGTGCTCTTGCTCCATTTGGATTCTCCAATCTCTAGATAAAGCATGAGCTCAGACTGCCTTCCTCAAGGACCACTGTTTTTAAATTAGACAATTACGTAAAAGTCTGTAAAAATGACAATGTGCTTAAATTTCCATTTATGTATCAAATTTAACTGAAATTAGCCATCAGTCACAAACATTTGGGGGAGCATGTGAATATAGAAGCAATGATTACCAAAACTTGATTTTCTTAATAAATTAGGCCAGTGACATACTGTTAATGCTAACTACATCCCTATCAAAAAAGGAACGTTAAAACATTTTAAAATTTCTCACATAGAAAGTAAGATTTTAGTTCTCTTACCATCTTCATATAAATGCATGAGCTGTGCCACATAAGGCTGATCTGCATTCATCCCTTCTACTAAAATAAAGTCACCAAGCTGTATACAGGTTTCTGTTTTGCTGCTTTCTGATGTAATAAGGATCCCCCTATTAAGTGACAGACACAAGATTAAGAGAATTTCACAGTCTTCATAATTCACATATCATTAAACCTGATGTCCTGTCAACTTTACAGTTAGTTATGCCACTTCTTACAACTTAATTAGAAGCTGATTGGAAGCTTTCATATGTTGTCCAATTAGTTAAAACTTATTCACAGATTTGGTTAAATGTTTTTTTATACACTATACAGTTTATCATTCAAGAGCTTAATACTTTTGTTAAATACAGTGTCACAACAAAATGCTCAAAACCTTACTCATATTGTCACAGTTAACTTAAACGATGTCAGAAAGGTAAAGAAACATCTATTAAGTTTCCTTAGCAAAAGAGAACTAAATACTTACTTGTACTGGGAAGTCCTCAGCTTTCTGTCTGAAGCCAAGGGTTTTCCATACCAGGAGTAGATAAGTTTGCTTTGCTGCCTGGTGTTCATGATTCCCAAGGAAAAGCTAAAACAAATGAACAAATACTTTATGATTATTATTTAAAACAAAAAAAAAAAGGAAACATGGAAGATACATAGATATCAATTGATACATAGATATCAATACATATCAATTTTTTCGGCGTGCATTAAGAGCGCTGGTTAACACAAAGAAACCCACCTTCCCCAAAGCACCAGACACCCATCCCGAGGGATGAGGAAAAAAGGAAGATATTTAGTAGTGCCTTGTAATTCAATTCCTTTTCCATTCTCGCTCTCCCCGGCCCTCACCGCCATGGCGGGGCCGGCTGCCCGCCCTGGGGACACCGAGACCGTCACCGCGTTTCACTTTCGCTCAATTCTGGTTTCGTTTTGGTTTTTAATTTCTTTTTTTTTTTTTTCCTCCTAAGTAAGAATTTTCGTCTGGAAAGTCGGGGGAAAGCAACTCACAGCCCCCAGTGCCGTTCACCGCCCCCCAGCGCGGGCGGCACATGGCGCCTGAGGGACGGGCGGGACACATTGTGGAGACCGAGGGGCTCCGGCGGCACCGCGGAGCCACTGACCTTCCTCCATCCCTTCACACAGCCCCTGTCCGGCCCGGTCCCCTCACACAGCCCCTGACCGGCCCGATCCCCTCACACAGCCCCTGACCGGCCCGGTCCCCTCACACAGCCCCTGACCGGCCCGGTCCCCTCACACAGCCCCTGACCGGCCCGGTCCCCTCACACAGCCCCTGACCGGCCCGATCCCCTCACACAGCCCCTGTCCGGCCCGGTCCCCTCACACAGCCCCTGACCGGCCCGATCCCCTCACACAACGAGCGAGGCTGGAACAGACCACAGCGCTCTGCTCGCTCCCATCTCCCCGCTCCAGCAGGGTCGTCCCAGAGGACACCGCACAGCATCGCGTCCGGACCGTTCTGGGATATCTCCAGCGAGGGCGAGTGCCCGGGCTCCCCGGGCAGCCTGTCCCCGTGCGCGGTCACCACCCGCACCGGGAGCGCTTTGTCCCCCGAGCCCGCTCCCGGCCCCAGCTCACCGTGTCCCCTCAGCGCCGCGATGGAACTTCGCGCCAAAGCGCGAGCGGAGCCCCGCCCCCGGCAGCGCGCACGCGCGGGGCGGGCGGTGGCGGCGGCGGCTCCGCCCCGCAGGCGGAAGCGGAAGCGGAAAGCGGCGCGGCCCGCACGGGAGCGGGGCCCTCACGGGAGTGGGGCCGAGGGGGCTGAGCGGCCGCCGCCATGGCCAACCGTACGGTGAAGGACGCGCACAGCATCCACGGCACCAACCCGCAGTACCTGGTGGAGAAGATCATCCGCACGCGCATCTACGAGTCCAAATACTGGAAGGAGGAATGCTTCGGCCTCACGGGTATGGCGGGCGGGAGGCCGGGCCGGGCCGCGCCGGCACCGGGGGGAGCCCGCGCTGACGGCCCGGCCGGTCCGTCCCTCTCGCAGCCGAGCTGGTGGTGGACAAGGCCATGGAGCTGAAGTACGTGGGGGGCGTCTATGGAGGGAATATTAAACCCACGCCCTTCTTGTGCTTGACGCTGAAGATGCTGCAGATCCAGCCCGAGAAGGACATCATCGTGGAGTTCATAAAAAACGAAGACTTCAAGTAAGTTGTAGTGTGGTTTTTTTCTCCTTGTTGAGGTTGTTGTACCGAAGGGAAGTGCTCAAAGCAGCCAGGGCCTCAGTGCAGGGTTTAGCTCTCAGTGTGCCTTGATAAACCGGGCTTGCTCCAAACCAAGCTTTTCTTCTTGCTTTTAAGGCTGCTGTCCTTGTCACCTGGCCTGTTGGAAGGGCTCATCTTTGTGGCGTGTGCTCTCTGTGATAATAAAACTCTGCCTGAAGTGTTTGGAATGAGCTGCATTAAGGCATTCATGTTAATCTGCTTTTTCTTCAGTATTTTTTTTCATTTTTGTTGGTGATAATGTCCCCTTACACACATAATGTATGTAAAGTGTATCGTGGTTTTGGTAGTGTAGAGGAAGCAATGGAGCAAATATAAATGGTTGTGTATTCTGGCCATCTACTGATTTTCCTCAGAAACTTGTGGGAAAAAGATCTTTTTTGTCTGAACTGCTAAGGAAGCAGAGATCCATGGAAAGCTTTCCTTCCCAGGTATGTCCGAATGCTTGGAGCACTGTACATGAGACTGACAGGCACTGCCATCGACTGCTACAAGTACCTGGAGCCGCTGTACAACGACTATCGCAAAATTAAAAGTCAGAACAGGAATGGGGGTAAACACTCTTATGTCTATTTAGCAATATAAATCTTTAAAATTGTGGCATAACCTGTTGATATAAGTTGTCTGAAGTGTTTCACCTTTACTTTAGCCTCTAGTGTTCATTTTGTCTTTTAAATGCTACTTTTTACCTCCAGAATTTGAGCTGATGCACGTGGATGAATTTATTGATGAGCTACTCCATGAGGAGCGTGTCTGTGACATCATCCTGCCTCGACTGCAGGTTGGAAATGTAGATGGTTATGGAATTCCTGACTGCACCAAGTCCAGTAGCTGGATTGGCTGCTGGCTTGTTGTGTAAGCTGTGGTTGCCTTAGGTGTTTGTTCTTACTTGGGTTGTGTTGAATAAAAGTGCAATTCTTTCTAGAAACGCTATGTTCTGGAAGAAGCTGAGCAACTTGAGCCTCGTGTTAGTGCTCTGGAGGAAGACATGGATGATGTAGAATCTAGTGAGGAGGAGGAAGAAGAAGATGAAAAGGTTGGTGAACTGTTTGATGAACTGTATTGGAAACTAATAGTTGAAGCTGAATCCCTTTAGGACACTTCATAGTCTATGATAGATATTTGAGGGGAGCCTGCTGGCAACTCTTATCTCCCTTTATAGCGTATTTTTATATAAGTAGTTTGTGAGGACTTGGACCCTGAAGCAACTCTCAGGTTGCCATGTTTTCCTGTCTCTTGAATTCCACAAATCTGGGTCTGCTTTTTGTTCATCTTATTTAGACCAATTGATTTATATGCATATCTAATGGAGAGAACTAAAGGTGATGATGGAAGGTCCTGTGGCCATCAGTCAGTGCTGCTGGATTTCTTCAAAACCAACACTATGAGAGGTGGTTGTTTGATTTCCAGTTGGCAGTTTTGGGCAGCACCACTCACTCCTGCATAAGAATCACTTGGGGATGGGGAAGCTTGGCTGCCTGACTTTTGCAATTTATATTCATTGTTCAGAAATCTTTATTGATAGTATAAAACTGTCCGGTTTTCGGCTGTTTGGATGGCCTGGAAAGGCCCGGGGTGGCCTTGGGGCAGCCCGCGTTTCAAAGGAACAGAAGAGGCTTCAGTTCTTTTCTCGGTCTCGGTGTTTATTAATTGTTTATCTAAAAGATTTTCTCTCGGCCTGACAGAGCTCTGCTCAGCAGCCAGCCATGAGCACACTCCCTGCCCTCCGGACGGTCACCTATCTTTATACCCAAAGTTACGTGTACAATATTTATCATTTTTCCCCAATACCTTTCACCCTTATTGCCCAGTGCACTTTTAGTAATGACCAATCCCAAAGTGCCACCATCACCACAGAAGATGGAGGAGAAGAAGAAGAAGAAGAAGAAGAAGGACAGGACACGCCCCAATTCCTCCATCTTACTTCTCTAAACCCCCCTGTACAGAAATCCTAAACCCTGTGTCTCACTCTCTAACTAACTAATCCCTTCACCATTCACCCCGGTGAAACCCTCCTATCCTCATACAGGTGTCGTCTCCTGTGTAGGATCAAAGTCCAGCCACCAGACACTTCTGGCAACATTCCAGGACTCCCGAGCCCCCCAAGGGTGGTCTCGGTGACTCGGCACCTCAGTCCTGAGGTGCTGAGATCCCACATAAAACCTTGCTGAAACAGGACTTACAGACCCTCCTCCCCCTTGTTTACAGCTGGAACGGATCCCATCTCCTGACCACCGCAGAAGGGGCTACAGGGACCTGGACAAGCCGCGCAGGTCTCCGGTGGTGCGCTACCGGCGCAGCCGCAGCCGCTCCCCCAGGAGGTGAGGGGGCTCTTCCTTCTGCAGCGTTGTTACCTTTGTGCTGCACACAGCTGGAGCACAGCAGTGGAGGTGGCAGTTCAGCCAGAACTCTGACACCTCCCAGTTCCTTTAGCACTTTGTGAAGTGAGGAATTGCAGTGCACAGCCACTGTCAACCCCTCTGCCTGTTCCTCCAGTCATTCTCTAAATCTTGAACTTTCTGGCCGACTTAGCTGTATTTGACAATACAATGATGATGTTAAGGAGAATCAGGTGCTTTGTTTTCATGTAAGCCAGAGGCCACAGAGAAAATCCTATTAATCGCTCTTACTAAAACAGAAAAAGTTCATCACCAGACTCTGGCTCACTGCATGGTCCAGTCCTAAGCACTCATGGGAAGTAAAATCCCTGGTGGTGTTGCTGAAGATGTGGGAAATGAAACAGCTGCTCTGCTGATGATTTTCAGTGATTTTTTGCTTTTCTCTCCCAATTCCAGGCGCAGCCGCTCTCCAAAGAGAAGAAGGTACTCTTTAATTCTATTATTTAGGTGAGCAATGTGCATTTGTGGCACAGCTCTCTCAGAATCTGCCTTTCCCTCAGCCCATCACCGCGCCGGGAGCGGCATCGCAGCAAGAGCCCGAGACGGCACCGGAGCAGATCCCGGGAGAGGCGCCACAGATCCAGATCTAAATCTCCAGGTACTTCTGCCCCTTCAGAATCACTCTGGCAAGTCTTTATCAGCAGCACATCCACTGCAGGAAAAATCTGTGTCACCGTATCAAGATGGTAGCACAGGTGTTGATAAAACTGCTGCTCACATGAAAGCAGAGCTGGGGAACTCCTTTAATGGCTGCAAAATTGTCTTGAGTAAGTTTTCAGATCCGTGCCAGGAGGTTAATGTGAGCACCTGGTTAAAGCTAGGGTTGTTCTGGCAATGTCTGGCACACTTGGTCCCTAGAAGCAGATGGCATTAGCAAAACAACAAAGAATTCCAGTGGCAATGGAAATAACTATTGCCTTTTTATCCCACAGGGCATCACCGTAGTCACAGACACAGAAGTCATTCCAAATCACCTGAAAGGTAAAGGCTTAGCTTATTTCTGAAGTGCACTTTGGGAATTAAAGATAGGTTCTACAGTATTGGCTTTTTGTTTTTTTCTGTTTCAGATCTAAGAAAAGTCACAAAAAGAGTCGGCGAGGAAATGAATAAGAAACAAAACGCAGCCCGCTGTTCAAGGACCTTGAGCTGCAGTCTAATGCTGTCCTGTTTGCCCCACAGGACAGCTGACTCTCTACTGGCTGCTTTAGCAGTCCCTTTCTTTAATCATCTTTCTCATTTTGTTGTCTTGAATTTTTTTATTAAAGGTAAGCTAAGGACACTTTTTATGTAGTTAGTTACTCATCCTTGTGATAGAATTTGAAGGTTGTTTTTTTAATTGTTTTTCTTGAAGCCTGTAAAAACTTAAAGAAGAGCAATAAAAAAAGAAAGGTTTGTCTTTAAAGGCTCCTGGCTGTTTCCTTCATAGTAATTTGTTGAGATGTCCCCTGGTTGAAGCTGGAATCATTCTCTAATCAGGGCCTTGTTTTGTCACACTGTCCCTGCAGTCAGGTGCCAAAGGAAGTCTGTATTCAGTCACAAACACTGCAGGGATCCCAGTTCTGGCCTCTCAGAGCTCCAGTGCAGGAGAGGAAGCAAGGCTGTCACAACCCAGTGTGTTCACTAGAAGCTCACTTTTGACAGTGCTCTCCAACCTGTGGTCATCATTGGGTGCTTTGTAAAAATCTTCCTTCAGTGTAATCTGCTGCTTCTGGTGCTGCCATCACAGAGTTCAGAAGGTTAAAGCAGTACAAAGCACTCATTAATTCTTCTGGAGTAAGTTCAGTATATTTAAAGACAGTACACCACTACTTTGAGCACAGTTTGTGGCCTCCCTGTGACTGGGAACAGAATCTGACACCATGATGATGTTCAGCTCTACCTTCTCTGAGTCAAGTTAGTTCTTTTAATTTAGAATAATTAAACTCTTACTGAGGATATAATTCTCCTTCTACTACATTTAAAATCAGTTGTGTTAAGCCCTTGTGTACCTTGTCTTTATTCCTGGCCCTTCAGGTTTATCCCTGAACTCTGCATTTAGGGCTTCAGGATTCTCATACTGCCCTGGGAGTGCTGACAGCACAAATAAGTGTGCCTAGGGAATTTATGGAAAGCCCTCTTTAAAACTGCTTCCCAGTACAGCCTAATTTTTCCACGGTATTAGCAGATGATTTTGCAAAGCTGATAAACAGAAAAGCAGGTGTGCTCCTCCTTCAAGGATAACACAGGGGCTGTCAACAGCACATGCAACAACACCAGCATGGAAAAAAGCAGGTCTGGTGCTTGTATCACTTATTAAAACTGCTCATCTTTCCAAGATCTCCACATTAAAGCCATTTCTATTATTCCTGTTAAAGCAAGCATGCATACAAATAGAAAAGAGGAAAAAATCTTATGTCCTTTTTTTGCTGTTTTATTTTTCTTTTTAAAAAGTTTTTTTGGCACTACATAGTTCTGTAAAGAATAGAAGTGACAAATTTTTAAACACATGAAATCCCCTTCTAATTTTATTTTTTTTTAGAACAATATATATAAAGTCTGAAGCAACCAAAGTATGAATACAGCTAATAGAAAATAAAGAACTTAATTTTAAAAATTCTCTCTCTTTACAGTTTATCAAGATAAAACAAAACACAATTCCCCTTAAAAATAGGGTAATAAAATAGATGAAATTTGTATCACTCAGTTTTGTGATACTAGTAAAAACTATAGTTCATATCTATGTACAAATGATACAGTTTAAAAACAGTCTTAAATAATCTTGTATCTAAACATGTTGCATTAAGATTTTAAATCAGAACCTGAATTTCTTCCTCCCCTCCCCCCACCCACCCACAATCCCATCCAATTTCACTTTTTCTGTTGAATGTAATTCAGATTCAAGTGTGGGTGTCCTTGAGACAGAAGTGAGAACCGCTGGTTATTCTGCATCAGTGGACCAGCTAAAAGAAAATGGATTACAATTACTTCAGCAAATCACATATTTAACAGTGCTTGGCTATATTCAGTGTACTAATCTAACTTCGAAATAAAGCCATTTACTAGACTGACAAAAATGCTATCTGTACACCTAACCCATTTAATGGGACAGGGTAGAATTACTTTAATCCTATCTCCAAAATTCCCTAACAATCACAAACACATTATTTTGTTGCATTACTTCAGTTATTTAACAAAAACAATTTCAGGATTTTAAGTAAATTCAGTTTTCACTTGGAAACCCTGTTGGAGCCAATAGATTAGATTTTGAAAAAGGATTTGGTGGCCATATCTCTCATTTTACACCAGGTGACCCCCAGCAGCATGGAAGCTGCACATCCTCCAAGTCAAATTTGAGCACTGTTTCTCTGGTAGTGGAGGTCTTTTTCCTACAGCCTTTCCCCATCCTGCCAGATGCTGAACACCTTCACATTTCATAAACATCAGAGCTGAAATCAAGTCAGTCTTTTCCACTTCCCTGGTGAACTGAGCCTGACCTAACTCTGCAGTCAGTGCTGCTCTGACTGTGGATGGGCGGGACTGAACCTCCAGAAACCCCTTCCAACCTCAATTATTCTATGGTCTTGCACTTGCAAGTTTTTATCTATGTAAGTCACTCCACAAAGCAAGGTACAAAAGCCAAATAAAATGAATTACAACAAAAATTTCTTCATATTCTGAACACGCTCATGGGCCAATCATCTTAACCTCTACTGAAGCAGAGGCAGCTCCAGCTGAGCCAGCAGCAGCAAAGAGAAAGAGGCTGGAAGTGCAACAGGCTGCACACAGGCTCAGATTTCAGAATTCTATTTTAACCCTTCCCTCCCACAAAGATTTTCACTCATCCACAGAGGAAGCTGAAGTGCTGATTTGACTCTGGGATTCATTAATGTTTCCAGGGATTTCCATGATTGCTTGGCTCTTAAAGCCTTTGAGACAGTACAGAGACATGGAGCACGAGCTGTTGATGCACAGAGTGGTTCTGGTACCTTGAGGGTAGAAAGGTTTGTTCGGTGGGTAGCTGGCATTTCCCTGCTGCATGTAGTTCTGAGGCATATTGTAAGGCCACGCTCCTCGGAGGAGAGGAAAATGGGTGGGGGTCCCATGGTCCCAAGGGACAGAAGGAGGGTTCATTTTACCAAACTGTCCTTGGAAACCCTGATCTAGTTTTCAATTGAAAGGGAAAAGCACATTGCAAGTTGAAATAATTAAACAGTAAGTCACAAATACAATTTACATCTTAAATAACAGTTTGCAGGGGACTTAATGTGATCAGTCTGATGTGCTACTTTTTTTTTTAATTTAATATACATCAGTAAATATTATCACTTTAATAACTTCATTATTCACTATAATAGAATTATTGGGAAGAGAGAGGATGAATCAACATTAAAATCAAGAGCTATGATTTCACTATTTTTATGACTTTTTCATGGTGAAAAATACAAGATCTGAACAATGTTCAGAACTACTGTCTGATCCCACACAAATATCCACTATCACTGACAGAGCTGTGAGAGGAAAACTATTATCCTACTGCAAGAAATAACTCAGATTTACACTGGAATTCCACTAATACTTACATGCTTAAGAAACTTGCTATCTAGATCATGGGACTGACTTAAAAAATTATTTTTAGAGAGAAAAATATAAACTTTGGAAATAAATATACAAATTGTAAAGCTATTCCATTTACAATTCTGATATCACTGCAACATTAGGGATGAGAAATCAAGCATCCAAGGAGGCAGGATCCACAATTTGAGGTACAGCTTTTGAGTATGCATGAAAAAGAGCTGTCTTGATACTTCTAATGATCCTACTTCTAATCAGCTGTCTACTGAAAAGAAAATTTAAGTTGCTCCTTTCAAGTCAAAGTTATGTGAGCCAGGACAAAGTTTCCTCAAACTTACTGTTGTCAAATTGTCCTGAGGAGGTCTGAAACCATGCTTCAAACAGCCAGGAGACAGCTCATCTCTAATGTGCATTCACCTTAATGGCATCTAAGCCAAAAAGGAAAACTGATTCCATTTCAAAGAAGAAAATTACTATGATTGGGAACTAGGAAAAGGGGTGTCATGAGGTTGGAAATTGATGGAAGATGAGGGATGGAAAAAAATACTGTGACTGATAGCACACAGAGAAGGAATTAGAATTTATGGAGCTTGTCTGAAAGAAGGCAGCTACCTTAGTAAGGACATGGGGATTGGAGGGAGCTGCTTAAAGGAAAGGCAAAGCTGGAGAAGGGGAGAGATGAGAAGATCCAAAATGGAGAGGTAGGGACAGAGCACACTGGAGACACAGAAAACACACGGGTAGAAGTTCCTGTACCCTTTAAAATATATTCCCCACAAAGCTTTAAACAGAAAATCATGTATCTCCAGCCCCTTATGTTTGACGCCCATTGGTGAATTATTCCTCATCCAAAACAGTAGATTCAGCTAAAAATCTACTGTTACTGACAATCACATTATTAGTGCAGAGAAAGGCTGGGCAGGGGATTAAGAATTCCCATCTTAGGATGAACAACTGCACCAGTACATTATATTATGCATTTATTTTTTTAAACAGGAGGACTTACACACTCAGAATAAATCAGAAGACCACCACCATGATTAATGATGTAAAAGTTAACAGTTAAAATTTAGAGGCTGCCACAGTTCATGTGGCAGAGAAAACAGAAAGGCCTTTAATCATTATATACTGCTTTTTCTCAGCCTCAAACATAACAATGTTTGCTGTGAGGCAAGAGGCTGTTGCCCACTTGTCACATGAAAATGCAATGTCAGGAATCAACATCAAGATTATGGAAGTTAAGCGAGGCAGGACAAGCCACAGGAAAAAACAGAATAGGTAAGATCATTATTATATTGTACTAAAGGTGAGGAGACAATATTCAACTTGCACAACTGAAATTCTGCCAGTATCTAAGTTCATGATTGCAACCTCAGCATTTATCTAATATATTATTCAACAATGTGTTGATCTTAGAGGTCTTTTCCAACTTTAATGTTTCCATGATTGTCTAAGGAATCCATTATTTGCCAGCACATTCACAGAAATGTGAGTGATTCAAACAATGATGAGGAGGTTTCTCAGTTGAATGCAGGATTTCTCATTGTTGCACAGCCATTAATGGCAGACAGGACCAATGCCTAAAAGTTAGGGTGATCAATTCTCATTTTTTTTCCTATGAAAATGTTAAGACAGGTGAAAGTCATGATTTGGTTTCTTAAGCATCGTATTTTTATCAAACAATCTCAAAGAGTTATCTGTTCCTGTAACATTTAACACTTGTACACAAAGTGTGAGAGGTTTGATACAACAGAGAAGAGTTACCTGAATTCCCCACAGTGCCATTGTTCACCAGTGAGTTTGGAGTCACAGGATTGTGCCAGTGTCCCTCATGAGAAGTGCTGGGGATTCCCATGGGCCTGGCAGCAGGCTGTGCAAAGATGATACTGGGATCATTCAAGCTTACACTGCTCTGGTTATTTGTGGTGCTGCTGCTGCCAGATCTCATAGAAAATGGAACATTTGTAGAATGAGGAGGGTTACCCGGTGCAGAGTGAATAACAGGCCCATGAATAGGCCAAGAAGTGTTGGGAAGCTGAATTTGGTGGTGATGGTGCATCTGAAGTAGTCCCAGGTTATGCAAGGTGGAATACTGACCTGGGGGAGATTGGGGAAAGTTAAACAAAGGCAGCTGGACCTGATGGGCTGGCTGTGCACCCTGCTGTGGCTGAGGAACGTGCTTAGACTGGGATATTGATTGTGGCTGAGTCTGGTTAATGGAGGCTGGCTGAGAGGAATTCTGTGGGAATTGCTGAGGTTGTGGAGAGTAAGATGACTGATGCGAATCAGACTGGAGGAAAAAAAAAAGTTATGTATTTCTGATTAGTTCACTGGCTATTTAATGGTGTTTTCTTTAATAAGCACCCACTGTATTAGACCATTTATGAACCAGCAAAGCAGTCCCCAGCAACACCCCAAGCACTGCACCCAAGTTCCTGTTGGCTTCAGTAAGTGCAGTTCAACTGACACTGACTTTCACCAACAGAGAATTTGGTCTGTTAATGTGGCACATCTCACCATCAGAAACACCATTCTGAGTGAATATTAGTCCCAAGCTCTTCATTAGACTCCTCACACACTTGTTCCTGATCTTTAATCAGCATCTTTCCTCCCCTACTTATGTACAGCCCAGTATCTCATTAACTAATTGCCTTACTTCTAAATAGAGTGGTTCTTATTACTGCACAGTTTTTTAAGTAATTCCAAAGTAAGCTCCTAACATTTCTTTCATTTTTAAAAATCTGTTAAACAAGAAATGCAAATTCCAAAAACCCAGTTTTAACCTTCATATCCTGGTGTTAGGCCATGGCTAAAGGCACAGTAATAGCAATTATTACAGCCTTTGCAGAGCTCTTCCAAAGCTTTCCCTTTCACCAGCAACAAACACAGGCATGAGGCTATTTTATCTGTTTGGAATTGCAACTGAACAAGAAGCACTTCAAGAAATTGAGTGGTTGGGAAAAGAGTCACTCAGTTTATGTGCCAACACAATGCCAGTATCTGGATTCCCCAGTCTGGTTTTAAGCACTGAGACAAGATGCTGATGGAATAGGTGTCTCCAGAGACATTCAAATGAGACAGGTACCTAAAGCAGAGAGGAGAACCCAAATCTCAGATCTCATTTTCCCCCTGAGACTGACTCCTCTCTCCACAGACTGCAGCAGCCAGCCAAGCTCCAAGGGCCTCAGCTGCTGTTGAACACCTGGAGTTAAAGGTCTCTGCAGTCACTATCCCTGACTGCTCACTGTCCATTTCAACTGGCAGTCACTTGTCTCCAATAACAGAGGTGTCTGCAGGACTGCCCATGCCCATGCTGTGGCTCTGTGCCTGAGCAAAAGCTGGAGCCCAGAGGCTGGGATTGCTCCCTGCTGCTATTCCAACTGTGCCTGTATGAGCACCTCCTATACCTTTCTATCAAACCAGGAAGAGAAGGTAAAATCTGGGATTTGAAAGATGATCACTGGTTTAACAGTTTAAATGTTATAAAAATAAAGCACATGTATTCAAACATTCCTGCAAATATTAACCCACCACAAGCATGCAGTGAATGTGCCAGCAGCAGGACAGCAGGCATAATACACTCCAGCCTCTTGATCTGCTTCCCACTCTCTCCCTCTTACTCCATCAATATTCCCCCTTCTCATTCTTCTCCACCAATTCCTGGACAGAATATATTCACCAAGAAATCCTGGCCAAATGACAACCATGCACCACACACAGAGTCCATGACATCCAGGTGACACAAGAATGAGCATGTGATGTGTCTGCCTCTGAGTGCACCCACACATCCAGCTTCAATTCCTCAGGCAGAAATATAAGGCTCCTAAAAAATATACTCCTGTGCCATGTTCAGCCCTTCACTTGGATTAGGCTGCAGTCCCTCTTTAGCAGCACACTGTAAGTCATAAAATCTCCATTACTGGAGCCAGCATTCCAATAAATGCTTGCTGATCAGTTAGCAAAGTAGCAAACTGAACAAAGAGCATTAGTGATCAGCAGCCTTGATTACTATATTTACTTACTTGCCAGCCTCATTAGCAGGCACATACTTCTCAGACTAACAGCTTAAAATAAATTAATTTCTGCTGTACTGTCTGCTCCAAAAATATTAAATGCCAGCAGTTGTATTTGCACAAATACCCTCTGCTCCCCATCTCCACTCAGAAGATTAAACATATTTTATGTAGCTCTATGGAGACTTGAAAAAATTCTAGCACAAAACTGTCCAACATTTCCCTATTGTTCTGCTTGTGCTTCTAGTGTGCTCTGGCAGACTTTTCATTGAGTATGACTCAATGTGTCTGTACATGACAGTCCCTTAAGACAGATGTCTCAAACCACAAAAAGTCACAGTTGTCACTAACCTAAGTCTCCAGCATGTTAACAATGAGCTATGCTTTATCTCCCTTAGTAACTCCAGAACATTGCCAGAATAATGAGAATTTGAAAGGCATCCTAGCTTAATCTGCCCTTTCAAAATCACAAGGTTATCTCATCTCAAACTTCACTATGAGATTTCCATACTGAAAAACCATAAATGCTCCCCAAGACACAGTGCATCATAAATCAAAGTTTCATTAACTGGCACAGTGCAACGTTGTCATTACCAAGTTGACAAAAACCCTGCAACCTGTTCCCAGCATGGCAGCTTTGCTGCAGCTCTGCTCCCTGCAGTTCCCCCAGCACTTACACATTCTGATGACTGCCTGGTGCGCAGGGGTCGCTCCACCTGCTGCTGGCCCACAGCCACCAGCTGGGAATTCACCATGCTCCGCACCAGCTGCGTGCCTGGTCGGGGAACACAAGTGTTAATAAACCCACAGGCTGACAGAATAATGAGCACAACTGGGAGTCAGCAATACCTGAACTCTCATGTGACACAGAGGAGGTAAAGCACTTTCACCTCTCCTTTAAGTGGAAACTTTCCCCTCTACTGGCAGCAGACACTTTAATAGGTATGGGAGCTAAACACAAAGTCTATTTTTGAGTAAAATAAAGTCTAGCAGGAACAAGGCTCACATTACCACCAGGCTGGAGCTCTGGTTTATATAGGTTTCCATATTACTGCTGTAAGCAGTGCATTTTAAATAGCAATAGTGACAGCAGAAACTTCCGGGCAAAGAAAGTAAACTAAAAAAATGACTAAAGGATAACAGAACACAGAAGCATGGTTCTTCTGAAGTTCACTTATGAATGCTTCCTCTACTTTTTCAGAGGCATCCAAGGGCCTAATTTGAAAGAGTTTAAGTACTATCAGTAATTTGAAAGTTGGATTTAGCCTAATTCACCTGTATGCTTTTTTTGAAATGCTACTGAAGGAACACCGATTTTTGCTGAAAGTACATTTACTTACCTCTCACAGATGATGGAGGGTTAGCTAACATTTGAGAAACATTTGGAAGAGGAAATGCATTCAATTATTATTATTATTACTATTGTTACTATTATTACTATTACTACTTTGAAATGCTCCACTTGTGAGTGGAAGACAAATAATGCAATGCAATACTCTGAAGTACACTGTATTTTACTGCTGAGTACATTTTTACCACCCATGCAAAGACTGTACTTCAGGAGATATTACTCCCTTGCAGAAAAGTAACACAGACTACAAGCTGTATTTTCAGTGACTGAAACATTACTTGCAGGATTAGTTTTTGAAGATAATTATCAAGTCTGTACAGAAACTTAAAGAAAAGGGATCTCAGAGCTTTCAAATTATCCTAAGACATAAACTAACTTACCTGGCACACTATTATTTCTCTGACGGGTTTGTTTGAATTCAGGACAATCTCTCCTAACATGACCCACATCCCCACAGATGAAACACCTTTTCTCTCTTGTTTCTCTGTCATCTTCTTTCACCTCTTTTTCATCATCTTTCTCATTCTCCTTTTTCTTCAACCTGAACAATAATTTTTATTAGCAACATCACAAAACCACACACAAACACACAATCTCTGTAGAGCTGTTGTGCTGGGAATGGTTACATAACCAACAGCTGTACCAGAATACAAATATCTCAGGAATTCCAAAAACACTTTCAGATTCTGGGCTGGTTAACAGCCTGTGTACACTTAATGAAGTTAGAAGCTCCCCAGGCTTGTCCAAAAGCTGTCTGACTGTGTTAGGGCAGAACTAAGCCTGCAGTTAAGGTTGCAGTTCCCACTGAGGTTGCAGCAATCCCACTGCAGTCAGAATATACCCAAAACAAGTGAGCTGCACCTCCTTCATCCAATCTCCCCCTCACTGACAGGGCACATTTCTCTGTCACTGAGCCCAGATAGGATGTGCAAGCAAGCACTGAGGCTCTTTCAAACACTCAGTTCTAAACCAGCAGGAGAACTAGTGATCAGGAATCAAGACAAGAAGGTCTTTTTCCACAAGGCATCTGCAGGATTGTTAAATAATAATAAAATTATTATGTGAGCTGTATATACAGTCTGAGAGAGATTCTGTGTGACTGTGCTGTAGCAGCAGTTTGTGTGAAGAGCAGATCACAACTTTTCCTAAAGCAAATATGGGGAAAGAGGTGATGGAATTCCATGTGCTTGTAGTACACAGAGCATCTGAAAGAAACAGTCCACCTGTGACCACAGGGTTCCAGTGCACTTTCATGTATCTTGAACTCTGCTGACTGAACAAAAGGCTGTAAATAAGGATTTTGTAGCAGGAAAAGACCAAGAAGCCTTTGAAGAATTATGGAGCACACAACTGAACATAAGGAGCAAATAAAAGAGCCCAGATTAATTTGCATTCTAAGGGCTTCAACAGGTTTTAGAAGGAGTCAAGACAACCTAAGGCTGAGTGGGGCATTAAATAGCCAAAGCTGTAAAAAGTGAGGAGTGCACATTTTCTGTCAATTCCTACTAAACTCTCTTGGAAACGCTGACCTGCATGTACCAAGACCTCCTTTTGCAGGAGTCCTGCACCCAAAATTCCTAAGTGAAATCAATGTACAAGTACAGGATCACCAAGTGATATGGTGATTCTGTAACATCATGGCACTAATATGATGTTACAGAAATGCACCTCACCTATGTACAATTTACTAATCCTAGAGTTTAATAAATGAACTTTGACCTGCCTTGCAGATGGACAATATCAGATTTATGGAACCATTCAAATTCAACTGTCCTCTGAAGATGATCACTACAGGAAATCCTTTTTAACACATGATAAATTTTGCAGCCAGGTAATATGTTCTCCATCTGAATGTTTACACTACAAAAAAGATATTTTAGTGATCCAAGTTTTAAGTAAAGCTTAACTACATATTAACACACCACAGAGCGATGATTTTACTCTGTGTACCTCCATAAACACTTCAGATTTAAAGAGGTGATCAGAAACTGTTTTAAAAAAAGAAAAAATAAGATGGGAAGTTGAGAATCAGATAGGAAGCTTTGATTTTCTCTGCAATTTAGCAATTTTTCATTTCCATTAAATCTTCAAATATGCAAATCCCTCATGATTTAATCTCAAAGATTTCACAATAGCTTTGGGTATTACTTACCTCCTCCTCTTTGGACAGTCTTTCATGTAGTGACCAATTTTTCCACAGACACGACAACATCTGTCATTGGGTGCCAATTCCCCATCTGTCAATACTTTTGAGTCAAAAAAGTATTCCTATCAAAACACATCAGACAGATAAAATCCATAAACCATTCACTTACAATATAAACCATTCATTTACAAGACTGAAGAATGAAAGTCAAACTGTCAGCTTTCTTTTCTTATTGCTCCCTGAGTGTTACTGCTTCTGAGGTTATATCTTCCCCTAGACAATGGCAGCTTTCTCAGAGATATGGAGCAGTTTGGGCTGAAAAGGGCTATTTGGTCTTAGGGACAGAGGCTGAATTTGCAGAACAGCTTAGCCAGGCTCCAGCCTGCTGCCCACCTTTCACCTCCCCAAAGGCTTTTCAGAGCACCATTTTTCAGCATATGATCTATTTTGGTACCTGAGTCACTGCCTGTGTGCTTTCCAAAGCAGCCAATGTCCCTTCCCAGATGACAGGATTGATCCCTTTGGACAGAACTCAGCTCAGGTGGGAAACAGATGGAGCATCTGCACACTGACCTGCATCACTCCCCTCCCTGGGATTTGCTCAGGACAGCTGCAGTTCTGATGTGTGTCAGCACAAAGGCCCAGCTTACAGCCTCTGAGCAACAAATATTGTCAAAGTACTGAAACTGAGGTACAAACTCAGAAAAAACCCACAGATAAAGGAAGCAAATGGAAAAGAGAAGATAGGGAAGGATGAAGGGAATGAAAAGCTTTCAAAAGATTTTGAAGATCCTTTAGAAACTCAAGTTCTGTTAAAAGCCACTGGGAGAACAGTCCTGCAAATTGTTTTAGAAAATGCCTTTCTAAGTTGATCTTTAAAATACTAATTACAGTATTTTATTTGTTCATATTAAAAAAAAATAGTTGTCTCTACACATCAATGACTGGACTAATTATCTTTAGAATCTTTAAAATACTAATTACAGTAAAATACTTTAAAATACTAATTACAGTAAAATACTTTAAAATACTAATTACAGTATTTTATTTGTTCATATTAAAAAAAATAGTTGTCTCTACACATCAATGACTGGACCCTCTAGCACAGAGCAGTACTTTCACCAAAATGACATTGCATGAACACATTCCTAACCCTGACTCACGACACAAATTTTAGAGGTCAACTTGTCAAAAAAAAAAAAATCAATCATCATCCTTTTCCTTGTTTAAGCAGCAATCCTTACTATCTCCACCAAGTGGAAAACTAAAGAGAATGGAACTCTTGGATCTGTTTTCTTTATCTACAAGAAGAGCCACTAAGGTTCCTAGAGGCGTTTCTGGGTTTTACAGCCAAATTTGCAGTTTTCTGCAATACTTTAACATCATACAGTGGGAGGTTTTATAAAAAACAAAACATAAATTAAGCTTACTTTCCCCAAACCAGCCAGTAATAGCCATTGCCCATCCAACTACTTTCTTTTATATTCCAGGAGCCAAATGCTAAGCTATAAATTTCATGCAGACAAGGTATAATTACACATATTGTGCATACCAAATGGATAAACATATACAAGAGATTTGCATCAATTCAATGGACAAAGAAAATGAAAAAACATACTAAAAATCCAGAGAACTTACAGCTTCTCTTCCAACAGCTGGGTAGAATGGGGTACCAAATAACTTTCTCCCATTGATAAATGCCTTCATTATGAAATTGGTCACTATTGGAGAAAGACAAAGTTATTGGATAAAAACAGAAAAGGCACAACTCACTGAATATTCATTATTAGCAGACATTAATAGCTTACTTTTCCTAGACACTCCAGCACCCAGATTATGATTCAAGTCAAAAGGATCTGCAAAAAGAAGGGAGAAAAAAAATCAGAGCTGGAACAGCATCTGGGGCTGCTGCAACAGAATTTTTCATTTTAATGCAGAGAATTCCATTTTAAATGCATTCACAGAGCAGATGATAGCAAAGCAATGCTGAAAGTTTTAAAATTGTTAGGTTAATCAACCATAATAACAGTAAGAAGAACAATTCACTGACACGTAGTAGAAGTTATCAATTTTGTGAGCTGCAGGACTTGCAAGCAATGCTTCTTTTTGAAACAGTGACTGTGGTTTCCTCACATAAAGATCCTCTCAAGCAACAGAGTTTCCTACTCCTGATGAATGGAGACTCAATTCAGCAGGAGTACCTTCAATGGCAATACACTTGGAGGTCCACTGCTTCTCAAAGGTGGTCAACAGCTTCTTCTGCCGGATGCTGATCACGTATTCCTTGAAGTCAAACTCCTCCGTGTAGAACCTCAGCAGCCCCAGCCAGAGCTCCCCAAGAGACTCAGTGTTCTTCCCCAGGGAAGGGAGACGCTTCTTCTGCATGCAGGGCAAGAAATTTATTCAGCTACAGAATTTATTCAGCTACAGCTGTTCAGAAATTTACTGCAGCACTGCTTCTCCTCAAACATCTCTCTAATTACAAGTTCGTTTACTACGAATGGTATTAAACCAAATGGTTTCTTTTGGTTAAAGTAAGGTTAAATCATTACAGTTAAGACTAAACCTGGATTATTTTTAAAAGTAACAAGTATTTTTCCTGATTTATGTTATTTAGAAATTATTTAAAATAAACCAAGCAAAAGTAGAAATTCCTTTTAGCAAAACAGGACTCAGTTGGGAAGCTGCAATATTATGGATATGGAAATTTAATTAAACAATAAAATTATTACTTTTCCTGAAAAGCAAGGTTTAAATTTTAGTTAGTCTTCTGGATTTAAAATATTACCAATTCTTCCATGTCATCAAAGAAAAAGGCATTCCATCCATCCACCATTCTTTGTGGAATCTGTTTGCCATCAAATATCTGCCAGAATAGAGAATGACAGTTACTGCTCTAATTCAAAGTTGCTGTAAAATACTTGCAGTTCTTTTGGTAAAAAAATCATATAAAAATATAAATACTTTAATTTTAACAACTACTTCTTATACAGACAGAATTTCCCATTGGTAAAAAGTCTGAAAGACTTTTTGCATTGTTGCTGTACCTCTCAAAATATTTGGATGTTTCATTTTTACTTGTTCCTTGCAACTAAGAAAACATGACTGAATTATCTTGTCAAGATTCCAACATCTCTCTAGTCCACAGATTCTCTAAGGAGACTTTATGGGACTTCTATTACATTTTGACTTTAGCACAGCCAAGAGGAAATTCCACTGTTATTTAAATGCACTCTCGGGGTAGCAGTAAAATAAAAACCCCCAACCACTACTAAAGTATCAGATACTAAAGATCAGCAAGAAAGTCTCAACTGCAATGCTTAAGCCAATTTCCCTCTTGCACAAAGAAACCAAAAGAGGCAGAAAGGGATAATTTTCAGAGGTACTTGGGAGTTCCAGAGTGTATCCAGGAAGAGGCAGAATAGCTGAATAATTATATTCTCCCCACCCATACCACGGGGGTGCAGAACATTGTTTTCCTAGTAAAATCTCCTGGTACCTATGAAATATTTCTTTAAATTATCTTATTTTACCCTCATCAAATAATAAAATAAACTTCTTCTCTTACAGATAAAGTGTTGAGCAATAAATAATGCTTCTGACAATAACTGGTTGAAGAACTGGACTCACATTTCAAGAGCATCTGGTGCAGTCTCGTAATTACAATTCCCTTCTCTCCATACCACCTGCCAATTTTTTTCTATCCTGTTCAGCATATAAATATCACCATAAGACCAAAATCCCAAAGTAAATGTAATAGCAGAACTTAGGCACAACAGACTCCCAGGTCTGATCTAATTTTCTTGGTCAGTTTTACCTACTAAAACCAAGAGGGAGTTAAGAACCTGCTGATTAGAAGGGCCCCATATTTCATTTATCCCCTCTGATCCTAAAATCCCAGACTTCTCATATTTGGCTTGAAGAAAAAGTGCATCTATTTTCATAACCTCATTTTCTGAACCTACCTCCTGAAGAACTGGAATAACTGGTGGATTTCTCTGCTGCAGAAAGTACAAAACCATAAGAATATAGGCATACGAAGACAGACTACCACGGGATGCATCACCAATATCGCAGCGCTGAAAAAATACATTTTAAACAAAATGCTGAATATACATTTCACTGTTCAAGACTAACAACTGTGTCAGAGAGCAAACAGAAACCCCATAAGTAACAGCAAATTCATTCACCTCATAATTAAAAATTGTTTTATGAAGCCTGAAAAATAAATACACCCAAGAGTCAACTGCCATCTGGCAAATCCATAGCATAATTTGTCTAACATAAAAACAGAAAAGCTTTTCATAGCCAAAATACTTTAAAAAAAAATTTATAATGTGCCAAACTGAAAAAAAACCCCAAATCTAGACTCCCAAAACATAAATCCCAGGTTTCAATACCATGAAATTTAATTTTCCTTAGAAACAGCTCTTGCAGCATGAGTTATGATTCCTTATTACTTTGGTTCCCCATCCCTTTAAAAAAATAGTTCATTAACAGCAAATATTTCCAGGTTGCACTGGCAGTGCAGGCCACATGTGGCATTTTGCTAGCAAACACACACATACCTAATTAAAGCACGGTGCAGCCTGCACAACACAGCACAAAACAAACACCCCTGACCAAGCCAGGGAGTTGGAGCCAGATGAGCTCAAGGTCCCTTCCAACCCAAGCCTTTCTGTGACTTTGATCAGTGAATCACCTCACTATGCTTCAGTATCTCATTACAGTACAACCTTTCCACAGCACCTGCTTCTAAGCTATCCTGTGTTTCCTATGTGTGTCATATCAAACAAGGCATTTTTAACCTCCTAGGGCTGGAAAAACCAGGGATTCGTAAATTACTTTCACATTAGCAGCAGCAGTGACAGCTGTTCCTGGGTTTTCTGCCAATGCAAACAGAGCAGGAGGCATTTTGCTTAAAAACAGAGTATTTGTATAGCTACAAAGACACTTCCATACATTTACATTCAGGAGTGTATATCCCACAACTTGCATATTTCTTCTTTGCAGTAGTATGTTTAGAACATGCACAATAGAATGCAATGCTACCAAAAAATGTAAGATTCATTATTATCAATACAAGGCATTTTTAATTTGGACACAGAAGAGATGTGGCAATATTGTGCACTACTGTGACCACATCAAGAAAAAAATCATTGCTAGTCTCAGTGACAGTATAATGAACGTGTCCATTCCATTCTGGCACAAAGTTATTTTATTCATCTTGATGTATTTTATTACATGAACATCTGGTAGCATGATTCACCATCTCTATAAGCCATTTTTTATTTGCCCCAGTTCCACTAAGCTTTCTTTGGATATGCTGTATTTAATACTGCAACTTGAATAAAAAGCAATGCCACGTTTCAATTACCAAAGGCTGTATAATACAAAATTTTGACAGAATATCATAACAAAAGATGCAGGAGATCTGAAATTTCCAAACTCCTCAAGTCAAGTAAGTATATGTCCTAGGCACATTGAGACTCAGGCATTCATTCATCACCCCATACCTACCTATTCCTGACTTTTATACTAATTCAAACAAGGCAAGTGTGCCAGAAGAAAGCAGCAGTAATCTCTGGGCTGGCCACAGATATGAAATCTTGGGAAACTCATGCACATCCACATGCCCCTACATCTTACAGTTACCAATTTTTCCAGTTTTGCTTGGGGTTTGGGTGGGATTTTTGTTTGTTATAATTGAAGCTGGTTTGAAATGGAAGAAAAAAAGGGAAGTTTTCCTCTCATCAGCTTTCTCTTACACAGAAATCTTCCAACAGATAGCAGAAGGTACCAGGATTTGATTTTGACACACACAGTCTGATGGAGCACAGTAAGCTTAGGAAAGTGCACTTCATATCAACAGCATTCTACTGTCTCCATTCCAGTTGGTATTGGCAAAAAGCAAACTCAGTGGCTGCAGCAGAAAACAGTGTATTGTACAAATAATACCTTCTTTTTATATTACCTTTGCAAAAACTTTCATTGTGTAGCCCAGATATTGCACCCTAGGATCAATAGCTGCGTAGGTAGCCAGCATCCTTGTGTTATGCTGTGCCTGGAAAAATGGAAAAAAAAAATTAAACTGCTGTCAGGGTGAGCCAATTATGTAAGAAATTGTGCAATTTCACAGTGTCAGGTGAAAGCTGGAGTGAGCTGTATTATTCCTGATGGCACACAGGCCATCATGGTGGATATGAACAAGATTTCCTGTGCTGTACCCTGCTCTGCCATCAGGTCACACACAGCTACCTGGGTCAGGCTGAGGGTGTGGGCCACTGAATGTAAATAATGTAGAAGAAAAACACAAACACTCAAAAGCATTTCCATTCTGGTTTCAAAATTATTCCCTCAAATGGTTATTTGGTATGATAGAAAGAATGAAAAGCTTTCTTTGAACACAAAAGGACACAAGCAGATGCTCACCAGTGTATTGTACAAACTGATATCTCCTTCCAAGCCACTCCGCCTGTGCTCAAACTTTACTATAGGCACTTTGGCTGTAGTTATAGGCAAGATGTTCCTCAAACCTGGGGAAGCAACACTTTAGTACATAAAACATTTCCATTAACAACATTTATAGAAAATCTAACTTCAAAACAAATAATAATTTAAAGCACCTACCTGGATGCTTCTTAAGAACTTTTGCCAAACCTTCTATTATTTCTTTACAGTTTAATTTCTAGGAAAAACAAAGATCACAGCTTCAGATGTTAAAACATGGATCCTATTCCAACAAACACATTTACAATCACATATATTTCATAGATGAAAAGTCTATGTACCAATCATTTTTGAAATGTCAAAAAAGGAGCAAGCATTAAGCCAGCACATGAATTTACACAAACTCACATGCTCTTGGTGGACATTTATATCACACTGTGTGTCCATAAGGCATTAAAAGTAAAATAGGCTGGATCTTGCTTCAGCTGTGCAGAGTGCAACAAGCAAATCCTACCTTTCCTGTGTACAGAAATCTTAACTGAATTAAAAAACCTTACAGAATCTTTGAATGTAAAATAGCAGATTTTATCCATTTCAAAACTCTTACCTCTGCATTTTCATGACCTTCCAATGTCATGCAGATATCTAGATCACTGTCCCGAAACCCAAATCCATTTTTTGAGGAGCCAAATAAGCAAAGCCTAGCTTTGTCTGATCAAAAGAATAGACAAGAAAAAGTTAATTCTTTTACAGTTGAATGGTAAGTGCTTAGTATAAAATATTGTTTAACTGCAATGTGCAGGTGCCCATAAAAATGAGCTTAAAGAGAGAACTTACACTGTCACTTCAAAGACTTCAGCTTTGATAAAGGAGGAAGCACAACACTTCAGAAGTTATTTACAGAAAGCAAGGCAGGATAAAGACTTATTTTATACATTTTTTTATGACTGAAGTACAGTTTCCATAATCATTAAATGGCATCTCTAAATGGGGTGCAATGTTTTGTGGTATGCAACTGCATTTTCCTGCTTTTAATAAATCAAAATAATGTGCAAACCCAGTCACCAGTACAGCTTTATCCCACAGATAAGACAGAGCTACTCCTATGGTAGCCAAAGTAATATTTCTGAAATTCCATTCAGAGTTTATCTAGGTTGCATATTTCTCCTATGACTGGGTAAATTTGGTCAATGAGTTTTTGTAATTATAACATATTCTTCAAGAAGACACAAGCAGCAAGATTACAATACTTTATGGAACATTCTTTCCCAATTGCTTTGTTTACATTTTTGTTTGAAACATGATATTACTAAGTATTTTCATTCTTGGATGGCAAAACTATGTTAAAACAAATTCTTTCCTAACTGCAAAGAAAGCATTAATTTCAGTTGAACAGATCAATGTAAAGAAAATAGATCTAACACTTACTCACAGCTTTTTTTCCTAAACTTTAACAGAACTGGAAACCTTAAGTCTTTCAAGGCTTTGTAACAGGTCTCAATCCTCAGCTGCTGCCAGGAAGTGGAGGCACAGCCAATGGACAGAATTCCCAATTCCTTGATCACAGGTCAGCTACAGCAGAACAGCCTTCCATGGACTGGAATTCAGGAGACCTGGCTTTGGTACCTGGCTCTAGCACTGTTTTACACCTCCTATAAAAAAATCCCTTAGCATCTCTGTGCCTTCCATCCCTGTAGTAAGACATTTTTGCTGTTTTTATGTAAGGGATGTGAAGATAAACTCATTAGGATTTCTAAGATACTCAAGCAGTGGTGACTAGGCAACAAAAGTCCTTGGCCCACAACCAAAGCTAACACTAAACCCAACCAAACTTTCTTCTTGGCCTGACTGGAGCAGTCCTGTGCTTGCATTATTGCACTATTGCTCTGGCAGCTCTTCCTCCACTCTAGGGACATTTCCATGGAATAGCAAGAAGGGATGTTCAATGTTGAAGTCTGCAAGACAGCTTTACAAATGGAAGGAAAAGAGATGTCCCTGCTTCAAGCAAGGAAAATAAAATGAGATAAACCACATCTTTATGCTCTGGACAACATGAGTGAAGAAAGCACTCTCAAGAATCACTACCTAAGGTTACATACCATTATACTCTTTTCGAATAAATCTCTCCAAACTTGCCAGGATTTGTTCTCTGTTTTGTTGCTCAGATAAAGGAGGGGATAATTCATCTAAGTAAAAACAAATTAAAACACAGTCAGACGTGACATTCAGCACCTCAAGAATTGTTTTCAGCTAATTAAAAGATTGGATGGGGGTTTTTTTTGTTGTTGTTGTGCTTGCTTTGCTTAAATCTGTGGCTTTCTTTTTATTTCAAAACATCCAGTTTTTCAACCACAAAGTGTCCAGGTGGGCACCTGGCATCCAGCCAAGGTTAACCCACAACAGCACCCTCAAAAGATGCCACAGAATTCAATAAGCACAAAAATTAGTTTTGCCCAGAGCCTGATTCCTGGGAACACCAGTAGCTTTTTACACACTTGGTGAAAAATCCCATATAACATCAGTTTCTCAAATCTGTTATAAGTTATCACAGCCATGGATTATCTGAAAATTAAAATGCTGATCCATTTGTAGCCTAGGGCACCTGGAAGAGCTTCTTCCTACTGAATTGTGAATAATTGTATATAGGTAATTTAACCCAAGAGTTTTTAATTCTTCCAGGTTACAGATCATAGTATAAAGTGGAGCACAAACACTTTTTGAACTTACCAAAACATCTTTTACACACTATGTCAAGTATTTCCCGAAATCTGTCTGTCATTGGTGGTAGTGGTTTCAGATCAATTTTCTTGAAATCCTCTGGGCAATCATTTTTGGAATGTCCATCCCGTTTGCAGATGCTGCATACTATAGTTGGTGGCTTTTTGGGGAGAAAAAAAAGGAAAATTCTATTTGTGCACTGAAGACAGTTCAGCAGACCTAACATTTCCAAGCAACCAAGAACATTTGACATATGAACAATAACAGAGCCTCTACAAAGAGCAGAACACCTCTCAACAAGCTGCATTTACTTCTCACAGTGCCTAGAAGCACCTGGAAATTCTACAAGAAAGTAGGAGAGGAAAGGCACAAATAACCCACAAATAACCAGAAAGAAATCCAGATTTTTTTGTGTGGACATCAAAAAGCTTAAGATGAAGGAAACAGACTATTTAATGCAAATGTCACACAGTGTGATGTTTCCTGAATAACAGGTACTCAACAAAGGCCAGAGCTCCCACCCATACCCCAGACTGAAACAATCACTGTGGGAATCCCACCATCCTTCCACTCTTACATTTAATGACTTCAAACTAATGATCCATGACCAGCACTGCTTACCTTTCCTGAAGTAAAAATAAACTTATCAAACACATAATGCATTTCTTCTGTTGAGAGTCTGCCTTCCTCTTTGAGATCCTGGGTTTCCAGCACTGCTTTGCAGCTGGCCGAGGTAGCTGGGGTGCCAGTGCACTTTGGAGACGACTCCAGTACCAAACTCTGCCTGCTTTCAGCATCAGAAAACTCATTACTGGAATTTGTGTCATCAGGCTGATGTGCACTGCAGTTACAGTGGTGGCTGAGCTCCTCCTCAGTTAGACACACTGAAATTTCTAAATCATCTCTCTCTTTAGGTGATTTTTCCTTTAATTCACAGCATTCATTGGAAATAAGGGGTAAAGCTTCTTCTTTGTCTTCATCATAGCTAGAGTCCAATGTTGAAAGTAGCAAAGGGTCCATGTTCTGGGAAGTACATCTTTTGGCTACAGCTTCTACCACTGTATTACATTCAACTTCATTCTCTGCTATGTCACATCCACTTTCTGTAACTTCTTTATCTACAACATTTTCCCCTTGTGGAAGGCAACAGTTTGCTACAGGCTCTTCAGATCTTGTGGATTTCTTATTATTCATTTTCCCTTTTTCTTTTTTCTTGGTATCTGGCTTGGATTTAATCCCATCTTTACTTTGTGGGCATGCAAAATATTTATATGCTGTCCTAAATCGCTCCAGGATGTACTCAAATACCATCTGGCTATTTAGACTTCGTGCAACATTCCTCTTTAGTGCAAAAGGATCTGGGAAGAAAAAGAACAATTTAATTAGTAATCTTTAACTTCCACATTTCACAAAGCAGCTGAAATCCCTAAGTTTTTACAGGGCAGTTAAGGAGGTTCTTATACTAAAATCCAGAATTGTATGTGGATATACTTAGAGAATGAAGACCCACAAGTTTTTTCAAAATTCTTCCATACAAAACATATCCAAGTGCAGCCATGAATGACTGACTATCATAAACAATTCTAAACAGTGCTACTCAAAAAGAAAACCATGGGTATATTGCAACATTACATTATGGCCAATTTCTAAACTAGAAATTATAATAAACAAAGGCAAAATAAATAGATGCCAGCCAGAACCTATTTCCTCCACTGAAGAAGGATTTTCATTTCCCTTAAGAAATTCATTTGTCTAAGAGTAACATTGAGAATGTAAGGATTGTATGAACCAATCTCACCAGGATCCATTCTTAGGCCTTCCTAACGATTTCTAGATCAAACATGCTTTCCAAGCAAAAAGAGCTCCTGCATAGTTGCTATAAGTTTGCCTGGAAGATAGTACCAAACTGAGATTCTGTTACTTCATAACATCAGCTACAAACTCAACATTGGAAAAAAGAAAAAAGGCAAAAATGAGAAGTAAAAAAACATAAAGCAAACAACACAATTAGCCCAATAACAGCAGGTGTCAGAACCAGAATGCAATCTGGTTTTTTTGAAATTATTTCTCATTTCTTCCTCAATGATTTGTCCTGACACCTTACATCCCACATGTTGAATAAACACTTCCTTACTTTTTCTACACTCTAGCTAAAAGTAATTGAAGAAAAGAATTGGGAGAGGAAATTAAAAGTCACAGGAGTGATCTCAACATCCACTACTCAACCTGTGCCTCGAGAATTCATTGCTTATCTGTTCTACTTTCCTTCTTACTCTTCTTGTACCTTATTGACTCATCCTTCAATGTACCTCTGCACCTCATTCTCTGTCTGTATGATTCTCTTTGTCCTCTCCATCGCCTCAAGTGTTACAGATAAGCCACTTCAGCAACATCTCTAGAAAGTGTTCAAAAGTCATTATTCATGCTTTTATAAAAATATCACCTTACACGGTTTCTTAGTCTTCCTCAAATACCCAATTTCTCTATTCTTAAGGTCAATTCAGAATGCCACATATTGATCTGTAACTCAATGACTTTCCCTGCTCTTTAGACAGAGAAAACTTGTGTTTAAAGAGACTAAACAGCTGACAAAATATATATTTAAAAGACTTATTGTCCAGATCCTTGTAACACATTTGCAAGTTAAGCAAATAAAGATGCTAAGGCAGGATGACTACAGAAGTGGGAAGGGACCAGCCTACCTTCAATGGCTATTCGCCTCTTGGGCCAGTTTTTATTCTCTCTGGTTAAGAGCTCTTGTACCCGTATGCTGATGACATATTCCTCCAAAGCAAACTCCAGTGTGTAAAACTTCAAAAGTTCCAACCACAGTTGCCCCAGTGAAACTTGGTGAGGGGTTTTGAATGCTAAGAGAGACTGAAAAACATGGACACAAGTGCTCAACTGCAATAAGAAATTAATATTCCCTTTTTTTTTTTTGTCCTGATCCATCCAACATCAATGTTTAAAAATTATAGGGATAAGAGATAGCAAATGGTTTTCAATTAGATAAAGTCAGGACTTACAATTCCATGTTTCTCTTTCGCATTGCTTTGGTTGTCCACTTCTGAGCTCGTTGCCTTCTTGCCACCACCTTTTTGTTGTTCAACTTTAGCTTTGCTTTCTGCTCCAACAGAGTTTTTTGCTGCACCATTTGTGGGTGGTTTGTACTCCCACCTTACAAATTCTTCATCTTCCACCCCTTTCAGCTGGTGGTCATCTGGCCTCTTTGAATCAAAGCCTTCAATCTAATAACAATTAAAGTGACTCTGAAACAAGACTGTCTATAACACATACAACCAACAGTTTTCAGCAAATGTAACACTGACTACTGTGGTATATTCATACCCCTGACAGGATTAACAGATGTCAGAGACAGAAATTCAGAGAAATAAAGAGGAAAATAATTGCCTTTTCTCCAAAACACAGATGACACAACTATACAGCCTGCTACAAGTGCCTTTTTAAAAAGTCTTCAGAATCATCAAGCATCATCTGCATGAGCATGAAGTACCAATGCATTTCATTTATCATTTTCTTTGGCAATCAAATTCTGCATTTTTATGAGGTTGCAGAACACAGAAATAATGCCAACAATTTAATAATGAAGTACCAAATCACTTACCCAATTGCCCAAATAGGACGGTAAAATACGCGGTTTTCTTTGTTGAAGAAAAAATATCACCATTAAGGCAAAGGAATAGGAGGGAATTCCACCTTCAGCCTGACAGTCAATGTGACAGAGCTGTAAGAGAAAAATAATTTCTTTTCTGATGTAACACCAGAATTTTAGTTTACAATCTATTACAAAAGGACAAATACTAAAGAAATGTGAGAAACATACCAGAGTGAAATACAAAATGCTGTATCTCAGAAAGTGCAGTGGTCATGCCATGTCACGTACAGACAGAATACAAACTAGCAATTCACACGGTGCATTAAGGAACACTATCTTATCATATATTATTCTTTCCAGTTTCACCACATTTTGTGATTGTGGGACATATTTATGCTGCCATGTAGAAGCTCAGTCAAGGCTGAAATGTGCTATTGTACAGTGGCATCTCACACATGGAGGTGGGGTAAAGCATGAAGTCCTTTCCACAAACATTCATGGTACATTACACAGCACAGTGTACACAGTGCTTAGGCAGCAGTATTGAGGATATTTCAGTAACTTACTCTGGCCCAGTAGCGGAAAGCCAAAACCAAGGGGATCAGGACAGGCTCCAGTTTACCAAGTGCAGCCAGCAGGTCAGTTGTAAGGCAAGCCACGTCATTCCTAGCACTCACTTTGCATGTCAAACCACTGCAATCACAATGCAGAACAGATAAAGGGTTATCACTGTGTGGTGGGGCATCACACCCCCTGAAATAAAAACATCCATCAGGGTCTCCCTATGTAAGAACCTGGATTTTTTAACAAAAAGCTACAGAATGTAATTGCATTTTCTCTACTATTAGCTTACTGACTGCATCTAGAACTTACAGAATATCACTACAGTGAAGAATACAAAACAGTATTAAGAATTTGCTCTTAAGTTCTGCCATTACTTGATTACGTTATCTTGCATAATTCAATTACCAAATATACTGTCTACATTCCAAACACTTAAACAAACTAATAAATTAATTAATACTCCAGACCTGCTGCCCATTAAGAGTTACATTAAGGTAAACCCACAAAACAGCTTCTCTAAAACCTTTCCTTTAGCTTCTAGAACAATTATTTCTACTCTGTTACAAATACAGGGAAAGACAAGCCCACTCTTGTTGCATTTACTTCCCCAGAGTTTCAGTCCATACCTCTGGCCAGTCAAGAAATCATGTTTCATTTTGGAGGTTGCTACGTCTTAGGAATTTACTGAAACTGTCAGATGATGTGTCCTTTCTGGCAACGTGCATCTTATAAAATGCTTTTAAAGCCTTGGCTTAAAACTGCTGGCAACAATTTTAAATAACTGAAAACCACTCCACTTTTCCCCCAGTTAACTAAAAGGTAATGTCAGATTCCTACAGCCAGTGAGTTCTGTGTAGCACAAAAACAAAAGTAACTTTCTTTCTAGGTTACATTTCTGTGTATGAGCAATTCACTTTTAATACAAATGTTAGCTGAATGTTACAGTAATACTTCTTGTCAGGAGTGCAGGCAAGCACCTAGTATGAACAAGCATAGTAGCTCATTAAAAACCTTTTTCAGTCACAAATACCTTTTAACATCTTTGCAAAAGACAACAGGAACTTTGGCATGGAAATCCGACTCCACATCTGAGTAGACAGCTAAGCAATGAAGGAGAAAAAAAACACTTTGTTTCAAAGTTTCTTACAGTTTTCCCAATTCTGTCTTTAAAATTATTATATTTATGTAACAATTCAAATTAAGTGCTGCATAGCTAAGCAGCACCAATATTTTCTGGTTACTTTTGATGCTCACCACCAGTATGAGGCAGTCAGGCTGTGCTCCTGACAGAACCATGAGCCTACAAGTTTTAGAAGTCTTGGAACAGCTCTCATGTACACATGCAAGTGGAAAGCAGCTTTTGAGTTTACTGCCTAAAATTCATCATACAAAAAGTTAAAACTTTTTGCTCTGGCATCTGGCACTACTGCCCCAACTTGAACTGGAGCATTCTCTTGCTGCAGCTTCTCATCTCTCATTCACACAAGCACTGGTGTTCATAAAAATCACATTCATAAAAACAGCCCAGATACTTTGGTTGAAAACCCATCAATTTTTCTAAGTTTACAGAAAATTTAAGCATAAAAAGAACTAAGCAGCAGATGGAATGTTAAATAGAAATGAGATGCAACTAAAACTCACCACTGTTCTTCAAGATCTCAAGCACCTGGATCAGAACATCTGGTTGACTCATCTACAATGACAAAATCAGAGCAGGCTGCATTATTGAGACTAATATTTCATCTTACATTTTATTTCAAATTACTTGAGTTGCACAACTAGTAACTCTGTGTTCCTCAAAAACGTGAAATAATTTGTCAGTGTTAATGAAAAGTTAATTGTGCCTGTCTACACCATGAAAACAGGTGTAGACAGCCAACTTTCCTTCAGCCTAAAGCTCTAGTGAACACTTTGTTCTAGTTCTGCATTAACAGGATAAATAAAAGCACTTGCCATATATTCAGCAATTTCATTATCAATGAATACTGCTAGAAATGGACAGCAAGAGAATTTACTGTCAGGACTTTCCCAGGAGTTCTGAAAGGTTATCATTTTGAAACACTTTATCATTTTGAAACACAAGTGCAGCAGTTGAGTGGCTATCAAGAATGTGCTGCTAATATCACTAAACATGAACCAACAATTTCATTACCTGAAGAATGCCACTTTCATCTCAAATTTTAAAAGTGTGGGAGGAATCAAAACCTACAAGAGCTTACAGTCTGAATGTTGAGTTCATGGAAGCACACTTAGCCAAGCCAACTATTTTCATACTGCTTCAGTGCTTACTCAAAAAAAAAAAAAAGTAGAAAAAGCCTAGCTTAAGGTTGTCCAAACAAAACAAAAAAATCACCCAAGAATTAAAGTTATCTAAAGAGCAATGGAAGCTTCCTCAACAGCACAGATGACATCAAATCAAAGATTAGATACTTTGTGCTCTTCTAACACCATGTGACCCAAAAGAAGATGAAGGCAATGGAATAGAAATAAATGATTTAAAAACCAGTCTTAGTGAATACAAGATAATATCTACACACCTTAGGGGGGAATTTGATATCAATGTTAACATCACTGGTCTTAAAAGCAAATCTAGTTAAGCAGGAGCCATACATCCTCAGGGAACAGTCTGGAGAGAGAGAAACAGAATTATTTAACAGTTAGTAAATAATTTTTCTTTAGTGGATGATGCATACCTTGCTTTAGATATTGCACCTCACTGGCACTCCCAGATTAATGAACACTGAACCCCCTTCTCACCCTTGTGAAGGGCAGGCATTTCCATAACACAGCATCACAGGAAAACAAATAATTCAAATATTGTAAATGTCCAATATTTTCCAAGCTGTTTTAAAGATTTTTTGCAGTAGTTCTGTTTGTTTTTAATATAAATTAAAATATGAAGTAACAATAACTGTCACCATCTCAGTGTAGGATTTTATATAACAGCTTTTGTTAACTACAGCTTGATTTCACTGCAGCTCTTAGCCAATTACAAAATTCTTTGATGCCTCACAGATTTCTGTATGTAGCACCAATCTGTTGATTCCATCAGCAAGTTCCAACACACAGTTCCTTACAAAATATGTATATAAACATAATTTCAATATAATCCAAGGCACAGAGTACAGTGTCCATTCACTGTTTTAATTAATGCAGTTACCTGCAAAGATGGAGAATACACCTAAACTAACTAGGAAGAACCTACTCATCAATAATATGAGAAATGCCATCCCATTCCATAAACAATATCCCAATTTACAATGAAATTTTTGTTCATGAAAACTTTCCTGTAATAGAAACTAGGGTCTCCCATACTTAAATCAGCTGAAAAATGAGAGTGTTCTCAATGCTTCCCAAATCCAACAGGCTGCTCAAGCAGGGTCACCTAGAGCAGGCTGCTCAGACTGTGTCCAGTTGGGTTTTGAAGATGTGCATGGATGGAGAAACCACAACCTCTCCAGGCAACCTGTGCAGTGTCCAACCACCCTCACAGCAAAGAGGATTCTCCTTGTGTATCTTCCTTTATGTGTGTTCTGACCAAACTCATGCAGTCAGAAATATCAACAAAACTGCTCTTAAAAGAGAAAAAGGTCCTACACATACATAGCTTCAAGCCTATTTTCATTGCTTAGCAGCCCTCTCAGAATGAAAGTCTGTATGGTTAATAATAATAATTTACAATTCCTTCCCAATGGCTTATCATATTTTAAGAATTTTTGCATAGTTCTAATGTGAGCTTAAGAGAAAATCATGCCAGAAGATCAGATGTTTTCTACACAGTGCATGAATTAAATTTTTCTGAATCTACAACTTAGGAAAACACATTCACTAGAACATAGCTGGCTTTCAAAAGGAGAATAACAAACTGTCATTTACTATTACAGACTCCCCTTCCACTACTCCTACACCTCCACAGAAGCTCATCAGTCCAAACAAGTCAGCCAGACAAAGTAACAATAGTTTCCTGAGCATTTATGTAAAAAATGTTATGTGAAAAAGCTTTGTCTTATGCTTCCTACTATGAGTGGAAAACTCCCTAGAGTGCCAGAGCAGAAGTTTGCACTGGGAGTCACTTACTAGAGAGCAGATCAGCAAATCTCTACCCTACAAACACTTATTCTATTCAGCACCTTATGTTTAAGCAGATACTTCATAGAGCATCTAAAACTAAAGCTGATCATCCTGCACATACCAAAATCTTTCCTACAGCTGTATTTTTATAGAGCAAAGGGAAAAAAAAAAGGTATTTCTAAAACAAATGGACTGTATAGAACAAGATCTGACTCCAACATAGATGAAATTAAAAATTTCAAACATTTTTTAGGCAATGAGATGAGTATATTCTTCTGTTCAGATGCACTGAACACCAAACCACTGTTAGCACTAAGTCAACATCACAGCAGCTCCAAAAATCTGATTACAAACTCCCAGTGCATTAACTATAGGAGCTGATGGGAAAATCAATGCAAAGAAGCAAATATCAAATGTTAACGTTCTTGTTATCTTATCCCATCACTTGAAAAGGATCAATAAACACATCTGAAAGAAGGACAAATAAACACAATCATATTTTCCTCTTTTTGTTGTGTATTTGTTAATTCTTGTATATTTAATTCTTGTATATATAATTCTTGTATATTTAATTCTCGTATATATAATAATTGTATATATAATAATTGTATATTTGTTAATTCTTTAAAAATCCACTGCCAGAATGTATTAAAGTCTGTATATATTAATATTGTACACTATCAAGATAATTTAACCCCAAATGCTCTCATTCACCATTAATGAAGGTATCAAAATTATATATATAAAAATAACAAAAAGTTGTCACCTAAAGCAAATGGAGCACGCTATGAATACCTGGTAAGGGCTGCTGAATAATTTTCTCCATCTCATTTACAATCTCCTGCCGAACTCTGAAGTCCTCATCCGAGATGCCCTGTTCGTTGGCTGCCTGGATGAGAGTGAAGCTCAGAGCCGCCAGCTGTGCAGGCGAGGGCGGCGGCAGCGCCCGCAGCTCGTTCTCCTCTTGCTTCTCCTGAAGAATTGAGGGGTGATGTCATTAAAAACTGCAATTTTAGAGGAAAGGCTATCTCTTACTGCTATATTGGAACATGCTGGTTGCTGTTTGTGTCCTCACCAACACATTTGAATTTTTTGAATATTTGAAATTTGAATATTCAATAATGCCCGCAGCTCGTTCTCCTCTTGCTTCTCCTGAAGAATTGAGGGGTGATGTCATTAAAAACTGCAATTTTAGAGGAAAGGCTATCTCTTACTGCTATATTGGAATATGCTGGTTGCTGTTTTTGTCCTCACCAACACATTTGAATTTTTTGAATGTTTGAAATTTGAATATTCAATAATGCCCGCAGCTCGTTCTCCTCTTGCTTCTCCTGAAGAATTGAGGGGTGATGTCATTAAAAACTGCAATTTTAGAGGAAAGGCTATCTCTTACTGCTATATTGGAACATGCTGGTTGCTGTTTGTGTTCTCACCAACACATTTGAATTTTTTGAATGTTTGAAATTTGAATATTCAATTTGAAATTCTTTGAATAATAATAATAATAAACTGTATTTAACTATTATGGAACACTTTTAATGTAAAGGTGCTTTGCAAACATTAAGCAATCTTCAAAAAACAAACAGAAATGGATTTTTACCCGAATGACAAGAGGGGAGAGTGAGGGAAGGAAGTGAGATGACTTGAGAATTCCATTTCTCAGTAAATTAAGTGAGGTAAGATTAAGACTGAGGAGTTTCTGCTTCTTAAGGCTGACCTAAAGACCACATTTCCAAAGGCAGGAACTCAGCCTGGCCTAACTGGCAATACAATAGTGTGGTCGCAGGAATGAGAGCAGATGCTCAGTGTTTCAAACAGAAAATGTCATTTCACAGCTGGTAACTGGAGAGGGAATCTTCTGTATTCCATTCCTGAACCACATTTTCTGACAGTTCTGAAGCAGAATTCAACCAAGAAAATAAAAAGCTGTAATTGTACATCATAAAAGTAACTGAGTTGGAAAAGTCACATGGATTTTTTCAGAGTGGATTGTACTTGAAGGAAAGTTATCAAAGGCAGAAAAAGTATTCCTAGCTCCAAGGAAATTTTATAAGTTGAGTCCCATTACTGCTTAAACAGCTGGTTCCAGAAAGTACTGGATTTAGTACTTTACCAGTACTACATCTTCTTCCAACAGCAGGAACATGTCTGATGCATCAAGTCATTTGGGACAAAGCACAACAACCTCTTGTTCCATGAATTCATTAACTGCATGAAAGATATGACTGAAATAAATAATAACTATAAAATAAATATGCTCTAAGAAAACCCAGTACGGTATGAAAAAGTTTCTTTAGTTCTAGGCTGCATCTCTCAACTCTTCTGTTCTTATCTGCACAAATTAAGTGTAAGAAAGAATATGAGCATTTTTAAAGTAGTATGGGGGTTTTTTTATGTCACCACATTAGGATTTTTCTTGAGTTAGGAAACCACAGTTGCTGCTGAGCTTATTTGATTGTCATGCATCTCACAGAGCTATAAAGAGGAGCATTTTATGCAGTAACATTTAAGGCAGTTACAAAGGTATCACCATGATGCTGCACAGAAAGCTGTCTGGGCTAAGTGTTAAAAAGTGAAACTGCTCCCTGTCCTCCAGAATTCCATTCAGCACTAAAGAAACCTCATTGCTCAATTCTCATCTTCATGCCCAGATGGAAAGCATGGTAAGGAAGCATTTATAGATCAATCATAGGACTGGCTCATTTTTTTAAGCATGATGCAATTTAGGAGACAGTGAGAGAACCTTTACAAATAATCACTGACCATAATGTAAAAATGTTACTTTCTGAGATTTAATGGATTTATGGCATTTGGAGTCTTCCAGGTGATGACTTGCACACGTTTTAGAATTAGAGCATTAATGAAAAACAGAAGTATGGCAAGAAATCCATGGAAACATGTGAAAGTAATTTGACTGAATTTTGGAGAATGGTTATAGAAAGAATAATTTTAACCATCTAAATGACAAAATCCAACATCCTGGGTAATCTGTAGCTCTTCATCAGCATTTACAAAAATGGGCTGGCAAGAAAATCTGTGCACCTTTTATTGGATTTCTTACATGTAACAGTTCTTTAGAGCAAACTATAGCACCATGGTATCTGACAAGGAAACTGGTGTTCTCTTTGTAAGCCTTAGAACTATTTTTCATATTAAGTACATTAATAAACCCAGGGTGATTATGAATTAACTGAATCCTTCCCTCCTGTAACTCTTCTAAACTTCACAAGTCAGCCAAAGTATAAAAAAACCATAAAACCAACATTCCCAGCCCCACCTCCAATCCCTACTACCAATGGCATTATTTTCAGAGAACAGAAAAACTGAATATATTTTTGTGTAATATATATTTCTCAACTAAGTTACCTTGCATTCTCTTACTAAAAGCATGATGAACTGCTCACTGCTCAGAGCCACTAATTCAGAAGCAATGACCAGAACTGTCCTTTCCTCTCTGCCTGGACAAATCATCAAGCCCTTCCTCTTAAACAGAAAACAGAAATTTGTAGATCTCTGCTCAGCATACAAACTTTCACCTAAATGAACATGATCAAAGAAAACAAACCACACAACAAAAAAATTTTGATTTTAAAAACAAAATAAAAAAAAAAAACAACAGAAGAGTATAAGAAAGAAAAAAGGAGCCATAATTTTGTTAACTTACCATTATATTTTTCTTATGACGTTTTTCCTTAATATGCTTGTGGGCTCCCTGGATATTTTCAATGTGGACTAAGCAGAGCTTGCATAGATACTGACAGTTGGTGTATTCTGGGGAGCGCTGAGGAAAAATTGCCATAGATTAAAACAAATATTTCTACCACTAGTGTCTGAAAAACTCAATTCTTTGAATAATAATAATAATAAACTGTATTTAACTATTATGTAACACTTCTAATGTAAAGGTGCTTTGCAAACATTAAGCAATCTTCAAAAAACAAACAGAAATGGATTTTTACCTGTATGACAAGAGGGGAGAGTGAGGGAAGGAAGTGAGATGACTTGAGAATTACATTTCTCAGTAAATTAAGTGAGGTAAGATTAAGACTGAGGAGTTTATGCTTCTCAAGGCTGACCTAAAGACCAGGAAGCCATTTCCCTGTCAGGTGAAGCTTTTAATTACTGGCTAAAGCTCAGCCTCTCCCTGCCTTTCCCTGATGAGGAAATGGCAGCAGCTCAGCTGTGTCCTGCTGTGCTGTTGTCACACGGTGCTGGCCCTGCCCGGTTAGAAAGGGTGAGGCCAGGCAGCCTGGGGAACACAGCCACGTCCCAGTCACTGTGCTCAGCCAAGGTGGGCTCCTCCAGCAAGGCCTGATGCTATTCCAACTCTGATGGATGCTCTGGAATGCTCAGAGTTGGGATGGATGCTCTGCAATGCTCAGAGCTGGGATGGATGCTCTGGAGTGATCAGAGCTGGGATGGATGCTCTGGAGTGCTCAGAGCTGGGATGGATGCTCTGGAGTGCTCAGAGTTGGGATGGATGCTCTGGAGTGCTCAGAGTTGGGATGGATGCTCTGGAATGCTCAGAGTTGGGATGGATGCTCTGCAATGCTCAGAGCTGGGATGGATGCTCTGGAGTGATCAGAGCTGGGATGGATGCTCTGGAATGCTCAGAGCTGGGATGGATGCTCTGGAGTGCTCAGAGCTGGGATGGATGCTCTGGAATGCTCAGAGTTGGGATGGATGCTCTGGAATGCTCAGAGTTGGGATGGATGCTCTGGAATGCTCAGAGTTGGGATGGATGCTCTGGAATGCTCAGAGTTGGGATGGATGCTCTGGAATGCTCAGAGCTGGGATGGATGCTCTGCAGTGCTCAGAGCTGGGATGGATGCTCTGGAATGCTCAGAGTTGGGGTGGATGCTCTGGAATGCTCAGAGTTGGGATGGATGCTCTGGAATGCTCAGAATTGGGGTGGATGCTCTGGAATGTTCAGAGCTGGGATGGATGCTCTGGAATGTTCAGAGCTGGGATGGATGCTCTGGAATGCTCAGAGCTGGGATGGATGCTCTGCAGTGCTCAGAGCTGGGATGGATGCTCTGCAGTGCTCAGAGTTGGGATGGATGCTCTGGAGTGCTCAGAGCTGGGATGGATGCTCTGCAGTGCTCAGAGTTGGGGTGGATGCTCTGGAGTGCTCAGAGCTGGGATGGATGCTCTGGAATGCTCAGAGCTGGGATGGATGCTCTGGAATGCTCAGAGCTGGGATGGATGCTCTGCAGTGCTCAGAGCTGGGATGGATGCTCTGGAATGCTCAGAGCTGGGATGGATGCTCTGGAATGCTCAGAGCTGGGATGGATGCTCTGGAATGCTCAGAGCTGGGGTGGATGCTCTGGAATGCTCAGAGTTGGGATGGATGCTCTGCAGTGCTCAGAGCTGGGATGGATGCTCTGGAATGCTCAGAGCTGGGATGGATGCTCTGGAATGCTCAGAGCTGGGGTGGATGCTCTGGAATGCTCAGAGCTGGGATGGATGCTCTGGAATGCTCAGAGCTGGGATGGATGCTCTGCAGTGCTCAGAGCTGGGGTGGATGCTCTGCAATGCTCAGAGTTGGGATGGATGCTCTGGAATGCTCAGAGCTGGGATGGATGCTCTGGAATGCTCAGAGTTGGGATGGATGCTCTGGAATGCTCAGAGCTGGGATGGATGCTCTGCAGTGCTCAGAGCTGGGATGGATGCTCTGGAATGCTCAGAGTTGGGATGGATGCTCTGCAGTGCTCAGAGCTGGGATGGATGCTCTGGAATGCTCAGAGTTGGGATGGATGCTCTGCAGTGCTCAGAGCTGGGGTGGATGCTCTGGAATGCTCAGAGCTGGGATGGATGCTCTGGAATGCTCAGAGCTGGGATGGATGCTCTGGAGTGCTCAGAGCTGGGATGGATGCTCTGCAATGCTCAGAGCTGGGATGGATGCTCTGGAATGCTCAGAGCTGGGATGGATGCTCTGCAGTGCTCAGAGCTGGGATGGATGCTCTGGAATGCTCAGAGCTGGGATGGATGCTCTGGAGTGATCAGAGCTGGGATGGATGCTCTGGAGTGATCAGAGCTGGGATGGATGCTCTGGAGTGCTCAGAGCTGGGATGGATGCTCTGGAGTGTTCAGAGCTGGGATGGATGCTCTGGAATGCTCAGAGCTGGGATGGATGCTCTGCAGTGCTCAGAGTTGGGATGGATGCTCTGCAATGCTCAGAGTTGGGATGGATGCTCTGGAGTGCTCAGAGTTGGGATGGATGCTCTGCAGTGCTCAGAGCTGGGATGGATGCTCTGCAATGCTCAGAGCTGGGATGGATGCTCTGGAATGCTCAGAGCTGGGATGGATGCTCTGGAATGTTCAGAGCTGGGATGGATGCTCTGGAGTGCTCAGAGCTGGGATGGATGCTCTGCAGTGCTCAGAGCTGGGATGGATGCTCTGGAGTGCTCAGAGCTGGGATGGATGCTCTGGAATGCTCAGAGTTGGGATGGATGCTCTGGAATGCTCAGAGTTGGGATGGATGCTCTGCAGTGCTCAGAGCTGGGATGGATGCTCTGGAATGCTCAGAGTTGGGATGGATGCTCTGCAGTGCTCAGAGCTGGGATGGATGCTCTGGAATGCTCAGAGCTGGGATGGATGCTCTGCAATGCTCAGAGTTGGGATGGATGCTCTGCAGTGCTCAGAGCTGGGATGGATGCTCTGCAGTGCTCAGAGTTGGGATGGATGCTCTGGAATGCTCAGAGTTGGGATGGATGCTCTGCAGTGCTCAGAGCTGGGATGGATGCTCTGGAATGCTCAGAGCTGGGATGGATGCTCTGGAATGCTCAGAGCTGGGATGGATGCTCTGGAGTGATCAGAGCTGGGATGGATGCTCTGGAATGCTCAGAGCTGGGATGGATGCTCTGGAATGTTCAGAGCTGGGATGGATGCTCTGCAATGCTCAGAGTTGGGATGGATGCTCTGCAGTGCTCAGAGCTGGGATGGATGCTCTGCAATGCTCAGAGTTGGGATGGATGCTCTGGAATGTTCAGAGCTGGGATGGATGCTCTGCAGTGCTCAGAGCTGGGATGGATGCTCTGCAGTGCTCAGAGCTGGGATGGATGCTCTGGAATGCTCAGAGCTGGGATGGATGCTCTGCAGTGCTCAGAGTTGGGATGGATGCTCTGGAGTGCTCAGAGCTGGGATGGATGCTCTGGAATGCTCAGAGCTGGGATGGATGCTCTGGAGTGATCAGAGCTGGGATGGATGCTCTGGAGTGCTCAGAGCTGGGATGGATGCTCTGGAGTGCTCAGAGTTGGGATGGATGCTCTGCAATGCTCAGAGTTGGGATGGATGCTCTGGAGTGCTCAGAGTTGGGATGGATGCTCTGCAGTGCTCAGAGCTGGGATGGATGCTCTGGAATGCTCAGAGTTGGGATGGATGCTCTGGAATGTTCACAGCTGGGATGGATGCTCTGCAATGCTCAGAGCTGGGATGGATGCTCTGGAATGCTCAGAGCTGGGATGGATGCTCTGCAATGCTCAGAGCTGGGATGGATGCTCTGCAGTGCTCAGAGCTGGGATGGATGCTCTGCAGTGCTCAGAGCTGGGATGGATGCTCTGGAATGCTCAGAGTTGGGATGGATGCTCTGCAGTGCTCAGAGCTGGGATGGATGCTCTGCAGTGCTCAGAGTTGGGATGGATGCTCTGGAATGCTCAGAGCTGGGATGGATGCTCTGCAGTGCTCAGAGTTGGGATGGATGCTCTGCAGTGCTCAGAGTTGGGGACACTTGCAGAACAAACACCTTTTTGTACCCCGAGCCTGGCAGAGATGCAGTGCACAAACGGCGAGCGGCCCCCTGGGAGATGCCCAAGTGTGCAAGAAGCATCCAAACACCCAGAGCTGATGGGGAAGAAGGGAAGCTGCTTTCCCAGGGTCCATGAGGGGATACCATGGAGTTTATTCAGCCAGGAAACCATTAAGACCTGCTGGACTCAAAGGCAGAAAGGACTCTGCAAGAGAAGGGGATGTTCCCAAATACTCCACTTGATCTGTCTCATCCTGCAATTTTATCTTCTTGCTCTAAAAGATCACAGCTACAGACATGGGAAACCTTTTGAAAAGCTCACTGCAGAGACAAAAGGGTTAAAAAAAAAACAATTTACATTTTCTCCAGATCTGTTAAACTTTTCCAATAGCTGGGTGAGAAAAAAAACTACTTTCACATTTTCGTCCTAATTCTAATACATCTATATTTACTAAACCCAAAAAGTATACTGAAAACACCAGATGTTTAAACAGTGGCACAACAATGAATGAACACCATTTTAAGACACTGAGGTGGATCACAGATCAGTTAAACAAATCTGACTTACCACATGAAGACCTAAACCACTGTTAAATTTGGGCAAGTTTTTCCATTTACCACTTACTGAGTTTGACCTTTTGCTTTTGGAAAAAAAACCAGTCTGATACTTTCCAACTACAGAGTAAATTGAAATTTAAAATATTGCTTTAATTACCAATTTTTTAACCCTATTTTCTCTAAGACAGGTACCTAGTAAAATGAAATTAAACATCCATTTGGAAAACAACCTACAGACAGTTACACCTGGCGACATGGGAAGATTCAAGTATTTGATGCCTGAGGACTGAGGTAGATAAAAAATATTTTACCATTCTTTTATAATAAAGTGAGTATCAGCAGTAAAAGTATTGCTGAAAAATTTTGTGTTTCTTTACAATATTGGTCTGCAGTATTATGCTAATAGATGTTGCCAGGAAGGCTGAATCATGTAATAACTTCTATTTTGCCTTTATTGTGAAGACTTTTCAAATCATCTAATTATGCTTTAATCCAATGAAAAGGGCAAAAACTCAAAATAACAAGACAGAAAAGTTACAGACACTACTTGTGTAAGGCAGATGCATCCTAATAAGCCAGGTCTCATGAAATTTGTCTTGGATACTCAAGGAGGTAATCCATAAAAGAGCCAGCTGTATTTTAAAGAACTCACAGAGAATAGGAAGGTTCCAGATCATCAGGAAAGAGAAACTTAAGAATATCTTTAAAGGGCTAAATAAGATGAACCAAGGAATTAGACACCAGTCAGAATTAGCATTCAGAAAAATACTGTAATCAATTTTTAATAAGCACAGAGGGAAAAAACAGGTCAGAGGTGACAACCTGATCTGCTGCAAACAATTGCACTAACCCAATCTTAGGGGTGCTTTTTTAAAGATCAGTCACAGCTCTTGAAGAAGCAGCAGCAGAGGTTGTATTTGAATTTTACAGTCTTTGTCACTTGTCATAGTATCAGTCTCAAAAGGAGACCATAAACACTACCTAAATAAAGAACAGTAAGGTGGGAGCAAAACTGCTGAGAGAACTGTCCTCAGAGCACTCCTACCTAGAAGAATGTGCCAAGTATTCTTCAGCAGGGGTCCCTGTGGGGGCAGAAATATCCACACTTGTGTTGAAGAGGTAGGAAATGCAACAGAAAGTGTGCTGACTATAAATGTAAAAATATTGACTTGGAAGAGGATACAAAAAATGTAAAATGACAAAAATTCAGATATCAAAAAAGTTAAAGAAATTGAATAAATAACCTCCATCTAAATAATATCACAGCAAAGTATCATTCCTTAGGTATTATCAACTGCAAAACACACAGGGCTGGGAACACCTGATGGACCAATTCTTAAGGAAAGGCCATGGGAATCACTGCTGGTCCAACTTTAAGTCAATATCCTACTGCTGCTGAAAAAGCAGAGATCCTCAATGAAAATGCCATATTTCAGAGAGATGAAGTCAGCTTTCCTCTTTGTATGTAAGACTTCAGCTGGAATTGCATGTCCAATTTTGAACAACACTTACACACATGGGTGTCAAGAGAAAAGCAACAAGAATGAACCAGGAACTAAAAACCCTCAGGACCAATGAACAAAGAGAGCCTAAAGAAGGTTTGACTGCAGGAATGGGAATGATTTTCCTATGTGCACAATGTTATGAAAGAGAAGAAATAAGCTTTTGGTTATTTTCCTAGGACAACATATGAGGGATTAAAATGCTTCCATAATATATTAACAAAATCTTCTGGGTTACCTACACTGGCTTCAACATTTGTGTCACTAGAGATAATACTAAGAACAATAAAGTGAACATTTTTAAGCAGTCATCTCCAATATAGCAACTGAGACTGGTGAGAGACACTAAAGAAAGCTCAAGGTTCTTTTTAGTCCTGCATTCTCAGTTTCCAGAGAACCAGACTTAAATCTTATAAGATAAAATCTTATTTAAATACTGGAATTGTAAACGTTCAGATCTAGACAATTAAAATTGTTCTGCAAAGGCTACATGTGCCACGAAAGGAACACAAAGTTTCTAACCCATATAATCTGCCAGGATGAACAACTAGCCAACTACTGGAGACACTAGCTTAGATCAGAAAGTGACTCATTATTAAGAAGAAAGAAACAGAGGCAGCAGGCTGTAGTAGCAACACCACCCAACCAGAAATATGGTGATGATAATGAAAGAGGACACACATTTTCTTTTTTATCTGATAAATAACCCAACCTACTTTTTCAAGTCGGGAGATATAATCTCTTTCCAGACGTTCTTCAGCTTGTTTCAATCCTAGTTGCTGTTCAACTGTCAGATTAGATTCATCAATAACACCAGTGTTTTCTAAATAATCCGCTTCCAATGCATGTTCTTTTGTTGATTCAGAATTCTTTATTTTACCTAAAGCAAGAAACAGTTACTTTCTTAAGAGTCATTCAAGGAGAGGAAAAGTGAAAATTACAGTACAGAGCAGCTAAGAACCAGACACAAATTAGAGCTACATTCAGTTTTTTATCCAAACACTGCCCAAGATCACCTTAAACATTAAAACTGTTCCAGTAAGTTAAGCAGTATTTTAAAAGGACTTCAGAGACTAATCTGCTACTAAGAGTGCTGTCAAAAACACAAAATAAAAAGGTGGATTAATTCTGTGTTTCTGTCAAATTCACAGTCTCCTCAATTGTTCAAAGCAAGAAAGGGTTTTGCCATCCAGAACAGAGTAAACAAGATCCCCATGCCCTACTGTAAAAGAAACAAATATTAGGCATAAAATTACTGTCCATAATATTTTGTAGGGAGGTAAATCAGAGATTTAGGTTCACCCAAATGACCCTACAGAGGCAGGCAGCAGGCAATGCCAGCCCTGAGCGCTCTGTGCCACCTCTCGCCCGCTGAGCTCTGCTCTGCTGCTCCCAAAAACTCAGCCCAGTGCCACAGGGCCAGTTCCTCCACATGCCTGTGCATTGCTCACAGGCCACTCATCTCTGCAAACATCCCCTGCAAATCAGCCCAGTCGCTTTTACATAAGCAAAACTACTGAGGGTGATTTGTGCTTTGTCTTTTCTTCTCCTTTTTCTTCCCTTTCAAATGAGATCGGTGCCCCCAGACTAGCAAGGAATCAAAGCTGAGTAAGTTTTCAAGTCCTGGTTTCTCAGTGACAGATGGTCCCCACAGTACATAATGGGGGTCTACAAAGAGCTGACTGATCACAGGATGCTGCCACTTGAACTTGTTTTTCCTGTTAAACACTATTAAGACAGCTAAAAAACCACACACTTTGTTATTTCCCTTGTATTTCCATACAAGCAACTGCTGCAGCTGTGGGAAATACTTCAAACAGAAGGTCTACACTGGCTGGCATCTTTAAACAGTATTTTCATTAAAGAAAAAAGCATTCTAAAGAAGTGTGGCAAATTCTGAGCTATGGAATTAGCCTGGTGAGACAAAGCTTGATCAATATATTTAATTTTGACATTGAAAAACATCTGTAAGAAGTGCACACTCACAAGGGTAACCACTGATGGATGATAGGTATTCCAGAGCTCCCTAAATCAAAAAGCCACCTGCCAAAGCCTACTCAAAACATTTTTAGTAACAAAAAGAGCACAACAGTCACAGAAAAGAAGTAAATATTTCCCCTCTACGTATAATAGGAACTTTCCTTGCCCATTTTTCCCCTGATCTTTCTGAAAAGAAGTAATAACTGGCATTTCCCTGAGTGGCAATGATATTACGAAGGGTTCCCCCTTCCTAAGACACTATATTCACAAAATTGCCTAAAACCCACGCACACTAAGTAGCTTACAAAGATGTTTAGGTCTTAGGCATAAGAAAAAAGGACAGCTATTATCATAATCTCTTGTTCCCTAAGCAATATGCTCGTATGAACATCATGTTCTTTCTAAATGCAACCAGCAACTTCGTACATGTGAAAAAATAACACCAACAGAAACATTTCAAAGCCCATTTCAGACTGTCAGCATTGCACCAGAAGAAAATGGAATAAGGCAGGTTAACTAATACTCACTGAAGTCATCAGGCTTATGCTCCATTTTCCTTTGATCTGCAGCAGTCTTACCAGGATCACCAGCCTGATCAACACCAGTCTTCAAAGTATGAACTCCCACTGGATTTTCCAGCACCAGTTTCCCTTTCTGAGGAGCTGCTAAGCTTTCCATACTGACCCCATTCCCTGAAACATGGGAGCCTGGAGCGTTTTCCCCCACTGGTTGGGATTTTGGCTGTTTCAGGTTTTCCATTGCTGATGATAAATTAGAAAATTTTTTTCCTTTTCCATGACTTCGATCCTGAACACTTGATCCCAAATCTTTAGTTCCAGGAATACAACTATTTACTTTGCATGATTTATTTTCTCCTTGTTTTTCAGAACAAACATCATTTTGTTTACTTTTTCTGCTGCTATTCCCACTTGGAGAACTTCTCCCGACATCCTTCACAGATTTGTCATTTCTATTATATTTATAATTTTGATTAATTGTAACTTTGACTGTTTTGCCTTCCTCACAGACAAGACGGACAGACTTCCTTGGGTCATGATTTCCATTCTTTGAGCTCTTGGCCTCTTCCATTATAGTGAAGACCTGCTTCTCCTGTCTCGAGACCACTTGAAGTGCAATTCTTCAGCAATTTGCCGTTGATTTTAAATCCTCTGTGCAGGCAAGGATCGTAGCTGATTGTCTACTGAAGAAATAATGAGAAGACATTTTTAAAAACTAAGGAAAAAGATAAATCTCTATGCAGACAGGACATTAAATAAACTTCTCTAAAGGAAGGCGTTAATATAAATTATTATAGGAAGTATATTCCTCCCACAGGCATAAGTACATTTTCACAATACATTCCAGTATTAAAATAAAACTCATGAAAATTTTGATTATTTTGATTTGTATTTAAAAGATGAGGGCTACGAAGAGACAAAAAAATGGCAGAACATTCTAAAAACCACTCAATGATAAACCTGCCAACAGCTTGCTTTTTTCTGTCCTTCCTATTTCTGGCTTTCTGAACAAAAACAAGAACCAAGATGTCTGCAACTACACTGGGAAAAAAAAGAAAAAAATTAACACATCTAAAAAGTACTACTCAATAAACGCACAGCTCAAATTAGCCACTAGAGGAAACTAATTCAGTTTCCAGCAAGCAAGCTCCATTTTATTAACTGATTTAAAAAAGCATTTAGAGATATAGCTCAAAGTATTAATAACAAACCTGACCAATCACCTGCACCTCCTATTTTCATATAAATTAACTGCCAGCAATTAAGTAAGATTAAAAAAAAAAACAAAACCACAAATAGTAAATATTTTGTTTAGCTACAGATTAACTTTCCTCATCTAAACCTCAGGCCTTTAGGTGATATATCATATCTGAGATTTATGTTGGAGACAACTCAAAGGTTGTGCTTCCAGTGGGAGGAGGTTCAGCACAAGTGGGTCTGTTTGTAAGGAATTAGTTTTACTAATAGAGAAAATGAAGGCAAGATCTGCAACAAGAAAATGGATTTTTTTTTCTTTGTAATAACATTTAGACAGCAATTGAAAACTCCGAGAATGAAGCATCAGACAAAGAAGAAAACTATTTTTGTAAAACTATAACAAAACATGGCATGCAGAAATTCTCTCTTTCCTGTCCAGCTGCATATTTGCTAGGTAAATGCATGACCCATGGAAATTTCTGGGTTTTAAAGAACCCATCCCTTACCATTTAGTGAAGAAAAAAATAATAGAAAAGTCTATGAATTACAGGTATTAAAAGTATCACAGCATACTTTTGTACTTTAAAAACAAGAACCAGAATAAAGGATCAGATTAAAATATCGGTTAAAGAAAAAAAAAACCAACAATAACCAAAAAAACCTTTCTGAATATTATTAGTATGAAGTACAGTAATTTTTTTTCAGGCTATATAATACAGTTACTATCTCATTTTAATGAGACACAAATCAGAAAATACTTCAGGACACAAAGCATGTACTAAAAACAGTTATCTTAAGTCTCTATTGACATAATTGAAAATACGTATCTTTCAAAGGTGAAAAATCAAAGAAACAAAGCCCACAAGAATTTTCCTGAAGATGCTGTTAGCATCACATTCTTTAGTAAAACATAAAAACTGAAGAAGAAAAAAAATCTCCATTCCTAATTTTTTTCCAATGGCTAAGTATTTTATCTCACATTCAGTTAATATTGCATCTATTTTCTATTAAATACTGATTGCACCTGGTTCTTACTTCGAGATCAAAAGTCACAAAGATCTAATAATATTTGCCTTTGGATTGTAGCCAGTCTTTCCCATAGCAATTCTAACCAAAGAGCAGCAGGAACTCCTGCCCAGCTGTCCCAGCACTGCTGAAGCCTCAGGGGGCTAAGGAGAGCCCAGGTCCCCCCAGGTTAGCAAAATTCAAGTTTCTGCAGTCCCTGACACCGGTACACAGCTCTGCTCTAGAGACTGGGGCGCTGTTACAGCTTTGTACACATCACTGCCTTAACCTCTACGGTGGGTTTGGTTTTTAATTTCATGTAGCCAGAAGAGAAATGGCAACATGATTTTTTTCAAATTCTAAACTAATCATGCTTTACTTGTTCAACCTGAGGAGGGGGAGAAAAACTCTCCAAACCAACAAAGACCCAGCAATTCCCCGTTGAGCTGCGGCCGGGGCACAGCGAGGGCAGCTCCAGGCTCGGGGGAAGCAGCGCGGGGCAGCCCCGGCTCCAGCTGGAGCCGCACCGCGCTTCCCTCACGGCCACCGCCGGGCTGCTCCTTCCCTGGGGCTGCTCCTTCCCATCCCTGCTCCCATCCTGGGGCTGACCTTTCCATCCCGGGGCTGCTCCTTCCCATCCCTGGGGCTGCTCCTTCCTTCCCAGGGGTGCTCCTTCCTTCCCTGGGGCTGCTCCTTCCCATCCTGGGGCTGCTCCTTCCTTCCCTGGGGCTGCTCCCATCCCGGGGCTGCTCCTTCCCATCCCGGGGCTGCTCCTTCCTTCCCTGGGGCTGCTCCTTCCCATCCTGGGGCTGCTCCTTCCCATCCCGGGGCTGCTCCTTCCTTCCCTGGGGCTGCTCCTTCCCATCCCTGGGGCTGCTCCTTCCTTCCCAGGGGTGCTCCTTCCCATCCCGGGGCTGCCCCTTCCCATCCCGATGCTGCCCCTTCCCATCCCGGTGCTGTCCCTTCCCATCCCGGGGCCGCTCCTTCCATCCCAGGGCCGCTCCTTCCCATCCCGGGGCCGCTCCTTCCCATCCCGGGCCGCTCCTTCCCATCCCGGGCCGCTCCTTCCCATCCCGGGGCTGCTCCTTCCCATCCCGGGGCTGCTCCTTCCCATCCCGGGGCTGCTCCTTCCCATCCCTGGGGCTGCTCCTTCCCATCCCTGGGGCTGCTCCTTCCCATCCCGGGGCTGCTCCTTCCCATCCCTGGGGCTGCTCCTTCCCATCCCGGGGCTGCTCCTTCCCATCCCGGGGCTGCCCCTTCCCATCCCTGGGGCTGCTCCCATCCCTGGGGCTGCTCCTTCCCATCCCGGGGCTGCTCCTTCCTTCCCTGGGGCTGCTCCCATCCCGGGGCTGCTCCTTCCTTCCCTGGGCTGCTCCTTCCCATCCCGGGGCTGCTCCTTCCCATCCCTGGGGCTGCTCCTTCCCATCCCTGGGGCTGCTCCTTCCCATCCCGGGGCTGCTCCTTCCCATCCCGGGGCTGCTCCTTCCTTCCCAGGGCTGCTCCTTCCTTCCCTGGGGCTGCTCCTTCCCATCCCGGGGCTGCTCCTTCCCATCCCGGGGCTGCTCCTTCCTTCCCTGGGGCTGCTCCTTCCCATCCCTGGGGCTGCTCCTTCCCATCCCTGGGGCTGCTCCTTCCTTCCCTGGGGCTGCCCCCATCCCGGGGCTGCTCCTTCCCATCCTGGGGCTGCTCCTTCCTTCCCTGGGGCTGCTCCTTCCCATCCCGGGGCTGCTCTTTCCCATCCTGGGGCTGCTCCCATCCTGAGGCTGCTCCCATCTCGGGGCTGCTCCTTCCCATCCCGGGGCTGCCCCTTCCCATCCCGGTGCTGTCCCTTCCCATCCCGGTGCTGCCCCTTCCCTCCCTGGGGCTGCTCCCATCCTGGGGCTGCTCCTTCCTTCCCTGGGGCTGCTCCTTCCTTCCCAGGGGTGCTCCTTCCTTCCCTGGGGCTGCTCCTTCCTTCCCAGGGGTGCTCCTTCCTTCCCTGGGGCTGCTCCTTCCTTCCCTGGGGCTGCTCCTTCCCATCCCGGGGCTGCTCCTTCCCTCCCTGCCGGCCACCAAACCAGAAAACCAATCCAGCCGAACATAAAGCTGGCACCAGGCAGGAGGAGGAGGAGGAGCACGCCTGGCAATAACAAACAACTCGTAGGGTGGGGACAACTCCTGTTGGCACCACTTCCAGATTAAAGCCACCGTGAAACTCCGGCATTGGAGGAGAAGTGGGGCTGCATTTGGGGGTTTTTATTCGTCACGTTGTTAGAGTCAAATTTTAAAAAAATCTGCAAAAATTATTCAAATTATTTTATCTCATCCATTCAATTAAACACTCAATTATATATTCAAAGAGAATATATAACCTTCAATCAAATGAGAAAACGTAACTAAAGAAACTGCTAGTAAAAACTAGAACCGAGCTAATGATTTGAGTACTGTGATAGTGTTGCATATCAAGAATGTAATCAAATGTAAGTAGATAATGTTAAAAAGCATATACAGTCTTTATTCCTAAGAAATATGAATAGAGAGGTCATGACATTTCATAAGACAATACTCTGTATGAAATAAAAGTCAGCAGTTCCACAATGAATGCAGAATCTGAAATGCAAGTGCAATAATAATGTTGTTGAACTTTGGAGTCTCTTTTTCTTTCCTTTTGCTCTTTAATATGGAAATAATTTAGCTAACAAAAAATAATTTTAACTCCTGCAACATATTCAATAGCAACCAAATTACCATCTCACAACAAACTGCAAAACAAACCAACTAATAAAACTCAGTATGAGAAACAAAAAGAAACCTCTCCTGAACCCAGGACAGACACAAAAAGATCATCCTCTGTCAGATATTGGCCATCTACATGACAGAGGGAGAGAGGGAAATGGGGAAAGGAATGCCTCTAAAAAAAATAAATTGGTTGGAAACAAAGCACTGGAGTGAAGTGAATCAGTGCTGAGGTGGCATCTTCGTAGAAACCTGGATGGCACCTCTTACAAGCTCAGGCTCATACCAAATTGCAAGACCTGGAATCAAAGCAGAATTTTCTCCCAGTCAGGCTGGCAACAAAACCAGCATCTGCAAAATGGGGTATGATTAACCTGTTGAAACCAGTTCAGCATATTTCAATAATTCAATATCCCAGTGTTACATGGGACTCAGTTTCCCCTGCTTTCTGAGCGTACAGTGCCAATTACTCCTCCGAAATCTAGCTCTTGGCTCTTTTTAGGAAAATTATCTGGCTGAAATACAACAGCTTGAGGTCAGATAAGATACCATCTGACCTTAAACTCCAGAAAAGTATAAAAATCTATACCTACCTAGAGCAACAAAATGAAAAATGTTTAAATCAGCTTTGGTTAGAATTCATTTTCGGCTCACAAAATGAAGACATGAGAATGTTTCACTTTCATTTTTGCCAGTTTCTTTTGTTTCCTCCACTTTGCAGACAAGCATTAAAAAACTCTGCATTTGAATTGCAAAGAATCAGACTAAAGCTTACTTCCAAACAGGGGGAAAAAGAAAACCACCAAAAAACTTTCAAGAAGATATTTCTACCTCTTCTACCACTTCTTCCTCTCAAGTTGTTCCACTGTATTCAACTCCCTCAAACACATCCATTTGGAGTCAGAATTTCACATAACAGGGCCTCTTCAAAGATGAAGGCCAAGTCAAACTGTGAGCTCTTGCCTTCTGAGTTGTTCTTTTGCAAAGCTTTTTTTAATAATTTCATTAACAGCAGAACTGACTCCACCTGGTTTCCTAGACGTGCACTTTGTGCTCCTCTGTCACTCTCTATCACAGCCCCTTGGGCAAGCAGAGCAGACGTGCTGGAGCCCTGTCTGATTTGTAGCTACTCCCTACAAGGAAATGGAACTTCCTCCTGCTTCCCCCTCAGCAGAGACCTCTCCTCTGTTGAGGCATAATTCTTCCAGAAAACAGACCAAAACTCAATGACCCTTTGCCATTACTTCAGATATGTTCTAAAATGTGGTCCCAACTGACTGAAATGCCCAAAAGTAGGGACTACAGTGTAGAAAGGCAACTAAAGGGAAAGACGACAAGCTTTTAAGTTTTGTTTCCCTGGGGAGTACTAGATAAAATATAAACACAGAAAGTACTACAAACATAAGTGTTATCACCCTGTTTCTATAAAGCATTCCCTCCTTTGAGATAGGGAGACTTGTATTTTATCCAAGAGCTGCTTTTATCTCTCCCATTATGATTGTCCTTAAGCTCAAATCTCCCAGCCAGCCTTCCAACACTAAGTGGGGTGATTAACCTCAGTGCCCCCCTCGCCTCACTACCAATCCAGCCCAGCTGAACTTCCTCAACAAAAATAAAAGGAAATTCTGCAAACAAAGGTCACAGCCACAGTCAGGAACAATAGGAAAGGTTGTCTTCTGCACTCTGCTCAGAGTGCAGCACAGGTGATGTCTATGGACAGCCCTAATGTGCTGGGGTGGGGGGGTCTTTTCTGGCTCTTAAGCCCATTTTTCTGTCTGAGAACTCCTACAAATCATTCAAACCTCTCCCATGTTCTTTGTCAAAAGTTTTTAAAAAATTATCACACGTTTATGTTTGATTCATGATGAAACAGACATAACTCAGTACAACCTACTACTCATGCTTGATGTTTTTCCAAAGCGCTTAAAACTAAAACTATCAGAGATTACTGGCCACTAAAGCGCTTCAGACTCCACCAGCACTAAACCCATCGATATTCTTAGTAACAAACATAAGTGCTACATAGTGTTCCAGAACTCCCTCTTACTACAGGCTATAGAATTTATCCTCGTAAGGATAATACTGCCAAAATCTACCCAGAAGGAAGTCAGCACACTGTACATAAACTTTAACACACAAATCAAGGATGCAACAAAACTGGAACTCTGGGCTCAATGAAGATAGGAAGCTCTGATGTTGTATTTATTTTGTGGAAGATTGAAACCATCTAAGGAGTAATCATTAAATATATATCTATGTATATATACATATGTAGAAAATACATAACACTGTAACAAGATGATATCTGATTTACAGAAGTACTGCCGAATAAATGAAGTAACAAGAAAGGCTTTGGCTGATACAAAAGTTAGTAACATATGTAGGTGCAAATATCTTACAATTCAATTTTGGAGTGAGCAAAATATGCTGGATGGGAGATCCATAAGGGATATGCTCGTTACAGATTACTCTGCATTGACTCACTGTTTTTTCTACAGCACTGTATGACTCACTGGGAAGGTGAGAAAAACTAACGTCACCCAACGCCAAGTACTCTTTCTGGGCACCTCTTTCTGACCCTACTACTGCTGCTGCCTCTGTGCCAAGCTGGGCACAGCTGTCCTCTCTCAGCCACACTGGCTGTGCTACAAGTCTCCCCCACCTCTCTATTCCATAGAGGCTCCTCATGCTTTTGCAAATTTGGTTCTGATGCTACGTTTTACTGCAGCAGTTCTTTACACCTCAGACCCAAGTGCAGCGAACCCTGAAGAGGGGCAGCACCCGCCCCAAGGCTCCCCAAGTGCTGCACCATTCGTGTGAGAGCAGAGCAGGAACTGATATGAGGGAGCTCGAACTTCAAACCCAAACACACACATCAGCCCAAGGACCCACGAGGAGGCTGGGGGAGCACAACACAGCGCTGCACTGGTTTAGAGCCTTTCAGAGACTTCCAGAGGCCTCAGATGATCACAAAACTGGTTTAAATGGCAGCCACACACTGAAACTAATTTTTTCACCTTGATCTTAACCTCCACTTATGCTCAGTGCTATGCTAAATGACAATACAGCAGTATGTATTGTGGCATAGAAGCTTATCTGGATCTTGTATTTAAACAACAGTGAGCCCTTCACTCAAACTGGAATCCTTGAGGAAGGGACGGTCTTTGAACTGCTCCATACCAGCTGCAAACCAGTTCACAAACCACAGGGAAAGCAAACAGATCTTCTGCCAGTACCCTTGTGCCTCTTCACCAGCATCCAGCACTTTCCCTACTGGAAGAAACATGCTGAAAATCACAACTCCAGGAAAGCTGTCAAGAACACAGCCACGCTCAGCGGACTGAGTCACAATCGTTTGTAACACAAAACTGATTCCAGGCTCCTGTGTCAAGCTTTGCTGACACTGAAAACTAAAATCTGAAAGTTACTTCTTGCTGGCAGCAGTATTTCATGCATCAACAGAAATGAAAATAAAATCTAAGAACATCTGATAAATTGGGTTTTTTCCAAAGACTGCTGAAACCTTAGAATCAAAACTACAAAATAAGGATACAGTATGAGTATACATGCATGTATGCATGCATTTCTGTGAAAACAAACAAAAAAAATGAGTAAAAATTAAATTCATGGGCACTGTTACAAAATTTAGGTCTTTTGTATTTCTAAGTTAAACGATTTATCAAGCAATATCAAAATAGTGTTAATGTGCCAAAAGCACGAGAAATGTTGACTTTCACTGGATTGCTTCCATTGTGCAAATTAATCCACTAAGCAAATTGCAGGATCCTTCTTTCTATGGGTTCTCAATACAAGTCAGTACCAGTATTACATTATTTCACTAAGATAGTGACAAAAATAAACTTATTGTAGTAGAAATGCTTTGTAAAGTTTAAAAAGCCAGGACTGCAAACTGAACACAGAACATACTCTCAGGCAGTCAGACTGCCTTATGGTATCAACATGAATACAACAATTCTGAAGCATGACTGACAAGCAGAGCCACAAGACAGTTAAGAGGAGCATCTCAGGAATATCTTGCTTTCAAGCACAACACAGGGAAATCCTGTCCCCCTTTCTTTCTCCCCACTGCAGCAATTCCCTTCAGAGGAAGAACTGGATAAATGCCCTGCACAGTGCAGGTGTCCCGGGGCACTGAGCACAGCAAGCTGAGGTATGAAAAGGAAGTCCCAGCTGTCCTCTATGCGAGAACAGAACACAGGAGGAACTTTCTGATCCCTCTATGTCTATCTTCTGGGAACACATCCCAATATATCTCTTGGGAAAAGGTAATTTTACCACAAAATTAATTTTATGAAGGTTTACACTAAAGTTAAGCAGAAAAATGATTAAAAAAAGCTCATTGCAAAATTGGTATTTGTAAAAGAGACCTCTTACTCCTAATATAGCATCTTCTGCCAGGTACTGTAATTAAGTCATAGCTCCATGGCTAGCTTACTTTTCTTGTCACGGAAATAATTATGTCATAACTATCTGGGGTCAGACTATCCAAAAAGCAGCCACTGAAACCGGGAGCACAAGCCAAAACCATAAACATGTATCCTCTATTTTCAAGCAAATGCAACGACCCCTAAAACCAGGGCACAGTGCTCAGGAAGCCAAGTGACGTGGAGGTGGTATGAATATTAAAAAAAAATTATTAGGTCCATACTTAAATACAACTATCTTTTTAATGTACTAATCTCTACCTTAGCTCAAATGCGATTGTATTGTTTCTCTGTGTGTTATGAGCTCATCTTCCTTTGATATACCCAGAAACAACCTTAAAAGCCAGGAGGCCTCAGGTAATATGACACATTCAGCCAACTGGCAAATTGCAACATATTGCAAAAGCAGCAAAGTCGTTCAGCTGTATTTGTATACAAAATAAGCCAACAAAAGAGCACAACCACGTAGGCGAAGGGATGCCTGGGTGTCACTCCAGGCAGATCGTAATCCACGGCAAGGAGAACCTCTCGCGGCGGAGCGGGCACGGCTCTCGAGGGCAGCCCCGCACACGGGGCATTCCCCGCGGGCCTCGCCGGCTGCGCTGCTCTCTCCCCCCGCATTATTTAATTCCACGGGGCGTACGGACAACAAACCGCACGCACCGGCTCCGGCCCGGATGCGCCCCCGGCCCCCCGCTGACCTTGCGGCGGCCCCCGCGCCTCGGACCCGGCGCTTCCCCCGCCCGGGCGCGGGGCCCGAGGCCGCGGCGGGCCGTCGAGGCGGGGCAGGGCTGGGGCGGGGGGCGCCGGCGCGGACAGGACCCCCTGAGCCCGCCTCCCCCCAGGCCGCCGCCCCCGGGGCGCGGGGAGCCCCTGGGCCCCGGTACCTGTGTGCGGCGCTAGCGGAGCCGGCGCGGCGCCCCCGCCATGCCCGGCTGCGGCTGCTGCAGGCCCCGACGGCAGCGGCTCAGTCCGGCCCGGCCGCCATGTCAGCGGCGCGGTGCATTGTGGGGCGAAGGCGGGCGGGAGCGCCCCGAGGGCGGCGGCGCTGCGGGGCGGCGGCGGCGGCGGCGGGGACCGAGCCGGGCACGGTGCCCGCACCGCCCCGGTCGTGCCGGGGAGCCCCCCGTGCCTCAGAACCACCCCCTTGCTGAGGGGGCGACGCGCCCCCCCTTCCCGTCTCCCCGGCGTTCAGGGCCTTCCTCCCTCAGTGCCACAGCGGCAGGCGGGGATGAGGGAATAAGCAGCATATTTTTTTCTTCTTAATTACCCCTCAACAGCCATCCTAGTTTTTCCCCTTGTTTCTCTTCCCAGGCCTCTTCTTCTGCATAGAATCAGCACGGTTGGAAGAGACCTTTAAGATCCCCCAGTCCAACCGTGCACCCCGTACAGTATCCCCACAGCCGCTAAACCTACAGCACCCAGCGCCAGCTCCAGAGGACTCCCAAACACCCTCACGGATGGTGACACCATAGGGCAACAGATTCAATGCCTGACCGCCCTCAGGGGGCACAATTTTTTTTCTTAGTATCTAATCTGAATCTCCCGTGTCTCAGCGTAGAGCCATTTCCTCTGGTCCTGTCCCTGCAGGCGCGGCAGAAGGGGCCGGCCCCTCTCAGTGCACTCTCCCGTCAGGAGAGCGATGAGGCATCCGCTGCCCAGGCCTGTGGAGTAGGGTAGGGCTCGCTGCAGCCCGGACATTGATCCCCGCTTCCCCAGGGCTTCTCCCCCTCCTCCTGTGCTCGGAGAAGAGCGGCTGTGCTCCGAGCACCTGCGGAAATGACTCCAGGCTCCCTGACCTTGGCTGTGCAGGTGGCCTCGGCAGCAGCCAGGGACAGTGGCTTGGCCAGGGTGTCTGCTGGCAGAGCCGCAGGTCTCGGGGGAGAAGAGCCAGCCTGCCGGCTCTTGGCAGTGCTGGACGGTGACCTAAAGGCACTGGCAAGTGCTTGTCTGAGGCAAATCCCTGTGTGATCCAGTACTACCCCTTTTTGGCAGTGAAATGTCGTGTTGTTGGCACTTCCTAGCCCAGGCTAAGGAGGCCTTTCCAGGAAAATAAGGCACTAAAAGATCAGTGTTGAACTACAAAAGGGATTCAAAGGAAACTATTAAAAGTAATATGAATAGTAGTGTTAGAAACACTACCTCAGGGAGTCTGTGTAGGCACACAAAAGTTGCAAAATCTGTAATACAGGATTCTGTAATACTGACAAGACATACTTCTGAATGTATTGTGAAGTCAGCACAATCCTTAGAGGTAACCTGTATTTTTTTTTTTTTTCTTTCGGTTCACTTGAAGTTCACACTTTACGAAATTAGGACTGGGTAGCTCAGGGTATTGCTCATGGGATTCACCTTTAGGTACATAGGCCAGTCCAGGACAGCAGCAACAGAAACAGCAGTGCTGCCCTGGGGAAAACTGAGGTTGACTGGGTGGTGGTTCCAGCCTATTCCAATTTATTTGACAAAGATTTCTATTAGGTTTAGTAGGCCAAAGAGTAAATTGCAGAGTAGCTAGATTATACTTGCTGCTGGATACAGTTCTCCTAGATCAACATTGAGACATGCTAGTGAGCAAACACACGCCAGTTTGCAAACCCGATGGGCATATTTCCTTCAAATAGTTGGATAGACTTTAATATGAACTGGTAGAGCAGTTTGGCTCAGAAAACATGCACCAGTACAAAGCCAACAGCCTTTGACATAGTCTCTATCTCTGTGTTCAGGAACAATGCCTCCTTCTTTGCTGATGTTAAAGAATATTTTATGGCAGGGAGCAATATAGAAACATGGCACTAAAAGAGGAAGCAGAGTTCTACTGCCAGCAGGCCATTATTTAAAGAATAAATCATCAGTGCAAGTGACCAAAACTTTTCAGATTCTGGGCTCAATTTGTAGGAGAAAATATGACTGAAAGTGACTAAATTTTATCTAGAAATCAGAGATTATAATCATAAAGCTGCAGGAAGTAGATTTTATAAAGTCCCTCTCTAGAGCAAAACTTGCTTTTTACATTGCAGTATGTGGCCTCATTTTTAGTCCTATAACCAAGCAACTAAAATATTATTCCTCAAAAATGTACATGTGTATTGTAGATTTGTTTTTTATTTTCTGACAAAAAAAAATCCACATTATGCTGATGATCAATTTTTTAAAGACTACTTTTAGAATTTACTAGGTTTTAAAAATCTTTTTAAATGGACAAACCCTGTTCTCTTTCTTCAGATATATCTGAAGAAACTCCAAAGCTTCTTAGATAATTTACTTATAAAATTAGGAAATAAAACTTGACTGTCAGCTTGGTCAATAGTACAGTCAGGAAAGTATCCAGGAAAATACCACTTATCTGCAAAGAAATTCATATTCTCATCACAGTCTATCTTTTCTGTAGAGACCATGACAGAAGATTTTCCATCTCTAAATCTATATATTTTTGTAGCGTATTACATTATTTCTTGATGTTGCGTGTCTGCTTAAACTGAAAATAATAAAAAATGTGAAAAATCTGAAATGCTTAAAAACTTCAAATATGTTTTTCAACTAGCTATATAAGGCTTCTTCCCTTACAGTGCTGGTCATGCTTGAATTCCCTAAGCAAATTTAATCAAAATGTCAAAGATCTACCAAAATTCTTTAAAAAAAAACCCAAAAAAGAAAGTGAGATTTAATAAATGCAAATGATAAAATGTAATTTTCTCTTCAAAAGATAAATTTCCAATAAGCTTTGGAACCACTTTAATTGTTTTCTGTAAGTCATTGCATTTTCCTTTTCTTTGCCAAGAACTATCAGAATCATAGCTGTCCATGGCTGACCAGTTTTGTGGTCCAAGAAGAAATCAATGACCATCAAAAGCTTTCTATTGTTGTTACTTTGTAAGTACAAATCCTTTTCTTCCAGCAGGCATAGTAGCAAACTGTACAAATAGCTTTTTTTTTTTTTTTTTGCAAACAACCCAAGAATGACATCAGTGCACTGAGGCAGTGTTTTGGCTCTGAATGTCTGAATGCTTTGATACCAAACTCAGTTCCTGATGCTTTATGGCTCTTTCTTGCTTGAAAGCCCTCTGGCAGTGTGGCTTCTCCATCTCACACAGTGACATCAGTGGTCTGGCCACTCACTTCTCACCAGGCAGGTGTGTGCAGAGCTGCATTTCCTGCAGGCCTGGCTGATGTGGCTGGGTTATGTGGTGTGTTGGTGATTCTGGTTTTCCTGAATGCTGTGACTCTCGTTTGGAGCACTCCCTCAGTAACCAGTAGCAACCAAGCCACTGCTGTCCTTTGACATTACACTGTACTCACCACATGCTGCAGTTAGTGCACAAAAAAGGGCCTTTGCAAATCCATCAAAAATCACAAGGATGTAGTTAAAGCAGGATCTTTAACAACATTGCTTTGATCCCTGTATGGGCTATTCACTTAAGAGAGAATCTGTATCTATTTTATGAAACACAGGGCACTGAAAGTCGTGGTAATGCCTGTTTGGGTCATTATTAGTTCTAAAGGATGGTTCCAAGTCCCTTCAGACTTGGCAGTTTGGGAATGGTGTTGCTATCATGAAAACAGGTTAGTATCAGTATTCATATGTTAGTGTTAGTTCTGATTTCAAAAAAAAAATTTTTCTTAGGCTGAAATATCAGTGTTATTATCAAGAATTCATGGCTTTCAATACAGCAGTGGAGGAACAATGAAACAGAAGTAAAGCCAAATGTTCTGAGGTTCCTCAAGGGTCCCAACTCAGTGATCCTTGTGGGCGCCTTCCAACCCAGAATATTCTGCCATTCTGTGACTGGCATCCCACAGACTGAGCCAGCCGGTGCTTTAGAGCCATAACCACTCAGGCAGCACTTCCAGCACGGATGGCTCCGCTGCAGAGGCTGTGCCCCCTGAGGGAGCCGTCCCGGCCGAGCGGAGCGGGCAGAGGCGGCGGCTGCCGCAAAAGGCCCGTTTGCAGCAGCGCGGCGTTTGCGGCAGCGCGGCCGCGCCGGGCCGGGCAGAGCGCGGCGGCCGTGCAGCATGCTGGACCCGGAGGGCAGTGTGGAGCACCAGCCTGCCTCCTCCTTCCCCAAAGTCCTCCTCATCCCTCTAGCCATGCTCCTCGCAATTGCAGCGCTCGTGCTCTTAGCCTTTTCCGCTACGCGGCAGAAGGAGCCTGATTTTTACACTTTCAAAGTTGTAAACATCAGGGGCAAGCTTGTGTCTCTGGAGAAGTACAGGGGCTCGGTAAGTGCGGCGGGGAGGGGCGGCTCCCGCCCGGGCAGCCCTTGCATGTCCGCGGAGCGAGCGCGGGGAAGTGCTCGGAGCCTCGGTGCACTCGGTGTGCCTCTGGGCTGCTCGCTCTGTGCCTCTGCCCTTCGGCCAACCCGTCCGGCTAACACAGGCTCCTCTTCAATAAAGCGTTCGCATCTAACCCCCGTGTGTGTCCGCGTCTTCTGCTGCTGCAGCCGCCTGTAGACGTGGCAGGCGGGGAACGCTGCCCTCCTGCCGGTTGCTCTGGATTCTGCCTATTCCATTGGAAACTCAGGAAGTTTGTGTCTTTGTGTAGCTTACTTTTGGAGTTTATTTCTGTCTTTTAACTGCATGACTTTTTGTGTGTTATTCTTATTCAAATCCCGTTCCTTTTTTAATGTTTTACATTAAAAAAAAAAGGGATTTGATCCGTGGCGAATGGAGTTAACAGATTTCACCGTAGCTAGTAAAAGCATGAGACATTACAAAGTATCAGAATATAGTGAAATTGTAACAACATCATGCAAATTCTTCTCTCGCTTTTTAGTGTGACAGCAATGTGAAGAAGGACACGTAGATAAAAGCACATATGCTTTTATGATGTCTTCTAAATTGTATTTGCATCTTATATTAAGTACTTTTAGGCAGAGTTGTCCATACCATTTTAAAACAATGGTATGGTTTTCCATACCATTTTAAAACAATTTCATTTCATTTTATTTTATTAGTGGTTTGATCATCTAGAAAAGATTGGTACCTATGGAAGAGAACTTAGCACACTTATTATACTTAATACTATAACCTCTTTTAGCCCCTTTCACAAATTATAGAAGCTAAAATCAGCATAAATCCCACAAGTGACACATCTGTGATACAGTCAGGCAGTCCAGTTTCACTGCTGCCCAAAAAAGCAGCATCTCTTCTCATTTTCACCCTTTTTCTCCAGCTTTGTATTTACACCTTCCTTTTCCCCTCCTCAGATGTCTGAGCTCACTGGTCCAGAACAGCAGGTCACTGAAACATTGGCAGGAAGACAGAGGAGCTATATAGGGAGATGCACATTTTCTTGAGCTCAGCCGAAGTGAATACTGGTGGATTTGGACCGAATGAGAGGCCTAAATCCTCTCTGGTCAAAGTCCTCATCCCCCATCATTCACAAGTGAGATACAGCAGAACAGGTCCCATGCCCACTCAAATATCTGTTTGGGAAAAACACAGAAGCTGTTTAATATTGAGCAATATTTGTGCTTTTTAAATGAGCTCCTTCCAAAGGCTCCACCAATAAATCCTGTTACTGGGGCATGTCTTGTCTGCATGTTATCTGCTAATCTGAATAAGCAAATACCACCTGTAGCTTCTCTATCTCAGAGCCAGACTCAGCATGGAAAGGAGTTGAGGGGGAACTTGGAAGAATTCCTTACAGCCCCTCTGCAGAGAGCTGGGGGTGTTCCTGCCCTCTGGAATCCCAGGAACAGGCAGGTTCAGGGTGTGGGCTGCATCCCAGGGCTGTGGTTCCAGGCTGCCCTCGAGGCATGGCTGGTTTCATAAAGGGGAGCTCTAGAGCTGTGTCTGGGAAAGATAAACCATTGATGAATGGTAGTCTTTGATCTCTGCTAGGCCACATAGAATAGTTTATTCCAAAAAAGCGACATTCAGCTTCTGTGTGGAATAAAAGATAGATTTGCATTCAGAGATTCTATTAATGTTCAGGCTACCTGCTCCTTGATAATGTATGTGGACAATTTTAAAGAAAATTGCAGCAATAAAACACATCCCTTTCTGTCATTATGTTGTCAGAACTCAGTATCAAGATAGAAAATTGTTAATTAAAACTCCCATTTATTTCTTAAAATAAACTAGCTTAAATCTGCAGTTAGATAAGTAAAGTCATAGGTTTATCATAATATTTTAAAGCTATTAAAAGAAATAAAATATTATTAAAGGGCTACGTGTGTGCTGGGGGTGTTTTAAGGAAAGTGAGTCACTAGTTAGCTCCTGGAACAATAGCCTGTTAATTGCTAAACCAGCTTTTACCAGCCTTAAGCTTTCTGGCAGATGTAGAGAGGACATTTTCTTCAATTCAGTCACTCAGCTAATTTATTTAAATAACTACTTAATTGGTAGTCAAGAAACTTACTAGGAATTGAAAAAATCCAAGGGCTTCCAGACTTAAAAAAATTAATAGTGTCTGCTAATTCCAAAACCACAAGAGCCATGCTAAGTATAAACAATCAGTGCAATTCAAGACCGACAGAATCATTCTTCAATAAATCATTATTAATATGAACTTGTGTCTATTCAGATCATTGAAACAATTTTTTCATAGTAAGGAAAAAAAGGACTGATTGATATTAATTCTCTTTCTATTTGAGTGTATCTTGATACAAACCACAATTACCCTATGTTATATACCAAATAAAGGGAGGACCATTACCACTGAGAAAAGAGTTCCACAACTGAAATAGATCCAAAAACCTCTCTGGATCACTGTGTTGTGGAGGTCATCCTTTTGTGGTTTTTCCACACTACCATAAAATGTTAACCCATCACTCATCTACATTAAAAATGAAGGACAGCGATTATGGTTCAACAAGAATCAAGAGGATCCAAACAAGATTAGTTTTCTATCTAATCTAATTCAATAATCTTGTCTTTTATTGCATGATCTGTATCAGATATGCTGTAAGAGGCAGTATTCTTACCAAAAATAGTACCTATTTGGGAGTCAGAGCTCCCAAACATCAGCTGTTCCCTGCTGTGTTTGTGCCTCTCTTGATGCAGTGGTACCAATCTACCACCCAGCTCAGTGCAGTGTGCTGGGGTGGAATTAAGCAGTGTCAGTGCAGTGCCTTTGGAAATCCTGAACCATATATCATGAATCCTGAACTATAATCATGGAAAAGCATTAGGCACTATAACAATTGAAGTATTATTTTTAAGTAAATGTTATAATTGAAAGTACTGTAGGCACTTTGGACCCGGATCCACTGCAATCCGAGGCTGTGGCGTTCCTGGGTGTGGATAAATGCACAGCCACCGAATTGCCACACAAATATTGCTATTTGTTCCATGAAGGTGACAGCTCAGTGAGCTGGTGCCATCTGACACTTGTGGCTGGTTCTTCCATACTCACATGGAGCCAGTTAAGAATTTCTGAGTCTAAAAACTCAAGTATCTGTGGTCTCTGCTGACAGATCCACAAAGGGTTACTTGAAGCTGAGACAGATTCCTAAATCAGGATTTTTCCCTAAAGAAGGCATTCTTGTGTGAGCATTAAGCAAAGCAAGAAGAGTTTTTGCAGTGTTAAATGAGTTCACTACTAGAATGCATAAGTTTTCTAAGCAAAGGGAATCATAGTTTTGAGAGGTGAGACAACAGCTGATAAAGAATTCAGCTGAAGTGAAATAATTTTTGTGAGGTCCATTGAACTGTTTGCACTGCACACTAGGTGGTGTGCTTGACTTGCACTCTCAGAGCCCAAAGTCAGGCATATTGAACTTAAATCATTAATAGTTGTAAGAAGTCAAAGTACAGCCTCTACATGAGGGCAAAAAGAGTGATTGTTATTTATTAAAAATAAAATGCAGACCAAAAAATATCACTGCATGAAATCACTTCTAATACCAGACATCTGAAAGATAACTCAAGAAAGATTTTTAAAGAATCATTTTAAACATTCATTGAAAAATACTAATAGATCACAGAAGTTTTCATTATGTATGTTAATTATACTTTTAAGAGGTTTGCACTATTAAATGATGGAGTTCAGCAATGGAGAATTCAGTTACAGTGAATGCATTTTTCTAAGGAAAAAAAAGAAACATAATGTGTCTGCCATCCAAGAAATGCTGAATGTAGTTTCCATATGTTTTGGGGGAATGTGTTTGGAAGTTTGCACTGTTGTCACTGTGAGCTCTCAAGCCTTTCCCCACCATGCCAAGAAACCACTGGTTTTAAACAGCTGTAAATTAAAATAGTTGTTTCTTTTTGAGTGAATCCTTTCCAGCCCTCTTTTTACCTAAAATCAAGTAAAAATGATAAAAGCTTAGTTGTTTTCACTGGCAATTCATCCTTCATATCTGTTTTAATTTGATCACAATGCCTACACAACCTTATTTACCCCAAACCTCCAATGACAAATTCTTACATTACACTTCTATTTGAGAGCAGGTACCAATAGAGTTGAATTCAGTCAGGTGTATGAATACTTCTGCATCAAGAAAATCCCAAGGCTTAAGCTATAATTTAAAAAGCTTCTAAAATTTCATGTGGAAGAGCTACATGTTACTTCAGCTCTTAGTGATACAATTTATCTTTTACTTCATACTAAACTACTGTTATCACTATGCTTGATAAATCAGATTAATTGAAAAGAGCAGAACTGCTAATAGTTATTTTTTATGTCAGACATACAAATTCTGTTTCAAATGCTAAGAGCCTGCAACAGGAATGCACCATAAAATTATTGCCTCTTCTCTGAAAAAAAACTTAATCTAATGATATGCCATAACTTCAGATGTTTTAGGAGACTGAATTTAAAATTTCAGACAGAGCTTGTCTGAATGAAAGTGATGATTTGGAGGTGAGATGGCTGCAGGTCATAGTTCTTGTATAGTGTACAGGGGTTGTTTAGATTGTATCCTGTTGACACACTCCACCACAAAAAAGATTACACCAACTTGTGCTTTGAAAGATTACCTGTCTTCCAGGGAAAACAGTGCCACTCCAAATCCACTTTAAATTCAGTAGCTGGACTTCAATGATCCTCATGGGTCCTTCCAAGTCAGGATATTCCATGATTCTATGATAGCCATACAGTTATACAAAGTAGAAAATACACAAAATGTTAATATTTAATGTAAGAAATTACAAATGCCAACATCCCCTTAGGTTTTTCTTTACTCATTCCTACCCCTTCTAAACATCTCATTTATGAACCCATATATTACCCAGATATGTACCTTTATATGCCAGTTAGTTTTCTGGCTTTAAAAACACTGTGCACATGTAGCCATTTATTTTTCACTAAATATGATTTATTTCACACATCCTCTTTCCTTAAATACTTTTGTCTGAAAGTATTAAAATGGACTCAATTTATGTAGAATGAGCAGCAGCTCACACAAAATTCATAAGAATAACAAAACTATAAGTCTAAAATTCTTAAAGATCTTTAAGGCTAAAATTATCTCAAAAACCAATGAAAAATTCTTCAAGGCTTTGAGAAACTATGATATGTGCTAGTTCAGAGTTAGGATATATCCCAACCAATATCCCAAACAAATTCTGCTGTTCCTGTGGTGCTCACCTGTGTGAGAGCTCCCTCCCAGGTGGGTCTGTGCTGGCAGATGTGCCCGTGCTCATATCTGACTGACAACACACACAGCATTGAACATGATCCACTGCAGGAGTGACCTCAAAGGACAGTGGGCAGCCTTCACTTCTTGGAATCTCTAATTGAGGCAGTAAACCTTTGTGCAAAAACTGTTGCCATTTTGTCACAACTGAGTAGATTTACTCTAGAAGTGATGGGGAATTTTACAGCCCACACTACACAGACCAACCCCAAATCCTGTAATTGCTTCTATTAACTTCCAAGTCAAGATCTCTACACTAGCAATGATAAATGGATCAGATACTTCTGCAAGGGCATTTAATTTTGAGCAAGGAAACATTCTGCAGAGCAGATGCTTCACAACAGATAAATAAACAACAAAAAACACATTGATTTGCAAGATTCTTTCATGCAACTTGGTATCTCCTATCTGGATAGTCACTTCTTAATTATGCTTAGAAACTGTCCAAAAGGCAGAATGGAAAATCTCAGATTCTCAGTAAACTAAAGATTAAGATTTCTTAGCAGTTGGTTGATTATCTTAATGCTTGCTAAAGAGGAATATATAAAATAAACATTAAATCTTCCTTTTGTGAAGAGAAATCAACGTAGTTTCAAATATGCATTCTGTCACAGGTTCCTAGACATTTTTTTTTTCTTTTTAAATAGTCTGTATTCCAGACTACCTGTTGGAAAACTGACATGTGCAACACATTTTTAAATGTGCTCTCTTGTTCATCAGGTGTCTCTAGTTGTCAACGTGGCAAGTGAGTGTGGGTACACAGACAGCCACTACAAGGCCTTACAGCAGCTGCAGAGAGACCTGGGCCCGTACCACTTCAATGTGCTGGCATTCCCCTGCAACCAGTTTGGGCAGCAGGAACCAGACACCAACAAAGAAATTGAGAGCTTTGCACGAAAGACTTATGGTGCTTCCTTCCCCATGTTCAGCAAAATCACAGTCAGCGGAGCTGGTGCAATTCCTGCCTTCAAGTACTTAATTGGTGAGTAACCTGGAGGGCTGGAGGGCTGTTTCTCCTGCATAGAAGTCCTCTGACACAAAATACCATCCAAAGAAACAAGAGATGATGTGCTGACAGAGTTGTCAGGCTTGAAGAGGTCAGGAGTCGTGTAGTCCTTCCTCCTGCACAAGGCAGAAATTCTTTCTGCCACCTTTGTCTTACCTTCTCAAAAGATCTCCAGAGATGAGCACACATCAATAGCAGATGTCCTGTAAAAGCTGGTCCAATAAACCTCTACATGGAATGCAGGCCTTGAAATTCTGTCCTCTAGGCACACAATACCCTGACCTTCCTCTTTCCACTTTGCAGCCTCTGAAGTGCCCCTCCTGTGACATGAGTGCTGCAGATTGCATTTCTAAGATTCATCTCTAGGGCTGTAGGATAAGTGGAAGCAAAGCACCTCATAATTTAACAATCAAAAGTGAACCCAGGCACTAGACAGTGTCCTTAAATATTCCCTTCCTCATTCCTCCCCAGCACTGGAACAGCACACTGTGCAGTTCCAATCTGCTTTAGAGCCAGACTGACACCTGAAGAGGTTTTGCTGGTTCTTACCAGCCAGCAAGGCAGGATGCTCCCTATCAAGGCACTACTTTTCTTGCACTGAACAAATGCTCTAAATACCATTTAATGCTATATTAAAATGTCAGTCTTAATCCAGTGTGAAGGAAATGTCTTTCAGCAATGAAATATAGTAAAGTTGTGTGACACAGTATCACTTGAGCTGCATTCAGCAGGGACCACATCCCTGCTGCTTCTCTCCAGCACCACAGTGTTCTCCCAAATCCCTCAGAATTTAAAGGAGTGTGGATATTATTTTTCACTACCTCAAGCTCACCTCCTTCCAGGTGTCTGTGATGAATCACTTTGCTAGCCAAATTTCCCTGTAATCCTCTTCACATCCTTCCATCTCTGTTTAGCAAAGGAGAGATGTTCCTGCAGACATGTCCCAGGAAATGCAACATTTGTGTTTCCCTGCTCGCCTGCCCTCAGGGGGAGGCTGCTGGAGGCTGCATCTTTATTCAGCACAATGACAACATAGTTAAAAGTGTGGGTCTGGCTGTGTCTTGATGATACATTGAAGTAACTTCTGATTCCTTGGGAGGTTTGCCCAGTGTATAATCAGTGGAAAAAAAGATGCTAATTGTCTGTAGCATCTGTACTTGTGCTTTTAGGGGCATGAGGTTCCTGGTCTGTTTGAAAGTCCTGGAAATTTTGTTAGTCACAGAGCAGAAGAGTAAAGGGTAAGAGTGTGACTCATGTGAAAGGGTATGTGATCAGGAAGGGGAAAACTGCAGTACTCATTTGTAGATGAAAATTAGGTGGAAACCTGGAACAATTACTTTGTTATTTCTTCTTGAAACAGTCTTCTGAAGCACATGATACTGGGTGCTTTTGGAGGGAAAATTCTGGATAAGCAAGTAATCAGTCCTAGTAAAGCTATATTGTCATGCCAAATTCCATTTTCCTATCAGGGTTCAGCTGTATCAGTTATATCTCTATAGCACAGCCCCACACACAAATGCCCTCACACACTTCAACACTGATTATTGTGCTTTCTCCTGGCTCAAGCTTCCCTGTTTCCATCAGTCTCCAAGGGACTACTGTCTAGTTAAAGCTGTCTGTCAGAAAATTAATCTTATTCAGTCTGAACTTCCTCTTAATTTTACATTCCTTCTTCCTCTGCAAGGTTAATAATCAAACTGACATGAAGAAATGTCAGGAATTGGCTAATGTGGTTTTCTAATATTTAAGTGGTTTTTTTTCTTTCCCCTGTAGCTTCTACAGGAGAAGAACCAACCTGGAACTTCTGGAAATACCTGGTGGACCCCAATGGGAAAGTAGTAAAGGCCTGGGACTCTACTGTCTCTGTTGAAGAAATAAGGCCCCATGTTACAGAACTTGTAAGGAAAATCATCCTAAAGAAGAAAGATGAATTATGACTTTCAAAAATCTCAGCATGCCAATTGCATCTTAATTGAGAATTAGGGCTGGACTTTGTCTTTTCACATTCCAAAAGAGAGGATATAGGGAAAGGAAATTATGACCAGTTGAATCTATATTCACCATCTAAGAATGCAGAAACCAGCAAGTTAACATGGTCAAAGTAATATGATATTTTTCTCTGACCAAATTCAGTTTGAGTTTTCTAGGAAAGAAGCAATCTTCAGCAATTGTTTCTTCCCCAATTCAATTATTAGTTGTTGGTAACACTAAAGGAAATTAGTTTGTATAGGAAGAAAGATCAGAATAATGAGAATGTCCTAGCTGGGATCTCCCTGATATCTGCAAATCTGTTGTCATATTTTGATTGAATAAAATAAATAAACTGAATAAAATAAACAGCTGAAATTTCATGATTGACTTAAGGTGTGTGCTAGGAAGAGGGCCAAAACAGATAACTTCAGACCAGACAGATTTTGCATGTTCCAATGACCACAGCCAAACATAGATAATTTCATCTGTATAGAGAGTTTAGAAGGGCATGGGAGAAACACATCTAGAAAATTTAAATGAAAGAAGGATGAAGACAAAGGCCCTGTAAAAATTCTCCAGAAGCCATGAGATGAATTTCTGCATTTTTTTCACCTAGATTATCAGATGATATTTAAATAGTCATTTGAACATCTGTAGAACCAGAGTCTACATGAAATGGGTATTTCTTTCTTCTTCTAGCATTTTGCCTTAGAATTACTCTTCCTTCATAAAACTGATGTTAAATTTATTTTCCGGTTTATGACACTATCCAATTTTGCTGCATATACAGACAAACATCAGAAAATCAAAATTTTTTTTCCAATGGAAATAATTTTTCAAATATTTAATTCTTGCATAATGTTATATAGTTTAATACCACATTAGTGTTACAGATGCTTAATGGGGCCTTTTTCAGCTGTAGCAGCCAGGCATCTGCTCAGACTTCAGAAGTCTCTAGCTCATGCCAAAATAATAACACTAACATTTGCAGCCTCATTGTTCCTTGACAGAAACCCTTTGAAATCTTCTCAGGAAGAACTCTTTTTATCTCAACAGAAACCCAATGTTCCCATCCTGTTAACCTCAGAATGCCTTAAGAAGAGTCTAGCCTTGTCCAACTGCAGGATTATTGACAAGTGAAAGCTTTTTTGTGCTTTCTGATGCTTTCAAGGAGCACAAACAATATTTGTCCATATTGTTGTCAGGGCCCATGTGTACAAATAAACCTTAAGTGACCCTGCCATGGTAAAGAGTTTTCCCAGCTCCTCAGTGCCATTAGAGCTGTTCAGCATCCAAACAGGCTCTTGTTGAAATCAAAGGCAAATATTATGGCATGGCATGGCCTGGCTCACAGGACAAGAGGGGAAAGAAGAATACTGTGGAGCTCTCCATGGAAGTAAGAGCTCCAGGGACTTTAGGATTTGCAGGAAGAACACGAAAGGCAGAGATTACATGCACAAAACAATCTCAAATTGCCTGAAAGAAGCTGAGAGGAAGTTTTTTAAAAGTTTCAGTGACAAAAAAAAAAAGAAGGGGTGGAAGAGAGAATAAAAGGAAGAGGTAATAGAAGAACATAAGTAAAAGGAGAAATCAAGTAAAAAAGGAATGAGAAGAAAGTGAAAAGACAGTTTGCAGCCAAATAATCTTTGGGGCAAAAGGAGCACGGAACTGTTAAAGTCTGAACTTGAACATTGATACTAATGAGTACATTCCAAGCTCTATCAGCTACCTCTCACTTGAACTGTAACCTAAGAGTGCAGGAAATTGATGCTTGTGGCAGTGAATATCTGTATTTTCCTCCTCTGATGGTGAGAGAATTGAACTCTATGCCTGATTCAGTAATTTAGTCTATTCTTACATGGATCACTCTAAGACAATGGTTGCTAAGGATATCACAAAGGAAGGAAAATCAGGCCCATCTGATACTGTGCAGGGACAGAGAATCCAACTCCTAGAAAAGGAGCTCTTTTTTACTCCACAGACTGTTTCTCTTCTCTCTGCCCTTTGATGCTAATGCAATGCCCCAGCATGCTGTTAGCACGTGCTGCAGGGCTTAAAACTTTCTCCTTAGAAAATATATTTCTATTTTATACCTAAAGCCTGGATGAGACCAAACCAGGCTGTGAAAAATGTTTTCAGCCTTTTCCATTTCCATTTTGCTTGTCCAACTTCAACCAGAATTCTGGATTTGCATAGAAAGAATCTTCTATTTTCTATTAGACAAGTTCTTCAGTCCAAAGAGACATAAGGGCAAAGATCATTTGGGAAGGTTTTGTCCTATATGGACAAATATTGTTTGTGCTGCTTCTAAAAGCATTGCAAGGCACAAAAAAAGCTTTCACTTGTCAATAATACTGCAATTGGACAAGGCTGGATTCTTTTTAAAGCATCCTAGAGTTAAGAGCAGGGGAACCTGAGCATTATGTTTTTGTTGAGATAAAAAGAGTTCTTCCTGACACGATTTTCAAAGGGCTTCTGTCAAGGAACAATGAGGCTGCAATTGTTGGTGCTATTATTTTAGTGTGAGTGAAGAATTTCTGCAGTCTGAAGTCTGAGCAGATGCCTGAGTGCTAAGAATCACTCCAGACTGATGCTGTCAGAATTGGTGTTCTTACAAGCTTGGCCATTTAAAGAGAACTAAGGCAAGAATTACATATGCAAGCCTTGAAAAACAACATGATTTTCAGCACATAACTACTTTCTCTGAACTTAACAGATACATTTTCATTATTAAATTAGGCATGGCATAGATTCCATCCTTTGTTGCACTAAGTCAATTTGTAGAACAAAAGCTTTGGCCTTTTAATCAAAGTTCTGGAGTAAAAGTAAATATTCTTAGTTGTAGATTAATACATTTCTGGTCACACTGTAAGTTCTTCATGAATCCCTGCTCAGAAAAATTGCAAATCAGATTGCACTGAGTTGAATTTGACTGTTGAGACTATAGAGAGAGCATGCAGAGATCAGAAATTACTTTTTTTGCCTTGCGAATTCCAGCACTGTTTTAATCTGACAGACATCTTCCCTACAGCAAGTTCTGAAAACTGCAAACCAGCTCTGAATCTGTAGCATGAGACTATTTCTCCTTGCTACTTATCTGCTTTGCAGAGAAAACAGTGGTGTGGATTAACAGATGAGCACTTTGATGCATAGAGAACAATTGCCTTGATCATCTAACACTTATCTCCTACAGCCTGTACCTTTAAAGGTGTGAACTCTTGGCCGGTTGATTTACACTTTAAACTAAGCACCTGAACACGAGTGTATGCAGCCATGTGCACCCTCTGACATGCCACAGGGAAAAGAAATAATTTGAAATATAAGTTTAAAATCAGGGCACTTTTGATCTTTTAAAACTTTGTCTCACGAGGAATGTAATAATCAGACCTACATGAAACCAAAGCTCTGTTTTGAAATGGAGTATGCTACATTGAAACAGAACAATTGAATGAAGCAATAGACAGGGGTTTAAATCTCCTTTTTTGGCATTGTAAGGAGAACAAAGCCAAATACACTCATTATCCTGACAGTCACAACTGGTGTTTTAGATGGATGCTGGGGATGTTTCACTTGAGTTTCTATTGTGATTTTAGTCAGAAACTTCAGTGGCAAACCAGACACAATTTCTCTGTGCAGGATGGTACTCAATTTATCCTTTCAAACACAAAAGCATCTCATTCAAGAAATTGCTGTTGTTAGTTAGGATCTTCAGAAGACTGGACATCTCTTTGGTTAAGCAAACAAATTTTATGCTACCTTTGATTATTGAATCAACCAAATATATTCTATGCAGAGATAAATCTATACTATTCTACTCATAGAGCCAGATGGAATTTAACAAGCTTATTTCTGATTCATTCACAGAAAGTGTCAAGTAAGCAGAAAAATCAGGTATTCTCTGTGACAATTAACAGATCCTGCAGTAAAAGCATCATTGACAAAACACAAACAAAGAACAAACTTGGTAATGCCTGATCTGTAATTGCAGTTCTGTGGAACCTTTCCCCATCAGATAGAAATTAAAGATATTCCAGCTTCAGGGAGCTGTAGTTTTAGTTTCCTTAAGTGAAAGAGGCAGTGACAAAGATGTTAGTGTATTATATAAAACAGTCCTCTGGTTTTTTTGTCCCCCTTGCCCTAAAGGCAAGGTTGTTTCATCATAATTACTGCTTTCATCTGAATTATAGGATGAACCATTATATTTTTCTTTATCAAGCAAGGAAATCTGACAATGATAAATAAAGAACAGCTGGCAAGGAAAATATTCATAACCCACAGATTGTTTAGCCATTCTTTGGAAAAGGGCACAATAGTCAAACTGTTCCTTGTAGGTAAAGAACATGCTGAATTCCCTCTTTAAATTATAAATCAGCTTCTCTAACCCTTAGTTAGGGTCACATCACTCATTCTGATTTGTCATTACTTCTATATTCAAAATACTTCTTATTTTATTACTGGTATTTTCCTGTACTCTGGAGAGAGCACTAACCACTAGAGATATGTAGGGAAATGTTTTTCTGGCATATAAATATCTTAGATTTGAAATCTCCTCTTCAAACTCTGGGCACAGTATTTTAAGTTTTCAAGCAAAAGTAACCCTTAAACTGTGAGTCTGCTCAAGCTGAAACATTTAGCTGGATGCAACTGATGAGAAACATTTCAAAGCTGATATTCATGTGTTCAAACTTTATAAATAAAACACAAAAAATTAAAAATTATTTCAAATCAAGAAATAGAATCTAAATGCAAATATAAAAAGCTTTGATGATTTTAAAACTTAAAAAATTTATTTTGTGAATTTTGTAAAAAGACATATTTTTTACAAGTTTCAGCTTAGGGAACAGCTTGATTTTAAAAAAGAGAATTCTTGTTCTTTTGAAAAGGTCTTGCTAGCTTCAGAGACTACCAATCTATTCTGCCTTTAGCTATACTGAAGTCAACAGGAATATATCATTGAGTAAAATTGCAATATCAAGTCTCTCTCTGATTATATGAATCACTTGGTTTTATTGAATACTGGGAATTGCAAGACACCGTTTCTAGTTGTTTACTGCATGCTCAGTAAATGTGTTTGTTAAGCCACTGAGAAACTGGGAACAAAGAGTTCATCAAAGCAGCTTCAGAAAACCAAAACATTTCAAAGAACTGACTTAAAAATAATATCATGGGAATAATTTATGCAGTTAACATGTAATCAGCATAATTCTAATAATTTAAATAGAAGAAAGGATGTAAACCAGATTTCTTTTTAAGATTTTAAGAAGGTAAGAGAACACCAATAGACAGCCAGCTGATAAGGGATAAATTTTGCCCAAGTTTCAGGTAGGAAGTTGTATGCAATGAAAAGGTGTCATTGTATGCACAGATACAGGAGAGCTCAGGGTAAATTATTTCAGTGCCAGAGGAAGATTTTAGAGCAGAGTCATACTTCTGTTATCAAGCTCTGATAAAAACCTGAATTACTGCAGCTATGGCAAGTGCATGTATAATCCTCTGTCATCTACTGGGAAATTTTTCTGCCCTGTGAATAATTAACCTGGTCTGACATAGTTCTGTGCCAGTTTTACCTGTTAATTTAAAGTTCATTGCTTTTCTAGCCTTTTACCCCTGACCATTTCTTTTGGTTCTTTCCTTGATGTCTCCTCCTGACACAATTACAGGTTGATAACCCACTCCACAAAGTACCTGTTGAGAAATGTTCTTCAAGCATCTGTTGGTAGGTCAAAACACAATTGACAGAAGGAGAAAAAGGGGTCCAACGGAATGTGAAATGATTTGAAGCAATTTTATTTTCTGTCTCTGGTCTAGTTCATGATCAGAAATTATTTTCTCACTTTCTCTATTAACAGCAGGACAACAAAGGATAAAGGAGATATTTAGGATGCTTATGTTGGTAAGGTGTTGAAAGGGGAGCCCTGGATGGAAGAGGATCACTGTAGTTTGGTGCCAGGACTGGTATTTGACCTAATTAGATTTTAGAACAATGAACTCTGTTCACTTGGTGGAGTCATTCTGACTTGGGTCTCAAAAAAAACTCTGGCCATACTTTTGTGCTGCAAAACTCAAGATGAGCCTCAGCCTGCTGTGCTTTTGCTGGAAAAACCACTCCAGTGCCCGGGATCAAGGGCAACTAAATCTCTGAAAATCTCACTGAAGAAAATCCCTCATGAGTCTGTCCCCAGATGTGCTCTTCCTTATGCTCTGAGCCAGGCACAGAAGCTCAGTAACTGCTACCAATGACAAGATCAATGAACAAAAATTACCTGAGCCTCCTGTGCATCCCAATCTTACAGCAAGAACTTGTCTATTTTATATCCTGCAAAACATCATTTCTAAGCACTTCAATATTTATTGAAAATCCTCCTGAAGAATACTCATCCAAAATATTGTGTACTAGTCTGAAATGTGCCTGGTCCTTTTAAGTAAGCAATACTCTGAACCCCTTGTTGGAGACATTTCTTTTTCAAGGACACATCTAATGATTTTCTTCCTTTCAAGAGCATTTTGTACACATTAAAGCACTGCACATAAAAAGCCTGATGCAGATTTCTGCATCATGTAGTGTTCAGACTGGGTGCTCTCAGTGCTGGATTTGGCTTTTTGCATTGGAAATGTCTCCTTTCTGACACAAAGTATATGAATTAATCAGTCTGTCATCTTCTTTTCCTCTCATTTAGTAGAGTTGATAATACTAGGCAAAATATTTTTTATTTAATTAACAAGTGAATGAAATTACATCCTTCATGGAGCCTGGTCTTAAAATATACAGTATATTATGAACACAAGTCCTAAATTAACAAACAAATAATGTTGTATACCTTCAATAGCTACAGAGATGTGTTGGAAGGACCAAATTCTTAGCATCTATAAATATTTGGCTTTTTTGTGTATTAAATCTCTAACAGCCAGCTAATAAACTCACATTCTTGTGCCTTTCAATTGGCTTGAATGTCAGAAATGCAGGAAATCAGCTGTTCTCGGGAGTCATCTTGAGCCACAGTAACTGGGGAATAATGAAGCAAAAAACACTTGAAAAAAGAATCATTTGTGCTTCCAGCACATCACTATCAATGCTGCTTGTTAGTGATCTTAGTTCATACACTTTATGCTTCCAAAATCAGCTAAAAACGCCCTCAATATCTATTGAAGATGGAGGGAGAGACCCAACTTCCCTGTTCAGCATCTGACTCCGTTTATTCACTCCATCAATCACTTTTTATAACCGTGTTAATTAAGTTCATGCATATTGCAAACCCGAGCTCACAATAGGTCAGAGATAACACACCAACTCCTCCTTATGTTTCCAATACCAAGATTTGGGTTCTCAAAATTATTTTTGCTTTCCCAAAACAGCCAAAGATAGAATATCTACTTGTTATGAGAAAGCTGCCTGAGAACTCTGGTATGCAAGGTTCTCAAGGCCTTCATGTTTGTCACTTTTACTTGTAATTAAAAACAACCTGAGAACTTCTACTGTTTACAGAAACAGGCTGTGAGAACCTGTCCCCCACAGCTGCCTTCTAAGCCATCTCTGAAAAAATCCCCAACAAATATCTACACCAACTCTGGTAATTACAGTGCCACTGGTCCCTTGGCTGTTTGCAATAATTCCCTGTAGGGAAGAGCAGGGTGACGTCTCTGGCACTCGATGGTGACTCACCACAGTGACCCCATGGCAGGGGACTGATTTTGTTACCACCATTCTAAATCCATTTCAGCCCTTGATTTATGAGCTGAATGGATTATTTTCTAAAATGAACAGACAGTGAAGCATCTGTTATTTCCAGAGGAGTAATGAATGCCCAGCACTGTCCTGACTGTCAGGCCAGGTTTGCTTTTGTTGAGGCTTGCAGCAGTGAGCCAGCACACTTGTTATTTCTCTTCCCTTTGCATTCCTGTGTGGAAGATGACTCCTTTTAAAGCTATTATAATAATTGGTGCAAGACTTAAATCAGTGAGATGACACTGCATTATTTCAAAAGAAAGCCCACCCAGTTTTTTACACTTAAAAGAAAATATTTCCATATTGCTGATAGCACAGAACCATAGAATATCTCAATTTAGAAGGGACTCATAAACTCATTGAGACCAGCTCCTCACAGAATCTCATTCACATTCTGCCAAAAAATATGGGCAATTTCCAGGTATAAGGACTCTTTTTGTAGAACAGTTAGGATTTCAAAATTTCTACACTCAACAGATAATGTGGAAAGCTGTAATGTTAGGTGGATTCCTACTTATGTTTGCCTTGTATAGGATGCTAATTTTATTTGTTTATATAATCACAATTCTTGTCTTTTTCTAAACAAAATTTGTGACTTTCTGAGAACAAATTGCAGTAATATAAAAACATTACAGATTTCCTATAGGCATTATTCTGAAACAGAAAAGAGAATTTAGAGTGGGAGCTTCTAATGTAAAAATGTCTAGTGTAATAAAAATTCTGAATTTTAGACCTATAATGAGATAAAAGAGCAAATTTCCATTGGAATAGGCAGTGCAGTGCTTGTGTTTCAGCCTGAACATTTTGAATGTAAAATTTAAAATGCAATTCAACTACAAAATAGCAACCAGTGATGCAAAAAACACCACAAGAAAACATTGAAATTAATCTTCTTTTATTCTTATCTTTCTTTACATTGATACAAACACTGATCTTTTTGTCAACCTTTAAATTCAATCTTAGTTACAGAAAAAAACAAACCACACTCCCCACACTAAAACCAACCAAAACAATTGTCCTTTTTTAAATTTTAGAATAGAGCTTTTCCAATTTTTAGAATAAATGTTATATGCTTTATTCTAAATTTAATACATACTGAATGCAATGAGGTTCAAAACAAAAAATGAATATTTTTAGTGAGATGGAACCCAAGAATGTTTGCTACTGATGAAGGAACTATAGTAATAATAAAGAATGGTAAAGTAGAACAATTTTAGTCTAACATGGTAATAACTATATTCTGTTGCTGAAACTTAGAGTAACCTCAGAGCATTGTGAAAAAAAGGCTTGATATTGATCTTTTGATGAAGCCACTAAACATGTGAGTAATACCATTTTCCCAAAAGCATGTAACAAGTGAAAGAAAAGCAAAGGATAGAACTTAATCTTCTGCTTCCAAGTTTGTACAGATGTCTTTACTACCTTTAGTAAATCCAACCAGAGAAAGCAAGCTATCATGTGAAAGTTGATTATTTTGGCATGAGTAAAAGCAAGAAATAGAGAGCAACAGACAAATGAAGGAATTACATTTGTTTCCATAAGAAAAACAACAATGCTACTGTAAATTAAGGTGGTTTAGCTTGATTCTGCTTTGACTTCTTCTCTTGAGATGTCCATCCTGCCCATCAAAGAGCTGCACTGCTGCGTTCCACTTCAGCAGCAACAGAGAAACAACTCCTGTCAAAATCTGTCCGGTTTTCGGCTGTTTGGAGGGCCTGGAAAGGCCCGGGGTGGCCTTGGGGCAGCCCGCGTTTCAAAGGAACAGAAGAGGCTTCAGTTCTTTTCTCGGTCTCTGTGTTTATTAATTGTTTATCTAAAAGATTTTCTCTCAGCCCGACAGAGCTCTGCTCAGCAGCCAGCCATGAGCACACTGTGCTGCCCTCCGGGCGGTCACCTATCTTTATACCCAAAGTTGCGTATACAATATTTATCATTTTTCCCCAATACCTTTCACCCTTATTGCCCGGTGCACTTTTAGTAACAGCCAATCTCAAAGTGCCACCATCACCACAGAAGATGGAGGAGAAGAAGAAGAAGGACAGGACACGCCCCAATTCCTCCATCTTACTTCTCTAAACCCTCCTGTACAGAAATCCTAAACCCTGTGTCTCACTCTCTAACTAACTAATCCCTTCACCATTCACCCCGGTGAAATCCTCCTATCCTCATACAGGTGTCGTCTCCTGTGTAGGATCAAAGTCCAGCCACCAGACACTTCTGGCAACATTCCAGGACTCCCGAGCCCCCCAAGGGTGGTCTCGGTGACTCGGCACCTCAGTCCTGAGGTGCTGAGATCCCACAAAAATCCCTGGTGCAAATTCCAGGTATGGAAGAATGATGAGAAGATGGTTAGGATGAACAGATACAATACATCTTATAGCTTCATGCAATTTCTAAGAGAACATCTACTTAGTGAGACTAACAGAGATGAAATGAATCCCTCATCTGAGATGTGGCTGGTGATCATTTCACCAAAGCAGGACTGGGGAGGTGAAGGCCTGACCAATGGCTCCCCTGGCCCAGCTTCAGATCTGCTCTGTCACTCAGAGAATTCCATTTGTTACACACTGTGTGGTAATCAGGCACTCTGATAATGAGGGATACATCAGAGTAAGAGATAAAATTATCTCTTAATCTTAAAAATTATTGTGCAAATGTAGTTAAGCTGAAAGACCTGTAGCTGTCTTGAAGACATAAAAACCATTAAACTCCAGTTATTATTAGCAGTCTATATCACTTTAATGTTCAGAGCCATCTTATCAGAGGATAAGCTATGTTAGGTGTTCACAATAAGAATATACTTTTTATTTTTCCTTTGGATCATCAGCACATTTTGGACAACGGCTGCTTGTGTCCACTGCTGAAGTGAAAAGGGACTGAAACTGAATAAGGCTTTCTAATTTCAGCCAAAGACAGGAGGGCTGTGGAAAATGGTTCTCTTTACAGCATCCCCAAATCTAGTAGTGTTCAGAGATGGAAAACAAACCTTCAGCACCAGAAATGAGGAACAAAACTGAGCTTTTGAAGCTAGAAAATAAAATTGAGTGTCTGTCAAGAAAACAATTGCTAAGAAAGGCTTGTGAGCAATGTAACAATATCAGGAGTGAAACACCCTCACATCACAGACCACTGGAAAAATGAATCACTATCTGTGAAATAATCATAAGTATCACCAAAAAACCACGGCTGAAGTAATCCTGTATTCCCACTAGGTATGGTTAACATTCAAAAACAACTTTTTCACCATGCATTAGAAAAGAGCAAGAAAATAAAGTCATTAAAAACTCACTGTGAAATGAGCTGAAATCTTGCCAAAAGTTGTGTGGTTATTAGCTCTAAGTCTGGCATTTTGAAATTCTAAGTAACCCAATATTCTTTGAATGTAATTTTACACATGTAATTTCTTCTGTTTGAAAACAAATAGAGAAAACAAGAGCAGAATTTCATGTTGGCAACGACATGAGTCATCTGAAATATTTCAAACCACCACACAGAGTTTTGCCTCGTGAATTAACGAAATAAGTAAGTCACTGTTTGTCATTATATGTGTGAAAGAGAACAAAATGAAGCTGACGTTTTTCCAGAGGATTTAAATATATTTCCTGATATAAAAGGAAACAAGCAGACAACTCATGTTCTGTTCCAAGCTCCACAGGTAAGGCACAGAGTTCCTGTTACTCCCAAGACTGGGCATCTTTGCCTTGTCCTTTCAGTACATCTCTTTCCTCCTCCCATTTCTTCACCCTATCCCTGTTCCCTTTAACTGTCAAATCTCAGCCTTCAATTCTTACCTTTGTCACACCAGTTCCTGTTTCTCACCCCAAAATGGGTCAGAGCCCAACTCTTTGGCCTCAACACCTTCTTTCACACAGGACAGAAAAGTTCAGGCCCAACAATGAAGCTCTTTAAAATAAGAAGCGATTGTAAATAGGCTTCTGTAGGAAGTTTCTCTCCTGCTGCAGAATTTTAACAATAGATGATGTTACCCCCTACAGAAAATATAAAGACATTTGTGTGGGAGGGTTAAAGAGGAAGAATTATTGCAACTATTGGTATCTGCATCTCTTTGAATTATAAATTAGAACAAAAGTTCTCTGTGATGGCTGAGTGACAGAAAGGATTCTGAGCCAAGACACACAAAAATATGCAAAAGAATGTACATAATTTTATAACAAAACAACTTTTGGTATTTAAAAAATATGCTTAATAGTACCAAATCTAAATTATTGGCCCAAGAGTTTGAACAAGCTGAAGACAATGAAAAGCTTCAGTTTGAGTTTACCATGAAAATGGTGGGAAGATATTTTATTGTATTATTTATTCACTGCTATGTAGAAGTCAGCACTTCAAACCTGTTTACTTAGATATTTCTCTTTTATCTTCAATTTTAGACGAAGTAAATTCAAAGCATGATAGAAAGTGACAATCCATATAAGCCTGCGAATCTATAATTTTCTGCTTTGTTGCTTAGTGTAGAATAAATGCTGAAAAGATGAAGAAACTTACATGTTTTACAAGTGCTACCTCTGATGGAGATCTTGCTTAAACAGTCTGAAATAACAGGCCCATCATTTCTGACTGTCTTGTAATTGAGCAACTCTGTTTCAGAACTATCCCCATAATCATCCCCTACATACAGAAGCTACATACTTGCTAGAACCTTTTAAAATTTGCATCCTTTTATTCAAGTAGAAAATGCATTACAGCATATATTTGTGTCTCTAAAATTATAAATAATTATATTTTACAAGCAGGATAAATGACAGCAAAGTTAGATGCTTGAGGCAGTGTCAGATTGACTTTTTTTCTGGAAGGAGCATGCCAGTTTTGTGCTTTCTACTCAGATAAGTAAAAACTATTTTCCTTTCTGGAAAGGAAAAAGAAATGAAAACCACTCAACCACAAAGACAAACTGCAGTCAAGACTATTTGGTTAGGTTCATTTTTGAAAACTATTTTATGCATCTGACTGTTCTCCTTCTAGATAGGAGAGTAAGTGTAAAAAGGTAAGATTTGCTCCACTGAGTGATTATTCTGAAATATTTACCAATAACAGCACACAAACACTGCAGAGACTGAGGCCATTACACAAACACAAATCACTTTTCAGAGCTCCATCCTCACTGCAGAATTCCCAGTATCAACACTTCCTACTTCTCTCTTTCACTGATTTTCCCCCTTAAAATTTTGACTGAAACCTCCTTTGAGCATCAGCTTCCCGAGGCTCCAAATTGCTTTCTCCTTCTTCATTATTTAGTTCTGTGAAGCAGAGACAGCTGAAAGTCAAAATCTATAGCCTACATTGACTGGGGGAATCAATTAGAGGATAATGTGTGTGAAATACAGTTAAAATGACTAGAAATATTGGTAGGCTCTACCAATCTCTAGAGTGACATAAAAACTCATATAATGATACTTTAGACATGTGTTCACTTGCACAGAGAGGATCTCAAAATGCAAACACTTTTGCATACAAGTGTCAGACAACCCCACCACTATCCCAAACCCACAGAGTTACAACTGGGAAAGCAGCTTGCTCACAGGTGGTTGAATTGAGAGCAGAAGCCAAGATGTAGCATATCCTCTTGATAATTTCAGTGCCTCACTAATACACACAGTTCTTTTTTAGTCCTCTGAGTGACAGCATCTCACTGTGCTGCAAGAACACACCATTAAAACTTCTGTGCCCCTTTCTGTTTTGAGCCTTCTGCTGTCATCTGCCTTCCTGAAGTGCCTGCTGCTCATGTAACATGATAAAATGTGTTATCTACACTAACTCTGATGTCAATTGAACTTCTTGCTCCTAATCAGAGCTTGTTACACCATCCTGACATGACAATTTTGTTTAATTGCATAATTCACCGCCAGATTCCTTTTGAAAGTAATTTATGCAGCTCTTTGCCAATTAATAATTAGGTTATGCTCTTAAGGAAAACCTTGCATGTAGGTTTGAGGATTGATGCTGATCTGACACCTATATCAGAGCTCATAATTAACTTTCTGTGGAAGGTTGGCTGGTGAAATGTGTCCCACAACAGTTAATGTGAATGTTTGTTTTTAGCTTTTAAGTAGCCATCAGTGCAGAAGCACAATTCACTTTGAGTTGTCTCTAAATGGAATAGCTAAATCAAGAAGTTTTAGCTTCTCTCTCAAGCCTCCTTTGCTCCAAACTCCAGAATCAGCCAGAATATCTCCTGTAATTTGCTGGAAAATTAAACCAGCCCAGTTCTGCTGACCAATATCTTGTGGAGTCCGGATAAGTAAATAAGAGGCTGTGCACTTTTCACAATAATTTTAGTTTAGATGAAGATCACAATTATTTCTAATGATTACAAAAATGCTGCTGTTTTAATTATTGCATAAACAACATACATATATTTATGCTAGTGAATTCATCTGGAAGGCTTGAAAGCAGTTATAAGAAACAAAAAGCTGCAGTTCCATGGTCCCAAGTATTTTGAAGACAGGCTTTAAGCACAGCCATAGCAGTCTCTTGGAAACCATTGTGAGCAACAGTAAATCAGTTTAAGATTTGCAGAGGAGTATGGGTTGCAAGCACCCAAGTAAGTTTGCACATTTTACCAGAATTAGAGCTGGAGCTTCACTGCACAAAGGACTCCTGTTCATATGGATGTTAATTCAGCACTCAGAGAATAGAAGTATCCTGTTTTGGAGACAATTCTGAAAGCTGCTCCTGAATTCCTGGATATGTTGTCTCTTGCTTCCAAGTGCCCTACAAAGGTCTTGGATCTATGTTTCTCTGAAAGCTGGATGACCTCATTCTTAGGTTGAAACACATTCTTCACTCAGCAGAGAGAACTTGTCTCATCATTTGTACAGTAACTTAAATTGATTTTGGCAATAGTGAAGAGAGAAGGAAACATATTTTATGAGGTCTGAACAACTAACTCTTACTGGAAGATGTCTGTGTTTTGTAACTGGAATGATAAAAAATGTGATTTTTCTTCTGACATAAAAGATGATGCACATGTTTCCCTGGTCATTGAAGAGCCTCCCACTCCCACTTCAAATCCTGCTTCTGAGTGTCTCATCAAAAGAGAATGGTTCTTTATTTCAGTCCTCCAGCAATTACGTAGTTAATTTAGTCACTGAGGTAGATAACTCAAACATAATTTCAAATGTTTCATATAAATCTTTCCAAATAATTGCAACAAGAAAGCACACTAATTATTGTCACCCAGCAATCATGGCAAATACAAACTGATTGCATGGTATAAATGAGTATACTGATTGATGAAACAAACAAACAAAAAACTATGTTGTCACCCTAGAACATTTCAGATTTCTTTGAAACTAAATTTCTTTAAGTTTGGACAAAGGATCCACCTTTACTCCAACTCTGACACGGATCTATCTTATACTCATTAAGTATGAGTCCAAGTTTGTGTAAGACTGAGCATAAAACTGGGATGGGTAATTTTATTTGTTCCACATCCCTGCAGTAATAATTCTGAGAGGAAAATAGTTATCTGAGTTCTGACTAATGAGAGAAAAATCTCCAAAAGTAAAACAGCAGTGTGAAATGTAAAAACAACCAAGAATGTTCTCTATTTCTGAAAGTCTCTTGACCGCTTGATTTGGGAATGCTCACTTGAAAACATGAACTGATTGACTCCAGGGTTCATGACTCTCTGCCCTGGTTGTTGAATTCAGGTATGAACAGAACCTCAGTGAAAACAGATCAAGAAACTATAAGACAAAGAAAAAAACAATCCCAGACAGATAATCAGAGAGAAACACAAAGATGGCAATTCATGTTTTGGAAGAAAACTGTTATTAGCAACTGAACAAGGTACATAAAGACATTTAAAGAGATTAATATCTCTAAGACTGGTATTGGACATTTCTCCATCCTGGGAAGTTGTAAGACTTTGGTCTCTGTTGTGAACACAGAATTGGCAACTTCACAAAGTCTTGAATCAGGCTCCAAATCCATGGCATTTACCCCTGCACTTGTTGATTTCCACCACACCACATGTTGTTTAGCTGACTGATTCATACACATGGTCTGAGCAACCAACTGATGGCTTTTGAGCTGAGGTTCAGCCATCCCTCCCTCATTAGAGACTTTCCTCAACCACAGAAAAACTCCCATGTCTTTGTGACTCAAATGACCAGGAGATTGATCTCTTCATCTCAAATAACACAAGACACACAATTAAATGCTGACACGTACTGACACTATTGGTACAACTGAGGTGAAAAGGCTGCCTTGTGGTGTTTGGTAGATCATTTTCCTGCATACATTTCAAATAAGTCAATCCTCAATTTTATAATGAAAAGAATTGATCTGATTGTATCTGATTTCATCAGAACAACTCAAGTGATGAAGTTACAAGTCACAAAATCTCACTGTCATCAGCCTTTTTCTTTGTTGATGTTCAACACACCATTTCTCCTGATGTCCCCTTTTCCGGAGTCTGCACCAGCCACATCACTGTCATTCATCCTCTCACTTTGCGCAGTGCATCTGTAAGTGCTGAGCCTGGTTTTGAGCTGGAGCTTTCCCCCCTCATCAATCCAAGGGGGCCTGACTCTTACAGAAGTGTGATCCCTCCCCATGCTCTCTCCCTGTTTTGCCTATCCCGAGACCACACCCAGGCTATGAGTAAGGAGGGACCCCTAAAAGCTCTTCTCCACATGGGACCCAGCGCTGAGGGCCAGCCGTACCCCAGGCTCTGAACCGCAGCCCGGGGCGGGCCGGTCCCTCACGGCGCTCTCCCGCCCTCCGCCGCCTGCCCTGAGGGCTCCGCCGCTCCCCGCCCTGTGGCGGCCCCGGGGCCAGTGGGCGCGGCGGTTCCCGCCGCCAGCGCAGCCCCCTGCCCGCCCGGCTCCGCCCGCCACAGCCACCTCGCCTTCCCTCGCCTCTCCTCGCCTCTCCTCGCTCCTGCCCGGGTGCCACCGAGCCGAGGCGCCGGGCGGGCAGCGGGCGGGCGGGCGGCCGCGCCATGAGCGCCGAGTGCAGCAGTTACCTCAACGCAGACAAGGTGCTGGTGAGCGGGTTCAGCTGCCCGCGGGCGGGCGGCGACGCCCGCGCCGTGTTCTGCTGCGGCTTCCAGGACATCAAGTACTGCTGCGATGACCCCCACAGCTTCTTCCCCTACGAGCACAGCTACATGTGGTGGCTCAGGTAGGGGAGCGGCGGTCCCTGCCGGGGTAGAGGCGCCGGGCGGGAGAGCCGCGGTCGCCCGGGCTCGGCTCGGGTGTGTGTTTGTGAGGTACTTGTAAGTGGGCACTTTCAGGCTGCCTTTGTCCCGCCGAGAGTAGCGGTAGAGCTGCATCTTCAGCCCAGAGAGACTCTTGCTCATGCCAGGGTAGTTTCTGAAGGAAATAACTCGTGGTCTTGGGAAGGAAGGCTGGGAAACGCTCGGTGCCTCTGGCAGAGCATCCGGAGCGTCTCCCGCCCTTCGGGCGTGAGGGGAGCGGCTGTCTCGGGGCCTGAGCGCGTAAGATGCTGCGTGCCATAAAGTTCCCAGTGACTTGAGCTACTTTTCCATGTAAGATAAAGCACTACGTAACTTTCCACTTGGAAGGGGCGGATAACGATCTGGTGCTCTCCCGGGATAGTGCAGGGATCCGCCTGGCACTGGCCGGATCTCCAGCAGCGGCAGGGAGGGCTGCGCTCAGCCAGCCCGGCTGCTTTCTGTGCCTGATTCCCCTCGGGCTTCACAGCATCCAGGCTGGCCGTGTCACGATGTTAGCACACCTCTGCATGGGGCTTCCACTCTGTTTCTTACGGACTTGTTATTATCCTTGATTTTGTCAAATCCCCTCTGGGCTTGCTTATACCGTCTGCTTCTGCAACCCTGGTGGCAGCAGTCACTACCTGCTGTTTGACTATAGATCCTTTTATCTGTTTTATATTGTTCCCTACTACTTTTCCAGAGTGTCGTGTAATATTCAGATTGTGAGATTTGGTGAACAGCAATTGCAGGTTCAGTTTCTGCACAGTGTTTAAAGCGTTGTGAGCATTTGGGGCATCTATTCTCAGCTTTCACCTTTCCAAACTGGACAGCTTTTGGATTATCCTTGAGGCAGATGCTGTGTCACACCGATCGTTTTGGTTCCATCTCATCCATACTGTTTTTCACTCCACAGGGCTGGTGTTGGAGGTGCATAATCTGGAGCTTCATGTCCAAGGTGTGGGTGTGGCAAGGTTCTACAGAGTGGCCAAATGTTGCCTCCGGTCTTGGTCTTGCTCTCAGTTCCATTCTGGTGGTGTCCAATGTGTTAATGTCTTTTTATGCCATTCACATTGACTCCATTATTTCAGTGAGCTCTCACTGAAGACTCTAAAACTTTTCTGGAGTTCAGAACTGCCTGTTTTGAGTTTATTGCTATGTAGGCTTGGTTTTGTTCTTTATATGTTACATTATGTACACTGAAACTCATGTATATCACTTTTGCCTGCTCACTTAGTTTTCTTGTAGTGTTCATTGCCCTCAGCATTTGATTGCTTGTAGGGGCTTAGGATCATCAGAAACTCAAATTTAATTCTTCACCAGGTCATAGACGAAGATCTGAATAAAAATCAATCTCAGTGACATTTCTTCACACTGAAAAGGGACGACTTAAGCCTTGCACATTGCTCCTTATGCTTTTAAGCAGCCTTAAATTTGTAGCAAAACCTTTCCCTAATCCTATATAAATTCAATCTTTTTAACCCCACTTTCAGTGCAGGGCTTTGTCCAAAGGCTTTTTGAGACATGTAACTCTCTCTGCTGAGTTCCTCTATCCATGTGCCTATTGACACTTCATAGACTCCAGCAGGTTAACAAGGCAGTGTTTTCCCCTCTTCTTAATGCTGATCCTTTCATTAAAGATTTTATGTCTGCTGCAAGTGCCATCAGCTCCCTGGGGTGGAGCATGGGAACGAGATGATTGGGGGTAGAGGCTTTGCCATCAAAGGACCTGTCCCTCATTTTTGGGGAAGGTGACCTTGGGTATCATAGCCAGGCTCAGATTCAGCCCCGTGCAGCCAGACACCCTCAGCACCTCGGCCAGCAGCTCTGCAGCTCCCCATGTGAATTCCCTCAGGGCTCCTGAGTTAATGCTGGCCAGTGCTGAGGACTTATTGTTTTAATTTATCTGATCTAATATTTAATGTATTATTACCTGAAATGTACTTTGTCTGGTGCAAAGAGTGGGTCACTTGTGGGGATCTCCCAGCCATCCACCTCTGTGACAGACACACAATTATTTGGCTTCTCTGATGTGAGAAGACACCTCCAAGTGTCCTTTTTTACACTTCTGCTCTCAAATACTCTGTTTTAATGCTATATTTTTACATAGCCTTTGAGTGTTTCAATCACAGTCAACCTTCTCAAGATGGCAGAAAAACTGAAGGAATAAGTTAATATTGCATCACAATATCTCATCTGGATGTTGTAGTGAAGACTTAAAGCTTATCTTTTCAAAAACTGCCTCCAAGAACTGAATCCCAGGAGAGGCTTTTATTAAATATCTCTCTGAAAGCTCTTCCTTTAAAAAGATTTTGTAGGATCTGAGAAATGACTGCTTAGCCTTTATCTAAGTCAGAAATTTGGGCCCAAACTTTGAAATTAAGGATTTTTTTTCTTTCTTTCTGCAGTATCCCTAAGCTTCCGAGAGGTGTCATGGAAATTGCCATTAGTGGAGTTTTGGTTGTTAATTTCTGCCATAAATGACTATATTAGTTGTAGAAAATAGGTGAATAAATACAATTTACCTCTGTAAGCAAAGTTACTGAGTGGTTAGAATTGAATCACTTCCTATAAATCTTTTCAGTACCAAATAGAATAATTTTAGTTATTAACACACTGGAAACATTATAGCATTACATCATTTTGAAAACTGTATCCATTTTCTCATGACAGTTCAATTAGTAGTTTAAAGAAAACATAAAAATAACATTTTTTGCCCTCTCAGAATGTTTTGATGATCACTAAACTCTTACTGACATTGGTTGGTAACAGCCAGATGATAAAATAATCCTTAAAATGCTTCTTTCACCCTTTGAGGACACACTTCTAAGACATGAAACCCTTAAGATTTAAAACTAAACAAGAGTTAGGCAAACCAGCCAAGGTAAGTCTGGAGATGGAAGGGGAAGGAGGCTCTGATGGGGGAACTCTTTTAGCTTTTGCTGTACTCCAGGACTTGGGGGTTCTTTTCCTAAATCTTCATTTGCTTGACTCCCCCAGGTGTTTGAAAGCAGAGCCTGAGTGGTTGGTGGGATCTCAGAGGTTCCTGCAGTTTGGTGGCACACCAGGTGGAACTGCAGGAAACTCTTGCACGTTTCCCTTGTGGTTTTCCTGCTGGGGGAGGGACATGGCCTGACCTGTTGGCATCCAGCTCAGACTGAAGCAGTTCATGGAGAAGCCAGCAGCCTTGGCAACCCAAATCAATAGTTTCTTGCTGGCCTATGCTCTTCTCTTTTCTTGCCAATTCTCTACTGCCTGTACTATGTTTAGAACTAGACACTGCCCATTCCCTTAGCAACATGGAACCCTCTTTCCCCCTCCCACTTCTGCAAAAACTGCAATATTTGACAACAGCCAAACACCTGCTGTACTGGGAGCTGCTGGACCATCAGAGATAACAAACTATTGAGCAACTCTGACACATTTCACATTTTCTGCAAAATGTATTATATATAATTAATAATGTTATTCATTTCTGACTTATATTTTTTTTTGCTAAATAAAATAATAAAGTTTGGAGTTTTTTAAGTCATAGATCTTGAAAGACTTATTTCCTCAAAGAAGAGGGAAAGATGCATTTTGCTGTCTCTTACAGTTGTCAGGAGCCCATGGAACAGGAAAGGCAACATTAGGAAAAGGCAGAATTCATCAGAAGGTTATTCAGCTTTTGAATCCACAAAGCACAGATGCTGTAAAACACCAGTGAGCCAAACACTGAGCAGCTCAGCCTCCAGAGCAGTGAGCTGTGCATGCCCATGCAGTTGTCACATCTGCTTTACCTCCCAAGCTGAGTGGAAGGGGAGAAATGCTGAACATGTGGTATTTGTACTGAACTGCAGCAGTTGTGTTCAGTCAGCCTTTTTGTTTCTCTTTGTTCTAAAATATTATATGCTTCTTTTTGTCCCTCTTCTATGAAGTCTTATTTTTATAACGCCTCTTTCAGTATCAAATAGAATTGTAATATCCATTCCAAAGCTCTATCTTTTAAGTTGCATGTAATAATACATATTTGATTAAAATTCTGTCAAGCCACATATAGCTTTTACTCCAAATGCCTTCTTAATTAATACCTACATGGTGGCCTAATACTGAGGCCAAGCTGTACCAATCTCCAGGCATCTGTTTGGCTTTCCAAAATAGCAAGTCTTTTGTTTCTCTGTGCCCATTCTTCCAGTCTCTGGAGAATATTTATCTGTGTGCTTTGCAAATACTATGAACGACACGTCACTGCAACAATGGCATTGGGAACATTTGATTTACTCAGATCTGGGTGACTCATGAGCTTCCTCTCAGTCTATCAGTGGGCAATTCTGCCTCTGCTCAGCCAGTATTGAAATTTTCCCTGGCTTTTGAGGGTGTGGATGGGCTAATGTTATGAACTAAAAATAACTCTAGGGGTGTGATGCTGATTATCCACTGGCAGACAAGTGGATGGAGCCACCCAGCAGCTCTCTGGGCACAGCCTGGGGATCCCTGGGGAGGTGCTGGCAGAGTGGAGCCTCTCTTGGCTGTCCTGCAAGCCTGGATGTGGCACTCAGTGTAACAGCAGTGAAATGTGTGGTATGGCTCTATCTGTATGTGGAAAACAACTTGGGAGAGTTCTGTTTGGATCTCCCACCAAATGCAATATTGCTCATGTCAGGCCTTCACTGCCATCTTTATGCAAGATATTTGGTGTTTGCTGTGGGGTTCAGGAGGTTTTGCTCACTAATGAGGCCACAGCTGATGACAAGAGGGACTTTTTAGTTTGCTTGTTTGGTGTCTCTGCTGTCAGACTGATCTCGAAGACACCCCTGAGACCATAGACTGCTACCATGTGACTGCTGGGTGGCCTTCAGACCCTGCTTCAGGTAAAGAATGGAAGGTGGCAAAATGCTTTTAGCAAGGACTGACTTTTTAAAGCAAAATGCTTTTAGCAAGGACTCTTTAAAGATATGCAGCACCATAGTAATTGCTGTAGAATCTAGAGGACATGCTGTAAGATTGTCTTTATTTTCAGGAGTGTAATTGTTAAAGTGATCAGTGATCACAGTTATTTGGTGTTTTGTTTCTAATAACAGCTTTAATATGTAAAGAATGAAAGAAAATATTGTGTTCTGGTTAAGAAATGTCAGTATTCAGAGCTGTGGAAGAGATATTAAATTTCTCTGAATTAGATTAATTAAGAAACAACCCTCCATCCCCAAACTTTAACCAAAATTAATCTTACAGAACTTAATTATACCTTCTCTGTGGGCTGAGAGCTTCAGCAGTTTGAGAACAATCTGGTAGCAAAACATTGTGTGTTTAAAAAGAGTAAGTACACATTGTCCTGATTCCTGATTCATTCAGGAAGTGGAATCAGAGTATCTGTTTGGTTTTGTGATGCTGGTGACATCTTCTCATCTTGCTGCTGGGGCATGATAAACATTTCTTGGAGCACATAACCTATGGTGAGCCTTTGACCTGGAGAGTTCCTCAGGTTTTCCTTGCCTTTTCCTTTTGTAACTCCCAAAGCATCTTACACAAGTTGTGTAGTGATACTGAAAATTCCTTGTGCTCTGCAATACACAGCTGGATTGTCCATGTCATCTTCTACAACTGCATGGAGGAGAGCTACAGCCAAGAAGGAACAGATGTCTGAATAGAAAAATGTAGAATCATTAATATGTCTTTGATCTGTTTGGCTTTAGGGCAGCTGACTCTGCTTAAGGTTTGGATAATGGTGAGCAACCTCCTTAGTCCTGCACTATGGGCTGGAATTTAAATGGAATCTTACAATAAAGCTTGTACTGTCAACAAAAAAGCACAAATAACTATTTCTGAAGAGCCTTGGTTGTATCACATGATTCTATTTCTATTCAGCCTTCTGTAATATGTATTTCTTCTGTTTTGTCTATTTGGGTCAAGGTGTTCCAAGTGAAAGTGCAAAATAAGGCCAGAAGCCAGGTGAGATCTCTGAGTGTAGGTCATATTCAGATTCCATAGTAAGCAGAATATTGCTTGCCTGCAAATTTTGTTTGAGCCAAAAAACAGTAAGGAAAAATTTGCTTAATATGTACATATATGCACAAACACATCAGGATATCCTATTTAATGCAGATGATAAATACTGTGAAAAATCTTCAGAAGAGTAAAGCTGTTCTTTGCAGAACCATTTTGCTGATAACAAATTATTTTAGCTGTGCATGGAGCTAAATGTTGCCCAAACTTCATTACTGAATCTGACCAGTAACTAATGAAGACCTCATGTGAAAGTCATAGCAATATCTGCTGTTCTCATCCTGCTGATTTTAAGAATTTCTCCTGTGGACATATCTGTGTGCTGCTGCTGTGGGAGCTTGTAGAGAAGCTTTGCAGTATCTTGAATGTAAAATTCATAAAAACATCCCAAGGCACAATTCTTCTCATCTTCCTGCAAGGCCACAGTAGAGTTCACTTCTCCCTGATGGCAGTGATATATAAAGGCATTTTTATGAGTAGAGGATGGAGCTTGTAGAACTCAAGACATTCATCTCTCTTCTGTCCTTTTGACGTCTGTCAAAACTGTAAATATTCCAGAGCAGTAATATTCTCTGTATGAGGATTCTCAGTCCTCAGACTCCTCATCTGTGACCAAAAAGCTGCTGTTTAATTTCACCAGAAGTCAGGATCTTTGTCATGGACTGTAGAATAGAGGACTGGAACATGGAAGGCATCAAATGGCCCAGGAGAGTGTAGGAAATGATAGCTAGACTGTATTTTATGGGTCCTTTATTTCATCATGAGAATTTTATGCTAGGAAAAGACTTGAAAGTAAGTGTTGGAAATCAGGAGAGATTTCAGTATATACATATACTGTCTCACTGTGTGCCTATGGGAGATGTATAAAGTAGCTTTTGTTCTGCAGGATAGCACCTTGATAAAATCTATGTATAGTACTGTATGTTTGGCCTCCAGAGTAATTAATTCCTCCTTCTTTGATGCCTTTGATATTGTGAGTAAATTCAGCTTTAGTTTTCCTTTTACTGTGACAAAGATCATGGGAGAATTTCTCCAGCCTTGATTGGAGATTTATTTCATTAATGCAAAGGCAGAACAGCAATCACAGTACTCTACCCTGCTCTGCAGAGCTGCTAACAGAACTGAATAACATAGATTGCATGGTTTTTATACTATACAAATGGCATTTCAGACTGAAAATACAGCTTTAATAGTCATGTTGTTTGAGCTGCCTGGAACCCTAGAATCCCTCTGTGTGTGTGCACTGAAGAACTTTTTGATCTCACTGATACCAGTTACTGCATGAAGTTATTTCTGATTTTCATAAATACACTTTAAGTCAGACTCAGGAGTAATATGCATGAAATGTCACTGAGGGCCAGATGTTCAACTGCTGTGTAATGACATTGACCCTTCTGAGGGCAGTGAAATAACTGCAGTTTATGCAATTGAAGCATTGAGCTCTAAACTTTGATTTACAGTAAAATACAGAGTTACTCCTGTGCCTGAGTACAAGCAAACTCCAGACATCATCTTGACCAATGTTTTAATGGATCCTCCAGGCTGTTTGTACACTTAATTATTTTTGTTTTTCTCTCTCAGTGTTGGAGCACTCGTGGGCCTGTCAATAGCAGCAGTGGTCCTGTTTGCTTTTATCATCACTGTGTGTGTTCTCTGTTACCTGTTTATCAGCACCAAGCCACGCAGCAAACTCGATACTGGTTTGAGCTTACAGACAGCAGGTAAGACCATTGTTATTGATGTGCATTATCACCTGCAGAGGAAAAGCCTTACTCTGTCTTTAAATGGATGTGGAGGAATCCAACAGTGTGTGTTTTCTTTCTGATGGCAACGTCAAGATGTAAACAAGCTGTCCTGCTGTATGCCTGCTCTGTGAAATCTGCACCAAATTCAAAACATTTAGCACGAGCTTAGCGTATTTATTTAGTAGTAGGAAAAATGTAGAAGTTTGCAGTACTGGGTGAGGGTAAATTAGCCCCTTTATCAGGAAGAGACTTATTGATTTAGTTGCTCTGGATTTCCTGTCAAGAGCACATAAACATAGTAGTGGTTCATTCTAGGAATAAGAATCTCAGGAGAGAGTTTAAGTGTATTTTCTTGTGACAGAGAGAGGTCATTCTTTTTTTTTTTTTTTCCTTTCTTCCTGACATAGGATCCAGACTTTGAAGTCTAAAACTCTTTGTTTCATTAGCAGTGGTCCATGCCTTTGTGCCCAGACTGTTGGCAGATGCCTGCAGAAACATTGCATATAGTCTGCACTAACCCACTCACATGGGAAAATTGCTGCTGCTGCTGCTCCAGTTCACTACATTTGTGAAATCTCCCTTGGCAAGATGGGGTGTGCTAAGTTTCACCCTTTGTCTTGGACTTCCTAAATATTTAAATGAACTGCTTCAGCAGTTCAACCAGTAAAGCTGTAGGAAATAAAAGGAATGTTGTACTTATGTAGGCATTGGAAATTCAACAAATTCTCGGAAAAAAGTCCCCTCAGCTCAAGTTTTCTCTTTACTTGTTAATTTAAAATGCTTCTACACCTGCATGGCAGTAAATGACCAATGAGTTACTGTAATTACAGTTCATTATAGAGCAGTAAACCCCCTCCTGAGTGTCTAGTTAACACAGTCCACTTCATATCAAGCTTCCTATGTGTAATTTTCTTCTCCAGAGAATGCAGGCTTTGCTTTAAAAGTGGTTCATAGAGCTGTCAGAACTGCAAAGCCTGCCTTTGTAGCTGTGTGAGGTGAGCAAGCTGCTGAAGTCACACATTCAGCAAACTGCTACTAATCTACAAATTGAAAACTTCACACTTATCCTGGAGAGAGAGTGGAATTAAGACCTGCTAGCTAGAACAGCCTAAATAAACTCTTGGGTGGGATGAACAAAATGCTCTCGTGCTCCTCTACAAGATGGTTGTGTCTTAATTATAAGCAGGCATTATGTTTTGAACATGTTGCTGTTCAGTTTCTTCCCTCAGGTTTTCCTGCTACAGCAGCAGCTCTTCATCCACTGCCAGGACAGCAGCTCTGTATTCCTCATGCCTTTTATTTTTGTGCCAGACAAGTTTGGCAGGTGAGGAGCTGGGAAGGAGGCAGGTGCTGCTGCACCCCTGCTGCCAAGCAATTCCATCTTTCTGTAGGGACTCGAGCCCTGCTGCAATCCCACATCCTGCTTGGGAGGCAAAGGCTGTTCCTCCCTTTCTAGGATGAGGTGAACAGCATCCCACTGATGACCCAGCATTCATGGAGGCATTCCAAGCCTCAATTCCAAACCTTTCAGGGCTGGGAAACTGAGGGATCTTTGCTTTTTCCCAGCCATCTTCTGTGTGGTTTGGAGCTTTGCTTGGAGAAATTCCTTTGTATTTAAACATGGTTTTGACTGCTCTCATCTTGTGTTTTTTTGCTTTTATTATTCTGCTTCTTTGGCTGCTTCAAATGAAAATTATTTCACATCCAAATTCTCATAGCTTTGGCTGTTGGTGAGGTGGGTTGCTGGAAATTGAAAGCCAGTTGCTTTGCCAAGGTTGAGAGATCTTTGGAAATGTTTTAGGATTTCACTGACAAGCCTGAGTGCTTGCCTTCATCATATTTGGGTTTCTTTTGCATGGAAGTCATGCAAGGGCTGAGTGTCTGACAAGATGGCTGGTTAGCTGCTTGCAGCCCTGGAGAAAATAAAAACAGCCTCTCTCCTCATCTTTCAGTTCTTCTGAGAGTGCAGGATAACTGTACATAAGCAATAAAAACAAATTAAAAAATTAAAACAGTTTTTAGATGCTTCAGAAAGCTGCAGGCCTGAGGGCTGTGAGTTTTAAGTATGAACTCAGTTCAACACAGCTTTTTCTGACCTGGCATAATTTTGCCTTTAGAGGAAGGCTGTGTCACACTTTAGTTGTTGTGCAACATCTGGATCCCTGGAGCACCCAGAGAGCACTCATTTTTGAAAGCAGTATTTTTTATTATATTCAATTTCACCCATAATACATCAGCTCAGTTGGGGTTTCATATCTCATTAAACAAACAATTGGTTATTTTATGCCTTTCCCTCTCTCACATAATAGCAAAAGTTGGTCATTGTTCTTGGGCTCATCCAAGATCTACAAACTACAGAAGTGTAGTGGTTGAATTTTTACAGAAATAATATCCAGATCAATGATAAATCTAACAATAAACTGAATATGAAGCCCTTTATTAAAGTTTCTGATACTACAAAAGGCATATCAACTGGAATTTGCCTCTGTTTATCCTTAAACAAATGGTCTTCCATTGCATCAGCACAGATCTTCCACTGCATCAGCACTGAGTGTTAGAGATTGGGTTCTTGAGTTAGCTAAGGATGTTTTAGCCCTAGCAAAAATTTACATTTTAATCTGAGCATTGAATTTGAGGAAGAATGAGCTCAGCCACTGGAACAGACAAAGAAGAACTACTTAAATGTCACTGGAGTTTGACATTTCTATTTGTAGAGTGCAGAGTTGATCCATAATATGCAAGGCAGTATGTGCAGGCAAACACATAGAAATGAAGATCCTGCATTTCAGTTGCTTGTTAAGCTTTTTCCAAGAGAAAGTATTTTTCATTGAACTCATTGTAGATGTTTTTGTTTCTCCCATATGAAGGCTGGGGACGTTTAATAGTGGTAAAAGAAGGCTTGAAGAAATCCAAATTTATTCAAGATGAAAGACAATTTGGTCATGTGTTTTGTTCTTCTTTTAACAAAAAAAACCTTCTTTTTTTTGCAAAAGGTTTTTCCCCTTCAAAATGTGGGAAGCTAGAAGTCACAGGATTTTAAGTGTTTTGTTAAGGCTGAATGAATAATGCTGGAACATCCCCAGAGTGCAAGATAAGGAGGACTGAGTAAATATTGCACAATTGTCAGGATGGGAGTGGTAAACAGGCAGAAAAGGGGAAATCTAGAGGCACATCTGGAAAAGGTGTGCCTCTGGATTTTCCCATACCCTTGCCTTGACCAGGCAGCTGATGGGAGAGGAGTGATCATCTCTGCTGGCCCCTGAGAATGGGCTTTGCCATCAGAGATGTAAAAGGTGGAGAGATTCTCTCCCCCTTGGTGACCCAAACAGTTTTTAATCACATTTTCTGAGTTGCCCTGGTATTTCTGCCAGGTCTGGAAAGACCTTTGAGATAAAGTGTTCAATGCCACTGCAAAGCATGAATAGCAAATTACATTTTATGATGATAACTAATACTTCTCCCTTAAAATTTAGCACAGGAAAACCTCTGTAAATGTGTTCAGAGTCAGACAGAGACCTTTGGGTTGGAGTGTGAAAGAACTGTGGCCTTGTAAATTAATCATAAGTGCTAAGGAAGATGTGCTTTAATAGAAGGTATTAATTCCTTGCTCTTGCAAAGCAGTGACATCACAATATGCAAAAGTTCATGGTTTCATTTCATAACAAGGAAAAACACAGCTTGAAAAATAGCCAGATGACTCTTCTGTCCCTGTTTCTCTCCTTAATCAAAGATTCCTCATGGGGAGTTATTCACATATATTAAATATTCAGCTATTTTGATGAAAAAGCCCCAAATTCTCACACATTGTTTTTCTTAGCTCAGTACAATTATCTGACTATTGGTTGTGCAAGCAGATAGCTGCTGTCTGAATTCAGATGTGCTGCTAGGCTTTTGGAGTGTGCACCCATAATTTTACCTTCTAGGTTTAGGAGTAATTTCAACTGTATGGTGTTCTTGTAGCTGGCTTTAAATTTCCCCTGTTAGGCTACTTTTATCTTTATAATCTACCTCAGATTTCTCTATGGGGAAAAATCAGCCAAATGGGCTCAACTGATAAAAAAAACAAACAAAAAACCCACTTTTTTTTAAACTTTTTTTTTGAAATGAAGAAAATTTCCATTTAAAAGCTGGGAATTCAAATTTAATGGAAAGGTGCATCACTAGAACAGATTGAATTTTGAAATGTCTTTATTGGACTCCTTAGCTTTTAAATTTCCCAGACTTTCTTGTAGCAGCAAGATTTTTGCAGCTCATTAGGAAGGATGATTTTTACTACAAATATACCCATAGCTGCTGCAGGCTTCAGAAATAAAGTGTCTTCCTCTGTAACTGATAAGAATTCTTTTTTCTTCTTTTTGGGTTTGTTTTTTCCCCAGCTGAAATAACTCAGTTGTTTTCAACTAAGTTCTTAGCTTAAATGCTATTGTGCAGATTTTTTAAAATGCTAAACTACCAAATCCTTTTTTTGTATTTTTGAAACCAAATTGCAGTTTTTTCAAATAAAATAAAATAAAATGCAGCTTTCAAAACAACTCAATAACAAATAATTCCCCTTTCCCAATCTGCTTGGCTTCAGGTTCTTATTAAATTAAAATATTAGCATTCCCAGCTTTTCATCCCTTTTTGGATATAGGGAATCTGTTTTTCAATCCCTTCCCCACACACTGGCTGGAGAAAAGTTCCCTGCCCAGTTAAGTTTATCTTTTCTGTCTCTTTGTGTTGGCCCACACTTGGGAAAATGGAAAATGAGGTCAAAGGCAGTGTTGAACTGAAGGGTAATGGGAAATCCAGGGAGGCCTGGGAGGAAGATTGATGGGCTCCACAAGGAGAATCAGATGACAGGATAAAGCAGAGAGAGCCTTTGGAGCTGGCAGATAAAGGAGGAAACTTCAAGGAGCTGAATGCTCCTGGGAGCTTTTGGAAGAGGGATGGGACTGATGGGAGCAGCAGAGCAGGGAGGTGTCGGGTTTTCGGCTGTTTGAGGGGCCTGGAAAGGCCCGGAGTGGCCTTGGGACAGCCCGCGTATCGAAGGACGAGAAGAGGCTTCAGTTCTTCTTTCGGTTTTTATGTTTATTAATTGTTTATCTAAAAGATGTTCTTTCAGCCGAACAGAGCTCTGCTCAGCAGTCAGCCATGAGCACACTGTGCTGCCCTCTGTACAGCCACCTATCTTTATACCCATTGTTACGTGTACAATATTTATCATTTTTCCCCAATACCATTTATTCTTATTACCCGGTGCACTTTCAGTAATAACCAATCCAAAAGTGCCACCATCACCAAAGAAGATGGAGGACAAGAAGAAGAAGAAGAAGGACAGGACACACCCCAATTCCTCCATCTTACTTCTCTAAACCCCCCTGTACATAAATCCTAAACCCTGTGTCTCACCCTCTAATTAACTAATCCCTTCACCATTCACCCCGGTGAAATCCTCCTATCCTCATACAGGTGTCGTCTCCCGTGTAGGATCAAAGTCCAGCCACCAGACACTGCTGGCAACATTCCAGGACTCCCGAGCCCCCCAAGGGTGGTCTCGGTGGCTCAGCACCTCAGGACTGAGATCCTGAGATCCGACAGGGAGGCAGCGAGGCTGCAGGGGATGGAGAAAGTCCTGGGGGCAGCAAGTGGAGCAGTGGCTGGGGTGGGCTGGGGAGCAGATGGTGCTGGGGGACAGAGATGGACAGGGAGCCTGGCACAGGGGGAATCGTGGACAGGGTCGAGATTTAGGGCAGAGAAAAGGGAGGAGAGATGTGGAGAGCCTGATTTAAGCATGGCTTAAAGAAAGAGGCCATGAAGGTATTCAGCTGAGGGAAATATAGAAGCCTGCTGTAAAGCAGCCTTTCCCAGGCTTGATTCTGTAAATAATTAAGGTTCTCAGCCACCTTTTATATAAACAACAAGATTCTCAGACCTTTCTGTCCTTGGCTGCTACTGGGAACAGATGGCCAGGCTGGGAATAGATATGAAGGTTTTGAGAACCTTTAATATCATGGTGGGAACACTGATCTTGGTTTCAGTAAACTAACTTCAGGTATTGTAAACAAAAGGAGGAGCTGAAGTTTTCTCTACAGCCTGTCAGGAGCTCAGATTTTGCAATATGCATGAAGTGAATTAACACTGTTATAAAAGGTGCCTGATTGATGAATAAAGGGGAGTCAGATGCGAAATCAACAAAGGTGGTCGCTCCCTCACTTCAACAGAGAGACTCCAAATTTGACTTGTTATTCATCGATGTGGGCACTATCATGGGAGGGATAGTAGCAGAAAATAAGGACTGGAAACAGAATGAGAATAGTGGGAAGGGAATGAAAGAACAAATATCAGGTAAGAAAGAAAATAAAGTTGAGTGCATGTAGGAAAGTCTTTTCTTCTAGAGCTTTGTTTTCTCAGCTGCCAGCAGGGATCAGTGAAAACTGGCAGAGTATCTCTGTCCTCCCTTCCTGCAGTGATCCACTGCAGGCTGCCTGTGCTTTGGTTACTCTGCTCAGAGGGGCAAACTCGAGTTGTCTGCGCTGAATCAAAAGATTCCTGCCCTTGTGCTCCAAGCAAATGTCTGTATCAGTTAGCTGGTGGAATTTGAACTATTACTTACATTAACTATGAAGTTGTGCTCTGAAAAACAATATTCAAATGCTACTAAGCTTCAAAACCAAACACTCAGAAGATGGGAGATGCCAGAACTAAAGACTGGGTGGGAAATTGGTAAAATGCTTAACTAAAAATAGTTTTATCTGCTCCTGTCATCATGTTAATGTTTCTATAAAACTTGGGTAACCCTTGCAAAGAAATGTTGTGAGCCTCCCTACACACACTCAGAGCTTTGGGGTCACTGGATGAAGGTGGCTGAAAGCAGCAGTCAAAGATTATGTTTGGAGAGGGATGAAAGTTTGAGATTTCTGATCTGTTTTCTTGAGTATGGGAAATTTTAATGCAATTTCTTTCAGGAGACTTTCTGATTTCCTGCTACATGCCCAGCTTATACCACGGTGCTGCTTCCTTAAACTGCTCTTCACTTTGATGTTTATTCCTTTTTAACACAAGTTAATAATTGCAGCCTCCCTGAGGCCCAGGAATGCAAAGTGGAATGGATTTCATCTGTCTCATCTCAAAATTGTAGAAGATTCCAGGAACTGTGGATTTTCTAGTGCAGTGGGCATATTTATGTATTACTACTTGCAACTGATGGAAGAATAATGCTCTTACTTCTTCTAAAAATGCCTTTGTTTTACAGACAGTGAGGCCAGAGGGAGTTCGATATGTTAAAGACAGAGGCACTGAATGGATTCTACCAATGTTATGAAGAAAAGAGGTACCATGAGAACATTTCTTTTTATCTTATTCTGTTGTATTTGTATACTCTCTACTCTGTTTTACATGGATTTTATAAAATTATTCTTTATTTGTGTTTTTAACTTTTTGAAAAGCACTAGCAAACTGTGTCTGGCTGATTTATTGATACACTGCCCTGATGCTGTCCTTGCACAGGGATGTGTCTGCAGAGGCTTGGACAGAGTCCTTCCCCAGACAAATCTCTTCCAGATTTACTGGCACTGAATACTCCATCATGGTTATGTGCCAGACAAGATTATATTCCCTTCTGCTGTCATTGTCCTTTCCCTGATCTGGCCTGGGTGCACCAGAGCTTACTGAGGAGGCAGACACTGTAACTTATTCAAAAGAATTTCTTTAGTGATGAATTGCCAGAAAGGCTCCTGTGTGATGAAGGGTGAAAGCAGTGAAGTTCTGTTGAGCAGCTTAGTCTTCCATTTCTTCCTGGGGATGCAGGAATCAGTGCCAGGTAAATTTTGCTACAGAACTGGAGAGGGTTATCTTGCAAGAAAGTTGATTTTTATGCTGAAATAATGTGTAAAGGTCAAACTGCCTATGGCACAGACCATGCAGAATAGTGTTTAAAATGTACCCCAGTACAGATGAATTGTGCTTCAGACTTAAGAGGACTTAATGAATAATGCAAAGGACTTCAGATGGCATAAAACATGCATTTTACTGTCTGCAGGGGGTGAAAGCTCATGGCTTAACAGCCACAGAATGTGAGAATAGCTGCAGATCACCAATGTCTAGCACAAGAAAAATAAGTGGTCCTGTTTGCTCAGCAGTTGTTTTCAGATGAGCAGAAAAGTAAATGAGTCAAGGCTTCCCTGTTTCACTTGTACCCTTAAAAAAAGCCACACTCTGCATCCCAAGTGCAAATGCATCTTTCTCAGAGCTCTTTATCAGCATAACAAGTTGATTTTGGCTCCTTGTCCTTAAAAAAAGACTGAAGTGTAACAAAACTAATTTCAAAACTCCTAACCACCTCCACACATTTTTTTTTTTCTGCTGTTGCAAATGAAATGGCTTGTGGGAGAAAAATGCCAAGGAAAGACTAAAATGGATCCTGCAGTCAGAAAGCCGTCTGTAGTGAGAAAATCCAAAAATATCCCAGGCAGGCACCAAGTACTGAGATGGGCTGAGCTCTGGGAATGTGGCATTGCTTTTTGAAGGCCTGGAGCCTCTCGTTTCCTCGTGCTTCTCTTTGCCTGCTTTTCTGTCATGGTAGAGGGGCTGATGTTTACAGGGTGCCTGCTAGCCCACTGTTGCTTACAGGGAGAGAATTGAGAGAGAGCTGCAAAGGACTTGGGTAGGGTTGGAATGCATGCATTATATAAAGAGCAAAAAATCTGGAAGCTTTTTTGTGGGTGAAACACCCAACTTTTTTTGTTGCCAAAATGAGGCTGCATTGTAGTGAAGACTGAAAATATTTGAGATCTCATTTGGAGCTAAATCCAGGAAAACTACATCCTTAGCCTGTGAGCCTTTTTGCTTCCTGATTCAGAATGGAAAAGGAGGAGTTCAGATCTTTTCTGAACTTCAACACATAATATGGCTAAGGGTGGATAGAAATTCCAGGTCTCTCATTTGTTTTTTGTCTCCTGCTTTTCACATGTGCTTGCTGCAGATTTCATACCCACACCTGTCATGGAGAGCCACTTCACAGTGCAGCATTCAGCCAGAGAGTCCATCAGTGCTCACAGATTTCTACTGCTGGGAGAAAGCTAAAGGTGCCAATTAGATTTCCTTTAGCAGGCATACTTCTTCTGCCAAATTCACTGAGTTTTAATTAGGAACAAGACCCCTTGTGCCTGGTGTAGTTCAGCACACAATTCAGGCTTGTTTGCTTGCTCTTTTCCAGCAAAAGGGCAAACACAGCTCTTAGCTTTACAAAGGGAGAGGAGAGGAGCTAGGCAGGTGAAGGCATTGCTTCTAACTTAGAGTGATAATACATTGAATTATTAAATAGTTGAGCTATGCACAAGAAAAAGCTGACACAGATTTAGTGAAGACACATCACGACAAATCAATCTAATTTCTCTCTTTGTCAAGGTAATTTTCCCTATCAGGTAAGTGGGAACAAGTGGCTGTGATTACAGATCGTTATGAAAATACAGTCAAAGGGAAATTTTCAGTGACTCATTCTCAATTCTCAATTTTTGGAGGGAAGAAGGATGTCTTGGGAAGTGTCTGGCACATTATCCCAGATAAGTAGTAAGAGCTTGGCTGAAGAACTAAAGAGCACATGAATAAAATTTTTGAATGACACCACCCTGAGAAGGGTTGCAAGACTCTGGGGCTAAAACTACCTTTCAGAATTATCTGTGCCCTTGAGAAATGTTCCTAAATAAAAAGTGAAACAGAATAAAAATCAAGGTACTGTAGTTAAAAAGGAGAAACCAAGTCCTCAAGTATAATTAAAGAAGCTGACTAAATAGTAAAGAAATGCTTCCTAATATCCAGTGTAATCCTCCCCTGGTGCAGCTTTGAACCATTCCCATGCATCCTTTCACTGGAAACCAGGGAGAAGAGATCAGAGAATCACAGCATGGTCAGCCTGATGGCAGTGTTGGGGGGGTGTACAAATCTAACTTCACATGTATGTCTCAGCTTTTCTTTTAAGTTCATCAGGAATGTGTAACCATCCTCAGAGTCTTCAGCAGAAAATAATCTAGAATCTACAAAAAGTATCACTGGTAACTCAGATGAGCATCATTCCTCTCAGTGAGCCAGTACTGATGTTCTTTGCTGGTTAGGATGCTCTTGCTGATGCCAGTTGCCATCTGCCTCGAGCCCAAGATTTCAGAACTTCTGTCAGTAGCTGAGTTAGCTGAAATTGTCCAGCCAGACTTCAGTGCATGTCCATTTTTTTGCATATCCAGACAAGCATTTGCTTCTGAATCCATCTGCACCAACAACTGTTGGGTTTTACCTCAGAATCAATCCTGCTTTAATGAGCAGTAGAGCAATAGAGCAATTTATTTGGTATAGAAATTCCTCAAGTGTAGTTTGGAATATATTCTAGTGCCTTTAAGGATTAAAGGCACACATTGAGAGTATGTCTATCATTAGAAAGAAATTAAATGGATGGTTTGATGTAGATATTAGTGGTGCATTTTCCAAGAGGCACTGCATAGAAATGCTGGGTGAATGACTGTCTTTATCTACAAAACCTTTTTTGTTTTGTTTCAGCACCATTGTGTGTGGGCCTTTATCACATGCAAGGGGAAGTTCTCACTTGCCCAGCAGAGGAGCAGCAGAGCTGCCCATCCACAAACACCCCCAGAGGAGGCACTTAGTGTTTCAGAGCTCTAGTAATGCACTTGAGGGGTGCTGTTCCTCACCTAATAAAGGTTAGGAATACAATGAGATACTTGGAAAGAAGTATCTGTGCCAGTGAAATGGATTGAGCTGTGTGGTTTGTTCTGGATTCTTTTGTAGGGGAAAATTCATCCCTTCTTCAGTCTAACTCAGAACTGTCACTGGTATTTTGCAGATACAGAGCTGCATCCATGACAAAGCCCCCACCAAAACAAGCTGTTGCCAGAGCCAAGTGACTTCAAGACACTTCCTAAGGCACAAGCATGGACTGTGACTGCAAGCCACGAGAACCTGACTCACTCTTCCAGAGGTGTTTCCTGGCTCTTACAGTCTGAAGGGCCAACCTGAAGCTGTGCCAGGCTGTTTGTGTATGGTTGCTGTACTGAGAAGTTGTGTGTTTTGATTTGCACATGTCAGCTACTGCTGTTCAGTCATTTCCATGCAAGTTGTCTCTACCCTGTGCAATTCCAGTGAGATAACACAGTTGTCAAGAAGAGCAGAATTTGACACACCATGTTGACCAAGCTTTATTTTAAGCTTTCCCCATGCACCATCCCAGTGTGGTGTCTTCATCTCATGAACATGGTTGTCTTTAGCCAAATGTGACTGTTCAGTGCACAAACCAATGTGAATGTAGTACCTCAATAAAATCTGACATTTGTGTTGTATTTTTCTTAATTAATCATTTCCCCTCATTTTTGTTTCCTCAGAAGATTCTTGTGAATCTTGAGATTATTTTGAAGAATTTTCCAACAAAAGGTGAAGTTAATAAAGAATAAATTTTTGTAGGGGACTTAAGATTTAAGCTGTTTTCACTGGCATTGGTATACACTGAAATGAATTGAAATAAACATCCACAATTGTTTTGCAGATTCTTCATCAAAACATGTTGGAATATTTCATGGGAGGCAAACTAAAATTTTCCGGTAGTATTTCAGTTTGGAGCACTAATTTGTGAAGTGTTGAACTTCCTTCAGGTAATCAAAGAGCTCTAATTGCACATTTTATTTCTCCAGAAGTCTTAGGAACAACCAACACAATCTTAACTGTCATATTTGAGTTGTCTGTTCTTTCAAGCTTTCAGTCTTGAAATCATGAACATTAGTGATAATGATTTCTTTTCATCTTGTGAGGCTTTTTTAAGGTGAGTGATCAAAAGAACTTCAAACTGTTTAACCATGCTGTTGATAAGAAGGCAGCAGACATTATAACTTCCATTTGCAGATCAGGCCTAAAATATTTACCTACCATGTCAATTTTGTCTGTTGTTATACTTCAACTTGTTAAGATAGAATCCTTGTCTACTGTTTGGGAGTGACACCTTTTTGTGTGATAGTGCTTGAAATTGAAACTCTGTAGCTGTCTGGTACTGTGCATCAAAACCCCAAAGTGCTTCTGATCTCATCTGCTCTTGTGTGAAATAATACAGCAGTGCCTCCCATGGAAGCAGAGAATGTGGTGTGTGTTCTTCCAATAGCTGTCTGTATGTAAAACCTCATTAAACTGCTCTTTGCCACTATGGACTGGGAGAAAATTGAAACCACATTAGATGCATAAAGAAAATGTTTTTATAACAACAGGACATAAACCTGATCTTCCAGCCTCATAACTTTCTAGATTGGGACTGTCAAAGAGCAGAAGGGAAAGGATTTATGAGTTTTGCCATCTGGTTTCCTTGGAGGATGCCAGCCATGAGATAAACACTCTGGAAGCATATGCTTCATTTTGAACCACCAATAAAAGATTTATGGAAGATGAAAAAAAAATTTAAGTTATTTTAACTTCATACAAATTTGAGTCAGCACTTCTTTAATTTTTAAATTCTAAAGATACTTAAAAGTAGCAAGATGAATATTTTGAATGTTGCAAGATCAAAATATCTTTGATTTTTGTCTCTCGGGCAATTTCAAAATCTTTGATTCCTCAAGTAACAAGGTTATTTTCCCTCAGATACTGGACTATTTATTCATTTTGAGTCTCTTAAGGCACCAAAGTAACAGAATTAAAAGTAAAAAACAGAATGCAAAAAGAATGGTTCCAGTTCTTTGGTTATGCCCAATGTCTGTTTTTGTTTTCTGTCACTGTGCTTAGGAAAACCCATTCCTTTGCCCTTTTAGCTAGTTGTTTTGTAATTGAGGGTTTCTAAATGTCACCAAAAAGTACCTCCCACACAGGTTTGATTAGGGAATCAGCACACTGCCCAGAACAGCTTTCAAATGTAATGTGCAGTCACAACAGGGGCGACTCCCTGTGCTTAATAGGCATAATAAGCCTTAATGTACTTGTTAGACATAGCCCTAATTTTTGCCCTGGGAACATTTTAAGCTTAAATTGCTTAAATTACCACATAAAGCAAATTCGGGGCTTTTGTGCCATCAGCCATACGGAAGCAACTAAATCTCACAGGAGTTGCTGTGAGCATTTTTTATTGTTTTTTTAAAGTTGAGGAGTTTTTCTTATCATAGGGACAAAAATAAAGTTGGGTGAAATAGGCCTCTCAGGCTGTGGGATGCAGAAAGTGTGTTTGTGTCTGTGCACACACAGATACCAACAAAGCAGCATGATGGATTTCCTGGTCCCAGCCAGGCTGATCCCCACTGGCAGTTCTGGGCTGCTTCTTCCTTTGGAGTCACCCTGGCAGAAGTGGCAGCTCACTGCAAAGTGAGCAACTTCTGTCATCCTGCCATTCTCTGATACTGCAATATTGATAACTGCCTGTTCACTTGTGGGACTTAATCTGACTTTGGGTCTAAGTAGAAAATACCTAATCAATACCAACACACAATCAGTCAAGTATGTAATGATTTTCATAGTAATTCACTTTTAATTAATTATTCCCTTTCAAATAATTTCTGAAGGCTTTATCCTTTGCAATTTTTAAATTAGGGAAGAGAGACCAAAGAAAAGTCACAGTTTCACTGAATGAAAATAATGCCTGTTTTAATTCTTTTTCTACATGACAAATGCTAGAGATCCTCACAACTCTTACATCCTTCAAGTTTTGGAAAAATTGAGACAGGAAAAGCATAAAGATTCAGCTACTTCCTAGGAATAAAAATGAGAAACTTTGAAGTTCTCTTCTGTTTGCCTGAAGCTCACAGGAATCCTGTCTTTTAAGGTGAAGTAAGATATTTAAAAATTTGTCCAATAAATTTTGAAGTGATCTTGTTATTTTCATAGTCATTTGTTTGGAACTTCAGGAATTTCAGAAAAAGTACATGTTTTAATAGATACTGAATAGTGGGCTAGAGATCCACTAATACTCTCATTAAAAGCAGAGGATGAGAGGATTCTACAATGGACTGGCTTTTGAAGAATCTGAGCCAGGTGAGGGATGTCTGGTTCAAAAAAAAAGAGATTTCTGCTGCAGAGAGAAATTTTGAAAAGTTGAAAACCTCATCTAAAGAACCACCATCAGGATCTCTCCAAGTTCCCAACACCATTTATTTCTGGATCTTTGGAACAGGTGCTGGTTTCTAGTGCTCAGCAGGATTATTGCACTTAGCATCCCTCATCCCTTTCCTGTCATTCCTGTAGTTCCTGAGTGTGGTGCACAGGTAGAGATAAGTTATTCAGATATGTGTGTAGAGTGTGTGTAAGATTCCTTTGTATGAGAAGAACCTACCCAGGCATTTCTGAAATCCCTAAGTCTGTGACCAATACACTGAAATTTAGATTTCACATGTATTATAAACCAGCTACTTGAAAACATCTTTTTAGTCCCATCCATTACTGCTATGCATTTTCCAACCCACATCCTTTAGAAAAACTGTTGAAGAGCTTTATATACTGAGAGTACATTTTGATGGCAGCAGCAAAACAGAGTGGTGAAATTGGTTAGTGGGAACAGTGTAAGTTCAAAGAGATGCATGTAAGCACCTTCTTTGCATCTGATGTTTCAGGATACTAAAGATGAAATGTATCTTCTGAAAGCACAGCTTCCCTTTCCCCCAGTTTAAAAAGAAGCTGGTGGCAAAAGGGTATTAAGGACCATGATTGTTTTCTTTCCTCCATCAGCAGTGCTGAACTTTTTGTCAGCTGGGCCACACAGTGTGACCTGAAAGTTTTGAGGGAAAATGGGTTGTTCGGGCTTTGGCTGGCTGTGGATGAACTTCTGCAGAGGGGCATGGACTTGGTGAGGCAGCATCTTGTACCTCCTGAGCCCTCATCCAGACAAAATCTGGAAAGGGTGGGCAGAAGGAAGAGCCAGGCTTTGTCTCCAGAATAAAGGAAAGTGAGCAGCTGGCTTATGAACAATTTGTGTTGTCAATTCTCATGTTTACTATGATCATCTGGATTTCACAAATAAACCTTGCATTGACCTGGTCCTTTGCCATTATTGCTGCCTCTGTTCTCCCTCTTCTCTCACCCAGCTTGGAGCAGGTGGAAACCTTTTAGGTGTTGATGCAGGGTTGAGAATGTACTGAAGTGGCTCTGCAATGGCTTTATAGGACTGTACTCCAAAGAAAAGCCTTGTGGAAACCAAGCCTGAGGTCAGATCCATCCCTGCCCAAAGTTGTGACTTATTCTGGGGGAGAGTGAGATGTTCCCCATGTTCCTGATGAATGGCTGTTTGTTTCTGCAAACAAATGTGAGGTTAAGTATGTTTCCCTTAATGAATGTACTGAGAAATTGAATCAGTATTTTTGAATCAACCACAGAAATTTCAGTAAATTGGATCGGCTTCTTTTACAGTGCTGAATCAAAATGTCAGACCAGCACAACTCAATTATAGGAGAGGAAATAAAACAACATGCTGAATATCAGCAAGGTTTTTCAAATTGCCAATGCCATAACTACCTGTGGGAAATGAGAACAAACAAGGCAAAGATTCAGCTGTGGGAAAATTGGCTCAGAGCAACTTGTTTGCAAAGTTTCAAAACTCATTTTTTCACCTCATCTGAGCTTTATAGACTGGCTGAACCCTTGAGTTACTGGTTTTGCTAAAGAGATCTTTTAGCTGCAAAGAAGTGAAGGAAAGTAATGGGAGAATCAGTATTTGTGCATTTGGTTTTTTAAAAGGTAAAGGAAATTCTTGCCCTTTCAGTCCAACTTTGGTATTAATTTTGTCTTTTTTAAAAGAGATCCCAAAATCCTTTCTCCAGAGGAGAAAATAATGCAGCTGGGAAATTTTTCTTTGCGCTTTTTAAGCAGAGATGATTCCTTATTTTAATGATGTTGAGAGACATGGTGCAGTGACTTTAACGTCGTGTGAGATTGTGTCTGAGTGTTTCCCACAGCATGAAAAGCCAGAAATTGCAAATGCAATATCTGGATTTATTAATGATGAATACAACAAATTCAGAATCTCTCCACAATTAACAGGTAACTCAGTAAATAGACTATGTATTCATGCAATACATGTGTTTTTAAAAAATAGTAAGAGCAGTTTGAGCTGCAGTTGGGAAAGCAAGTGCTGAAGGTGTTGGCTCTAATGGCTAAATGTACAGATCACCTCTGAGTACTATGTTTCTTCTAAGGTATATTTTGTGAATATTTTGTATTTTTTATTTTCTCTGTTCCCATGGGAAGGCAGGAGCTGGGAAAGCAAAGGTCATGAGGACTGGTTAAATCTTTTGGATAAAAATATGGTGAAGTGTTGACTTCACAAGAGGTAACTTGTCCTGCAGGTCCTCACCTCTGCCCTGAGGATGAACATACTGAACCTGAGCATGGGCTGCTGGTACAGCTGGTACAACACCACTGTGGTAAAACTGTGGTTTCCTTTGAGTTGGATGAGTTTTTGGGTTTGTGGTTTTGGCTCTTCCCCTTGGTGCTGATTAGCATGTTAATGGGTGGCCGTTGGCGTCAAGATCGCTCTAATACGTCACAACTGGAGAGCTTGTTCCACTTGAGGCAAATCATATTCCTTGCACCTTATCAACAGGCAGTGTTTCATGTTTATCAGCTTGGCAACAGCAGGTAGTGTGAGGAGCCTGAAGAGTCCTCAGTGGTAGCGTGTAATAAAGTCAAATAAAGTAATTTTCTAAGTTATGCAGAATATCGCAATATGTTAAATAATAATAAGAAAAGGAGTTGTAAAGCACTGCACAGTCAGTCTGTAGTGTTAGACAAGGGATGTGGAATAATACTTTAACTCACCAGCTAACAGTTAATTATGAACCAGCCAAAAATAAAACCATCACAATACATGATGTCCTGTGCAGCTGCTTTTGGGAATAGCATAAGATATCCCAGGACAGAGAAAAATGAAAGTGCAGAATTCTGTTTCAGTGATATAATGGGACTAAATTAAATCTGTAAGTTAGTCTTGGGGAATTCAAACACCCACAGAAGGAATTCACTGGCAGATCACTGGGCTGTATCTAAGCAGTACTCAGTATGCATTGCTTATCCCACATGGTAACATCCAGGGAAAGGGAAATAGACAGAAGCAACAAGCATGAACAGTAAAAAAAGTTTACCCCAAAAGATGGAGTTAGAAAGGACTCTGAGAACAGAAGGCCTGTGGAAGTCACTGTTCTGTCTGGTCATTTACAGCACAGACAAAATGTTTGAAATTGTGTGGCTATGTCCTACCAAGGACCCTGGCCAATAGATAGCTATGTCCAGCTTCATCACAAACTGCAAATAATCTGTGGCTCAGACTTGTCTGGGCAAAATTGTGAGATGCAATGCCAGGGATAGACCATCTGTTTCCTTGTGCTGTTTGAAAAGCACACAAAGAAAGAGGAAAGGAAGGACCAGGTAAGACAAAGCCATTCTACACCCAAGGCTTATTGCTCCAGGGGGGATTCAGGAGTGCTGCTGTAGCAGAGAATTCAGCGAGGTTGTTTCCATGTTTCCTTCTGCAGCTGCCAGATCTCAGGCTGTCCTGCTCAGCACTCACCCTGTGGCTCACTGCAGTGCCAGGTCACCCAGGGCCATGGCACTGGCAGGTGCTCACATCCAGCCCTTCACACACTCCTGCACTTTTCCTAATGTCTGTCCTGGCAGCAGAGATGTGAGAGAAAGGTTTTTGGGAAAGTTATTCTTCAGATTTCCAGATTTCAATTTCTTCCTCCCTCAGGAGGAAATGTTGTTTGTGTAGGTTTCAAGTCTCATGGAATAAGATGATTCAGGGAAAAGTATTTGAAGTTTTGGATTCTGGGTCACACCACCCCTAACATTTACACTTTTCCAATTTGTTCTTCTCTTTCAGGTACACCGTGTTCAGTTCAGTATCTAAAACTCTGGGGTCTGGCTGGAAAATATTAAACTAATCCCTGGTAACTTCCAGAATCTAAGATCATCTGGGTATTTATAAGGTATGTCTTGAAACCGGTTCGGAATATGAATATTTTAACAAATGTTTGTATAACACACAGGCTTTCCAGTCTAATGCCTAGGAAGAGTAGGACCCTCCAGTATTAAAGGCACAAAGCAGCCTTTTAAAGAGTAAATCTTTAGGAGGCAGAAATGCTGCACATGCTTAAGAAAGGAATAGAGGGAAACACCCAGAAGCTCACATTTCTCTGGAATCCAAGGAGCAGACTTCACATGTCATTAAGCACAAACTAACCCTGGCAATTAGATCTGTGGTTACCCATTATTTTGTCCTAATGAGAAGCATAAGTTAAAAAAAGAATAGCATTTCTTAGAGCAAAAATATCATCACAATCTTTGTTGCTTATTTTAGCATAAGGAAATTCAGTAGCTTCAATGTGCACTTCCATTATTAGAGACAATTTAAATGTAATTTTATTTATCTACAGAACATAATTAACACATGTCTAATATACCAAGACTGTTGTTGGATCTTGTACTAATTCAGGTGAATGTAGACTTTTGTGACACTGGAGCAGCTTTCAGGGGAGGCAGCTGCCCTTCATCTGCCAAGGCCCCATAGCTGCAGGTTCCACTTTTCCTCTGTGGACTCCTTTTCTGCTGCATCCCTGCAGATGATGTCTGTAAAGCTGAATCTCCCAGCAATGACCAATAACAAATCACCAGTGCCAGAGATTAGGCAGGGTGGTGTGGCAAGAGAGAGCTGCTCTTCCCTACACAGCAGCACCAATCTCCAGCCAGTCAAAGATTTGCTGTCAAGTGTGACAAGCAGAGGACTGAACCCTCAATAAATTTGTTCAGACATTTTTATTTTCTGTGTACTGGGGCTGAACAAAATACTTAAGGACTTCCAGGCAAGCATTGCATGCCCCAACCAAAGTAATTTCCTCCACTTTCCACAGCATTTCAGCCTCAAAAAGTAATGAGAAATACTTGGCTACTGTGATTTTCAACTACATCTATTCAGTCTTCCAGAACTGAATGGTTTAGCTGGATGCTGGAATATCAGAGTAAAATTCTCTTCATCCATCAGCACACCGGGCTTCTGCTTCCAGCAGGAGCTCCTGTAATATCCACCAAACATTTTTCAAGATTGTGTTTAAACTCCTCAGAAAGTACACACTTGTGTCACTTCTGGACAATGCTGTGTGAGTCAAGGGTGCTTTCATCAGGCCAGAGCTGAAAGCAGATTGTGCTTGTTGCTGCCCTCCTGTGCACTGCTGAAATTGAGTCTTTGAGAGCCCATGGTGTGAATGGCTCCAACCAATACCAGAATTAGGCCTTGAATCTGAACTAGATATTGTGATCCTTCTAAAATGGAGTTACTCGAAGTACTTTTATAAAAAGGAATAGTATTTTTGTCACCAATGTTTGTCTACCTCTGTTAAAGACCCAAAGTCCCATCATTTACAAGGAATGTAGAATTACAATAATTTTTCACTATTTCATTGTGTCATATTTTCATTCAAAACTTCCTGTTCATCCAGGGACATCCTAAGTACCTACTTGAAACTTAAGAGCACCTAAGTGATCCAAGTGAGCACCCAGAAGGAGAGGTCCATGTGATATCCATGGTACATGGGTGTTTCACTGCAGTTGACTTGGCTGGCATTAGCACTGAGATGCCTTCAGACAGCTTAGGTGCTCACTTGTGTCCTTCCTGTCTCAAGGACCTCTACAAAAACTCTTCTGTGTGGGTGATGGGGTGGGAAATCAGGGGAGGACAAAGTTCCTCTAAGTAGCTTGAAAATTTGAACATGAACACTTCTTTTGAAAGGTGCTTTGGTTGTTTTTCTGTGCCCAGACTCCCTCATTTCAAGCAGGAGTGAGTGGCTGTGGATGTGCTGCAGTGGCAACGTTTAGTAGTCAAGTACTGTCTGTTGCAAATTGCTTTGCTCCTGAACCCAGTTTTGGTTGCTAAGTGACAAAAACCTAATTGTCTCTCATGACTTTGCCTAAGCCAAGCATTTAAAAGCAAGAAAGTGAAGTTAAAAGGATGATGCAGCTCTCCTGCTGTCCATATAACAAGGCAGGTTTGGTACTAATCTGTTTTCCAGAGCAGACAAAGGTGTTTGTTTGCTGTTCTCCACTAACTTTATTATTCCCAATGGTATTATAGAGAATTACATTAATTGCTATGGTAATCATAACAAGAAGCAATTACTTTCAGCAAATAGCAATTACTTCACCTTCCCAAATCTGTTTGTAGCCACACCTGCCCTTAATCCCAGATTTATAACAAACATTTTTTTCTAGAAATTAAAAAAGGAAAGATACTGCATGCTCTTTGGTGGGGAGAGTGTGCAAATCTGCATGTGAGGGATCTTACCCATGGCCAAACCCCAAGGACAAAACCAGATACTTAAAATTCTCATTTCTTTTGTAAGCATCTCATGTAAGCAGAGGTGGTATCCCATCTCATCAGGGGTGGCTTAGGACTGCTTTTAGTTGTGATTGATAAATGGTGTAGACAAGAATAAAAAAATGCTTGGGAAAAAGAAGTAAAGTAAAAGCTGGGATCAGCTTGGTTTCAATTAAGATAATCCATAATGTTGCTCTTACTTTCCTATCTAAGGACTTTAAAGAAGGCACTGATGTGAATATAGATTTAGAAGGTATTGGAATAAGAAACATTACAGGGCATGTGTTTTCTGTGTTAACATATGATGGTTACTGGGCAAACTGAGGAAATACTGTGGCATTAACAGTACAAAAATGTTATTGAGTGCCTCAGAAAGGCTTTAAATTAAATCTAAAGATCAAATTTCATAAGTTCATAATGTGTATAATAGCTTTCCCCTGTGTTTCTTTTGTTTTTTAAGCAATGTCTCTTACCCAGTAGTACTTCATAAACTGTTTTGGTTTTTTTAATCCTCTGTGTCTGACCTAGATTGAAAACTTTTGTTGATAAACAGCTCCAATGGTGTTTACTGTTTAAAGCAGAGTTCCTCAACATCATTAATATCCATTAAACCCTTCAGAATGAGAACTCCCCCAAACTACTAATTACCAAGATGCTGTGCTGCTCACATAAGTAAAATGAGAAACATTTACTCCTTATTTTTACTTGGAAAGATGGCATTTTCTGCTCCGTGCTCTCCAGTGCAAGGCCAGCCCTGGAAAATACCCAGAGGCACATTAGCAGAGGATTTTGTCTAGCCAGGATGAAGGTGGAGGATCAATAAGAATCAATGCCCTGTTTCCCACCTATCTGCCACATTTAGAAGTGTTCTCCAGACTCCAGAGCAGTACAATCCATAGCTGGGGCCTGGAGTCAGCACAGCAGGCTAAGGAAAAGGAAAGGAAGCTGGCAACAAGTTGGCTCACTAAAATTTTCTGTATACACATGGTCCCCCAGGTTTGGTTTGCCATGGCAAAAGTACATCCCAAATCCATAAGTTGGATTTCATCCTTATAGCAACTCTTTTTTCTCTGGAGAAAGAGCTCTGCAGTGTTAAATAATGGTGATGTTTTTCAGTGCTCCTTATTTCTAGTGTAGTGATTTATGGTCCTGGGCCTGATAGGCAGAATAAGTAGAATCCCTGGGGGTTTTCTGCATGAGAATATTTTCCAAGCCCTGAGCAGCACAACTCATAACAGTGCATTAAGACCATATTTGCTTTTAATCTCTGCTTCACTCTGTGTGCCAGCAATTTTGAGGAATAACTGACATTACCTTGAATCCAACGGTGTGCCTACACGTGTTTTTATGAGCAGACATGATCTCAGTCTGCTTGCTAGGAAAATACCATCTCCAAACAATGGGTTAGCAAAGCCCTGCATCTGGCCTGGTATCTGCATTTGCTCAGCTTCAGGATTGTGCTGTATGGCTCACAGCCAGCCTGGAACAGTCTGGGAGAGCTCAGGAGAGAGCAGGAGAAGAGAAAAGAAAGGTGGACTGGTCTCAAGGAAGTTGAAGTGAGGTTTATAAAACTGACTGTAGCCTACTTCTCCATCAGACCATGTGAATTAAGCACCTTGCTGCATCTCCAGATACCTGGATGTAATTAAAAATCTTGCTTAGTATGAATTAATGAGATTGGAGTCAGAATTCTTCTTGCTAGGTGCTTTCTTTAAATGAAATATAATCTAATTATGTGTACCAGTTATCAAGGAAACCGTATCATAACTCCCTCAGCACAATTCCAGAACATAATCCCAATGGTTTAGTGTTTGGGATAGTGCAATGCTGCAAGTTTGAACACCGTGTGATTTTTAAGCAATGAGTAAAGCACGTGAACTGCCATTGTACACATCTTGTCTTCCAATGCCCACTTTTCAAATAGCAGTTCAGTTTTCCAGCTTTATTTATGTGGCTAAGAAGGGCAAAGGACTAAACTAAAGCAGTTTTTCCCAGAAAAACCATTTTATTATAACCTGACATTCAGCCACTAAAGAATTCTCCAGTGGCCAAATGAAAAGTGAAGAGTGTTGAGGGATATTAATGTTGTGCTAAGCCATATCTGCCTTTGCCTTCCAAATTAGAAACAATCAGAATTAGCTGAGAAAAAAATGGCTCCAGTCAAATCAAGTTTTAAAAGATAAAAAATTATTAGAGTGAAGTAAATTAATGGAAAAATGTGAAGGGCAGCTGGAAATGTGAATTAATCAGCAATACGGATATGGAGATCATGAAAACAAAATTGTTCAACACAATTGTAGCAGTGTTGTTTTCTTCTTCTTCCCAGACAATGAACAAATTGGATTGTCTCTCTATTTTACCACTGATTAAAAAGCTGAAAGCCCTATTCTGATGTGCCAGAGGATTACAAGAGAAGGCATCCAAGTGTAGAGCCTGGGCACTGCCTTGGGCCCACTCACCACAGCCAGCTGCTCTCCTCTTGCCTTCCTCAATACACCAGGCCACTGGCTCTTGGTACCTGAATTCTCCATGTTTGCCTGGAGTTTTGATGAAGATTGTAGTCTTCATCACCAGGATGAAATAAAGAACTTGAAGCACAAATAATGGATAAGCTACTGTATCTGGTATTTCAGCGAGACAGGGACTAGGCTACTTTATTCCTGAATTTACAAAAGCAGCTCTAATTAACAGGATGTTCATGGATCTGCCAGATTATGTACAGACCATGTGCAGTCCTCCTATGGAACTGGCCCAGCACCCTCCAAAGAAAAAGAGCTGTTGCAAGTTAGCTAAATATGGGATCATCTTTATTGTTGGGCATAAAATTCTTATCCAGAAGCACAAAAAAGCTTGTGATAGTGGATAGCTACATCCACTGGAACAAACATCTCACTCTGATCCTTTCAGATTATCTAAAACCTTACAGGAAGAAGAAAACAGATTGTTTCAGTAGCCAAACAGTATAAATTATAATAAATTAGCCTTTGAACAAGCAACTGATTCTCAATGTGTCTATGTACATTTTGGGAATATGGGTATTTTAAAAATGCTTCCTAAGTGTATATCAAGACTCCATCAAAGTGCTTTCATCTTTATTTTATGCAATGCAAATTTAATTCTCTTTTGCTACTCATATTCTCAGTTTAAGCAAATCAAAAAACATCTTAGACTTTTAAAAATTATAGCATGAAGAACAATAGACATCCTTCTTTTGGCACCAAGGGAAAGCTGCAACAATTTCTTTAAAGAAAAGCCATAAATGCCATTAATCTAAATTGCCAAGGAGCAGATGCAGAGGCCAGCTGACAAATAATTTGCTGTTATAAAATAAAGCATCCTTTTATGCAAATGAGCATATCAGTGATACTGGGATAGGTAAGGACACATTAGGAAGCTTAGGAGCCAAGTTCACAATTCCAGTTTCTTTAGCATGATTTCTGTGACTTTTATGACTTTTAGTAATTTAATCCTGTCCATGCAGTAACTTCATTACACTTTCCTGCTCCCAGTCTCTTCCAGGTCCCCTTGTCTTATCCCCTTCTTTTGGCATTAGGCTTGCACCAGCCATGGCACTTAAGTCCTCCCTCCTTCTCATCACAGCTGTGGGGCTTCTAGCACCAATCACCTTCTGTGCTCCTATAAGGTGGAATATTCACAATTAAAAAAAAATTAAATATGAACTAACCTAGTTTTAAGTCTACATCAGCCACAACTCCCCACCCAATCCATTCCTCCCAACCCAAACCCTGCTGTACAAGCAAAATAGGTAGAACACAGCAAAAATGGGTTAAAGGCAGTGTCTCTCCCAGCATCAGGTGAGGGCTGTAACACAAGGCTTTCCATTCTGGATTCCTCTGAGAGTCCTGCAAGGCAACTGCACTTAACAATTGCTGCTACAATTAGTCTCTCATTTTTAAAATGGTTTTTCTCCTTCATTACTATTTGGTGTTAATTGGTAGAGATCCCTTGCAGTCTGCAGTTCTAGTTAAGGATTGCTATGGATTGTCACAGAGCAGAGCTTTAAGGAGTGGTTAGGAAATGCAAAGCGTGTAAAAAGCAGCATAATGATCTACTTGAGCAAAAAATATTTTGTTTTCTGACAGGCAGATTCTGCTCTGATTTTGATGAGAACAAAGCTGACCTGCTTCGCTGAGTTTCTTTTACTAGCTCCCCATTGCAAATGGGCATTTTAATTTACAGCTGCATATTACACTTGTTCTTACACACCATTTGCAGTTTCCACTGCTTCTCATTGGACATTATTCCTCTTGAAAGGAAAAGATCAAGCAAATTAATGGACAGCATTCACAATGAAACTTTCTCCTTTTCCTTTAGGATATTCCTGAAGTACAAATGCTGAGAGCATGAAATTGTTCACTACTTTTTAAATAGCTGTCTGTGTCAGGGTTAATTAGATTCCATCAGATACCCAGATACTCCTAGAGAGAAAATCTTTGAGGTTATCTGTGCAGGACCTTCCTGCTCTGAAGGGCATGGCCACCTCAGCTCTGCAGGCCAGCATAGCCTGAGATGGACAAATGAGAAGTCCTGATCATGTTGGGACTAATCCAAATTCCTGCATCAAAAACCTGTAGAAATGGAGATTGGCTACTCTAGTAGTTGCAAAGGTGAAGGCAGTTCCATGTGAGTTGTGCTTTGGAAAACACACATGTATTAATAAGCAAAGGAAATAAATGACATCTGGAAAGAATCACTGAGGTTTCCAGGTTTTACAATGCAAAATCTACTTGCTGCTTCAGGTGGATTCCTGTTTAAGATGCAGCTGCTGTGGGAGTGTATGCTGCATATTTAATTTGAAAATATTCCCAGAACTTCTTTGCTGCAGACAGAACTTGCTCAAATGTGTAAAGAAACATATTTAATTCTTTAAATCTCAGAGGGTTGTTTTGTTTGCCACAGATGTCACCCACAGCAAACATTTTTAATTAATGGCTCTCTAGCACTCATGTTACCTTTCTCACTTGCCTGGCTTTGAGGGCAGCTAATTTCTGTGTTTATCTGTTCTACTTGGCACGTACATGGTGTGCTAATGAAGAGAGAAAGAGAACAATAATGATGCTCAGCACTTATGCAGCATTTACTTCATTTTACTGCATAAATATTAATTGTGAATCTTCACAAAAGCCCCAAGGAATAGATTAATACTATTATCTTTCTATTTAGGGAAATAGAAGCAAAGGTGAAAGACTATGAAAAGGAAATAGAAGTGCACAGATGTACTTTGCAAAGCTTTTTATAGCTTATGAAAGAGGTCTGTAGATGTTGTTTATAAATCTGATTACAGTTTATATTTAGGTGTTATGGGAATAGTAAATCTTGCCTTCCTCCCTCTTTCCTGGGCACCTGAAAAATGAGGAGCAGAAACATCCTTAGAATTTAACCAAAAGACGAGAAAGTTACACCATCAGGGAAGACTTTGCTTCCAAAACCTTTATTTCAACAAGCATTAAAGATAGTAGAGACTCGGAAACAGAATGAATAAAAGCCACTTATCTCAGTTAGGCACTGCTTCCCTGCCAGGCTGCTCTCTCCAGCAGAAATCACTGTGCTCCTCCATGCCCTGCCCTGCTGCAGTGCTCTTTGGGCTGCTGTAGTGGCACTGCAGGTGCCCACACCACAGTTCTTGCATCTGCCTCTTGAACCTAAAATGGGCAAGAGAAAGGACACCTTGTTTTGGACAGACGATAAGCACTGTCTGTGCTATCATCCAGCTTTTGAAAACTCTCCAGGTCTTCTTTAGTAACATTGAATATATTTAGTTCCAAAGAGCAGAAATTAATCACTTCAGCAATTAAGGCACTTGATTCTGTGATAGCATTACTATCCTTGAAGAAACACAATACTTGAATGTTTTTTATTGCTTGTATTCCTTGAAAGATGCATTTGCCCTTTCAAAACAGAGACATTATGTTCTCAAAATCCATTTCCAATTGAAAAGCCTCCCACTGCCTACATGCAGGTGTGGATGTTTTCTGATTGCTCCTAATCAAAGTTCAGGCTTGCTGCATTTCCCTTGCAAGGGAGAGCAGGATAAATGCACATTAATGAAAT